>NW_028126482.1:0-1243963 GCF_965194825.1 Balaenoptera physalus
AAATGTTCGCCTGCCCTTGTCATCAAAATGCTCCATCACCCCTTTAATCACAATGCTCCATGAACCCTGTCATCACAATGTTCCATGACAGTTGTTAACACAATGCTCCATGACCCCTGTAATCACAATGCTCCATGCCCTTGTCATCACAAAACTCCAGAACTCTTGTCATCATAATGATGAATGCCCATGTCATCACAAAGCTCCATGATACTTGTCATCACAATGCTCCATGGCCTTTGTCATCACAATGTTCCATGGCCCCTGTCATCACAGTGCTCCATGATACCTTTCGTCACAATTCTAGATGACCACTGTCATCACAATGCCCCAAGACACATGTCATCACAATTAGCCATGGCCCTTGTCATCACAATGCTCCATCATCCGTGTCATCACAATGGTCCAGGACACTTGTCATCACAATGATCCATGACCACTTACATCACAATGCTCCTTGACCCTGTCATTTTATTGCTCCATGGCCTATGCATTCACAATGCTCCATGGCACCTGTAATCACATTTCTCCATGATCCTTTTCATCACAATATTCTATGACCACTCTCATCACAATACCCCATGACGCCTATCATCATAATGCTCCAAGGCCCCTCTCATCACAATGCTCCATGAACCCTGTCATCACAATGTTCCATGACACTTGTCATCCCAGTGCTCCATGATCCTTGTCATCACAATATTCACTGCCCATGTAATCACAATGCTCCTGGTCCCCTGTAATCACAATGCTCCGTACCCTTTTCATCACAATGCTCCAGAACTCTTGTCATCATAATGCTCCATGCCCGTGTCATCACAATGCTCCATGACCACTTTCATCACAATGCTCCTTGACCCCTGTCATCACAATCCTCCATGGCCTATGTATTCACAATGCTACATGGCCCCTGTAATCACATTGCTCCATGATCCATTTCATCACAATGTTCTATGGCCACTGTCATCACAATGCCACATTACACCTGTCATCACAATGCTCCATGACCCCTGTCAGCCCAATGTTCCATGACAGATGTCATAAGTATCCTCCATGGTCCCTGTATTCACAATGCTCCATTCCCTTGTCAACGCAATGCTCCAGAACTCTGGTCATCATAATGCTCGAAGAACCTTGTCATCACAACGCTCCATGACCCGTATCATCACAATGGTCCAGGACACTTGTCATCACAATGATCCATGACCACTTACATCACAATGCTCCTTGACTCCTGTCATCACAATGCTCCATAGCGTATTCATTCGAAATGCTACATGGTCCCTATAATCACATTGCTCCATGATCCATTTCGTCACAATGCTCTATGAACACTGTCATCACAATGCCACATTACACCTGTCATCACAATGCTCCATGGCCCCTGTCAGCACAATGTTCCATGACAGATGTCATCACAATGCTTTAGAACTCTTGTCTTCATAGTCCTCCATGCCCGTTTCATCACAATGCTCCATGACACTTGTCATCACAATACTCCATGGCCTTTGTCATCACAATGTTCCATGGTCCCTGTCATCACAGTGCTCCATGAATCCTTTCTTCATAATTCTAGATGACCACTGTCATCACAATTCGCCATGGCACCTGTCATCACAATGCTCCATGGCCTATGTATTCACAATTTTCCATGGCCCCTGAAATCACATTGCTCCATGATCCCTTTCATCACAATGCTGCATGCCCCCTGTCATCAAAATGCCCCGTGACACCTGTCATCACAATGCTCCATGGCCTTTATCATCACAATGCTCCATGACCCCTGTCATCACAATGCTCAATGACCCTTGTCATCACAATGCTCCATAGCCCCTGTAATCACAATGCTCCATGCCATTCTCATCACAATGCTCCAGACCTCTTGTCATCATAAGGCTCTATGCCCTTGTCCTCACAATGCTACATGACACGTGTCAGCACAATGTTCCTTGGCCTTTAACATCACAATGTTCCATGGCCCCTGTCATCCCAGTGCTCCAGTATAACTTTCATCACAATGCTAGATGACCACTGTCATCACAATGCCCAATGACACCTGTCATCATAATTCGCCATGGCCCTTGACATCACAATGCTCCATGAACCGTGTCATCACAAGATTCCAGGACACTTGTCATCACAATGATCCTTGACTTCTTTCATCACAATGCTCCATAACCACTGTCATCACAAAGTTCCATGGCCCCTGTAATCACATTGCTCCATGATCCCTTTCATCACAATGCTCCACGACCCTTCTCATCACAATGATCCCAGCCCTTGTCATCACAATGCTCCATGACCCTTCTCATCACAATGTTCCCTGCACTTTTCATCACAATGCTCCATGGACCCTGTAATCACAATGCTCCATGCCCTTGTCATCACAATTCTCCAGAACACTTGTAATCATAATGCCCCTTGCCCATGTCATCACAATGCTCTATGACACTTGTCATCAGAATCCTCCACGGCCTTTGTCATCAAAATGCTCCAAGTCCCCTTTCATCACCGTGTTCCATGATACCTTTCATCACACAGCTAGATTACCACTGTCATCACTATGCCCCATGACACCTGGCATCACAATTCTCCATTGCCCTTTTCATCATAATCCTCCATGAAACGAGTCATCACAATGCTCCATGATCCGAGTCATCACAAGGTTCCAGGACACTTAACATCACAATGATCCTTGACCACTTTCATCACAATGCTCCATGGCACCTGTTATCTCAATGCTCCATGGCCTATGTATTCACAATGCTCCATGGCCCCTGTAATCACGGTTTTCCATGACCCCATTCATCACAATCCTCCTTGACCACTGTCATCACAACGCCCCATGAAGCCTGTCATCACGATGCTCCAAGGCCACTATCATCACAATGCTCCATGATCCCTGTCATCCTAATGTTCCCTGCCCATGTCATCACAGTGTTCCTTGTCCCTTTTAATCACAATGCCACATACCCTTGTCATCACAATGCTCCATGGCCCCTGTAAACACAATGCTCCAGGCCCTTGCCATTACAATACTCCAGAACTCTTTTCATCATAATGCTCCATGCCCGTGTCATCACAATGTTCCAGGACACTTGTCACCACAATGTTCCATGGCCTTTGTCATCACAATGCTCCATGGCCCCTCTAATCATAGTGCTCCATGATACCTTTCATCACAATTCTAGATGACCACTGTCATCACAATGCCCCTTGACACATGTCATCATAATTGGCCAGGGCCCTTGACATCACAATGCTTGATGAACCATGTCATCACAATGTTCATGGACAATTGTCATCACAATGCTCCATGACAACTTACATCACAATGCTCCTTGACCCTTGTCATTTCATTGCTCCATGGCCCCTGTAATCACATTGCTCCATGATCCCCTTCATCACAATGCTCCATGATCCCTGTCATCACAATGCTCGAAGACCCTTGACATCACAATGCTCCATGGTCTCTATAATCACAATGCTCCATGCGCTTGTCATCACAGTGCTCCAGAATTCTTGTCATCAAAATATTCCATGGCCTTTGTCATCACAATGCTCCATGACCCCTGTCATCACAATGTTCCATGACTCTTGTCATCAAAATGCCTCATGATCCTTTTAATCACAATGCTCCATGACTCCTTTCATCACATGCTCCATGATACTTGTCATTACACTGCCCCATGACCTTTTTCATAACAATGCTCCATGATACCAGTCATCACAATGCTCCATGACCATTGTCGTCACAATGCTCCATGCCCCTTTCAACAAAATGCTCCATGACAACTGTTATCACAATGCTCCATGGCCTTTGTCATCACAATTATACATGGTCCCTGTAATCACAGTGCTCCATGACCCCTGTCATTACAATGCTCCATGACCACTGTCATCACCATACCCCATGAACCCAGTCATCACAATGCTCCATAGCCCTTGTCATCACAATGCTCCATGATCCCTGTCATCACAATGTTCCATGACTCTTGTCATCAAAATGCCTCATGATCCTTTTAATCACAATGCTCCATGACTCCTTTCATCACTTGTTCCATGATACTTGTCATTGCACTGCCTTATGACCTTTTTCATAACAAGCTCCATGATACCAGTCATAACAATGCTCCATGACCATTGTTGTCACAATGCTCCATGCCCCTTTCAACACAATGCTCCATATCAAGTGTCATCAAAATGCTCCATGGCCTTTGTCATCACAATTATACATGGCCCCTGTAATCACAGTGCTCCATGACCCCTTTCATCACAATCCTCCATGACCACTGTCATCACAATGCCCCATGAACCCTGTCATCACAATTCTCCATGGCCCCTGTCATTACAATGCTCCATGACCACTGTCATCACAATGTTCCATGATCGCTGTAATCACAATGACCCATGAGATCTTTCCTCAGAAGGCTCCAGTACGCCTGTCTTAACAATGCTCCAATGCCCGTCTCATCACAATGCTCCATGATCCCTGTCAGCACAACTTTAAATGACAATTGTCATCACAATGCTCCATGACACCTGTCATCACAAAGTTGCCTGCCCATGTCATCAAAATGCTCCATGTCCCCTGTAATCACAATGTTCTATTACACCTGTCATCACAAAGTTCCCTGCCCATGTCATCACAATGCTCCATTACCAATGTAATCAAAATGTTCGCCTGCCCTTGTCATCAAAATGCTCCATCACCCCTTTAATCACAATGCTCCATGAACCCTGTCATCACAATGTTCCATGACAGTTGTTAACACAATGCTCCATGACCCCTGTAATCACAATGCTCCATGCCCTTGTCATCACAAAACTCCAGAACTCTTGTCATCATAATGATGAATGCCCATGTCATCACAAAGCTCCATGATACTTGTCATCACAATGCTCCATGGCCTTTGTCATCACAATGTTCCATGGCCCCTGTCATCACAGTGCTCCATGATACCTTTCGTCACAATTCTAGATGACCACTGTCATCACAATGCCCCAAGACACATGTCATCACAATTAGCCATGGCCCTTGTCATCACAATGCTCCATCATCCGTGTCATCACAATGGTCCAGGACACTTGTCATCACAATGATCCATGACCACTTACATCACAATGCTCCTTGACCCTGTCATTTTATTGCTCCATGGCCTATGCATTCACAATGCTCCATGGCACCTGTAATCACATTTCTCCATGATCCTTTTCATCACAATATTCTATGACCACTCTCATCACAATACCCCATGACGCCTATCATCATAATGCTCCAAGGCCCCTCTCATCACAATGCTCCATGAACCCTGTCATCACAATGTTCCATGACACTTGTCATCCCAGTGCTCCATGATCCTTGTCATCACAATATTCACTGCCCATGTAATCACAATGCTCCTGGTCCCCTGTAATCACAATGCTCCGTACCCTTTTCATCACAATGCTCCAGAACTCTTGTCATCATAATGCTCCATGCCCGTGTCATCACAATGCTCCATGACCACTTTCATCACAATGCTCCTTGACCCCTGTCATCACAATCCTCCATGGCCTATGTATTCACAATGCTACATGGCCCCTGTAATCACATTGCTCCATGATCCATTTCATCACAATGTTCTATGGCCACTGTCATCACAATGCCACATTACACCTGTCATCACAATGCTCCATGACCCCTGTCAGCCCAATGTTCCATGACAGATGTCATAAGTATCCTCCATGGTCCCTGTATTCACAATGCTCCATTCCCTTGTCAACGCAATGCTCCAGAACTCTGGTCATCATAATGCTCGAAGAACCTTGTCATCACAACGCTCCATGACCCGTATCATCACAATGGTCCAGGACACTTGTCATCACAATGATCCATGACCACTTACATCACAATGCTCCTTGACTCCTGTCATCACAATGCTCCATAGCGTATTCATTCGAAATGCTACATGGTCCCTATAATCACATTGCTCCATGATCCATTTCGTCACAATGCTCTATGAACACTGTCATCACAATGCCACATTACACCTGTCATCACAATGCTCCATGGCCCCTGTCAGCACAATGTTCCATGACAGATGTCATCACAATGCTTTAGAACTCTTGTCTTCATAGTCCTCCATGCCCGTTTCATCACAATGCTCCATGACACTTGTCATCACAATACTCCATGGCCTTTGTCATCACAATGTTCCATGGTCCCTGTCATCACAGTGCTCCATGAATCCTTTCTTCATAATTCTAGATGACCACTGTCATCACAATTCGCCATGGCACCTGTCATCACAATGCTCCATGGCCTATGTATTCACAATTTTCCATGGCCCCTGAAATCACATTGCTCCATGATCCCTTTCATCACAATGCTGCATGCCCCCTGTCATCAAAATGCCCCGTGACACCTGTCATCACAATGCTCCATGGCCTTTATCATCACAATGCTCCATGACCCCTGTCATCACAATGCTCAATGACCCTTGTCATCACAATGCTCCATAGCCCCTGTAATCACAATGCTCCATGCCATTCTCATCACAATGCTCCAGACCTCTTGTCATCATAAGGCTCTATGCCCTTGTCCTCACAATGCTACATGACACGTGTCAGCACAATGTTCCTTGGCCTTTAACATCACAATGTTCCATGGCCCCTGTCATCCCAGTGCTCCAGTATAACTTTCATCACAATGCTAGATGACCACTGTCATCACAATGCCCAATGACACCTGTCATCATAATTCGCCATGGCCCTTGACATCACAATGCTCCATGAACCGTGTCATCACAAGATTCCAGGACACTTGTCATCACAATGATCCTTGACTTCTTTCATCACAATGCTCCATAACCACTGTCATCACAAAGTTCCATGGCCCCTGTAATCACATTGCTCCATGATCCCTTTCATCACAATGCTCCACGACCCTTCTCATCACAATGATCCCAGCCCTTGTCATCACAATGCTCCATGACCTTTCTCATCACAATGTTCCCTGCACTTTTCATCACAATGCTCCATGGACCCTGTAATCACAATGCTCCATGCCCTTGTCATCACAATTCTCCAGAACACTTGTAATCATAATGCCCCTTGCCCATGTCATCACAATGCTCTATGACACTTGTCATCAGAATCCTCCACGGCCTTTGTCATCAAAATGCTCCAAGTCCCCTTTCATCACCGTGTTCCATGATACCTTTCATCACACAGATAGATTACCACTGTCATCACTATGCCCCATGACACCTGGCATCACAATTCTCCATTGCCCTTTTCATCATAATCCTCCATGAAACGAGTCATCACAATGCTCCATGATCCGAGTCATCACAAGGTTCCAGGACACTTAACATCACAATGATCCTTGACCACTTTCATCACAATGCTCCATGGCACCTGTTATCTCAATGCTCCATGGCCTATGTATTCGCAATGCTCCATGGCCCCTGTAATCACGGTTTTCCATGACCCCTTTCATCACAATCCTCCTTGACCACTGTCATCACAACGCCCCATGAAGCCTGTCATCACGATGCTCCAAGGCCACTATCATCACAATGCTCCATGATCCCTGTCATCCTAATGTTCCCTGCCCATGTCATCACAGTGCTCCTTGTCCCTTTTAATCACAATGCCACATACCCTTGTCATCACAATGCTCCATGGCCCCTGTAAACACAATGCTCCAGGCCCTTGCCATTACAATACTCCAGAACTCTTTTCATCATAATGCTCCATGCCCGTGTCATCACAATGGTCCAGGACACTTGTCACCACAAAGTTCCATGGCCTTTGTCATCACAATGCTCCATGACCCCTGTCATCACAATGTTCCATGACTCTTGTCATCAAAATGCCTCATGATCCTTTTAATCACAATGCTCCATGATACTTGTCATTACACTGCCCCATGACCTTTTTCATAACAATGCTCCATGATACCAGTCATCACAATGCTCCATGACCATTGTCGTCACAATGCTCCATGCCCCTTTCAACAAAATGCTTCATTACAACTGTTATCACAATGCTCCATGGCCTTTGTCATCACAATTATACATGGTCCCTGTAATCACAATGCTCCATGACCCCTTTCATCACAATGCTCCATGACCACTGTCATCACAATGCCCCATGACCCCTGTCATTACAATGCTCCATGACCACTGTCATCACCATACCCCATGAACCCAGTCATCACAATGCTCCATAGCCCTTGTCATCACAATGTTCCATGATCCCTGTCATCACAATGTTCCATGACTCTTGTCATCAAAATGCCTCATGATCCTTTTAATCACAATGCTCCATGACTCCTTTCATCACTTGTTCCATGATACTTGTCATTGCACTGCCTTATGACCTTTTTCATAACAAGCTCCATGATACCAGTCATAACAATGCTCCATGACCATTGTTGTCACAATGCTCCATGCCCCTTTCAACACAATGCTCCATATCAAGTGTCATCAAAATGCTCCATGGCCTTTGTCATCACAATTATACATGGCCCCTGTAATCACAGTGCTCCATGACCCCTTTCATCACAATCCTCCATGACCACTGTCATCACAATGCCCCATGAACCCTGTCATCACAATTCTCCATGGCCCCTGTCATTACAATGCTCCATGACCACTGTCATCACAATGTTCCATGATCGCTGTAATCACAATGACCCATGAGATCTTTCCTCAGAAGGCTCCAGTACGCCTGTCTTAACAATGCTCCAATGCCCGTCTCATCACAATGCTCCATGATCCCTGTCAGCACAACTTTAAATGACAATTGTCATCACAATGCTCCATGACACCTGTCATCACAAAGTTGCCTGCCCATGTCATCAAAATGCTCCATGTCCCCTGTAATCACAATGTTCTATTACACCTGTCATCACAAAGTTCCCTGCCCATGTCATCACAATGCTCCATTACCAATGTAATCAAAATGTTCGCCTGCCCTTGTCATCAAAATGCTCCATCACCCCTTTAATCACAATGCTCCATGAACCCTGTCATCACAATGTTCCATGACAGTTGTTAACACAATGCTCCATGACCCCTGTAATCACAATGCTCCATGCCCTTGTCATCACAAAACTCCAGAACTCTTGTCATCATAATGATGAATGCCCATGTCATCACAAAGCTCCATGATACTTGTCATCACAATGCTCCATGGCCTTTGTCATCACAATGTTCCATGGCCCCTGTCATCACAGTGCTCCATGATACCTTTCGTCACAATTCTAGATGACCACTGTCATCACAATGCCCCAAGACACATGTCATCACAATTAGCCATGGCCCTTGTCATCACAATGCTCCATCATCCGTGTCATCACAATGGTCCAGGACACTTGTCATCACAATGATCCATGACCACTTACATCACAATGCTCCTTGACCCTGTCATTTTATTGCTCCATGGCCTATGCATTCACAATGCTCCATGGCACCTGTAATCACATTTCTCCATGATCCTTTTCATCACAATATTCTATGACCACTCTCATCACAATACCCCATGACGCCTATCATCATAATGCTCCAAGGCCCCTCTCATCACAATGCTCCATGAACCCTGTCATCACAATGTTCCATGACACTTGTCATCCCAGTGCTCCATGATCCTTGTCATCACAATATTCACTGCCCATGTAATCACAATGCTCCTGGTCCCCTGTAATCACAATGCTCCGTACCCTTTTCATCACAATGCTCCAGAACTCTTGTCATCATAATGCTCCATGCCCGTGTCATCACAATGCTCCATGACCACTTTCATCACAATGCTCCTTGACCCCTGTCATCACAATCCTCCATGGCCTATGTATTCACAATGCTACATGGCCCCTGTAATCACATTGCTCCATGATCCATTTCATCACAATGTTCTATGGCCACTGTCATCACAATGCCACATTACACCTGTCATCACAATGCTCCATGACCCCTGTCAGCCCAATGTTCCATGACAGATGTCATAAGTATCCTCCATGGTCCCTGTATTCACAATGCTCCATTCCCTTGTCAACGCAATGCTCCAGAACTCTGGTCATCATAATGCTCGAAGAACCTTGTCATCACAACGCTCCATGACCCGTATCATCACAATGGTCCAGGACACTTGTCATCACAATGATCCATGACCACTTACATCACAATGCTCCTTGACTCCTGTCATCACAATGCTCCATAGCGTATTCATTCGAAATGCTACATGGTCCCTATAATCACATTGCTCCATGATCCATTTCGTCACAATGCTCTATGAACACTGTCATCACAATGCCACATTACACCTGTCATCACAATGCTCCATGGCCCCTGTCAGCACAATGTTCCATGACAGATGTCATCACAATGCTTTAGAACTCTTGTCTTCATAGTCCTCCATGCCCGTTTCATCACAATGCTCCATGACACTTGTCATCACAATACTCCATGGCCTTTGTCATCACAATGTTCCATGGTCCCTGTCATCACAGTGCTCCATGAATCCTTTCTTCATAATTCTAGATGACCACTGTCATCACAATTCGCCATGGCACCTGTCATCACAATGCTCCATGGCCTATGTATTCACAATTTTCCATGGCCCCTGAAATCACATTGCTCCATGATCCCTTTCATCACAATGCTGCATGCCCCCTGTCATCAAAATGCCCCGTGACACCTGTCATCACAATGCTCCATGGCCTTTATCATCACAATGCTCCATGACCCCTGTCATCACAATGCTCAATGACCCTTGTCATCACAATGCTCCATAGCCCCTGTAATCACAATGCTCCATGCCATTCTCATCACAATGCTCCAGACCTCTTGTCATCATAAGGCTCTATGCCCTTGTCCTCACAATGCTACATGACACGTGTCAGCACAATGTTCCTTGGCCTTTAACATCACAATGTTCCATGGCCCCTGTCATCCCAGTGCTCCAGTATAACTTTCATCACAATGCTAGATGACCACTGTCATCACAATGCCCAATGACACCTGTCATCATAATTCGCCATGGCCCTTGACATCACAATGCTCCATGAACCGTGTCATCACAAGATTCCAGGACACTTGTCATCACAATGATCCTTGACTTCTTTCATCACAATGCTCCATAACCACTGTCATCACAAAGTTCCATGGCCCCTGTAATCACATTGCTCCATGATCCCTTTCATCACAATGCTCCACGACCCTTCTCATCACAATGATCCCAGCCCTTGTCATCACAATGCTCCATGACCCTTCTCATCACAATGTTCCCTGCACTTTTCATCACAATGCTCCATGGACCCTGTAATCACAATGCTCCATGCCCTTGTCATCACAATTCTCCAGAACACTTGTAATCATAATGCCCCTTGCCCATGTCATCACAATGCTCTATGACACTTGTCATCAGAATCCTCCACGGCCTTTGTCATCAAAATGCTCCAAGTCCCCTTTCATCACCGTGTTCCATGATACCTTTCATCACACAGATAGATTACCACTGTCATCACTATGCCCCATGACACCTGGCATCACAATTCTCCATTTCCCTTTTCATCATAATCCTCCATGAAACGAGTCATCACAATGCTCCATGATCCGAGTCATCACAAGGTTCCAGGACACTTAACATCACAATGATCCTTGACCACTTTCATCACAATGCTCCATGGCACCTGTTATCTCAATGCTCCATGGCCTATGTATTCACAATGCTCCATGGCCCCTGTAATCACGGTTTTCCATGACCCCTTTCATCACAATCCTCCTTGACCACTGTCATCACAACGCCCCATGAAGCCTGTCATCACGATGCTCCAAGGCCACTATCATCACAATGCTCCATCATCCCTGTCATCCTAATGTTCCCTGCCCATGTCATCACAGTGCTCCTTGTCCCTTTTAATCACAATGCCACATACCCTTGTCATCACAATGCTCCATGGCCCCTGTAAACACAATGCTCCAGGCCCTTGCCATTACAATACTCCAGAACTCTTTTCATCATAATGCTCCATGCCCGTGTCATCACAATGTTCCAGGACACTTGTCACCACAATGTTCCATGGCCTTTGTCATCACAATGCTCCATGGCCCCTCTAATCATAGTGCTCCATGATACCTTTCATCACAATTCTAGATGACCACTGTCATCACAATGCCCCTTGACACATGTCATCATAATTGGCCAGGGCCCTTGACATCACAATGCTTGATGAACCATGTCATCACAATGTTCATGGGCAATTGTCATCAGAATGCTCCATGACAACTTACATCACAATGCTCCTTGACCCTTGTCATTTCATTGCTCCATGGCCCCTGTAATCACATTGCTCCATGATCCCCTTCATCACAATGCTCCATGATCCCTGTCATCACAATGCTCGAAGACCCTTGACATCACAATGCTCCATGGTCCCTATAATCACAATGCTCCATGCGCTTGTCATCACAGTGCTCCAGAATTCTTGTCATCAAAATATTCCATGGCCTTTGTCATCACAATGCTCCATGACCCCTGTCATCACAATGTTCCATGACTCTTGTCATCAAAATGCCTCATGATCCTTTTAATCACAATGCTCCATGACTCCTTTCATCACATGCTCCATGATACTTGTCATTACACTGCCCCATGACCTTTTTCATAACAATGCTCCATGATACCAGTCATCACAATGCTCCATGACCATTGTCGTCACAATGCTCCATGCCCCTTTCAACAAAATGCTCCATGACAACTGTTATCACAATGCTCCATGGCCTTTGTCATCACAATTATACATGGTCCCTGTAATCACAGTGCTCCATGACCCCTTTCATCACAATGCTCCATGACCACTGTCATCACAATGCCCCATGACCCCTGTCATTACAATGCTCCATGACCACTGTCATCACCATACCCCATGAACCCAGTCATCACAATGCTCCATAGCCCTTGTCATCACAATGCTCCATGATCCCTGTCATCACAATGTTCCATGACTCTTGTCATCAAAATGCCTCATGATCCTTTTAATCACAATGCTCCATGACTCCTTTCATCACTTGTTCCATGATACTTGTCATTGCACTGCCTTATGACCTTTTTCATAACAAGCTCCATGATACCAGTCATAACAATGCTCCATGACCATTGTTGTCACAATGCTCCATGCCCCTTTCAACACAATGCTCCATATCAAGTGTCATCAAAATGCTCCATGGCCTTTGTCATCACAATTATACATGGCCCCTGTAATCACAGTGCTCCATGACCCCTTTCATCACAATCCTCCATGACCACTGTCATCACAATGCCCCATGAACCCTGTCATCACAATTCTCCATGGCCCCTGTCATTACAATGCTCCATGACCACTGTCATCACAATGTTCCATGATCGCTGTAATCACAATGACCCATGAGATCTTTCCTCAGAAGGCTCCAGTACGCCTGTCTTAACAATGCTCCAATGCCCGTCTCATCACAATGCTCCATGATCCCTGTCAGCACAACTTTAAATGACAATTGTCATCACAATGCTCCATGACACCTGTCATCACAAAGTTGCCTGTCCATGTCATCAAAATGCTCCATGTCCCCTGTAATCACAATGTTCTATTACACCTGTCATCACAAAGTTCCCTGCCCATGTCATCACAATGCTCCATTACCAATGTAATCAAAATGTTCGCCTGGCCTTGTCATCAAAATGCTCCATCACCCCTTTAATCACAATGCTCCATGAACCCTGTCATCACAATGTTCCATGACAGTTGTTAACACAATGCTCCATGACCCCTGTAATCACAATGCTCCATGCCCTTGTCATCACAAAACTCCAGAACTCTTGTCATCATAATGATGAATGCCCATGTCATCACAAAGCTCCATGATACTTGTCATCACAATGCTCCATGGCCTTTGTCATCACAATGTTCCATGGCCCCTGTCATCACAGTGCTCCATGATACCTTTCGTCACAATTCTAGATGACCACTGTCATCACAATGCCCCAAGACACATGTCATCACAATTAGCCATGGCCCTTGTCATCACAATGCTCCATCATCCGTGTCATCACAATGGTCCAGGACACTTGTCATCACCATGATCCATGACCACTTACATCACAATGCTCCTTGACCCTGTCATTTTATTGCTCCATGGCCTATGCATTCACAATGCTCCATGGCACCTGTAATCACATTTCTCCATGATCCTTTTCATCACAATATTCTATGACCACTCTCATCACAATACCCCATGACGCCTATCATCATAATGCTCCAAGGCCCCTCTCATCACAATGCTCCATGAACCCTGTCATCACAATGTTCCATGACACTTGTCATCCCAGTGCTCCATGATCCTTGTCATCACAATATTCACTGCCCATGTAATCACAATGCTCCTGGTCCCCTGTAATCACAATGCTCCGTACCCTTTTCATCACAATGCTCCAGAACTCTTGTCATCATAATGCTCCATGCCCGTGTCATCACAATGCTCCATGACCACTTTCATCACAATGCTCCTTGACCCCTGTCATCACAATCCTCCATGGCCTATGTATTCACAATGCTACATGGCCCCTGTAATCACATTGCTCCATGATCCATTTCATCACAATGTTCTATGGCCACTGTCATCACAATGCCACATTACACCTGTCATCACAATGCTCCATGACCCCTGTCAGCCCAATGTTCCATGACAGATGTCATAAGTATCCTCCATGGTCCCTGTATTCACAATGCTCCATTCCCTTGTCAACGCAATGCTCCAGAACTCTGGTCATCATAATGCTCGAAGAACCTTGTCATCACAACGCTCCATGACCCGTATCATCACAATGGTCCAGGACACTTGTCATCACAATGATCCATGACCACTTACATCACAATGCTCCTTGACTCCTGTCATCACAATGCTCCATAGCGTATTCATTCGAAATGCTACATGGTCCCTATAATCACATTGCTCCATGATCCATTTCGTCACAATGCTCTATGAACACTGTCATCACAATGCCACATTACACCTGTCATCACAATGCTCCATGGCCCCTGTCAGCACAATGTTCCATGACAGATGTCATCACAATGCTTTAGAACTCTTGTCTTCATAGTCCTCCATGCCCGTTTCATCACAATGCTCCATGACACTTGTCATCACAATACTCCATGGCCTTTGTCATCACAATGTTCCATGGTCCCTGTCATCACAGTGCTCCATGAATCCTTTCTTCATAATTCTAGATGACCACTGTCATCACAATTCGCCATGGCACCTGTCATCACAATGCTCCATGGCCTATGTATTCACAATTTTCCATGGCCCCTGAAATCACATTGCTCCATGATCCCTTTCATCACAATGCTGCATGCCCCCTGTCATCAAAATGCCCCGTGACACCTGTCATCACAATGCTCCATGGCCTTTATCATCACAATGCTCCATGACCCCTGTCATCACAATGCTCAATGACCCTTGTCATCACAATGCTCCATAGCCCCTGTAATCACAATGCTCCATGCCATTCTCATCACAATGCTCCAGACCTCTTGTCATCATAAGGCTCTATGCCCTTGTCCTCACAATGCTACATGACACGTGTCAGCACAATGTTCCTTGGCCTTTAACATCACAATGTTCCATGGCCCCTGTCATCCCAGTGCTCCAGTATAACTTTCATCACAATGCTAGATGACCACTGTCATCACAATGCCCAATGACACCTGTCATCATAATTCGCCATGGCCCTTGACATCACAATGCTCCATGAACCGTGTCATCACAAGATTCCAGGACACTTGTCATCACAATGATCCTTGACTTCTTTCATCACAATGCTCCATAACCACTGTCATCACAAAGTTCCATGGCCCCTGTAATCACATTGCTCCATGATCCCTTTCATCACAATGCTCCACGACCCTTCTCATCACAATGATCCCAGCCCTTGTCATCACAATGCTCCATGACCCTTCTCATCACAATGTTCCCTGCACTTTTCATCACAATGCTCCATGGACCCTGTAATCACAATGCTCCATGCCCTTGTCATCACAATTCTCCAGAACACTTGTAATCATAATGCCCCTTGCCCATGTCATCACAATGCTCTATGACACTTGTCATCCGAATCCTCCACGGCCTTTGTCATCAAAATGCTCCAAGTCCCCTTTCATCACCGTGTTCCATGATACCTTTCATCACACAGCTAGATTACCACTGTCATCACTATGCCCCATGACACCTGGCATCACAATTCTCCATTGCCCTTTTCATCATAATCCTCCATGAAACGAGTCATCACAATGCTCCATGATCCGAGTCATCACAAGGTTCCAGGACACTTAACATCACAATGATCCTTGACCACTTTCATCACAATGCTCCATGGCACCTGTTATCTCAATGCTCCATGGCCTATGTATTCACAATGCTCCATGGCCCCTGTAATCACGGTCTTCCATGACCCCTTTCATCACAATCCTCCTTGACCACTGTCATCACAACGCCCCATGAAGCCTGTCATCACGATGCTCCAAGGCCACTATCATCACAATTCTCCATGATCCCTGTCATCCTAATGTTCCCTGCGCATGTCATCACAGTGCTCCTTGTCCCTTTTAATCACAATGCCACATACCCTTGTCATCACAATGCTCCATGGCCCCTGTAAACACAATGCTCCAGGCCCTTGCCATTACAATACTCCAGAACTCTTTTCATCATAATGCTCCATGCCCGTGTCATCACAATGTTCCAGGACACTTGTCACCACAATGTTCCATGGCCTTTGTCATCACAATGCTCCATGGCCCCTCTAATCATAGTGCTCCATGATACCTTTCATCACAATTCTAGATGACCACTGTCATCACAATGCCCCTTGACACATGTCATCATAATTGGCCAGGGCCCTTGACATCACAATGCTTGATGAACCATGTCATCACAATGTTCATGGACAATTGTCATCACAATGCTCCATGACAACTTACATCACAATGCTCCTTGACCCTTGTCATTTCATTGCTCCATGGCCCCTGTAATCACATTGCTCCATGATCCCCTTCATCACAATGCTCCATGATCCCTGTCATCACAATGCTCGAAGACCCTTGACATCACAATGCTCCATGGTCCCTATAATCACAATGCTCCATGCGCTTGTCATCACAGTGCTCCAGAATTCTTGTCATCAAAATATTCCATGGCCTTTGTCATCACAATGCTCCATGACCCCTGTCATCACAATGTTCCATGACTCTTGTCATCAAAATGCCTCATGATCCTTTTAATCACAATGCTCCATGATACTTGTCATTACACTGCCCCATGACCTTTTTCATAACAATGCTCCATGATACCAGTCATCACAATGCTCCATGACCATTGTCGTCACAATGCTCCATGCCCCTTTCAACAAAATGCTCCATGACAACTGTTATCACAATGCTCCATGGCCTTTGTCATCACAATTATACATGGTCCCTGTAATCACAGTGCTCCATGACCCCTTTCATCACAATGCTCCATGACCACTGTCATCACAATGCCCCATGACTCCTGTCATTACAATGCTCCATGACCACTGTCATCACCATACCCCATGAACCCAGTCATCACAATGCTCCATAGCCCTTGTCATCACAATGCTCCATGATCCCTGTCATCACAATGTTCCATGACTCTTGTCATCAAAATGCCTCATGATCCTTTTAATCACAATGCTCCATGACTCCTTTCATCACTTGTTCCATGATACTTGTCATTGCACTGCCTTATGACCTTTTTCATAACAAGCTCCATGATACCAGTCATAACAATGCTCCATGACCATTGTTGTCACAATGCTCCATGCCCCTTTCAACACAATGCTCCATATCAAGTGTCATCAAAATGCTCCATGGCCTTTGTCATCACAATTATACATGGCCCCTGTAATCACAGTGCTCCATGACCCCTTTCATCACAATCCTCCATGACCACTGTCATCACAATGCCCCATGAACCCTGTCATCACAATTCTCCATGGCCCCTGTCATTACAATGCTCCATGACCACTGTCATCACAATGTTCCATGATCGCTGTAATCACAATGACCCATGAGATCTTTCCTCAGAAGGCTCCAGTACGCCTGTCTTAACAATGCTCCAATGCCCGTCTCATCACAATGCTCCATGATCCCTGTCAGCACAACTTTAAATGACAATTGTCATCACAATGCTCCATGACACCTGTCATCACAAAGTTGCCTGCCCATGTCATCAAAATGCTCCATGTCCCCTGTAATCACAATGTTCTTTTACACCTGTCATCACAAAGTTCCCTGCCCATGTCATCACAATGCTCCATTACCAATGTAATCAAAATGTTCGCCTGCCCTTGTCATCAAAATGCTCCATCACCCCTTTAATCACAATGCTCCATGAACCCTGTCATCACAATGTTCCATGACAGTTGTTAACACAATGCTCCATGACCCCTGTAATCACAATGCTCCATGCCCTTGTCATCACAAAACTCCAGAACTCTTGTCATCATAATGATGAATGCCCATGTCATCACAAAGCTCCATGATACTTGTCATCACAATGCTCCATGGCCTTTGTCATCACAATGTTCCATGGCCCCTGTCATCACAGTGCTCCATGATACCTTTCGTCACAATTCTAGATGACCACTGTCATCACAATGCCCCAAGACACATGTCATCACAATTAGCCATGGCCCTTGTCATCACAATGCTCCATCATCCGTGTCATCACAATGGTCCAGGACACTTGTCATCACAATGATCCATGACCACTTACATCACAATGCTCCTTGACCCTGTCATTTTATTGCTCCATGGCCTATGCATTCACAATGCTCCATGGCACCTGTAATCACATTTCTCCATGATCCTTTTCATCACAATATTCTATGACCACTCTCATCACAATACCCCATGACGCCTATCATCATAATGCTCCAAGGCCCCTCTCATCACAATGCTCCATGAACCCTGTCATCACAATGTTCCATGACACTTGTCATCCCAGTGCTCCATGATCCTTGTCATCACAATATTCACTGCCCATGTAATCACAATGCTCCTGGTCCCCTGTAATCACAATGCTCCGTACCCTTTTCATCATAATGCTCCAGAACTCTTGTCATCATAATGCTCCATGCCCGTGTCATCACAATGCTCCATGACCACTTTCATCACAATGCTCCTTGACCCCTGTCATCACAATCCTCCATGGCCTATGTATTCACAATGCTACATGGCCCCTGTAATCACATTGCTCCATGATCCATTTCATCACAATGTTCTATGGCCACTGTCATCACAATGCCACATTACACCTGTCATCACAATGCTCCATGACCCCTGTCAGCCCAATGTTCCATGACAGATGTCATAAGTATCCTCCATGGTCCCTGTATTCACAATGCTCCATTCCCTTGTCAACGCAATGCTCCAGAACTCTGGTCATCATAATGCTCGAAGAACCTTGTCATCACAACGCTCCATGACCCGTATCATCACAATGGTCCAGGACACTTGTCATCACAATGATCCATGACCACTTACATCACAATGCTCCTTGACTCCTGTCATCACAATGCTCCATAGCGTATTCATTCGAAATGCTACATGGTCCCTATAATCACATTGCTCCATGATCCATTTCGTCACAATGCTCTATGAACACTGTCATCACAATGCCACATTACACCTGTCATCACAATGCTCCATGGCCCCTGTCAGCACAATGTTCCATGACAGATGTCATCACAATGCTTTAGAACTCTTGTCTTCATAGTCCTCCATGCCCGTTTCATCACAATGCTCCATGACACTTGTCATCACAATACTCCATGGCCTTTGTCATCACAATGTTCCATGGTCCCTGTCATCACAGTGCTCCATGAATCCTTTCTTCATAATTCTAGATGACCACTGTCATCACAATTCGCCATGGCACCTGTCATCACAATGCTCCATGGCCTATGTATTCACAATTTTCCATGGCCCCTGAAATCACATTGCTCCATGATCCCTTTCATCACAATGCTGCATGCCCCCTGTCATCAAAATGCCCCGTGACACCTGTCATCACAATGCTCCATGGCCTTTATCATCACAATGCTCCATGACCCCTGTCATCACAATGCTCAATGACCCTTGTCATCACAATGCTCCATAGCCCCTGTAATCACAATGCTCCATGCCATTCTCATCACAATGCTCCAGACCTCTTGTCATCATAAGGCTCTATGCCCTTGTCCTCACAATGCTACATGACACGTGTCAGCACAATGTTCCTTGGCCTTTAACATCACAATGTTCCATGGCCCCTGTCATCCCAGTGCTCCAGTATAACTTTCATCACAATGCTAGATGACCACTGTCATCACAATGCCCAATGACACCTGTCATCATAATTCGCCATGGCCCTTGACATCACAATGCTCCATGAACCGTGTCATCACAAGATTCCAGGACACTTGTCATCACAATGATCCTTGACTTCTTTCATCACAATGCTCCATAACCACTGTCATCACAAAGTTCCATGGCCCCTGTAATCACATTGCTCCATGATCCCTTTCATCACAATGCTCCACGACCCTTCTCATCACAATGATCCCAGCCCTTGTCATCACAATGCTCCATGACCCTTCTCATCACAATGTTCCCTGCACTTTTCATCACAATGCTCCATGGACCCTGTAATCACAATGCTCCATGCCCTTGTCATCACAATTCTCCAGAACACTTGTAATCATAATGCCCCTTGCCCATGTCATCACAATGCTCTATGACACTTGTCATCAGAATCCTCCATGGCCTTTGTCATCAAAATGCTCCAAGTCCCCTTTCATCACCGTGTTCCATGATACCTTTCATCACACAGCTAGATTACCACTGTCATCACTATGCCCCATGACACCTGGCATCACAATTCTCCATTGCCCTTTTCATCATAATCCTCCATGAAACGAGTCATCACAATGCTCCATGATCCGAGTCATCACAAGGTTCCAGGACACTTAACATCACAATGATCCTTGACCACTTTCATCACAATGCTCCATGGCACCTGTTATCTCAATGCTCCATGGCCTATGTATTCACAATGCTCCATGGCCCCTGTAATCACGGTTTTCCATGACCCCTTTCATCACAATCCTCCTTGACCACTGTCATCACAACGCCCCATGAAGCCTGTCATCACGATGCTCCAAGGCCACTATCATCACAATGCTCCATGATCCCTGTCATCCTAATGTTCCCTGCCCATGTCATCACAGTGCTCCTTGTCCCTTTTAATCACAATGCCACATACCCTTGTCATCACAATGCTCCATGGCCCCTGTAAACACAATGCTCCAGGCCCTTGCCATTACAATACTCCAGAACTCTTTTCATCATAATGCTCCATGCCCGTGTCATCACAATGTTCCAGGACACTTGTCACCACAATGTTCCATGGCCTTTGTCATCACAATGCTCCATGGCCCCTCTAATCATAGTGCTCCATGATACCTTTCATCACAATTCTAGATGACCACTGTCATCACAATGCCCCTTGACACATGTCATCATAATTGGCCAGGGCCCTTGACATCACAATGCTTGATGAACCATGTCATCACAATGTTCATGGACAATTGTCATCACAATGCTCCATGACAACTTACATCACAATGCTCCTTGACCCTTGTCATTTCATTGCTCCATGGCCCCTGTAATCACATTGCTCCATGATCCCCTTCATCACAATGCTCCATGATCCCTGTCATCACAATGCTCGAAGACCCTTGACATCACAATGCTCCATGGTCCCTATAATCACAATGCTCCATGCGCTTGTCATCACAGTGCTCCAGAATTCTTGTCATCAAAATATTCCATGGCCTTTGTCATCACAATGCTCCATGACCCCTGTCATCACAATGTTCCATGACTCTTGTCATCAAAATGCCTCATGATCCTTTTAATCACAATGCTCCATGACTCCTTTCATCACATGCTCCATGATACTTGTCATTACACTGCCCCATGACCTTTTTCATAACAATGCTCCATGATACCAGTCATCACAATGCTCCATGACCATTGTCGTCACAATGCTCCATGCCCCTTTCAACAAAATGCTCCATGACAACTGTTATCACAATGCTCCATGGCCTTTGTCATCACAATTATACATGGTCCCTGTAATCACAGTGCTCCATGACCCCTTTCATCACAATGCTCCATGACCACTGTCATCACAATGCCCCATGACCCCTGTCATTACAATGCTCCATGACCACTGTCATCACCATACCCCATGAACCCAGTCATCACAATGCTCCATAGCCCTTGTCATCACAATGCTCCATGATCCCTGTCATCACAATGTTCCATGACTCTTGTCATCAAAATGCCTCATGATCCTTTTAATCACAATGCTCCATGACTCCTTTCATCACTTGTTCCATGATACTTGTCATTGCACTGCCTTATGACCTTTTTCATAACAAGCTCCATGATACCAGTCATAACAATGCTCCATGACCATTGTTGTCACAATGCTCCATGCCCCTTTCAACACAATGCTCCATATCAAGTGTCATCAAAATGCTCCATGGCCTTTGTCATCACAATTATACATGGCCCCTGTAATCACAGTGCTCCATGACCCCTTTCATCACAATCCTCCATGACCACTGTCATCACAATGCCCCATGAACCCTGTCATCACAATTCTCCATGGCCCCTGTCATTACAATGCTCCATGACCACTGTCATCACAATGTTCCATGATCGCTGTAATCACAATGACCCATGAGATCTTTCCTCAGAAGGCTCCAGTACGCCTGTCTTAACAATGCTCCAATGCCCGTCTCATCACAATGCTCCATGATCCCTGTCAGCACAACTTTAAATGACAATTGTCATCACAATGCTCCATGACACCTGTCATCACAAAGTTGCCTGCCCATGTCATCAAAATGCTCCATGTCCCCTGTAATCACAATGTTCTATTACACCTGTCATCACAAAGTTCCCTGCCCATGTCATCACAATGCTCCATTACCAATGTAATCAAAATGTTCGCCTGCCCTTGTCATCAAAATGCTCCATCACCCCTTTAATCACAATGCTCCATGAACCCTGTCATCACAATGTTCCATGACAGTTGTTAACACAATGCTCCATGACCCCTGTAATCACAATGCTCCATGCCCTTGTCATCACAAAACTCCAGAACTCTTGTCATCATAATGATGAATGCCCATGTCATCACAAAGCTCCATGATACTTGTCATCACAATGCTCCATGGCCTTTGTCATCACAATGTTCCATGGCCCCTGTCATCACAGTGCTCCATGATACCTTTCGTCACAATTCTAGATGACCACTGTCATCACAATGCCCCAAGACACATGTCATCACAATTAGCCATGGCCCTTGTCATCACAATGCTCCATCATCCGTGTCATCACAATGGTCCAGGACACTTGTCATCACAATGATCCATGACCACTTACATCACAATGCTCCTTGACCCTGTCATTTTATTGCTCCATGGCCTATGCATTCACAATGCTCCATGGCACCTGTAATCACATTTCTCCATGATCCTTTTCATCACAATATTCTATGACCACTCTCATCACAATACCCCATGACGCCTATCATCATAATGCTCCAAGGCCCCTCTCATCACAATGCTCCATGAACCCTGTCATCACAATGTTCCATGACACTTGTCATCCCAGTGCTCCATGATCCTTCTCATCACAATATTCACTGCCCATGTAATCACAATGCTCCTGGTCCCCTGTAATCACAATGCTCCGTACCCTTTTCATCACAATGCTCCAGAACTCTTGTCATCATAATGCTCCATGCCCGTGTCATCACAATGCTCCATGACCACTTTCATCACAATGCTCCTTGACCCCTGTCATCACAATCCTCCATGGCCTATGTATTCACAATGCTACATGGCCCCTGTAATCACATTGCTCCATGATCCATTTCATCACAATGTTCTATGGCCACTGTCATCACAATGCCACATTACACCTGTCATCACAATGCTCCATGACCCCTGTCAGCCCAATGTTCCATGACAGATGTCATAAGTATCCTCCATGGTCCCTGTATTCACAATGCTCCATTCCCTTGTCAACGCAATGCTCCAGAACTCTGGTCATCATAATGCTCGAAGAACCTTGTCATCACAACGCTCCATGACCCGTATCATCACAATGGTCCAGGACACTTGTCATCACAATGATCCATGACCACTTACATCACAATGCTCCTTGACTCCTGTCATCACAATGCTCCATAGCGTATTCATTCGAAATGCTACATGGTCCCTATAATCACATTGCTCCATGATCCATTTCGTCACAATGCTCTATGAACACTGTCATCACAATGCCACATTATACCTGTCATCACAATGCTCCATGGCCCCTGTCAGCACAATGTTCCATGACAGATGTCATCACAATGCTTTAGAACTCTTGTCTTCATAGTCCTCCATGCCCGTTTCATCACAATGCTCCATGACACTTGTCATCACAATGCTTTAGAACTCTTGTCTTCATAGTCCTCCATGCCCGTTTCATCACAATGCTCCATGACACTTGTCATCACAATACTCCATGGCCTTTGTCATCACAATGTTCCATGGTCCCTGTCATCACAGTGCTCCATGAATCCTTTCTTCATAATTCTAGATGACCACTGTCATCACAATTCGCCATGGCACCTGTCATCACAATGCTCCATGGCCTATGTATTCACAATTTTCCATGGCCCCTGAAATCACATTGCTCCATGATCCCTTTCATCACAATGCTGCATGCCCCCTGTCATCAAAATGCCCCGTGACACCTGTCATCACAATGCTCCATGGCCTTTATCATCACAATGCTCCATGACCCCTGTCATCACAATGCTCAATGACCCTTGTCATCACAATGCTCCATAGCCCCTGTAATCACAATGCTCCATGCCATTCTCATCACAATGCTCCAGACCTCTTGTCATCATAAGGCTCTATGCCCTTGTCCTCACAATGCTACATGACACGTGTCAGCACAATGTTCCTTGGCCTTTAACATCACAATGTTCCATGGCCCCTGTCATCCCAGTGCTCCAGTATAACTTTCATCACAATGCTAGATGACCACTGTCATCACAATGCCCAATGACACCTGTCATCATAATTCGCCATGGCCCTTGACATCACAATGCTCCATGAACCGTGTCATCACAAGATTCCAGGACACTTGTCATCACAATGATCCTTGACTTCTTTCATCACAATGCTCCATAACCACTGTCATCACAAAGTTCCATGGCCCCTGTAATCACATTGCTCCATGATCCCTTTCATCACAATGCTCCACGACCCTTCTCATCACAATGATCCCAGCCCTTGTCATCACAATGCTCCATGACCCTTCTCATCACAATGTTCCCTGCACTTTTCATCACAATGCTCCATGGACCCTGTAATCACAATGCTCCATGCCCTTGTCATCACAATTCTCCAGAACACTTGTAATCATAATGCCCCTTGCCCATGTCTTCACAATGCTCTATGACACTTGTCATCAGAATCCTCCACGGCCTTTGTCATCAAAATGCTCCAAGTCCCCTTTCATCACCGTGTTCCATGATACCTTTCATCACACAGCTAGATTACCACTGTCATCACTATGCCCCATGACACCTGGCATCACAATTCTCCATTGCCCTTTTCATCATAATCCTCCATGAAACGAGTCATCACAATGCTCCATGATCCGAGTCATCACAAGGTTCCAGGACACTTAACATCACAATGATCCTTGACCACTTTCATCACAATGCTCCATGGCACCTGTTATCTCAATGCTCCATGGCCTATGTATTCACAATGCTCCATGGCCCCTGTAATCACGGTTTTCCATGACCCCTTTCATCACAATCCTCCTTGACCACTGTCATCACAACGCCCCATGAAGCCTGTCATCACGATGCTCCAAGGCCACTATCATCACAATGCTCCATGATCCCTGTCATCCTAATGTTCCCTGCCCATGTCATCACAGTGCTCCTTGTCCCTTTTAATCACAATGCCACATACCCTTGTCATCACAATGCTCCATGGCCCCTGTAAACACAATGCTCCAGGCCCTTGCCATTACAATACTCCAGAACTCTTTTCATCATAATGCTCCATGCCCGTGTCATCACAATGTTCCAGGACACTTGTCACCACAATGTTCCATGGCCTTTGTCATCACAATGCTCCATGGCCCCTCTAATCATAGTGCTCCATGATACCTTTCATCACAATTCTAGATGACCACTGTCATCACAATGCCCCTTGACACATGTCATCATAATTGGCCAGGGCCCTTGACATCACAATGCTTGATGAACCATGTCATCACAATGTTCATGGACAATTGTCATCACAATGCTCCATGACAACTTACATCACAATGCTCCTTGACCCTTGTCATTTCATTGCTCCATGGCCCCTGTAATCACATTGCTCCATGATCCCCTTCATCACAATGCTCCATGATCCCTGTCATCACAATGCTCGAAGACCCTTGACATCACAATGCTCCATGGTCCCTATAATCACAATGCTCCATGCGCTTGTCATCACAGTGCTCCAGAATTCTTGTCATCAAAATATTCCATGGCCTTTGTCATCACAATGCTCCATGACCCCTGTCATCACAATGTTCCATGACTCTTGTCATCAAAATGCCTCATGATCCTTTTAATCACAATGCTCCATGATACTTGTCATTACACTGCCCCATGACCTTTTTCATAACAATGCTCCATGATACCAGTCATCACAATGCTCCATGACCATTGTCGTCACAATGCTCCATGCCCCTTTCAACAAAATGCTCCATGACAACTGTTATCACAATGCTCCATGGCCTTTGTCATCACAATTATACATGGTCCCTGTAATCACAGTGCTCCATGACCCCTGTCATTACAATGCTCCATGACCCCTGTCATTACAATGCTCCATGACCACTGTCATCACAATGCCCCATGACCCCTGTCATTACAATGCTCCATGACCACTGTCATCACCATACCCCATGAACCCAGTCATCACAATGCTCCATAGCCCTTGTCATCACAATGCTCCATGATCCCTGTCATCACAATGTTCCATGACTCTTGTCATCAAAATGCCTCATGATCCTTTTAATCACAATGCTCCATGACTCCTTTCATCACTTGTTCCATGATACTTGTCATTGCACTGCCTTATGACCTTTTTCATCACAATGCTCCATGATACCAGTCATAACAATGCTCCATGACCATTGTTGTCACAATGCTCCATGCCCCTTTCAACACAATGCTCCATATCAAGTGTCATCAAAATGCTCCATGGCCTTTGTCATCACAATTATACATGGCCCCTGTAATCACAGTGCTCCATGACCCCTTTCATCACAATCCTCCATGACCACTGTCATCACAATGCCCCATGAACCCTGTCATCACAATTCTCCATGGCCCCTGTCATTACAATGCTCCATGACCACTGTCATCACAATGTTCCATGATCGCTGTAATCACAATGACCCATGAGATCTTTCCTCAGAAGGCTCCAGTACGCCTGTCTTAACAATGCTCCAATGCCCGTCTCATCACAATGCTCCATGATCCCTGTCAGCACAACTTTAAATGACAATTGTCATCACAATGCTCCATGACACCTGTCATCACAAAGTTGCCTGCCCATGTCATCAAAATGCTCCATGTCCCCTGTAATCACAATGTTCTTTTACACCTGTCATCACAAAGTTCCCTGCCCATGTCATCACAATGCTCCATTACCAATGTAATCAAAATGTTCGCCTGCCCTTGTCATCAAAATGCTCCATCACCCCTTTAATCACAATGCTCCATGAACCCTGTCATCACAATGTTCCATGACAGTTGTTAACACAATGCTCCATGACCCCTGTAATCACAATGCTCCATGCCCTTGTCATCACAAAACTCCAGAACTCTTGTCATCATAATGATGAATGCCCATGTCATCACAAAGCTCCATGATACTTGTCATCACAATGCTCCATGGCCTTTGTCATCACAATGTTCCATGGCCCCTGTCATCACAGTGCTCCATGATACCTTTCGTCACAATTCTAGATGACCACTGTCATCACAATGCCCCAAGACACATGTCATCACAATTAGCCATGGCCCTTGTCATCACAATGCTCCATCATCCGTGTCATCACAATGGTCCAGGACACTTGTCATCACAATGATCCATGACCACTTACATCACAATGCTCCTTGACCCTGTCATTTTATTGCTCCATGGCCTATGCATTCACAATGCTCCATGGCACCTGTAATCACATTTCTCCATGATCCTTTTCATCACAATATTCTATGACCACTCTCATCACAATACCCCATGACGCCTATCATCATAATGCTCCAAGGCCCCTCTCATCACAATGCTCCATGAACCCTGTCATCACAATGTTCCATGACACTTGTCATCCCAGTGCTCCATGATCCTTGTCATCACAATATTCACTGCCCATGTAATCACAATGCTCCTGGTCCCCTGTAATCACAATGCTCCGTACCCTTTTCATCATAATGCTCCAGAACTCTTGTCATCATAATGCTCCATGCCCGTGTCATCACAATGCTCCATGACCACTTTCATCACAATGCTCCTTGACCCCTGTCATCACAATCCTCCATGGCCTATGTATTCACAATGCTACATGGCCCCTGTAATCACATTGCTCCATGATCCATTTCATCACAATGTTCTATGGCCACTGTCATCACAATGCCACATTACACCTGTCATCACAATGCTCCATGACCCCTGTCAGCCCAATGTTCCATGACAGATGTCATAAGTATCCTCCATGGTCCCTGTATTCACAATGCTCCATTCCCTTGTCAACGCAATGCTCCAGAACTCTGGTCATCATAATGCTCGAAGAACCTTGTCATCACAACGCTCCATGACCCGTATCATCACAATGGTCCAGGACACTTGTCATCACAATGATCCATGACCACTTACATCACAATGCTCCTTGACTCCTGTCATCACAATGCTCCATAGCGTATTCATTCGAAATGCTACATGGTCCCTATAATCACATTGCTCCATGATCCATTTCGTCACAATGCTCTATGAACACTGTCATCACAATGCCACATTACACCTGTCATCACAATGCTCCATGGCCCCTGTCAGCACAATGTTCCATGACAGATGTCATCACAATGCTTTAGAACTCTTGTCTTCATAGTCCTCCATGCCCGTTTCATCACAATGCTCCATGACACTTGTCATCACAATACTCCATGGCCTTTGTCATCACAATGTTCCATGGTCCCTGTCATCACAGTGCTCCATGAATCCTTTCTTCATAATTCTAGATGACCACTGTCATCACAATTCGCCATGGCACCTGTCATCACAATGCTCCATGGCCTATGTATTCACAATTTTCCATGGCCCCTGAAATCACATTGCTCCATGATCCCTTTCATCACAATGCTGCATGCCCCCTGTCATCAAAATGCCCCGTGACACCTGTCATCACAATGCTCCATGGCCTTTATCATCACAATGCTCCATGACCCCTGTCATCACAATGCTCAATGACCCTTGTCATCACAATGCTCCATAGCCCCTGTAATCACAATGCTCCATGCCATTCTCATCACAATGCTCCAGACCTCTTGTCATCATAAGGCTCTATGCCCTTGTCCTCACAATGCTACATGACACGTGTCAGCACAATGTTCCTTGGCCTTTAACATCACAATGTTCCATGGCCCCTGTCATCCCAGTGCTCCAGTATAACTTTCATCACAATGCTAGATGACCACTGTCATCACAATGCCCAATGACACCTGTCATCATAATTCGCCATGGCCCTTGACATCACAATGCTCCATGAACCGTGTCATCACAAGATTCCAGGACACTTGTCATCACAATGATCCTTGACTTCTTTCATCACAATGCTCCATAACCACTGTCATCACAAAGTTCCATGGCCCCTGTAATCACATTGCTCCATGATCCCTTTCATCACAATGCTCCACGACCCTTCTCATCACAATGATCCCAGCCCTTGTCATCACAATGCTCCATGACCCTTCTCATCACAATGTTCCCTGCACTTTTCATCACAATGCTCCATGGACCCTGTAATCACAATGCTCCATGCCCTTGTCATCACAATTCTCCAGAACACTTGTAATCATAATGCCCCTTGCCCATGTCATCACAATGCTCTATGACACTTGTCATCAGAATCCTCCATGGCCTTTGTCATCAAAATGCTCCAAGTCCCCTTTCATCACCGTGTTCCATGATACCTTTCATCACACAGCTAGATTACCACTGTCATCACTATGCCCCATGACACCTGGCATCACAATTCTCCATTGCCCTTTTCATCATAATCCTCCATGAAACGAGTCATCACAATGCTCCATGATCCGAGTCATCACAAGGTTCCAGGACACTTAACATCACAATGATCCTTGACCACTTTCATCACAATGCTCCATGGCACCTGTTATCTCAATGCTCCATGGCCTATGTATTCACAATGCTCCATGGCCCCTGTAATCACGGTTTTCCATGACCCCTTTCATCACAATCCTCCTTGACCACTGTCATCACAACGCCCCATGAAGCCTGTCATCACGATGCTCCAAGGCCACTATCATCACAATGCTCCATGATCCCTGTCATCCTAATGTTCCCTGCCCATGTCATCACAGTGCTCCTTGTCCCTTTTAATCACAATGCCACATACCCTTGTCATCACAATGCTCCATGGCCCCTGTAAACACAATGCTCCAGGCCCTTGCCATTACAATACTCCAGAACTCTTTTCATCATAATGCTCCATGCCCGTGTCATCACAATGTTCCAGGACACTTGTCACCACAATGTTCCATGGCCTTTGTCATCACAATGCTCCATGGCCCCTCTAATCATAGTGCTCCATGATACCTTTCATCACAATTCTAGATGACCACTGTCATCACAATGCCCCTTGACACATGTCATCATAATTGGCCAGGGCCCTTGACATCACAATGCTTGATGAACCATGTCATCACAATGTTCATGGACAATTGTCATCACAATGCTCCATGACAACTTACATCACAATGCTCCTTGACCCTTGTCATTTCATTGCTCCATGGCCCCTGTAATCACATTGCTCCATGATCCCCTTCATCACAATGCTCCATGATCCCTGTCATCACAATGCTCGAAGACCCTTGACATCACAATGCTCCATGGTCCCTATAATCACAATGCTCCATGCGCTTGTCATCACAGTGCTCCAGAATTCTTGTCATCAAAATATTCCATGGCCTTTGTCATCACAATGCTCCATGACCCCTGTCATCACAATGTTCCATGACTCTTGTCATCAAAATGCCTCATGATCCTTTTAATCACAATGCTCCATGACTCCTTTCATCACATGCTCCATGATACTTGTCATTACACTGCCCCATGACCTTTTTCATAACAATGCTCCATGATACCAGTCATCACAATGCTCCATGACCATTGTCGTCACAATGCTCCATGCCCCTTTCAACAAAATGCTCCATGACAACTGTTATCACAATGCTCCATGGCCTTTGTCATCACAATTATACATGGTCCCTGTAATCACAGTGCTCCATGACCCCTTTCATCACAATGCTCCATGACCACTGTCATCACAATGCCCCATGACCCCTGTCATTACAATGCTCCATGACCACTGTCATCACCATACCCCATGAACCCAGTCATCACAATGCTCCATAGCCCTTGTCATCACAATGCTCCATGATCCCTGTCATCACAATGTTCCATGACTCTTGTCATCAAAATGCCTCATGATCCTTTTAATCACAATGCTCCATGACTCCTTTCATCACTTGTTCCATGATACTTGTCATTGCACTGCCTTATGACCTTTTTCATAACAAGCTCCATGATACCAGTCATAACAATGCTCCATGACCATTGTTGTCACAATGCTCCATGCCCCTTTCAACACAATGCTCCATATCAAGTGTCATCAAAATGCTCCATGGCCTTTGTCATCACAATTATACATGGCCCCTGTAATCACAGTGCTCCATGACCCCTTTCATCACAATCCTCCATGACCACTGTCATCACAATGCCCCATGAACCCTGTCATCACAATTCTCCATGGCCCCTGTCATTACAATGCTCCATGACCACTGTCATCACAATGTTCCATGATCGCTGTAATCACAATGACCCATGAGATCTTTCCTCAGAAGGCTCCAGTACGCCTGTCTTAACAATGCTCCAATGCCCGTCTCATCACAATGCTCCATGATCCCTGTCAGCACAACTTTAAATGACAATTGTCATCACAATGCTCCATGACACCTGTCATCACAAAGTTGCCTGCCCATGTCATCAAAATGCTCCATGTCCCCTGTAATCACAATGTTCTATTACACCTGTCATCACAAAGTTCCCTGCCCATGTCATCACAATGCTCCATTACCAATGTAATCAAAATGTTCGCCTGCCCTTGTCATCAAAATGCTCCATCACCCCTTTAATCACAATGCTCCATGAACCCTGTCATCACAATGTTCCATGACAGTTGTTAACACAATGCTCCATGACCCCTGTAATCACAATGCTCCATGCCCTTGTCATCACAAAACTCCAGAACTCTTGTCATCATAATGATGAATGCCCATGTCATCACAAAGCTCCATGATACTTGTCATCACAATGCTCCATGGCCTTTGTCATCACAATGTTCCATGGCCCCTGTCATCACAGTGCTCCATGATACCTTTCGTCACAATTCTAGATGACCACTGTCATCACAATGCCCCAAGACACATGTCATCACAATTAGCCATGGCCCTTGTCATCACAATGCTCCATCATCCGTGTCATCACAATGGTCCAGGACACTTGTCATCACAATGATCCATGACCACTTACATCACAATGCTCCTTGACCCTGTCATTTTATTGCTCCATGGCCTATGCATTCACAATGCTCCATGGCACCTGTAATCACATTTCTCCATGATCCTTTTCATCACAATATTCTATGACCACTCTCATCACAATACCCCATGACGCCTATCATCATAATGCTCCAAGGCCCCTCTCATCACAATGCTCCATGAACCCTGTCATCACAATGTTCCATGACACTTGTCATCCCAGTGCTCCATGATCCTTCTCATCACAATATTCACTGCCCATGTAATCACAATGCTCCTGGTCCCCTGTAATCACAATGCTCCGTACCCTTTTCATCACAATGCTCCAGAACTCTTGTCATCATAATGCTCCATGCCCGTGTCATCACAATGCTCCATGACCACTTTCATCACAATGCTCCTTGACCCCTGTCATCACAATCCTCCATGGCCTATGTATTCACAATGCTACATGGCCCCTGTAATCACATTGCTCCATGATCCATTTCATCACAATGTTCTATGGCCACTGTCATCACAATGCCACATTACACCTGTCATCACAATGCTCCATGACCCCTGTCAGCCCAATGTTCCATGACAGATGTCATAAGTATCCTCCATGGTCCCTGTATTCACAATGCTCCATTCCCTTGTCAACGCAATGCTCCAGAACTCTGGTCATCATAATGCTCGAAGAACCTTGTCATCACAACGCTCCATGACCCGTATCATCACAATGGTCCAGGACACTTGTCATCACAATGATCCATGACCACTTACATCACAATGCTCCTTGACTCCTGTCATCACAATGCTCCATAGCGTATTCATTCGAAATGCTACATGGTCCCTATAATCACATTGCTCCATGATCCATTTCGTCACAATGCTCTATGAACACTGTCATCACAATGCCACATTACACCTGTCATCACAATGCTCCATGGCCCCTGTCAGCACAATGTTCCATGACAGATGTCATCACAATGCTTTAGAACTCTTGTCTTCATAGTCCTCCATGCCCGTTTCATCACAATGCTCCATGACACTTGTCATCACAATACTCCATGGCCTTTGTCATCACAATGTTCCATGGTCCCTGTCATCACAGTGCTCCATGAATCCTTTCTTCATAATTCTAGATGACCACTGTCATCACAATTCGCCATGGCACCTGTCATCACAATGCTCCATGGCCTATGTATTCACAATTTTCCATGGCCCCTGAAATCACATTGCTCCATGATCCCTTTCATCACAATGCTGCATGCCCCCTGTCATCAAAATGCCCCGTGACACCTGTCATCACAATGCTCCATGGCCTTTATCATCACAATGCTCCATGACCCCTGTCATCACAATGCTCAATGACCCTTGTCATCACAATGCTCCATAGCCCCTGTAATCACAATGCTCCATGCCATTCTCATCACAATGCTCCAGACCTCTTGTCATCATAAGGCTCTATGCCCTTGTCCTCACAATGCTACATGACACGTGTCAGCACAATGTTCCTTGGCCTTTAACATCACAATGTTCCATGGCCCCTGTCATCCCAGTGCTCCAGTATAACTTTCATCACAATGCTAGATGACCACTGTCATCACAATGCCCAATGACACCTGTCATCATAATTCGCCATGGCCCTTGACATCACAATGCTCCATGAACCGTGTCATCACAAGATTCCAGGACACTTGTCATCACAATGATCCTTGACTTCTTTCATCACAATGCTCCATAACCACTGTCATCACAAAGTTCCATGGCCCCTGTAATCACATTGCTCCATGATCCCTTTCATCACAATGCTCCACGACCCTTCTCATCACAATGATCCCAGCCCTTGTCATCACAATGCTCCATGACCCTTCTCATCACAATGTTCCCTGCACTTTTCATCACAATGCTCCATGGACCCTGTAATCACAATGCTCCATGCCCTTGTCATCACAATTCTCCAGAACACTTGTAATCATAATGGCCCTTGCCCATGTCATCACAATGCTCTATGACACTTGTCATCAGAATCCTCCACGGCCTTTGTCATCAAAATGCTCCAAGTCCCCTTTCATCACCGTGTTCCATGATACCTTTCATCACACAGCTAGATTACCACTGTCATCACTATGCCCCATGACACCTGGCATCACAATTCTCCATTGCCCTTTTCATCATAATCCTCCATGAAACGAGTCATCACAATGCTCCATGATCCGAGTCATCACAAGGTTCCACGACACTTAACATCACAATGATCCTTGAGCACTTTCATCACAATGCTCCATGGCACCTGTTATCTCAATGCTCCATGGCCTATGTATTCACAATGCTCCATGGCCCCTGTAATCACGGTTTTCCATGACCCCTTTCATCACAATCCTCCTTGACCACTGTCATCACAACGCCCCATGAAGCCTGTCATCACGATGCTCCAAGGCCACTATCATCACAATGCTCCATGATCCCTGTCATCCTAATGTTCCCTGCCCATGTCATCACAGTGCTCCTTGTCCCTTTTAATCACAATGCCACATACCCTTGTCATCACAATGCTCCATGGCCCCTGTAAACACAATGCTCCAGGCCCTTGCCATTACAATACTCCAGAACTCTTTTCATCATAATGCTCCATGCCCGTGTCATCACAATGTTCCAGGACACTTGTCACCACAATGTTCCATGGCCTTTGTCATCACAATGCTCCATGGCCCCTCTAATCATAGTGCTCCATGATACCTTTCATCACAATTCTAGATGACCACTGTCATCACAATGCCCCTTGACACATGTCATCATAATTGGCCAGGGCCCTTGACATCACAATGCTTGATGAACCATGTCATCACAATGTTCATGGACAATTGTCATCACAATGCTCCATGACAACTTACATCACAATGCTCCTTGACCCTTGTCATTTCATTGCTCCATGGCCCCTGTAATCACATTGCTCCATGATCCCCTTCATCACAATGCTCCATGATCCCTGTCATCACAATGCTCGAAGACCCTTGACATCACAATGCTCCATGGTCCCTATAATCACAATGCTCCATGCGCTTGTCATCACAGTGCTCCAGAATTCTTGTCATCAAAATATTCCATGGCCTTTGTCATCACAATGCTCCATGACCCCTGTCATCACAATGTTCCATGACTCTTGTCATCAAAATGCCTCATGATCCTTTTAATCACAATGCTCCATGATACTTGTCATTACACTGCCCCATGACCTTTTTCATAACAATGCTCCATGATACCAGTCATCACAATGCTCCATGACCATTGTCGTCACAATGCTCCATGCCCCTTTCAACAAAATGCTCCATGACAACTGTTATCACAATGCTCCATGGCCTTTGTCATCACAATTATACATGGTCCCTGTAATCACAGTGCTCCATGACCCCTGTCATTACAATGCTCCATGACCACTGTCATCACCATACCCCATGAACCCAGTCATCACAATGCTCCATAGCCCTTGTCATCACAATGCTCCATGATCCCTGTCATCACAATGTTCCATGACTCTTGTCATCAAAATGCCTCATGATCCTTTTAATCACAATGCTCCATGACTCCTTTCATCACTTGTTCCATGATACTTGTCATTGCACTGCCTTATGACCTTTTTCATAACAAGCTCCATGATACCAGTCATAACAATGCTCCATGACCATTGTTGTCACAATGCTCCATGCCCCTTTCAACACAATGCTCCATATCAAGTGTCATCAAAATGCTCCATGGCCTTTGTCATCACAATTATACATGGCCCCTGTAATCACAGTGCTCCATGACCCCTTTCATCACAATCCTCCATGACCACTGTCATCACAATGCCCCATGAACCCTGTCATCACAATTCTCCATGGCCCCTGTCATTACAATGCTCCATGACCACTGTCATCACAATGTTCCATGATCGCTGTAATCACAATGACCCATGAGATCTTTCCTCAGAAGGCTCCAGTACGCCTGTCTTAACAATGCTCCAATGCCCGTCTCATCACAATGCTCCATGATCCCTGTCAGCACAACTTTAAATGACAATTGTCATCACAATGCTCCATGACACCTGTCATCACAAAGTTGCCTGCCCATGTCATCAAAATGCTCCATGTCCCCTGTAATCACAATGTTCTATTACACCTGTCATCACAAAGTTCCCTGCCCATGTCATCACAATGCTCCATTACCAATGTAATCAAAATGTTCGCCTGCCCTTGTCATCAAAATGCTCCATCACCCCTTTAATCACAATGCTCCATGAACCCTGTCATCACAATGTTCCATGACAGTTGTTAACACAATGCTCCATGACCCCTGTAATCACAATGCTCCATGCCCTTGTCATCACAAAACTCCAGAACTCTTGTCATCATAATGATGAATGCCCATGTCATCACAAAGCTCCATGATACTTGTCATCACAATGCTCCATGGCCTTTGTCATCACAATGTTCCATGGCCCCTGTCATCACAGTGCTCCATGATACCTTTCGTCACAATTCTAGATGACCACTGTCATCACAATGCCCCAAGACACATGTCATCACAATTAGCCATGGCCCTTGTCATCACAATGCTCCATCATCCGTGTCATCACAATGGTCCAGGACACTTGTCATCACAATGATCCATGACCACTTACATCACAATGCTCCTTGACCCTGTCATTTTATTGCTCCATGGCCTATGCATTCACAATGCTCCATGGCACCTGTAATCACATTTCTCCATGATCCTTTTCATCACAATATTCTATGACCACTCTCATCACAATACCCCATGACGCCTATCATCATAATGCTCCAAGGCCCCTCTCATCACAATGCTCCATGAACCCTGTCATCACAATGTTCCATGACACTTGTCATCCCAGTGCTCCATGATCCTTGTCATCACAATATTCACTGCCCATGTAATCACAATGCTCCTGGTCCCCTGTAATCACAATGCTCCGTACCCTTTTCATCACAATGCTCCAGAACTCTTGTCATCATAATGCTCCATGCCCGTGTCATCACAATGCTCCATGACCACTTTCATCACAATGCTCCTTGACCCCTGTCATCACAATCCTCCATGGCCTATGTATTCACAATGCTACATGGCCCCTGTAATCACATTGCTCCATGATCCATTTCATCACAATGTTCTATGGCCACTGTCATCACAATGCCACATTACACCTGTCATCACAATGCTCCATGACCCCTGTCAGCCCAATGTTCCATGACAGATGTCATAAGTATCCTCCATGGTCCCTGTATTCACAATGCTCCATTCCCTTGTCAACGCAATGCTCCAGAACTCTGGTCATCATAATGCTCGAAGAACCTTGTCATCACAACGCTCCATGACCCGTATCATCACAATGGTCCAGGACACTTGTCATCACAATGATCCATGACCACTTACATCACAATGCTCCTTGACTCCTGTCATCACAATGCTCCATAGCGTATTCATTCGAAATGCTACATGGTCCCTATAATCACATTGCTCCATGATCCATTTCGTCACAATGCTCTATGAACACTGTCATCACAATGCCACATTACACCTGTCATCACAATGCTCCATGGCCCCTGTCAGCACAATGTTCCATGACAGATGTCATCACAATGCTTTAGAACTCTTGTCTTCATAGTCCTCCATGCCCGTTTCATCACAATGCTCCATGACACTTGTCATCACAATACTCCATGGCCTTTGTCATCACAATGTTCCATGGTCCCTGTCATCACAGTGCTCCATGAATCCTTTCTTCATAATTCTAGATGACCACTGTCATCACAATTCGCCATGGCACCTGTCATCACAATGCTCCATGGCCTATGTATTCACAATTTTCCATGGCCCCTGAAATCACATTGCTCCATGATCCCTTTCATCACAATGCTGCATGCCCCCTGTCATCAAAATGCCCCGTGACACCTGTCATCACAATGCTCCATGGCCTTTATCATCACAATGCTCCATGACCCCTGTCATCACAATGCTCAATGACCCTTGTCATCACAATGCTCCATAGCCCCTGTAATCACAATGCTCCATGCCATTCTCATCACAATGCTCCAGACCTCTTGTCATCATAAGGCTCTATGCCCTTGTCCTCACAATGCTACATGACACGTGTCAGCACAATGTTCCTTGGCCTTTAACATCACAATGTTCCATGGCCCCTGTCATCCCAGTGCTCCAGTATAACTTTCATCACAATGCTAGATGACCACTGTCATCACAATGCCCAATGACACCTGTCATCATAATTCGCCATGGCCCTTGACATCACAATGCTCCATGAACCGTGTCATCACAAGATTCCAGGACACTTGTCATCACAATGATCCTTGACTTCTTTCATCACAATGCTCCATAACCACTGTCATCACAAAGTTCCATGGCCCCTGTAATCACATTGCTCCATGATCCCTTTCATCACAATGCTCCACGACCCTTCTCATCACAATGATCCCAGCCCTTGTCATCACAATGCTCCATGACCCTTCTCATCACAATGTTCCCTGCACTTTTCATCACAATGCTCCATGGACCCTGTAATCACAATGCTCCATGCCCTTGTCATCACAATTCTCCAGAACACTTGTAATCATAATGCCCCTTGCCCATGTCATCACAATGCTCTATGACACTTGTCATCAGAATCCTCCACGGCCTTTGTCATCAAAATGCTCCAAGTCCCCTTTCATCACCGTGTTCCATGATACCTTTCATCACACAGCTAGATTACCACTGTCATCACTATGCCCCATGACACCTGGCATCACAATTCTCCATTGCCCTTTTCATCATAATCCTCCATGAAACGAGTCATCACAATGCTCCATGATCCGAGTCATCACAAGGTTCCAGGACACTTAACATCACAATGATCCTTGACCACTTTCATCACAATGCTCCATGGCACCTGTTATCTCAATGCTCCATGGCCTATGTATTCACAATGCTCCATGGCCCCTGTAATCACGGTTTTCCATGACCCCATTCATCACAATCCTCCTTGACCACTGTCATCACAACGCCCCATGAAGCCTGTCATCACGATGCTCCAAGGCCACTATCATCACAATGCTCCATGATCCCTGTCATCCTAATGTTCCCTGCCCATGTCATCACAGTGTTCCTTGTCCCTTTTAATCACAATGCCACATACCCTTGTCATCACAATGCTCCATGGCCCCTGTAAACACAATGCTCCAGGCCCTTGCCATTACAATACTCCAGAACTCTTTTCATCATAATGCTCCATGCCCGTGTCATCACAATGTTCCAGGACACTTGTCACCACAATGTTCCATGGCCTTTGTCATCACAATGCTCCATGGCCCCTCTAATCATAGTGCTCCATGATACCTTTCATCACAATTCTAGATGACCACTGTCATCACAATGCCCCTTGACACATGTCATCATAATTGGCCAGGGCCCTTGACATCACAATGCTTGATGAACCATGTCATCACAATGTTCATGGACAATTGTCATCACAATGCTCCATGACAACTTACATCACAATGCTCCTTGACCCTTGTCATTTCATTGCTCCATGGCCCCTGTAATCACATTGCTCCATGATCCCCTTCATCACAATGCTCCATGATCCCTGTCATCACAATGCTCGAAGACCCTTGACATCACAATGCTCCATGGTCTCTATAATCACAATGCTCCATGCGCTTGTCATCACAGTGCTCCAGAATTCTTGTCATCAAAATATTCCATGGCCTTTGTCATCACAATGCTCCATGACCCCTGTCATCACAATGTTCCATGACTCTTGTCATCAAAATGCCTCATGATCCTTTTAATCACAATGCTCCATGACTCCTTTCATCACATGCTCCATGATACTTGTCATTACACTGCCCCATGACCTTTTTCATAACAATGCTCCATGATACCAGTCATCACAATGCTCCATGACCATTGTCGTCACAATGCTCCATGCCCCTTTCAACAAAATGCTCCATGACAACTGTTATCACAATGCTCCATGGCCTTTGTCATCACAATTATACATGGTCCCTGTAATCACAGTGCTCCATGACCCCTGTCATTACAATGCTCCATGACCACTGTCATCACCATACCCCATGAACCCAGTCATCACAATGCTCCATAGCCCTTGTCATCACAATGCTCCATGATCCCTGTCATCACAATGTTCCATGACTCTTGTCATCAAAATGCCTCATGATCCTTTTAATCACAATGCTCCATGACTCCTTTCATCACTTGTTCCATGATACTTGTCATTGCACTGCCTTATGACCTTTTTCATAACAAGCTCCATGATACCAGTCATAACAATGCTCCATGACCATTGTTGTCACAATGCTCCATGCCCCTTTCAACACAATGCTCCATATCAAGTGTCATCAAAATGCTCCATGGCCTTTGTCATCACAATTATACATGGCCCCTGTAATCACAGTGCTCCATGACCCCTTTCATCACAATCCTCCATGACCACTGTCATCACAATGCCCCATGAACCCTGTCATCACAATTCTCCATGGCCCCTGTCATTACAATGCTCCATGACCACTGTCATCACAATGTTCCATGATCGCTGTAATCACAATGACCCATGAGATCTTTCCTCAGAAGGCTCCAGTACGCCTGTCTTAACAATGCTCCAATGCCCGTCTCATCACAATGCTCCATGATCCCTGTCAGCACAACTTTAAATGACAATTGTCATCACAATGCTCCATGACACCTGTCATCACAAAGTTGCCTGCCCATGTCATCAAAATGCTCCATGTCCCCTGTAATCACAATGTTCTATTACACCTGTCATCACAAAGTTCCCTGCCCATGTCATCACAATGCTCCATTACCAATGTAATCAAAATGTTCGCCTGCCCTTGTCATCAAAATGCTCCATCACCCCTTTAATCACAATGCTCCATGAACCCTGTCATCACAATGTTCCATGACAGTTGTTAACACAATGCTCCATGACCCCTGTAATCACAATGCTCCATGCCCTTGTCATCACAAAACTCCAGAACTCTTGTCATCATAATGATGAATGCCCATGTCATCACAAAGCTCCATGATACTTGTCATCACAATGCTCCATGGCCTTTGTCATCACAATGTTCCATGGCCCCTGTCATCACAGTGCTCCATGATACCTTTCGTCACAATTCTAGATGACCACTGTCATCACAATGCCCCAAGACACATGTCATCACAATTAGCCATGGCCCTTGTCATCACAATGCTCCATCATCCGTGTCATCACAATGGTCCAGGACACTTGTCATCACAATGATCCATGACCACTTACATCACAATGCTCCTTGACCCTGTCATTTTATTGCTCCATGGCCTATGCATTCACAATGCTCCATGGCACCTGTAATCACATTTCTCCATGATCCTTTTCATCACAATATTCTATGACCACTCTCATCACAATACCCCATGACGCCTATCATCATAATGCTCCAAGGCCCCTCTCATCACAATGCTCCATGAACCCTGTCATCACAATGTTCCATGACACTTGTCATCCCAGTGCTCCATGATCCTTGTCATCACAATATTCACTGCCCATGTAATCACAATGCTCCTGGTCCCCTGTAATCACAATGCTCCGTACCCTTTTCATCACAATGCTCCAGAACTCTTGTCATCATAATGCTCCATGCCCGTGTCATCACAATGCTCCATGACCACTTTCATCACAATGCTCCTTGACCCCTGTCATCACAATCCTCCATGGCCTATGTATTCACAATGCTACATGGCCCCTGTAATCACATTGCTCCATGATCCATTTCATCACAATGTTCTATGGCCACTGTCATCACAATGCCACATTACACCTGTCATCACAATGCTCCATGACCCCTGTCAGCCCAATGTTCCATGACAGATGTCATAAGTATCCTCCATGGTCCCTGTATTCACAATGCTCCATTCCCTTGTCAACGCAATGCTCCAGAACTCTGGTCATCATAATGCTCGAAGAACCTTGTCATCACAACGCTCCATGACCCGTATCATCACAATGGTCCAGGACACTTGTCATCACAATGATCCATGACCACTTACATCACAATGCTCCTTGACTCCTGTCATCACAATGCTCCATAGCGTATTCATTCGAAATGCTACATGGTCCCTATAATCACATTGCTCCATGATCCATTTCGTCACAATGCTCTATGAACACTGTCATCACAATGCCACATTACACCTGTCATCACAATGCTCCATGGCCCCTGTCAGCACAATGTTCCATGACAGATGTCATCACAATGCTTTAGAACTCTTGTCTTCATAGTCCTCCATGCCCGTTTCATCACAATGCTCCATGACACTTGTCATCACAATACTCCATGGCCTTTGTCATCACAATGTTCCATGGTCCCTGTCATCACAGTGCTCCATGAATCCTTTCTTCATAATTCTAGATGACCACTGTCATCACAATTCGCCATGGCACCTGTCATCACAATGCTCCATGGCCTATGTATTCACAATTTTCCATGGCCCCTGAAATCACATTGCTCCATGATCCCTTTCATCACAATGCTGCATGCCCCCTGTCATCAAAATGCCCCGTGACACCTGTCATCACAATGCTCCATGGCCTTTATCATCACAATGCTCCATGACCCCTGTCATCACAATGCTCAATGACCCTTGTCATCACAATGCTCCATAGCCCCTGTAATCACAATGCTCCATGCCATTCTCATCACAATGCTCCAGACCTCTTGTCATCATAAGGCTCTATGCCCTTGTCCTCACAATGCTACATGACACGTGTCAGCACAATGTTCCTTGGCCTTTAACATCACAATGTTCCATGGCCCCTGTCATCCCAGTGCTCCAGTATAACTTTCATCACAATGCTAGATGACCACTGTCATCACAATGCCCAATGACACCTGTCATCATAATTCGCCATGGCCCTTGACATCACAATGCTCCATGAACCGTGTCATCACAAGATTCCAGGACACTTGTCATCACAATGATCCTTGACTTCTTTCATCACAATGCTCCATAACCACTGTCATCACAAAGTTCCATGGCCCCTGTAATCACATTGCTCCATGATCCCTTTCATCACAATGCTCCACGACCCTTCTCATCACAATGATCCCAGCCCTTGTCATCACAATGCTCCATGACCTTTCTCATCACAATGTTCCCTGCACTTTTCATCACAATGCTCCATGGACCCTGTAATCACAATGCTCCATGCCCTTGTCATCACAATTCTCCAGAACACTTGTAATCATAATGCCCCTTGCCCATGTCATCACAATGCTCTATGACACTTGTCATCAGAATCCTCCACGGCCTTTGTCATCAAAATGCTCCAAGTCCCCTTTCATCACCGTGTTCCATGATACCTTTCATCACACAGATAGATTACCACTGTCATCACTATGCCCCATGACACCTGGCATCACAATTCTCCATTGCCCTTTTCATCATAATCCTCCATGAAACGAGTCATCACAATGCTCCATGATCCGAGTCATCACAAGGTTCCAGGACACTTAACATCACAATGATCCTTGACCACTTTCATCACAATGCTCCATGGCACCTGTTATCTCAATGCTCCATGGCCTATGTATTCGCAATGCTCCATGGCCCCTGTAATCACGGTTTTCCATGACCCCTTTCATCACAATCCTCCTTGACCACTGTCATCACAACGCCCCATGAAGCCTGTCATCACGATGCTCCAAGGCCACTATCATCACAATGCTCCATGATCCCTGTCATCCTAATGTTCCCTGCCCATGTCATCACAGTGCTCCTTGTCCCTTTTAATCACAATGCCACATACCCTTGTCATCACAATGCTCCATGGCCCCTGTAAACACAATGCTCCAGGCCCTTGCCATTACAATACTCCAGAACTCTTTTCATCATAATGCTCCATGCCCGTGTCATCACAATGGTCCAGGACACTTGTCACCACAAAGTTCCATGGCCTTTGTCATCACAATGCTCCATGACCCCTGTCATCACAATGTTCCATGACTCTTGTCATCAAAATGCCTCATGATCCTTTTAATCACAATGCTCCATGATACTTGTCATTACACTGCCCCATGACCTTTTTCATAACAATGCTCCATGATACCAGTCATCACAATGCTCCATGACCATTGTCGTCACAATGCTCCATGCCCCTTTCAACAAAATGCTTCATTACAACTGTTATCACAATGCTCCATGGCCTTTGTCATCACAATTATACATGGTCCCTGTAATCACAATGCTCCATGACCCCTTTCATCACAATGCTCCATGACCACTGTCATCACAATGCCCCATGACCCCTGTCATTACAATGCTCCATGACCACTGTCATCACCATACCCCATAAACCCAGTCATCACAATGCTCCATAGCCCTTGTCATCACAATGTTCCATGATCCCTGTCATCACAATGTTCCATGACTCTTGTCATCAAAATGCCTCATGATCCTTTTAATCACAATGCTCCATGACTCCTTTCATCACTTGTTCCATGATACTTGTCATTGCACTGCCTTATGACCTTTTTCATAACAAGCTCCATGATACCAGTCATAACAATGCTCCATGACCATTGTTGTCACAATGCTCCATGCCCCTTTCAACACAATGCTCCATATCAAGTGTCATCAAAATGCTCCATGGCCTTTGTCATCACAATTATACATGGCCCCTGTAATCACAGTGCTCCATGACCCCTTTCATCACAATCCTCCATGACCACTGTCATCACAATGCCCCATGAACCCTGTCATCACAATTCTCCATGGCCCCTGTCATTACAATGCTCCATGACCACTGTCATCACAATGTTCCATGATCGCTGTAATCACAATGACCCATGAGATCTTTCCTCAGAAGGCTCCAGTACGCCTGTCTTAACAATGCTCCAATGCCCGTCTCATCACAATGCTCCATGATCCCTGTCAGCACAACTTTAAATGACAATTGTCATCACAATGCTCCATGACACCTGTCATCACAAAGTTGCCTGCCCATGTCATCAAAATGCTCCATGTCCCCTGTAATCACAATGTTCTATTACACCTGTCATCACAAAGTTCCCTGCCCATGTCATCACAATGCTCCATTACCAATGTAATCAAAATGTTCGCCTGCCCTTGTCATCAAAATGCTCCATCACCCCTTTAATCACAATGCTCCATGAACCCTGTCATCACAATGTTCCATGACAGTTGTTAACACAATGCTCCATGACCCCTGTAATCACAATGCTCCATGCCCTTGTCATCACAAAACTCCAGAACTCTTGTCATCATAATGATGAATGCCCATGTCATCACAAAGCTCCATGATACTTGTCATCACAATGCTCCATGGCCTTTGTCATCACAATGTTCCATGGCCCCTGTCATCACAGTGCTCCATGATACCTTTCGTCACAATTCTAGATGACCACTGTCATCACAATGCCCCAAGACACATGTCATCACAATTAGCCATGGCCCTTGTCATCACAATGCTCCATCATCCGTGTCATCACAATGGTCCAGGACACTTGTCATCACAATGATCCATGACCACTTACATCACAATGCTCCTTGACCCTGTCATTTTATTGCTCCATGGCCTATGCATTCACAATGCTCCATGGCACCTGTAATCACATTTCTCCATGATCCTTTTCATCACAATATTCTATGACCACTCTCATCACAATACCCCATGACGCCTATCATCATAATGCTCCAAGGCCCCTCTCATCACAATGCTCCATGAACCCTGTCATCACAATGTTCCATGACACTTGTCATCCCAGTGCTCCATGATCCTTGTCATCACAATATTCACTGCCCATGTAATCACAATGCTCCTGGTCCCCTGTAATCACAATGCTCCGTACCCTTTTCATCACAATGCTCCAGAACTCTTGTCATCATAATGCTCCATGCCCGTGTCATCACAATGCTCCATGACCACTTTCATCACAATGCTCCTTGACCCCTGTCATCACAATCCTCCATGGCCTATGTATTCACAATGCTACATGGCCCCTGTAATCACATTGCTCCATGATCCATTTCATCACAATGTTCTATGGCCACTGTCATCACAATGCCACATTACACCTGTCATCACAATGCTCCATGACCCCTGTCAGCCCAATGTTCCATGACAGATGTCATAAGTATCCTCCATGGTCCCTGTATTCACAATGCTCCATTCCCTTGTCAACGCAATGCTCCAGAACTCTGGTCATCATAATGCTCGAAGAACCTTGTCATCACAACGCTCCATGACCCGTATCATCACAATGGTCCAGGACACTTGTCATCACAATGATCCATGACCACTTACATCACAATGCTCCTTGACTCCTGTCATCACAATGCTCCATAGCGTATTCATTCGAAATGCTACATGGTCCCTATAATCACATTGCTCCATGATCCATTTCGTCACAATGCTCTATGAACACTGTCATCACAATGCCACATTACACCTGTCATCACAATGCTCCATGGCCCCTGTCAGCACAATGTTCCATGACAGATGTCATCACAATGCTTTAGAACTCTTGTCTTCATAGTCCTCCATGCCCGTTTCATCACAATGCTCCATGACACTTGTCATCACAATACTCCATGGCCTTTGTCATCACAATGTTCCATGGTCCCTGTCATCACAGTGCTCCATGAATCCTTTCTTCATAATTCTAGATGACCACTGTCATCACAATTCGCCATGGCACCTGTCATCACAATGCTCCATGGCCTATGTATTCACAATTTTCCATGGCCCCTGAAATCACATTGCTCCATGATCCCTTTCATCACAATGCTGCATGCCCCCTGTCATCAAAATGCCCCGTGACACCTGTCATCACAATGCTCCATGGCCTTTATCATCACAATGCTCCATGACCCCTGTCATCACAATGCTCAATGACCCTTGTCATCACAATGCTCCATAGCCCCTGTAATCACAATGCTCCATGCCATTCTCATCACAATGCTCCAGACCTCTTGTCATCATAAGGCTCTATGCCCTTGTCCTCACAATGCTACATGACACGTGTCAGCACAATGTTCCTTGGCCTTTAACATCACAATGTTCCATGGCCCCTGTCATCCCAGTGCTCCAGTATAACTTTCATCACAATGCTAGATGACCACTGTCATCACAATGCCCAATGACACCTGTCATCATAATTCGCCATGGCCCTTGACATCACAATGCTCCATGAACCGTGTCATCACAAGATTCCAGGACACTTGTCATCACAATGATCCTTGACTTCTTTCATCACAATGCTCCATAACCACTGTCATCACAAAGTTCCATGGCCCCTGTAATCACATTGCTCCATGATCCCTTTCATCACAATGCTCCACGACCCTTCTCATCACAATGATCCCAGCCCTTGTCATCACAATGCTCCATGACCCTTCTCATCACAATGTTCCCTGCACTTTTCATCACAATGCTCCATGGACCCTGTAATCACAATGCTCCATGCCCTTGTCATCACAATTCTCCAGAACACTTGTAATCATAATGCCCCTTGCCCATGTCATCACAATGCTCTATGACACTTGTCATCAGAATCCTCCACGGCCTTTGTCATCAAAATGCTCCAAGTCCCCTTTCATCACCGTGTTCCATGATACCTTTCATCACACAGATAGATTACCACTGTCATCACTATGCCCCATGACACCTGGCATCACAATTCTCCATTTCCCTTTTCATCATAATCCTCCATGAAACGAGTCATCACAATGCTCCATGATCCGAGTCATCACAAGGTTCCAGGACACTTAACATCACAATGATCCTTGACCACTTTCATCACAATGCTCCATGGCACCTGTTATCTCAATGCTCCATGGCCTATGTATTCACAATGCTCCATGGCCCCTGTAATCACGGTTTTCCATGACCCCTTTCATCACAATCCTCCTTGACCACTGTCATCACAACGCCCCATGAAGCCTGTCATCACGATGCTCCAAGGCCACTATCATCACAATGCTCCATCATCCCTGTCATCCTAATGTTCCCTGCCCATGTCATCACAGTGCTCCTTGTCCCTTTTAATCACAATGCCACATACCCTTGTCATCACAATGCTCCATGGCCCCTGTAAACACAATGCTCCAGGCCCTTGCCATTACAATACTCCAGAACTCTTTTCATCATAATGCTCCATGCCCGTGTCATCACAATGTTCCAGGACACTTGTCACCACAATGTTCCATGGCCTTTGTCATCACAATGCTCCATGGCCCCTCTAATCATAGTGCTCCATGATACCTTTCATCACAATTCTAGATGACCACTGTCATCACAATGCCCCTTGACACATGTCATCATAATTGGCCAGGGCCCTTGACATCACAATGCTTGATGAACCATGTCATCACAATGTTCATGGGCAATTGTCATCAGAATGCTCCATGACAACTTACATCACAATGCTCCTTGACCCTTGTCATTTCATTGCTCCATGGCCCCTGTAATCACATTGCTCCATGATCCCCTTCATCACAATGCTCCATGATCCCTGTCATCACAATGCTCGAAGACCCTTGACATCACAATGCTCCATGGTCCCTATAATCACAATGCTCCATGCGCTTGTCATCACAGTGCTCCAGAATTCTTGTCATCAAAATATTCCATGGCCTTTGTCATCACAATGCTCCATGACCCCTGTCATCACAATGTTCCATGACTCTTGTCATCAAAATGCCTCATGATCCTTTTAATCACAATGCTCCATGACTCCTTTCATCACATGCTCCATGATACTTGTCATTACACTGCCCCATGACCTTTTTCATAACAATGCTCCATGATACCAGTCATCACAATGCTCCATGACCATTGTCGTCACAATGCTCCATGCCCCTTTCAACAAAATGCTCCATGACAACTGTTATCACAATGCTCCATGGCCTTTGTCATCACAATTATACATGGTCCCTGTAATCACAGTGCTCCATGACCCCTTTCATCACAATGCTCCATGACCACTGTCATCACAATGCCCCATGACCCCTGTCATTACAATGCTCCATGACCACTGTCATCACCATACCCCATGAACCCAGTCATCACAATGCTCCATAGCCCTTGTCATCACAATGCTCCATGATCCCTGTCATCACAATGTTCCATGACTCTTGTCATCAAAATGCCTCATGATCCTTTTAATCACAATGCTCCATGACTCCTTTCATCACTTGTTCCATGATACTTGTCATTGCACTGCCTTATGACCTTTTTCATAACAAGCTCCATGATACCAGTCATAACAATGCTCCATGACCATTGTTGTCACAATGCTCCATGCCCCTTTCAACACAATGCTCCATATCAAGTGTCATCAAAATGCTCCATGGCCTTTGTCATCACAATTATACATGGCCCCTGTAATCACAGTGCTCCATGACCCCTTTCATCACAATCCTCCATGACCACTGTCATCACAATGCCCCATGAACCCTGTCATCACAATTCTCCATGGCCCCTGTCATTACAATGCTCCATGACCACTGTCATCACAATGTTCCATGATCGCTGTAATCACAATGACCCATGAGATCTTTCCTCAGAAGGCTCCAGTACGCCTGTCTTAACAATGCTCCAATGCCCGTCTCATCACAATGCTCCATGATCCCTGTCAGCACAACTTTAAATGACAATTGTCATCACAATGCTCCATGACACCTGTCATCACAAAGTTGCCTGTCCATGTCATCAAAATGCTCCATGTCCCCTGTAATCACAATGTTCTATTACACCTGTCATCACAAAGTTCCCTGCCCATGTCATCACAATGCTCCATTACCAATGTAATCAAAATGTTCGCCTGGCCTTGTCATCAAAATGCTCCATCACCCCTTTAATCACAATGCTCCATGAACCCTGTCATCACAATGTTCCATGACAGTTGTTAACACAATGCTCCATGACCCCTGTAATCACAATGCTCCATGCCCTTGTCATCACAAAACTCCAGAACTCTTGTCATCATAATGATGAATGCCCATGTCATCACAAAGCTCCATGATACTTGTCATCACAATGCTCCATGGCCTTTGTCATCACAATGTTCCATGGCCCCTGTCATCACAGTGCTCCATGATACCTTTCGTCACAATTCTAGATGACCACTGTCATCACAATGCCCCAAGACACATGTCATCACAATTAGCCATGGCCCTTGTCATCACAATGCTCCATCATCCGTGTCATCACAATGGTCCAGGACACTTGTCATCACCATGATCCATGACCACTTACATCACAATGCTCCTTGACCCTGTCATTTTATTGCTCCATGGCCTATGCATTCACAATGCTCCATGGCACCTGTAATCACATTTCTCCATGATCCTTTTCATCACAATATTCTATGACCACTCTCATCACAATACCCCATGACGCCTATCATCATAATGCTCCAAGGCCCCTCTCATCACAATGCTCCATGAACCCTGTCATCACAATGTTCCATGACACTTGTCATCCCAGTGCTCCATGATCCTTGTCATCACAATATTCACTGCCCATGTAATCACAATGCTCCTGGTCCCCTGTAATCACAATGCTCCGTACCCTTTTCATCACAATGCTCCAGAACTCTTGTCATCATAATGCTCCATGCCCGTGTCATCACAATGCTCCATGACCACTTTCATCACAATGCTCCTTGACCCCTGTCATCACAATCCTCCATGGCCTATGTATTCACAATGCTACATGGCCCCTGTAATCACATTGCTCCATGATCCATTTCATCACAATGTTCTATGGCCACTGTCATCACAATGCCACATTACACCTGTCATCACAATGCTCCATGACCCCTGTCAGCCCAATGTTCCATGACAGATGTCATAAGTATCCTCCATGGTCCCTGTATTCACAATGCTCCATTCCCTTGTCAACGCAATGCTCCAGAACTCTGGTCATCATAATGCTCGAAGAACCTTGTCATCACAACGCTCCATGACCCGTATCATCACAATGGTCCAGGACACTTGTCATCACAATGATCCATGACCACTTACATCACAATGCTCCTTGACTCCTGTCATCACAATGCTCCATAGCGTATTCATTCGAAATGCTACATGGTCCCTATAATCACATTGCTCCATGATCCATTTCGTCACAATGCTCTATGAACACTGTCATCACAATGCCACATTACACCTGTCATCACAATGCTCCATGGCCCCTGTCAGCACAATGTTCCATGACAGATGTCATCACAATGCTTTAGAACTCTTGTCTTCATAGTCCTCCATGCCCGTTTCATCACAATGCTCCATGACACTTGTCATCACAATACTCCATGGCCTTTGTCATCACAATGTTCCATGGTCCCTGTCATCACAGTGCTCCATGAATCCTTTCTTCATAATTCTAGATGACCACTGTCATCACAATTCGCCATGGCACCTGTCATCACAATGCTCCATGGCCTATGTATTCACAATTTTCCATGGCCCCTGAAATCACATTGCTCCATGATCCCTTTCATCACAATGCTGCATGCCCCCTGTCATCAAAATGCCCCGTGACACCTGTCATCACAATGCTCCATGGCCTTTATCATCACAATGCTCCATGACCCCTGTCATCACAATGCTCAATGACCCTTGTCATCACAATGCTCCATAGCCCCTGTAATCACAATGCTCCATGCCATTCTCATCACAATGCTCCAGACCTCTTGTCATCATAAGGCTCTATGCCCTTGTCCTCACAATGCTACATGACACGTGTCAGCACAATGTTCCTTGGCCTTTAACATCACAATGTTCCATGGCCCCTGTCATCCCAGTGCTCCAGTATAACTTTCATCACAATGCTAGATGACCACTGTCATCACAATGCCCAATGACACCTGTCATCATAATTCGCCATGGCCCTTGACATCACAATGCTCCATGAACCGTGTCATCACAAGATTCCAGGACACTTGTCATCACAATGATCCTTGACTTCTTTCATCACAATGCTCCATAACCACTGTCATCACAAAGTTCCATGGCCCCTGTAATCACATTGCTCCATGATCCCTTTCATCACAATGCTCCACGACCCTTCTCATCACAATGATCCCAGCCCTTGTCATCACAATGCTCCATGACCCTTCTCATCACAATGTTCCCTGCACTTTTCATCACAATGCTCCATGGACCCTGTAATCACAATGCTCCATGCCCTTGTCATCACAATTCTCCAGAACACTTGTAATCATAATGCCCCTTGCCCATGTCATCACAATGCTCTATGACACTTGTCATCCGAATCCTCCACGGCCTTTGTCATCAAAATGCTCCAAGTCCCCTTTCATCACCGTGTTCCATGATACCTTTCATCACACAGCTAGATTACCACTGTCATCACTATGCCCCATGACACCTGGCATCACAATTCTCCATTGCCCTTTTCATCATAATCCTCCATGAAACGAGTCATCACAATGCTCCATGATCCGAGTCATCACAAGGTTCCAGGACACTTAACATCACAATGATCCTTGACCACTTTCATCACAATGCTCCATGGCACCTGTTATCTCAATGCTCCATGGCCTATGTATTCACAATGCTCCATGGCCCCTGTAATCACGGTCTTCCATGACCCCTTTCATCACAATCCTCCTTGACCACTGTCATCACAACGCCCCATGAAGCCTGTCATCACGATGCTCCAAGGCCACTATCATCACAATTCTCCATGATCCCTGTCATCCTAATGTTCCCTGCGCATGTCATCACAGTGCTCCTTGTCCCTTTTAATCACAATGCCACATACCCTTGTCATCACAATGCTCCATGGCCCCTGTAAACACAATGCTCCAGGCCCTTGCCATTACAATACTCCAGAACTCTTTTCATCATAATGCTCCATGCCCGTGTCATCACAATGTTCCAGGACACTTGTCACCACAATGTTCCATGGCCTTTGTCATCACAATGCTCCATGGCCCCTCTAATCATAGTGCTCCATGATACCTTTCATCACAATTCTAGATGACCACTGTCATCACAATGCCCCTTGACACATGTCATCATAATTGGCCAGGGCCCTTGACATCACAATGCTTGATGAACCATGTCATCACAATGTTCATGGACAATTGTCATCACAATGCTCCATGACAACTTACATCACAATGCTCCTTGACCCTTGTCATTTCATTGCTCCATGGCCCCTGTAATCACATTGCTCCATGATCCCCTTCATCACAATGCTCCATGATCCCTGTCATCACAATGCTCGAAGACCCTTGACATCACAATGCTCCATGGTCCCTATAATCACAATGCTCCATGCGCTTGTCATCACAGTGCTCCAGAATTCTTGTCATCAAAATATTCCATGGCCTTTGTCATCACAATGCTCCATGACCCCTGTCATCACAATGTTCCATGACTCTTGTCATCAAAATGCCTCATGATCCTTTTAATCACAATGCTCCATGATACTTGTCATTACACTGCCCCATGACCTTTTTCATAACAATGCTCCATGATACCAGTCATCACAATGCTCCATGACCATTGTCGTCACAATGCTCCATGCCCCTTTCAACAAAATGCTCCATGACAACTGTTATCACAATGCTCCATGGCCTTTGTCATCACAATTATACATGGTCCCTGTAATCACAGTGCTCCATGACCCCTTTCATCACAATGCTCCATGACCACTGTCATCACAATGCCCCATGACTCCTGTCATTACAATGCTCCATGACCACTGTCATCACCATACCCCATGAACCCAGTCATCACAATGCTCCATAGCCCTTGTCATCACAATGCTCCATGATCCCTGTCATCACAATGTTCCATGACTCTTGTCATCAAAATGCCTCATGATCCTTTTAATCACAATGCTCCATGACTCCTTTCATCACTTGTTCCATGATACTTGTCATTGCACTGCCTTATGACCTTTTTCATAACAAGCTCCATGATACCAGTCATAACAATGCTCCATGACCATTGTTGTCACAATGCTCCATGCCCCTTTCAACACAATGCTCCATATCAAGTGTCATCAAAATGCTCCATGGCCTTTGTCATCACAATTATACATGGCCCCTGTAATCACAGTGCTCCATGACCCCTTTCATCACAATCCTCCATGACCACTGTCATCACAATGCCCCATGAACCCTGTCATCACAATTCTCCATGGCCCCTGTCATTACAATGCTCCATGACCACTGTCATCACAATGTTCCATGATCGCTGTAATCACAATGACCCATGAGATCTTTCCTCAGAAGGCTCCAGTACGCCTGTCTTAACAATGCTCCAATGCCCGTCTCATCACAATGCTCCATGATCCCTGTCAGCACAACTTTAAATGACAATTGTCATCACAATGCTCCATGACACCTGTCATCACAAAGTTGCCTGCCCATGTCATCAAAATGCTCCATGTCCCCTGTAATCACAATGTTCTTTTACACCTGTCATCACAAAGTTCCCTGCCCATGTCATCACAATGCTCCATTACCAATGTAATCAAAATGTTCGCCTGCCCTTGTCATCAAAATGCTCCATCACCCCTTTAATCACAATGCTCCATGAACCCTGTCATCACAATGTTCCATGACAGTTGTTAACACAATGCTCCATGACCCCTGTAATCACAATGCTCCATGCCCTTGTCATCACAAAACTCCAGAACTCTTGTCATCATAATGATGAATGCCCATGTCATCACAAAGCTCCATGATACTTGTCATCACAATGCTCCATGGCCTTTGTCATCACAATGTTCCATGGCCCCTGTCATCACAGTGCTCCATGATACCTTTCGTCACAATTCTAGATGACCACTGTCATCACAATGCCCCAAGACACATGTCATCACAATTAGCCATGGCCCTTGTCATCACAATGCTCCATCATCCGTGTCATCACAATGGTCCAGGACACTTGTCATCACAATGATCCATGACCACTTACATCACAATGCTCCTTGACCCTGTCATTTTATTGCTCCATGGCCTATGCATTCACAATGCTCCATGGCACCTGTAATCACATTTCTCCATGATCCTTTTCATCACAATATTCTATGACCACTCTCATCACAATACCCCATGACGCCTATCATCATAATGCTCCAAGGCCCCTCTCATCACAATGCTCCATGAACCCTGTCATCACAATGTTCCATGACACTTGTCATCCCAGTGCTCCATGATCCTTGTCATCACAATATTCACTGCCCATGTAATCACAATGCTCCTGGTCCCCTGTAATCACAATGCTCCGTACCCTTTTCATCATAATGCTCCAGAACTCTTGTCATCATAATGCTCCATGCCCGTGTCATCACAATGCTCCATGACCACTTTCATCACAATGCTCCTTGACCCCTGTCATCACAATCCTCCATGGCCTATGTATTCACAATGCTACATGGCCCCTGTAATCACATTGCTCCATGATCCATTTCATCACAATGTTCTATGGCCACTGTCATCACAATGCCACATTACACCTGTCATCACAATGCTCCATGACCCCTGTCAGCCCAATGTTCCATGACAGATGTCATAAGTATCCTCCATGGTCCCTGTATTCACAATGCTCCATTCCCTTGTCAACGCAATGCTCCAGAACTCTGGTCATCATAATGCTCGAAGAACCTTGTCATCACAACGCTCCATGACCCGTATCATCACAATGGTCCAGGACACTTGTCATCACAATGATCCATGACCACTTACATCACAATGCTCCTTGACTCCTGTCATCACAATGCTCCATAGCGTATTCATTCGAAATGCTACATGGTCCCTATAATCACATTGCTCCATGATCCATTTCGTCACAATGCTCTATGAACACTGTCATCACAATGCCACATTACACCTGTCATCACAATGCTCCATGGCCCCTGTCAGCACAATGTTCCATGACAGATGTCATCACAATGCTTTAGAACTCTTGTCTTCATAGTCCTCCATGCCCGTTTCATCACAATGCTCCATGACACTTGTCATCACAATACTCCATGGCCTTTGTCATCACAATGTTCCATGGTCCCTGTCATCACAGTGCTCCATGAATCCTTTCTTCATAATTCTAGATGACCACTGTCATCACAATTCGCCATGGCACCTGTCATCACAATGCTCCATGGCCTATGTATTCACAATTTTCCATGGCCCCTGAAATCACATTGCTCCATGATCCCTTTCATCACAATGCTGCATGCCCCCTGTCATCAAAATGCCCCGTGACACCTGTCATCACAATGCTCCATGGCCTTTATCATCACAATGCTCCATGACCCCTGTCATCACAATGCTCAATGACCCTTGTCATCACAATGCTCCATAGCCCCTGTAATCACAATGCTCCATGCCATTCTCATCACAATGCTCCAGACCTCTTGTCATCATAAGGCTCTATGCCCTTGTCCTCACAATGCTACATGACACGTGTCAGCACAATGTTCCTTGGCCTTTAACATCACAATGTTCCATGGCCCCTGTCATCCCAGTGCTCCAGTATAACTTTCATCACAATGCTAGATGACCACTGTCATCACAATGCCCAATGACACCTGTCATCATAATTCGCCATGGCCCTTGACATCACAATGCTCCATGAACCGTGTCATCACAAGATTCCAGGACACTTGTCATCACAATGATCCTTGACTTCTTTCATCACAATGCTCCATAACCACTGTCATCACAAAGTTCCATGGCCCCTGTAATCACATTGCTCCATGATCCCTTTCATCACAATGCTCCACGACCCTTCTCATCACAATGATCCCAGCCCTTGTCATCACAATGCTCCATGACCCTTCTCATCACAATGTTCCCTGCACTTTTCATCACAATGCTCCATGGACCCTGTAATCACAATGCTCCATGCCCTTGTCATCACAATTCTCCAGAACACTTGTAATCATAATGCCCCTTGCCCATGTCATCACAATGCTCTATGACACTTGTCATCAGAATCCTCCATGGCCTTTGTCATCAAAATGCTCCAAGTCCCCTTTCATCACCGTGTTCCATGATACCTTTCATCACACAGCTAGATTACCACTGTCATCACTATGCCCCATGACACCTGGCATCACAATTCTCCATTGCCCTTTTCATCATAATCCTCCATGAAACGAGTCATCACAATGCTCCATGATCCGAGTCATCACAAGGTTCCAGGACACTTAACATCACAATGATCCTTGACCACTTTCATCACAATGCTCCATGGCACCTGTTATCTCAATGCTCCATGGCCTATGTATTCACAATGCTCCATGGCCCCTGTAATCACGGTTTTCCATGACCCCTTTCATCACAATCCTCCTTGACCACTGTCATCACAACGCCCCATGAAGCCTGTCATCACGATGCTCCAAGGCCACTATCATCACAATGCTCCATGATCCCTGTCATCCTAATGTTCCCTGCCCATGTCATCACAGTGCTCCTTGTCCCTTTTAATCACAATGCCACATACCCTTGTCATCACAATGCTCCATGGCCCCTGTAAACACAATGCTCCAGGCCCTTGCCATTACAATACTCCAGAACTCTTTTCATCATAATGCTCCATGCCCGTGTCATCACAATGTTCCAGGACACTTGTCACCACAATGTTCCATGGCCTTTGTCATCACAATGCTCCATGGCCCCTCTAATCATAGTGCTCCATGATACCTTTCATCACAATTCTAGATGACCACTGTCATCACAATGCCCCTTGACACATGTCATCATAATTGGCCAGGGCCCTTGACATCACAATGCTTGATGAACCATGTCATCACAATGTTCATGGACAATTGTCATCACAATGCTCCATGACAACTTACATCACAATGCTCCTTGACCCTTGTCATTTCATTGCTCCATGGCCCCTGTAATCACATTGCTCCATGATCCCCTTCATCACAATGCTCCATGATCCCTGTCATCACAATGCTCGAAGACCCTTGACATCACAATGCTCCATGGTCCCTATAATCACAATGCTCCATGCGCTTGTCATCACAGTGCTCCAGAATTCTTGTCATCAAAATATTCCATGGCCTTTGTCATCACAATGCTCCATGACCCCTGTCATCACAATGTTCCATGACTCTTGTCATCAAAATGCCTCATGATCCTTTTAATCACAATGCTCCATGACTCCTTTCATCACATGCTCCATGATACTTGTCATTACACTGCCCCATGACCTTTTTCATAACAATGCTCCATGATACCAGTCATCACAATGCTCCATGACCATTGTCGTCACAATGCTCCATGCCCCTTTCAACAAAATGCTCCATGACAACTGTTATCACAATGCTCCATGGCCTTTGTCATCACAATTATACATGGTCCCTGTAATCACAGTGCTCCATGACCCCTTTCATCACAATGCTCCATGACCACTGTCATCACAATGCCCCATGACCCCTGTCATTACAATGCTCCATGACCACTGTCATCACCATACCCCATGAACCCAGTCATCACAATGCTCCATAGCCCTTGTCATCACAATGCTCCATGATCCCTGTCATCACAATGTTCCATGACTCTTGTCATCAAAATGCCTCATGATCCTTTTAATCACAATGCTCCATGACTCCTTTCATCACTTGTTCCATGATACTTGTCATTGCACTGCCTTATGACCTTTTTCATAACAAGCTCCATGATACCAGTCATAACAATGCTCCATGACCATTGTTGTCACAATGCTCCATGCCCCTTTCAACACAATGCTCCATATCAAGTGTCATCAAAATGCTCCATGGCCTTTGTCATCACAATTATACATGGCCCCTGTAATCACAGTGCTCCATGACCCCTTTCATCACAATCCTCCATGACCACTGTCATCACAATGCCCCATGAACCCTGTCATCACAATTCTCCATGGCCCCTGTCATTACAATGCTCCATGACCACTGTCATCACAATGTTCCATGATCGCTGTAATCACAATGACCCATGAGATCTTTCCTCAGAAGGCTCCAGTACGCCTGTCTTAACAATGCTCCAATGCCCGTCTCATCACAATGCTCCATGATCCCTGTCAGCACAACTTTAAATGACAATTGTCATCACAATGCTCCATGACACCTGTCATCACAAAGTTGCCTGCCCATGTCATCAAAATGCTCCATGTCCCCTGTAATCACAATGTTCTATTACACCTGTCATCACAAAGTTCCCTGCCCATGTCATCACAATGCTCCATTACCAATGTAATCAAAATGTTCGCCTGCCCTTGTCATCAAAATGCTCCATCACCCCTTTAATCACAATGCTCCATGAACCCTGTCATCACAATGTTCCATGACAGTTGTTAACACAATGCTCCATGACCCCTGTAATCACAATGCTCCATGCCCTTGTCATCACAAAACTCCAGAACTCTTGTCATCATAATGATGAATGCCCATGTCATCACAAAGCTCCATGATACTTGTCATCACAATGCTCCATGGCCTTTGTCATCACAATGTTCCATGGCCCCTGTCATCACAGTGCTCCATGATACCTTTCGTCACAATTCTAGATGACCACTGTCATCACAATGCCCCAAGACACATGTCATCACAATTAGCCATGGCCCTTGTCATCACAATGCTCCATCATCCGTGTCATCACAATGGTCCAGGACACTTGTCATCACAATGATCCATGACCACTTACATCACAATGCTCCTTGACCCTGTCATTTTATTGCTCCATGGCCTATGCATTCACAATGCTCCATGGCACCTGTAATCACATTTCTCCATGATCCTTTTCATCACAATATTCTATGACCACTCTCATCACAATACCCCATGACGCCTATCATCATAATGCTCCAAGGCCCCTCTCATCACAATGCTCCATGAACCCTGTCATCACAATGTTCCATGACACTTGTCATCCCAGTGCTCCATGATCCTTCTCATCACAATATTCACTGCCCATGTAATCACAATGCTCCTGGTCCCCTGTAATCACAATGCTCCGTACCCTTTTCATCACAATGCTCCAGAACTCTTGTCATCATAATGCTCCATGCCCGTGTCATCACAATGCTCCATGACCACTTTCATCACAATGCTCCTTGACCCCTGTCATCACAATCCTCCATGGCCTATGTATTCACAATGCTACATGGCCCCTGTAATCACATTGCTCCATGATCCATTTCATCACAATGTTCTATGGCCACTGTCATCACAATGCCACATTACACCTGTCATCACAATGCTCCATGACCCCTGTCAGCCCAATGTTCCATGACAGATGTCATAAGTATCCTCCATGGTCCCTGTATTCACAATGCTCCATTCCCTTGTCAACGCAATGCTCCAGAACTCTGGTCATCATAATGCTCGAAGAACCTTGTCATCACAACGCTCCATGACCCGTATCATCACAATGGTCCAGGACACTTGTCATCACAATGATCCATGACCACTTACATCACAATGCTCCTTGACTCCTGTCATCACAATGCTCCATAGCGTATTCATTCGAAATGCTACATGGTCCCTATAATCACATTGCTCCATGATCCATTTCGTCACAATGCTCTATGAACACTGTCATCACAATGCCACATTATACCTGTCATCACAATGCTCCATGGCCCCTGTCAGCACAATGTTCCATGACAGATGTCATCACAATGCTTTAGAACTCTTGTCTTCATAGTCCTCCATGCCCGTTTCATCACAATGCTCCATGACACTTGTCATCACAATGCTTTAGAACTCTTGTCTTCATAGTCCTCCATGCCCGTTTCATCACAATGCTCCATGACACTTGTCATCACAATACTCCATGGCCTTTGTCATCACAATGTTCCATGGTCCCTGTCATCACAGTGCTCCATGAATCCTTTCTTCATAATTCTAGATGACCACTGTCATCACAATTCGCCATGGCACCTGTCATCACAATGCTCCATGGCCTATGTATTCACAATTTTCCATGGCCCCTGAAATCACATTGCTCCATGATCCCTTTCATCACAATGCTGCATGCCCCCTGTCATCAAAATGCCCCGTGACACCTGTCATCACAATGCTCCATGGCCTTTATCATCACAATGCTCCATGACCCCTGTCATCACAATGCTCAATGACCCTTGTCATCACAATGCTCCATAGCCCCTGTAATCACAATGCTCCATGCCATTCTCATCACAATGCTCCAGACCTCTTGTCATCATAAGGCTCTATGCCCTTGTCCTCACAATGCTACATGACACGTGTCAGCACAATGTTCCTTGGCCTTTAACATCACAATGTTCCATGGCCCCTGTCATCCCAGTGCTCCAGTATAACTTTCATCACAATGCTAGATGACCACTGTCATCACAATGCCCAATGACACCTGTCATCATAATTCGCCATGGCCCTTGACATCACAATGCTCCATGAACCGTGTCATCACAAGATTCCAGGACACTTGTCATCACAATGATCCTTGACTTCTTTCATCACAATGCTCCATAACCACTGTCATCACAAAGTTCCATGGCCCCTGTAATCACATTGCTCCATGATCCCTTTCATCACAATGCTCCACGACCCTTCTCATCACAATGATCCCAGCCCTTGTCATCACAATGCTCCATGACCCTTCTCATCACAATGTTCCCTGCACTTTTCATCACAATGCTCCATGGACCCTGTAATCACAATGCTCCATGCCCTTGTCATCACAATTCTCCAGAACACTTGTAATCATAATGCCCCTTGCCCATGTCTTCACAATGCTCTATGACACTTGTCATCAGAATCCTCCACGGCCTTTGTCATCAAAATGCTCCAAGTCCCCTTTCATCACCGTGTTCCATGATACCTTTCATCACACAGCTAGATTACCACTGTCATCACTATGCCCCATGACACCTGGCATCACAATTCTCCATTGCCCTTTTCATCATAATCCTCCATGAAACGAGTCATCACAATGCTCCATGATCCGAGTCATCACAAGGTTCCAGGACACTTAACATCACAATGATCCTTGACCACTTTCATCACAATGCTCCATGGCACCTGTTATCTCAATGCTCCATGGCCTATGTATTCACAATGCTCCATGGCCCCTGTAATCACGGTTTTCCATGACCCCTTTCATCACAATCCTCCTTGACCACTGTCATCACAACGCCCCATGAAGCCTGTCATCACGATGCTCCAAGGCCACTATCATCACAATGCTCCATGATCCCTGTCATCCTAATGTTCCCTGCCCATGTCATCACAGTGCTCCTTGTCCCTTTTAATCACAATGCCACATACCCTTGTCATCACAATGCTCCATGGCCCCTGTAAACACAATGCTCCAGGCCCTTGCCATTACAATACTCCAGAACTCTTTTCATCATAATGCTCCATGCCCGTGTCATCACAATGTTCCAGGACACTTGTCACCACAATGTTCCATGGCCTTTGTCATCACAATGCTCCATGGCCCCTCTAATCATAGTGCTCCATGATACCTTTCATCACAATTCTAGATGACCACTGTCATCACAATGCCCCTTGACACATGTCATCATAATTGGCCAGGGCCCTTGACATCACAATGCTTGATGAACCATGTCATCACAATGTTCATGGACAATTGTCATCACAATGCTCCATGACAACTTACATCACAATGCTCCTTGACCCTTGTCATTTCATTGCTCCATGGCCCCTGTAATCACATTGCTCCATGATCCCCTTCATCACAATGCTCCATGATCCCTGTCATCACAATGCTCGAAGACCCTTGACATCACAATGCTCCATGGTCCCTATAATCACAATGCTCCATGCGCTTGTCATCACAGTGCTCCAGAATTCTTGTCATCAAAATATTCCATGGCCTTTGTCATCACAATGCTCCATGACCCCTGTCATCACAATGTTCCATGACTCTTGTCATCAAAATGCCTCATGATCCTTTTAATCACAATGCTCCATGATACTTGTCATTACACTGCCCCATGACCTTTTTCATAACAATGCTCCATGATACCAGTCATCACAATGCTCCATGACCATTGTCGTCACAATGCTCCATGCCCCTTTCAACAAAATGCTCCATGACAACTGTTATCACAATGCTCCATGGCCTTTGTCATCACAATTATACATGGTCCCTGTAATCACAGTGCTCCATGACCCCTGTCATTACAATGCTCCATGACCCCTGTCATTACAATGCTCCATGACCACTGTCATCACAATGCCCCATGACCCCTGTCATTACAATGCTCCATGACCACTGTCATCACCATACCCCATGAACCCAGTCATCACAATGCTCCATAGCCCTTGTCATCACAATGCTCCATGATCCCTGTCATCACAATGTTCCATGACTCTTGTCATCAAAATGCCTCATGATCCTTTTAATCACAATGCTCCATGACTCCTTTCATCACTTGTTCCATGATACTTGTCATTGCACTGCCTTATGACCTTTTTCATCACAATGCTCCATGATACCAGTCATAACAATGCTCCATGACCATTGTTGTCACAATGCTCCATGCCCCTTTCAACACAATGCTCCATATCAAGTGTCATCAAAATGCTCCATGGCCTTTGTCATCACAATTATACATGGCCCCTGTAATCACAGTGCTCCATGACCCCTTTCATCACAATCCTCCATGACCACTGTCATCACAATGCCCCATGAACCCTGTCATCACAATTCTCCATGGCCCCTGTCATTACAATGCTCCATGACCACTGTCATCACAATGTTCCATGATCGCTGTAATCACAATGACCCATGAGATCTTTCCTCAGAAGGCTCCAGTACGCCTGTCTTAACAATGCTCCAATGCCCGTCTCATCACAATGCTCCATGATCCCTGTCAGCACAACTTTAAATGACAATTGTCATCACAATGCTCCATGACACCTGTCATCACAAAGTTGCCTGCCCATGTCATCAAAATGCTCCATGTCCCCTGTAATCACAATGTTCTTTTACACCTGTCATCACAAAGTTCCCTGCCCATGTCATCACAATGCTCCATTACCAATGTAATCAAAATGTTCGCCTGCCCTTGTCATCAAAATGCTCCATCACCCCTTTAATCACAATGCTCCATGAACCCTGTCATCACAATGTTCCATGACAGTTGTTAACACAATGCTCCATGACCCCTGTAATCACAATGCTCCATGCCCTTGTCATCACAAAACTCCAGAACTCTTGTCATCATAATGATGAATGCCCATGTCATCACAAAGCTCCATGATACTTGTCATCACAATGCTCCATGGCCTTTGTCATCACAATGTTCCATGGCCCCTGTCATCACAGTGCTCCATGATACCTTTCGTCACAATTCTAGATGACCACTGTCATCACAATGCCCCAAGACACATGTCATCACAATTAGCCATGGCCCTTGTCATCACAATGCTCCATCATCCGTGTCATCACAATGGTCCAGGACACTTGTCATCACAATGATCCATGACCACTTACATCACAATGCTCCTTGACCCTGTCATTTTATTGCTCCATGGCCTATGCATTCACAATGCTCCATGGCACCTGTAATCACATTTCTCCATGATCCTTTTCATCACAATATTCTATGACCACTCTCATCACAATACCCCATGACGCCTATCATCATAATGCTCCAAGGCCCCTCTCATCACAATGCTCCATGAACCCTGTCATCACAATGTTCCATGACACTTGTCATCCCAGTGCTCCATGATCCTTGTCATCACAATATTCACTGCCCATGTAATCACAATGCTCCTGGTCCCCTGTAATCACAATGCTCCGTACCCTTTTCATCATAATGCTCCAGAACTCTTGTCATCATAATGCTCCATGCCCGTGTCATCACAATGCTCCATGACCACTTTCATCACAATGCTCCTTGACCCCTGTCATCACAATCCTCCATGGCCTATGTATTCACAATGCTACATGGCCCCTGTAATCACATTGCTCCATGATCCATTTCATCACAATGTTCTATGGCCACTGTCATCACAATGCCACATTACACCTGTCATCACAATGCTCCATGACCCCTGTCAGCCCAATGTTCCATGACAGATGTCATAAGTATCCTCCATGGTCCCTGTATTCACAATGCTCCATTCCCTTGTCAACGCAATGCTCCAGAACTCTGGTCATCATAATGCTCGAAGAACCTTGTCATCACAACGCTCCATGACCCGTATCATCACAATGGTCCAGGACACTTGTCATCACAATGATCCATGACCACTTACATCACAATGCTCCTTGACTCCTGTCATCACAATGCTCCATAGCGTATTCATTCGAAATGCTACATGGTCCCTATAATCACATTGCTCCATGATCCATTTCGTCACAATGCTCTATGAACACTGTCATCACAATGCCACATTACACCTGTCATCACAATGCTCCATGGCCCCTGTCAGCACAATGTTCCATGACAGATGTCATCACAATGCTTTAGAACTCTTGTCTTCATAGTCCTCCATGCCCGTTTCATCACAATGCTCCATGACACTTGTCATCACAATACTCCATGGCCTTTGTCATCACAATGTTCCATGGTCCCTGTCATCACAGTGCTCCATGAATCCTTTCTTCATAATTCTAGATGACCACTGTCATCACAATTCGCCATGGCACCTGTCATCACAATGCTCCATGGCCTATGTATTCACAATTTTCCATGGCCCCTGAAATCACATTGCTCCATGATCCCTTTCATCACAATGCTGCATGCCCCCTGTCATCAAAATGCCCCGTGACACCTGTCATCACAATGCTCCATGGCCTTTATCATCACAATGCTCCATGACCCCTGTCATCACAATGCTCAATGACCCTTGTCATCACAATGCTCCATAGCCCCTGTAATCACAATGCTCCATGCCATTCTCATCACAATGCTCCAGACCTCTTGTCATCATAAGGCTCTATGCCCTTGTCCTCACAATGCTACATGACACGTGTCAGCACAATGTTCCTTGGCCTTTAACATCACAATGTTCCATGGCCCCTGTCATCCCAGTGCTCCAGTATAACTTTCATCACAATGCTAGATGACCACTGTCATCACAATGCCCAATGACACCTGTCATCATAATTCGCCATGGCCCTTGACATCACAATGCTCCATGAACCGTGTCATCACAAGATTCCAGGACACTTGTCATCACAATGATCCTTGACTTCTTTCATCACAATGCTCCATAACCACTGTCATCACAAAGTTCCATGGCCCCTGTAATCACATTGCTCCATGATCCCTTTCATCACAATGCTCCACGACCCTTCTCATCACAATGATCCCAGCCCTTGTCATCACAATGCTCCATGACCCTTCTCATCACAATGTTCCCTGCACTTTTCATCACAATGCTCCATGGACCCTGTAATCACAATGCTCCATGCCCTTGTCATCACAATTCTCCAGAACACTTGTAATCATAATGCCCCTTGCCCATGTCATCACAATGCTCTATGACACTTGTCATCAGAATCCTCCATGGCCTTTGTCATCAAAATGCTCCAAGTCCCCTTTCATCACCGTGTTCCATGATACCTTTCATCACACAGCTAGATTACCACTGTCATCACTATGCCCCATGACACCTGGCATCACAATTCTCCATTGCCCTTTTCATCATAATCCTCCATGAAACGAGTCATCACAATGCTCCATGATCCGAGTCATCACAAGGTTCCAGGACACTTAACATCACAATGATCCTTGACCACTTTCATCACAATGCTCCATGGCACCTGTTATCTCAATGCTCCATGGCCTATGTATTCACAATGCTCCATGGCCCCTGTAATCACGGTTTTCCATGACCCCTTTCATCACAATCCTCCTTGACCACTGTCATCACAACGCCCCATGAAGCCTGTCATCACGATGCTCCAAGGCCACTATCATCACAATGCTCCATGATCCCTGTCATCCTAATGTTCCCTGCCCATGTCATCACAGTGCTCCTTGTCCCTTTTAATCACAATGCCACATACCCTTGTCATCACAATGCTCCATGGCCCCTGTAAACACAATGCTCCAGGCCCTTGCCATTACAATACTCCAGAACTCTTTTCATCATAATGCTCCATGCCCGTGTCATCACAATGTTCCAGGACACTTGTCACCACAATGTTCCATGGCCTTTGTCATCACAATGCTCCATGGCCCCTCTAATCATAGTGCTCCATGATACCTTTCATCACAATTCTAGATGACCACTGTCATCACAATGCCCCTTGACACATGTCATCATAATTGGCCAGGGCCCTTGACATCACAATGCTTGATGAACCATGTCATCACAATGTTCATGGACAATTGTCATCACAATGCTCCATGACAACTTACATCACAATGCTCCTTGACCCTTGTCATTTCATTGCTCCATGGCCCCTGTAATCACATTGCTCCATGATCCCCTTCATCACAATGCTCCATGATCCCTGTCATCACAATGCTCGAAGACCCTTGACATCACAATGCTCCATGGTCCCTATAATCACAATGCTCCATGCGCTTGTCATCACAGTGCTCCAGAATTCTTGTCATCAAAATATTCCATGGCCTTTGTCATCACAATGCTCCATGACCCCTGTCATCACAATGTTCCATGACTCTTGTCATCAAAATGCCTCATGATCCTTTTAATCACAATGCTCCATGACTCCTTTCATCACATGCTCCATGATACTTGTCATTACACTGCCCCATGACCTTTTTCATAACAATGCTCCATGATACCAGTCATCACAATGCTCCATGACCATTGTCGTCACAATGCTCCATGCCCCTTTCAACAAAATGCTCCATGACAACTGTTATCACAATGCTCCATGGCCTTTGTCATCACAATTATACATGGTCCCTGTAATCACAGTGCTCCATGACCCCTTTCATCACAATGCTCCATGACCACTGTCATCACAATGCCCCATGACCCCTGTCATTACAATGCTCCATGACCACTGTCATCACCATACCCCATGAACCCAGTCATCACAATGCTCCATAGCCCTTGTCATCACAATGCTCCATGATCCCTGTCATCACAATGTTCCATGACTCTTGTCATCAAAATGCCTCATGATCCTTTTAATCACAATGCTCCATGACTCCTTTCATCACTTGTTCCATGATACTTGTCATTGCACTGCCTTATGACCTTTTTCATAACAAGCTCCATGATACCAGTCATAACAATGCTCCATGACCATTGTTGTCACAATGCTCCATGCCCCTTTCAACACAATGCTCCATATCAAGTGTCATCAAAATGCTCCATGGCCTTTGTCATCACAATTATACATGGCCCCTGTAATCACAGTGCTCCATGACCCCTTTCATCACAATCCTCCATGACCACTGTCATCACAATGCCCCATGAACCCTGTCATCACAATTCTCCATGGCCCCTGTCATTACAATGCTCCATGACCACTGTCATCACAATGTTCCATGATCGCTGTAATCACAATGACCCATGAGATCTTTCCTCAGAAGGCTCCAGTACGCCTGTCTTAACAATGCTCCAATGCCCGTCTCATCACAATGCTCCATGATCCCTGTCAGCACAACTTTAAATGACAATTGTCATCACAATGCTCCATGACACCTGTCATCACAAAGTTGCCTGCCCATGTCATCAAAATGCTCCATGTCCCCTGTAATCACAATGTTCTATTACACCTGTCATCACAAAGTTCCCTGCCCATGTCATCACAATGCTCCATTACCAATGTAATCAAAATGTTCGCCTGCCCTTGTCATCAAAATGCTCCATCACCCCTTTAATCACAATGCTCCATGAACCCTGTCATCACAATGTTCCATGACAGTTGTTAACACAATGCTCCATGACCCCTGTAATCACAATGCTCCATGCCCTTGTCATCACAAAACTCCAGAACTCTTGTCATCATAATGATGAATGCCCATGTCATCACAAAGCTCCATGATACTTGTCATCACAATGCTCCATGGCCTTTGTCATCACAATGTTCCATGGCCCCTGTCATCACAGTGCTCCATGATACCTTTCGTCACAATTCTAGATGACCACTGTCATCACAATGCCCCAAGACACATGTCATCACAATTAGCCATGGCCCTTGTCATCACAATGCTCCATCATCCGTGTCATCACAATGGTCCAGGACACTTGTCATCACAATGATCCATGACCACTTACATCACAATGCTCCTTGACCCTGTCATTTTATTGCTCCATGGCCTATGCATTCACAATGCTCCATGGCACCTGTAATCACATTTCTCCATGATCCTTTTCATCACAATATTCTATGACCACTCTCATCACAATACCCCATGACGCCTATCATCATAATGCTCCAAGGCCCCTCTCATCACAATGCTCCATGAACCCTGTCATCACAATGTTCCATGACACTTGTCATCCCAGTGCTCCATGATCCTTCTCATCACAATATTCACTGCCCATGTAATCACAATGCTCCTGGTCCCCTGTAATCACAATGCTCCGTACCCTTTTCATCACAATGCTCCAGAACTCTTGTCATCATAATGCTCCATGCCCGTGTCATCACAATGCTCCATGACCACTTTCATCACAATGCTCCTTGACCCCTGTCATCACAATCCTCCATGGCCTATGTATTCACAATGCTACATGGCCCCTGTAATCACATTGCTCCATGATCCATTTCATCACAATGTTCTATGGCCACTGTCATCACAATGCCACATTACACCTGTCATCACAATGCTCCATGACCCCTGTCAGCCCAATGTTCCATGACAGATGTCATAAGTATCCTCCATGGTCCCTGTATTCACAATGCTCCATTCCCTTGTCAACGCAATGCTCCAGAACTCTGGTCATCATAATGCTCGAAGAACCTTGTCATCACAACGCTCCATGACCCGTATCATCACAATGGTCCAGGACACTTGTCATCACAATGATCCATGACCACTTACATCACAATGCTCCTTGACTCCTGTCATCACAATGCTCCATAGCGTATTCATTCGAAATGCTACATGGTCCCTATAATCACATTGCTCCATGATCCATTTCGTCACAATGCTCTATGAACACTGTCATCACAATGCCACATTATACCTGTCATCACAATGCTCCATGGCCCCTGTCAGCACAATGTTCCATGACAGATGTCATCACAATGCTTTAGAACTCTTGTCTTCATAGTCCTCCATGCCCGTTTCATCACAATGCTCCATGACACTTGTCATCACAATGCTTTAGAACTCTTGTCTTCATAGTCCTCCATGCCCGTTTCATCACAATGCTCCATGACACTTGTCATCACAATACTCCATGGCCTTTGTCATCACAATGTTCCATGGTCCCTGTCATCACAGTGCTCCATGAATCCTTTCTTCATAATTCTAGATGACCACTGTCATCACAATTCGCCATGGCACCTGTCATCACAATGCTCCATGGCCTATGTATTCACAATTTTCCATGGCCCCTGAAATCACATTGCTCCATGATCCCTTTCATCACAATGCTGCATGCCCCCTGTCATCAAAATGCCCCGTGACACCTGTCATCACAATGCTCCATGGCCTTTATCATCACAATGCTCCATGACCCCTGTCATCACAATGCTCAATGACCCTTGTCATCACAATGCTCCATAGCCCCTGTAATCACAATGCTCCATGCCATTCTCATCACAATGCTCCAGACCTCTTGTCATCATAAGGCTCTATGCCCTTGTCCTCACAATGCTACATGACACGTGTCAGCACAATGTTCCTTGGCCTTTAACATCACAATGTTCCATGGCCCCTGTCATCCCAGTGCTCCAGTATAACTTTCATCACAATGCTAGATGACCACTGTCATCACAATGCCCAATGACACCTGTCATCATAATTCGCCATGGCCCTTGACATCACAATGCTCCATGAACCGTGTCATCACAAGATTCCAGGACACTTGTCATCACAATGATCCTTGACTTCTTTCATCACAATGCTCCATAACCACTGTCATCACAAAGTTCCATGGCCCCTGTAATCACATTGCTCCATGATCCCTTTCATCACAATGCTCCACGACCCTTCTCATCACAATGATCCCAGCCCTTGTCATCACAATGCTCCATGACCCTTCTCATCACAATGTTCCCTGCACTTTTCATCACAATGCTCCATGGACCCTGTAATCACAATGCTCCATGCCCTTGTCATCACAATTCTCCAGAACACTTGTAATCATAATGCCCCTTGCCCATGTCTTCACAATGCTCTATGACACTTGTCATCAGAATCCTCCACGGCCTTTGTCATCAAAATGCTCCAAGTCCCCTTTCATCACCGTGTTCCATGATACCTTTCATCACACAGCTAGATTACCACTGTCATCACTATGCCCCATGACACCTGGCATCACAATTCTCCATTGCCCTTTTCATCATAATCCTCCATGAAACGAGTCATCACAATGCTCCATGATCCGAGTCATCACAAGGTTCCAGGACACTTAACATCACAATGATCCTTGACCACTTTCATCACAATGCTCCATGGCACCTGTTATCTCAATGCTCCATGGCCTATGTATTCACAATGCTCCATGGCCCCTGTAATCACGGTTTTCCATGACCCCTTTCATCACAATCCTCCTTGACCACTGTCATCACAACGCCCCATGAAGCCTGTCATCACGATGCTCCAAGGCCACTATCATCACAATGCTCCATGATCCCTGTCATCCTAATGTTCCCTGCCCATGTCATCACAGTGCTCCTTGTCCCTTTTAATCACAATGCCACATACCCTTGTCATCACAATGCTCCATGGCCCCTGTAAACACAATGCTCCAGGCCCTTGCCATTACAATACTCCAGAACTCTTTTCATCATAATGCTCCATGCCCGTGTCATCACAATGTTCCAGGACACTTGTCACCACAATGTTCCATGGCCTTTGTCATCACAATGCTCCATGGCCCCTCTAATCATAGTGCTCCATGATACCTTTCATCACAATTCTAGATGACCACTGTCATCACAATGCCCCTTGACACATGTCATCATAATTGGCCAGGGCCCTTGACATCACAATGCTTGATGAACCATGTCATCACAATGTTCATGGACAATTGTCATCACAATGCTCCATGACAACTTACATCACAATGCTCCTTGACCCTTGTCATTTCATTGCTCCATGGCCCCTGTAATCACATTGCTCCATGATCCCCTTCATCACAATGCTCCATGATCCCTGTCATCACAATGCTCGAAGACCCTTGACATCACAATGCTCCATGGTCCCTATAATCACAATGCTCCATGCGCTTGTCATCACAGTGCTCCAGAATTCTTGTCATCAAAATATTCCATGGCCTTTGTCATCACAATGCTCCATGACCCCTGTCATCACAATGTTCCATGACTCTTGTCATCAAAATGCCTCATGATCCTTTTAATCACAATGCTCCATGATACTTGTCATTACACTGCCCCATGACCTTTTTCATAACAATGCTCCATGATACCAGTCATCACAATGCTCCATGACCATTGTCGTCACAATGCTCCATGCCCCTTTCAACAAAATGCTCCATGACAACTGTTATCACAATGCTCCATGGCCTTTGTCATCACAATTATACATGGTCCCTGTAATCACAGTGCTCCATGACCCCTGTCATTACAATGCTCCATGACCCCTGTCATTACAATGCTCCATGACCACTGTCATCACAATGCCCCATGACCCCTGTCATTACAATGCTCCATGACCACTGTCATCACCATACCCCATGAACCCAGTCATCACAATGCTCCATAGCCCTTGTCATCACAATGCTCCATGATCCCTGTCATCACAATGTTCCATGACTCTTGTCATCAAAATGCCTCATGATCCTTTTAATCACAATGCTCCATGACTCCTTTCATCACTTGTTCCATGATACTTGTCATTGCACTGCCTTATGACCTTTTTCATCACAATGCTCCATGATACCAGTCATAACAATGCTCCATGACCATTGTTGTCACAATGCTCCATGCCCCTTTCAACACAATGCTCCATATCAAGTGTCATCAAAATGCTCCATGGCCTTTGTCATCACAATTATACATGGCCCCTGTAATCACAGTGCTCCATGACCCCTTTCATCACAATCCTCCATGACCACTGTCATCACAATGCCCCATGAACCCTGTCATCACAATTCTCCATGGCCCCTGTCATTACAATGCTCCATGACCACTGTCATCACAATGTTCCATGATCGCTGTAATCACAATGACCCATGAGATCTTTCCTCAGAACCTCCAGTACGCCTGTCTTAACAATGCTCCAATGCCCGTCTCATCACAATGCTCCATGATCCCTGTCAGCACAACTTTAAATGACAATTGTCATCACAATGCTCCATGACACCTGTCATCACAAAGTTGCCTGCCCATGTCATCAAAATGCTCCATGTCCCCTGTAATCACAATGTTCTATTACACCTGTCATCACAAAGTTCCCTGCCCATGTCATCACAATGCTCCATTACCAATGTAATCAAAATGTTCGCCTGCCCTTGTCATCAAAATGCTCCATCACCCCTTTAATCACAATGCTCCATGAACCCTGTCATCACAATGTTCCATGACAGTTGTTAACACAATGCTCCATGACCCCTGTAATCACAATGCTCCATGCCCTTGTCATCACAAAACTCCAGAACTCTTGTCATCATAATGATGAATGCCCATGTCATCACAAAGCTCCATGATACTTGTCATCACAATGCTCCATGGCCTTTGTCATCACAATGTTCCATGGCCCCTGTCATCACAGTGCTCCATGATACCTTTCGTCACAATTCTAGATGACCACTGTCATCACAATGCCCCAAGACACATGTCATCACAATTAGCCATGGCCCTTGTCATCACAATGCTCCATCATCCGTGTCATCACAATGGTCCAGGACACTTGTCATCACAATGATCCATGACCACTTACATCACAATGCTCCTTGACCCTGTCATTTTATTGCTCCATGGCCTATGCATTCACAATGCTCCATGGCACCTGTAATCACATTTCTCCATGATCCTTTTCATCACAATATTCTATGACCACTCTCATCACAATACCCCATGACGCCTATCATCATAATGCTCCAAGGCCCCTCTCATCACAATGCTCCATGAACCCTGTCATCACAATGTTCCATGACACTTGTCATCCCAGTGCTCCATGATCCTTGTCATCACAATATTCACTGCCCATGTAATCACAATGCTCCTGGTCCCCTGTAATCACAATGCTCCGTACCCTTTTCATCACAATGCTCCAGAACTCTTGTCATCATAATGCTCCATGCCCGTGTCATCACAATGCTCCATGACCACTTTCATCACAATGCTCCTTGACCCCTGTCATCACAATCCTCCATGGCCTATGTATTCACAATGCTACATGGCCCCTGTAATCACATTGCTCCATGATCCATTTCATCACAATGTTCTATGGCCACTGTCATCACAATGCCACATTACACCTGTCATCACAATGCTCCATGACCCCTGTCAGCCCAATGTTCCATGACAGATGTCATAAGTATCCTCCATGGTCCCTGTATTCACAATGCTCCATTCCCTTGTCAACGCAATGCTCCAGAACTCTGGTCATCATAATGCTCGAAGAACCTTGTCATCACAACGCTCCATGACCCGTATCATCACAATGGTCCAGGACACTTGTCATCACAATGATCCATGACCACTTACATCACAATGCTCCTTGACTCCTGTCATCACAATGCTCCATAGCGTATTCATTCGAAATGCTACATGGTCCCTATAATCACATTGCTCCATGATCCATTTCGTCACAATGCTCTATGAACACTGTCATCACAATGCCACATTATACCTGTCATCACAATGCTCCATGGCCCCTGTCAGCACAATGTTCCATGACAGATGTCATCACAATGCTTTAGAACTCTTGTCTTCATAGTCCTCCATGCCCGTTTCATCACAATGCTCCATGACACTTGTCATCACAATGCTTTAGAACTCTTGTCTTCATAGTCCTCCATGCCCGTTTCATCACAATGCTCCATGACACTTGTCATCACAATACTCCATGGCCTTTGTCATCACAATGTTCCATGGTCCCTGTCATCACAGTGCTCCATGAATCCTTTCTTCATAATTCTAGATGACCACTGTCATCACAATTCGCCATGGCACCTGTCATCACAATGCTCCATGGCCTATGTATTCACAATTTTCCATGGCCCCTGAAATCACATTGCTCCATGATCCCTTTCATCACAATGCTGCATGCCCCCTGTCATCAAAATGCCCCGTGACACCTGTCATCACAATGCTCCATGGCCTTTATCATCACAATGCTCCATGACCCCTGTCATCACAATGCTCAATGACCCTTGTCATCACAATGCTCCATAGCCCCTGTAATCACAATGCTCCATGCCATTCTCATCACAATGCTCCAGACCTCTTGTCATCATAAGGCTCTATGCCCTTGTCCTCACAATGCTACATGACACGTGTCAGCACAATGTTCCTTGGCCTTTAACATCACAATGTTCCATGGCCCCTGTCATCCCAGTGCTCCAGTATAACTTTCATCACAATGCTAGATGACCACTGTCATCACAATGCCCAATGACACCTGTCATCATAATTCGCCATGGCCCTTGACATCACAATGCTCCATGAACCGTGTCATCACAAGATTCCAGGACACTTGTCATCACAATGATCCTTGACTTCTTTCATCACAATGCTCCATAACCACTGTCATCACAAAGTTCCATGGCCCCTGTAATCACATTGCTCCATGATCCCTTTCATCACAATGCTCCACGACCCTTCTCATCACAATGATCCCAGCCCTTGTCATCACAATGCTCCATGACCCTTCTCATCACAATGTTCCCTGCACTTTTCATCACAATGCTCCATGGACCCTGTAATCACAATGCTCCATGCCCTTGTCATCACAATTCTCCAGAACACTTGTAATCATAATGCCCCTTGCCCATGTCATCACAATGCTCTATGACACTTGTCATCAGAATCCTCCACGGCCTTTGTCATCAAAATGCTCCAAGTCCCCTTTCATCACCGTGTTCCATGATACCTTTCATCACACAGCTAGATTACCACTGTCATCACTATGCCCCATGACACCTGGCATCACAATTCTCCATTGCCCTTTTCATCATAATCCTCCATGAAACGAGTCATCACAATGCTCCATGATCCGAGTCATCACAAGGTTCCAGGACACTTAACATCACAATGATCCTTGAGCACTTTCATCACAATGCTCCATGGCACCTGTTATCTCAATGCTCCATGGCCTATGTATTCACAATGCTCCATGGCACCTGTAATCACGGTTTTCCATGACCCCTTTCATCACAATCCTCCTTGACCACTGTCATCACAACGCCCCATGAAGCCTGTCATCACTATGCTCCAAGGCCACTATCATCACAATGCTCCATGATCCCTGTCATCCTAATGTTCCCTGCCCATGTCATCACAGTGCTCCTTGTCCCTTTTAATCACAATGCCACATACCCTTGTCATCACAATGCTCCATGGCCCCTGTAAACACAATGCTCCAGGTCCTTGCCATTACAATACTCCCGAACTCTTTTCATCATAATGCTCCATGCCCGTGTCATCACAATGTTCCAGGACACTTGTCACCACAATGTTCCATGGCCTTTGTCATCACAATGCTCCATGACCCCTCTAATCATAGTGCTCCATGATACCTTTCATCACAATTCTAGATGACCACTGTCATCACAATGCCCCTTGACACATGTCATCATAATTGGCCAGGGCCCTTGACATCACAATGCTTGATGAACCATGTCATCACAATGTTCATGGACAATTGTCATCACAATGCTCCATGACAACTTACATCACAATGCTCCTTGACCCTTGTCATTTCATTGCTCCATGGCCCCTGTAATCACATTGCTCCATGATCCCCTTCATCACAATGCTCCATGATCCCTGTCATCACAATGCTCGAAGACCCTTGACATCACAATGCTCCATGACCCCTGTCAGCCCAATGTTCCATGACAGATGTCATAAGTATCCTCCATGGTCCCTGTATTCACAATGCTCCATTCCCTTGTCAACGCAATGCTCCAGAACTCTGGTCATCATAATGCTCGAAGAACCTTGTCATCACAACGCTCCATGACCCGTATCATCACAATGGTCCAGGACACTTGTCATCACAATGATCCATGACCACTTACATCACAATGCTCCTTGACCCCTGTCATCACAATGCTCCATAGCGTATTCATTCGAAATGCTACATGGTCCCTATAATCACATTGCTCCATGATCCATTTCGTCACAATGCTCTATGAACACTGTCATCACAATGCCACATTACACCTGTCATCACAATGCTCCATGGCCCCTGTCAGCACAATGTTCCATGACAGATGTCATCACAATGCTTTAGAACTCTTGTCTTCATAGTCCTCCATGCCCGTTTCATCACAATGCTCCATGACACTTGTCATCACAATACTCCATGGCCTTTGTCATCACAATGTTCCATGGTCCCTGTCATCACAGTGCTCCATGAATCCTTTCTTCATAATTCTAGATGACCACTGTCATCACAATTCGCCATGGCACCTGTCATCACAATGCTCCATGGCCTATGTATTCACAATTTTCCATGGCCCCTGAAATCACATTGCTCCATGATCCCTTTCATCACAATGCTGCATGCCCCCTGTCATCAAAATGCCCCGTGACACCTGTCATCACAATGCTCCATGGCCTTTATCATCACAATGCTCCATGACCCCTGTCATCACAATGCTCAATGACCCTTGTCATCACAATGCTCCATAGCCCCTGTAATCACAATGCTCCATGCCATTCTCATCACAATGCTCCAGACCTCTTGTCATCATAAGGCTCTATGCCCTTGTCCTCACAACGCTACATGACACGTGTCAGCACAATGTTCCTTGGCCTTTAACATCACAATGTTCCATGGCCCCTGTCATCCCAGTGCTCCAGTATAACTTTCATCACAATGCTAGATGACCACTGTCATCACAATGCCCAATGACACCTGTCATCATAATTCGCCATGGCCCTTGACATCACAATGCTCCATGAACCGTGTCATCACAAGATTCCAGGACACTTGTCATCACAATGATCCTTGACTTCTTTCATCACAATGCTCCATAACCACTGTCATCACAAAGTTCCATGGCCCCTGTAATCACATTGCTCCATGATCCCTTTCATCACAATGCTCCACGACCCTTCTCATCACAATGATCCCAGCCCTTGTCATCACAATGCTCCATGACCCTTCTCATCACAATGTTCCCTGCACTTTTCATCACAATGCTCCATGGACCCTGTAATCACAATGCTCCATGCCCTTGTCATCACAATTCTCCAGAACACTTGTAATCATAATGCCCCTTGCCCATGTCATCACAATGCTCTATGACACTTGTCATCAGAATCCTCCACGGCCTTTGTCATCAAAATGCTCCAAGTCCCCTTTCATCACCGTGTTCCATGATACCTTTCATCACACAGCTAGATTACCACTGTCATCACTATGCCCCATGACACCTGGCATCACAATTCTCCATTGCCCTTTTCATCATAATCCTCCATGAAACGAGTCATCACAATGCTCCATGATCCGAGTCATCACAAGGTTCCAGGACACTTAACATCACAATGATCCTTGAGCACTTTCATCACAATGCTCCATGGCACCTGTTATCTCAATGCTCCATGGCCTATGTATTCACAATGCTCCATGGCACCTGTAATCACGGTTTTCCATGACCCCTTTCATCACAATCCTCCTTGACCACTGTCATCACAACGCCCCATGAAGCCTGTCATCACTATGCTCCAAGGCCACTATCATCACAATGCTCCATGATCCCTGTCATCCTAATGTTCCCTGCCCATGTCATCACAGTGCTCCTTGTCCCTTTTAATCACAATGCCACATACCCTTGTCATCACAATGCTCCATGGCCCCTGTAAACACAATGCTCCAGGTCCTTGCCATTACAATACTCCCGAACTCTTTTCATCATAATGCTCCATGCCCGTGTCATCACAATGTTCCAGGACACTTGTCACCACAATGTTCCATGGCCTTTGTCATCACAATGCTCCATGACCCCTCTAATCATAGTGCTCCATGATACCTTTCATCACAATTCTAGATGACCACTGTCATCACAATGCCCCTTGACACATGTCATCATAATTGGCCAGGGCCCTTGACATCACAATGCTTGATGAACCATGTCATCACAATGTTCATGGACAATTGTCATCACAATGCTCCATGACAACTTACATCACAATGCTCCTTGACCCTTGTCATTTCATTGCTCCATGGCCCCTGTAATCACATTGCTCCATGATCCCCTTCATCACAATGCTCCATGATCCCTGTCATCACAATGCTCGAAGACCCTTGACATCACAATGCTCCATGGTCCCTATAATCACAATGCTCCATGCGCTTGTCATCACAGTGCTCCAGAATTCTTGTCATCAAAATATTCCATGGCCTTTGTCATCACAATGCTCCATGACCCCTGTCATCACAATGTTCCATGACTCTTGTCATCAAAATGCCTCATGATCCTTTTAATCACAATGCTCCATGATACTTGTCATTACACTGCCCCATGACCTTTTTCATAACAATGCTCCATGATACCAGTCATCACAATGCTCCATGACCCCTGTCATCACAATGTTCCATGACTCTTGTCATCAAAATGCCTCATGATCCTTTTAATCACAATGCTCCATGACTCCTTTCATCACATGCTCCATGACCCTTCTCATCACAATGTTCCCTGCACTTTTCATCACAATGCTCCATGGACCCTGTAATCACAATGCTCCATGCCCTTGTCATCACAATTCTCCAGAACACTTGTAATCATAATGCCCCTTGCCCATGTCATCACAATGCTCTATGACACTTGTCATCAGAATCCTCCACGGCCTTTGTCATCAAAATGCTCCAAGTCCCCTTTCATCACCGTGTTCCATGATACCTTTCATCACACAGCTAGATTACCACTGTCATCACTATGCCCCATGACACCTGGCATCACAATTCTCCATTGCCCTTTTCATCATAATCCTCCATGAAACGAGTCATCACAATGCTCCATGATCCGAGTCATCACAAGGTTCCAGGACACTTAACATCACAATGATCCTTGACCACTTTCATCACAATGCTCCATGGCACCTGTTATCTCAATGCTCCATGGCCTATGTATTCACAATGCTCCATGGCCCCTGTAATCACGGTTTTCCATGACCCCTTTCATCACAATCCTCCTTGACCACTGTCATCACAACGCCCCATGAAGCCTGTCATCACGATGCTCCAAGGCCACTATCATCACAATGCTCCATGATCCCTGTCATCCTAATGTTCCCTGCCCATGTCATCACAGTGCTCCTTGTCCCTTTTAATCACAATGCCACATACCCTTATCATCACAATGCCCCATGACCCCTGTCATTACAATGCTCCATGACCACTGTCATCACCATACCCCATGAACCCAGTCATCACAATGCTCCATAGCCCTTGTCATCACAATGCTCCATGATCCCTGTCATCACAATGTTCCATGACTCTTGTCATCAAAATGCCTCATGATCCTTTTAATCACAATGCTCCATGACTCCTTTCATCACATGCTCCATGATACTTGTCATTACACTGCCCCATGACCTTTGTCATAACAATGCTCCATGATACCAGTCATCACAATGCTCCATGACCATTGTCGTCACAATGCTCCATGCCCCTTTCAACAAAATGCTCCATGACAACTGTTATCACAATGCTCCATGGCCTTTGTCATCACAATTATACATGGTCCCTGTAATCACAGTGCTCCATGACCCCTGTCATTACAATGTTCCATGACCACTGTCATCACCATACCCCATGAACCCAGTCATCACAATGCTCCATAGCCCTTGTCATCACAATGCTCCATGATCCCTGTCATCACAATGTTCCATGACTCTTGTCATCAAAATGCCTCATGATCCTTTTAATCACAATGCTCCATGACTCCTTTCATCACTTGTTCCATGATACTTGTCATTGCACTGCCTTATGACCTTTTTCATAACAAGCTCCATGATACCAGTCATAACAATGCTCCATGACCATTGTTGTCACAATGCTCCATGCCCCTTTCAACACAATGCTCCATATCAAGTGTCATCAAAATGCTCCATGGCCTTTGTCATCACAATTATACATGGCCCCTGTAATCACAGTGCTCCATGACCCCTTTCATCACAATCCTCCATGACCACTGTCATCACAATGCCCCATGAACCCTGTCATCACAATTCTCCATGGCCCCTGTCATTACAATGCTCCATGACCACTGTCATCACAATGTTCCATGATCGCTGTAATCACAATGACCCATGAGATCTTTCCTCAGAAGGCTCCAGTACGCCTGTCTTAACAATGCTCCAATGCCCGTCTCATCACAATGCTCCATGATCCCTGTCAGCACAACTTTAAATGACAATTGTCATCACAATGCTCCATGACACCTGTCATCACAAAGTTGCCTGCCCATGTCATCAAAATGCTCCATGTCCCCTGTAATCACAATGTTCTATTACACCTGTCATCACAAAGTTCCCTGCCCATGTCATCACAATGCTCCATTACCAATGTAATCAAAATGTTCGCCTGCCCTTGTCATCAAAATGCTCCATCACCCCTTTAATCACAATGCTCCATGAACCCTGTCATCACAATGTTCCATGACAGTTGTTAACACAATGCTCCATGACCCCTGTAATCACAATGCTCCATGCCCTTGTCATCACAAAACTCCAGAACTCTTGTCATCATAATGATGAATGCCCATGTCATCACAAAGCTCCATGATACTTGTCATCACAATGCTCCATGGCCTTTGTCATCACAATGTTCCATGGCCCCTGTCATCACAGTGCTCCATGATACCTTTCGTCACAATTCTAGATGACCACTGTCATCACAATGCCCCAAGACACATGTCATCACAATTAGCCATGGCCCTTGTCATCACAATGCTCCATCATCCGTGTCATCACAATGGTCCAGGACACTTGTCATCACAATGATCCATGACCACTTACATCACAATGCTCCTTGACCCTGTCATTTTATTGCTCCATGGCCTATGCATTCACAATGCTCCATGGCACCTGTAATCACATTTCTCCATGATCCTTTTCATCACAATATTCTATGACCACTCTCATCACAATACCCCATGACGCCTATCATCATAATGCTCCAAGGCCCCTCTCATCACAATGCTCCATGAACCCTGTCATCACAATGTTCCATGACACTTGTCATCCCAGTGCTCCATGATCCTTGTCATCACAATATTCACTGCCCATGTAATCACAATGCTCCTGGTCCCCTGTAATCACAATGCTCCGTACCCTTTTCATCACAATGCTCCAGAACTCTTGTCATCATAATGCTCCATGCCCGTGTCATCACAATGCTCCATGACCACTTTCATCACAATGCTCCTTGACCCCTGTCATCACAATCCTCCATGGCCTATGTATTCACAATGCTACATGGCCCCTGTAATCACATTGCTCCATGATCCATTTCATCACAATGTTCTATGGCCACTGTCATCACAATGCCACATTACACCTGTCATCACAATGCTCCATGACCCCTGTCAGCCCAATGTTCCATGACAGATGTCATAAGTATCCTCCATGGTCCCTGTATTCACAATGCTCCATTCCCTTGTCAACGCAATGCTCCAGAACTCTGGTCATCATAATGCTCGAAGAACCTTGTCATCACAACGCTCCATGACCCGTATCATCACAATGGTCCAGGACACTTGTCATCACAATGATCCATGACCACTTACATCACAATGCTCCTTGACTCCTGTCATCACAATGCTCCATAGCGTATTCATTCGAAATGCTACATGGTCCCTATAATCACATTGCTCCATGATCCATTTCGTCACAATGCTCTATGAACACTGTCATCACAATGCCACATTACACCTGTCATCACAATGCTCCATGGCCCCTGTCAGCACAATGTTCCATGACAGATGTCATCACAATGCTTTAGAACTCTTGTCTTCATAGTCCTCCATGCCCGTTTCATCACAATGCTCCATGACACTTGTCATCACAATACTCCATGGCCTTTGTCATCACAATGTTCCATGGTCCCTGTCATCACAGTGCTCCATGAATCCTTTCTTCATAATTCTAGATGACCACTGTCATCACAATTCGCCATGGCACCTGTCATCACAATGCTCCATGGCCTATGTATTCACAATTTTCCATGGCCCCTGAAATCACATTGCTCCATGATCCCTTTCATCACAATGCTGCATGCCCCCTGTCATCAAAATGCCCCGTGACACCTGTCATCACAATGCTCCATGGCCTTTATCATCACAATGCTCCATGACCCCTGTCATCACAATGCTCAATGACCCTTGTCATCACAATGCTCCATAGCCCCTGTAATCACAATGCTCCATGCCATTCTCATCACAATGCTCCAGACCTCTTGTCATCATAAGGCTCTATGCCCTTGTCCTCACAATGCTACATGACACGTGTCAGCACAATGTTCCTTGGCCTTTAACATCACAATGTTCCATGGCCCCTGTCATCCCAGTGCTCCAGTATAACTTTCATCACAATGCTAGATGACCACTGTCATCACAATGCCCAATGACACCTGTCATCATAATTCGCCATGGCCCTTGACATCACAATGCTCCATGAACCGTGTCATCACAAGATTCCAGGACACTTGTCATCACAATGATCCTTGACTTCTTTCATCACAATGCTCCATAACCACTGTCATCACAAAGTTCCATGGCCCCTGTAATCACATTGCTCCATGATCCCTTTCATCACAATGCTCCACGACCCTTCTCATCACAATGATCCCAGCCCTTGTCATCACAATGCTCCATGACCCTTCTCATCACAATGTTCCCTGCACTTTTCATCACAATGCTCCATGGACCCTGTAATCACAATGCTCCATGCCCTTGTCATCACAATTCTCCAGAACACTTGTAATCATAATGCCCCTTGCCCATGTCATCACAATGCTCTATGACACTTGTCATCAGAATCCTCCACGGCCTTTGTCATCAAAATGCTCCAAGTCCCCTTTCATCACCGTGTTCCATGATACCTTTCATCACACAGCTAGATTACCACTGTCATCACTATGCCCCATGACACCTGGCATCACAATTCTCCATTGCCCTTTTCATCATAATCCTCCATGAAACGAGTCATCACAATGCTCCATGATCCGAGTCATCACAAGGTTCCAGGACACTTAACATCACAATGATCCTTGACCACTTTCATCACAATGCTCCATGGCACCTGTTATCTCAATGCTCCATGGCCTATGTATTCACAATGCTCCATGGCCCCTGTAATCACGGTTTTCCATGACCCCATTCATCACAATCCTCCTTGACCACTGTCATCACAACGCCCCATGAAGCCTGTCATCACGATGCTCCAAGGCCACTATCATCACAATGCTCCATGATCCCTGTCATCCTAATGTTCCCTGCCCATGTCATCACAGTGTTCCTTGTCCCTTTTAATCACAATGCCACATACCCTTGTCATCACAATGCTCCATGGCCCCTGTAAACACAATGCTCCAGGCCCTTGCCATTACAATACTCCAGAACTCTTTTCATCATAATGCTCCATGCCCGTGTCATCACAATGTTCCAGGACACTTGTCACCACAATGTTCCATGGCCTTTGTCATCACAATGCTCCATGGCCCCTCTAATCATAGTGCTCCATGATACCTTTCATCACAATTCTAGATGACCACTGTCATCACAATGCCCCTTGACACATGTCATCATAATTGGCCAGGGCCCTTGACATCACAATGCTTGATGAACCATGTCATCACAATGTTCATGGACAATTGTCATCACAATGCTCCATGACAACTTACATCACAATGCTCCTTGACCCTTGTCATTTCATTGCTCCATGGCCCCTGTAATCACATTGCTCCATGATCCCCTTCATCACAATGCTCCATGATCCCTGTCATCACAATGCTCGAAGACCCTTGACATCACAGTGCTCCATGGTCTCTATAATCACAATGCTCCATGCGCTTGTCATCACAGTGCTCCAGAATTCTTGTCATCAAAATATTCCATGGCCTTTGTCATCACAATGCTCCATGACCCCTGTCATCACAATGTTCCATGACTCTTGTCATCAAAATGCCTCATGATCCTTTTAATCACAATGCTCCATGACTCCTTTCATCACATGCTCCATGATACTTGTCATTACACTGCCCCATGACCTTTTTCATAACAATGCTCCATGATACCAGTCATCACAATGCTCCATGACCATTGTCGTCACAATGCTCCATGCCCCTTTCAACAAAATGCTCCATGACAACTGTTATCACAATGCTCCATGGCCTTTGTCATCACAATTATACATGGTCCCTGTAATCACAGTGCTCCATGACCCCTGTCATTACAATGCTCCATGACCACTGTCATCACCATACCCCATGAACCCAGTCATCACAATGCTCCATAGCCCTTGTCATCACAATGCTCCATGATCCCTGTCATCACAATGTTCCATGACTCTTGTCATCAAAATGCCTCATGATCCTTTTAATCACAATGCTCCATGACTCCTTTCATCACTTGTTCCATGATACTTGTCATTGCACTGCCTTATGACCTTTTTCATAACAAGCTCCATGATACCAGTCATAACAATGCTCCATGACCATTGTTGTCACAATGCTCCATGCCCCTTTCAACACAATGCTCCATATCAAGTGTCATCAAAATGCTCCATGGCCTTTGTCATCACAATTATACATGGCCCCTGTAATCACAGTGCTCCATGACCCCTTTCATCACAATCCTCCATGACCACTGTCATCACAATGCCCCATGAACCCTGTCATCACAATTCTCCATGGCCCCTGTCATTACAATGCTCCATGACCACTGTCATCACAATGTTCCATGATCGCTGTAATCACAATGACCCATGAGATCTTTCCTCAGAAGGCTCCAGTACGCCTGTCTTAACAATGCTCCAATGCCCGTCTCATCACAATGCTCCATGATCCCTGTCAGCACAACTTTAAATGACAATTGTCATCACAATGCTCCATGACACCTGTCATCACAAAGTTGCCTGCCCATGTCATCAAAATGCTCCATGTCCCCTGTAATCACAATGTTCTATTACACCTGTCATCACAAAGTTCCCTGCCCATGTCATCACAATGCTCCATTACCAATGTAATCAAAATGTTCGCCTGGCCTTGTCATCAAAATGCTCCATCACCCCTTTAATCACAATGCTCCATGAACCCTGTCATCACAATGTTCCATGACAGTTGTTAACACAATGCTCCATGACCCCTGTAATCACAATGCTCCATGCCCTTGTCATCACAAAACTCCAGAACTCTTGTCATCATAATGATGAATGCCCATGTCATCACAAAGCTCCATGATACTTGTCATCACAATGCTCCATGGCCTTTGTCATCACAATGTTCCATGGCCCCTGTCATCACAGTGCTCCATGATACCTTTCGTCACAATTCTAGATGACCACTGTCATCACAATGCCCCAAGACACATGTCATCACAATTAGCCATGGCCCTTGTCATCACAATGCTCCATCATCCGTGTCATCACAATGGTCCAGGACACTTGTCATCACAATGATCCATGACCACTTACATCACAATGCTCCTTGACCCTGTCATTTTATTGCTCCATGGCCTATGCATTCACAATGCTCCATGGCACCTGTAATCACATTTCTCCATGATCCTTTTCATCACAATATTCTATGACCACTCTCATCACAATACCCCATGACGCCTATCATCATAATGCTCCAAGGCCCCTCTCATCACAATGCTCCATGAACCCTGTCATCACAATGTTCCATGACACTTGTCATCCCAGTGCTCCATGATCCTTGTCATCACAATATTCACTGCCCATGTAATCACAATGCTCCTGGTCCCCTGTAATCACAATGCTCCGTACCCTTTTCATCACAATGCTCCAGAACTCTTGTCATCATAATGCTCCATGCCCGTGTCATCACAATGCTCCATGACCACTTTCATCACAATGCTCCTTGACCCCTGTCATCACAATCCTCCATGGCCTATGTATTCACAATGCTACATGGCCCCTGTAATCACATTGCTCCATGATCCATTTCATCACAATGTTCTATGGCCACTGTCATCACAATGCCACATTACACCTGTCATCACAATGCTCCATGACCCCTGTCAGCCCAATGTTCCATGACAGATGTCATAAGTATCCTCCATGGTCCCTGTATTCACAATGCTCCATTCCCTTGTCAACGCAATGCTCCAGAACTCTGGTCATCATAATGCTCGAAGAACCTTGTCATCACAACGCTCCATGACCCGTATCATCACAATGGTCCAGGACACTTGTCATCACAATGATCCATGACCACTTACATCACAATGCTCCTTGACTCCTGTCATCACAATGCTCCATAGCGTATTCATTCGAAATGCTACATGGTCCCTATAATCACATTGCTCCATGATCCATTTCGTCACAATGCTCTATGAACACTGTCATCACAATGCCACATTACACCTGTCATCACAATGCTCCATGGCCCCTGTCAGCACAATGTTCCATGACAGATGTCATCACAATGCTTTAGAACTCTTGTCTTCATAGTCCTCCATGCCCGTTTCATCACAATGCTCCATGACACTTGTCATCACAATACTCCATGGCCTTTGTCATCACAATGTTCCATGGTCCCTGTCATCACAGTGCTCCATGAATCCTTTCTTCATAATTCTAGATGACCACTGTCATCACAATTCGCCATGGCACCTGTCATCACAATGCTCCATGGCCTATGTATTCACAATTTTCCATGGCCCCTGAAATCACATTGCTCCATGATCCCTTTCATCACAATGCTGCATGCCCCCTGTCATCAAAATGCCCCGTGACACCTGTCATCACAATGCTCCATGGCCTTTATCATCACAATGCTCCATGACCCCTGTCATCACAATGCTCAATGACCCTTGTCATCACAATGCTCCATAGCCCCTGTAATCACAATGCTCCATGCCATTCTCATCACAATGCTCCAGACCTCTTGTCATCATAAGGCTCTATGCCCTTGTCCTCACAATGCTACATGACACGTGTCAGCACAATGTTCCTTGGCCTTTAACATCACAATGTTCCATGGCCCCTGTCATCCCAGTGCTCCAGTATAACTTTCATCACAATGCTAGATGACCACTGTCATCACAATGCCCAATGACACCTGTCATCATAATTCGCCATGGCCCTTGACATCACAATGCTCCATGAACCGTGTCATCACAAGATTCCAGGACACTTGTCATCACAATGATCCTTGACTTCTTTCATCACAATGCTCCATAACCACTGTCATCACAAAGTTCCATGGCCCCTGTAATCACATTGCTCCATGATCCCTTTCATCACAATGCTCCACGACCCTTCTCATCACAATGATCCCAGCCCTTGTCATCACAATGCTCCATGACCCTTCTCATCACAATGTTCCCTGCACTTTTCATCACAATGCTCCATGGACCCTGTAATCACAATGCTCCATGCCCTTGTCATCACAATTCTCCAGAACACTTGTAATCATAATGCCCCTTGCCCATGTCATCACAATGCTCTATGACACTTGTCATCAGAATCCTCCACGGCCTTTGTCATCAAAATGCTCCAAGTCCCCTTTCATCACCGTGTTCCATGATACCTTTCATCACACAGCTAGATTACCACTGTCATCACTATGCCCCATGACACCTGGCATCACAATTCTCCATTGCCCTTTTCATCATAATCCTCCATGAAACGAGTCATCACAATGCTCCATGATCCGAGTCATCACAAGGTTCCAGGACACTTAACATCACAATGATCCTTGACCACTTTCATCACAATGCTCCATGGCACCTGTTATCTCAATGCTCCATGGCCTATGTATTCACAATGCTCCATGGCCCCTGTAATCACGGTTTTCCATGACCCCTTTCATCACAATCCTCCTTGACCACTGTCATCACAACGCCCCATGAAGCCTGTCATCACGATGCTCCAAGGCCACTATCATCACAATGCTCCATGATCCCTGTCATCCTAATGTTCCCTGCCCATGTCATCACAGTGCTCCTTGTCCCTTTTAATCACAATGCCACATACCCTTATCATCACAATGCCCCATGACCCCTGTCATTACAATGCTCCATGACCACTGTCATCACCATACCCCATGAACCCAGTCATCACAATGCTCCATAGCCCTTGTCATCACAATGCTCCATGATCCCTGTCATCACAATGTTCCATGACTCTTGTCATCAAAATGCCTCATGATCCTTTTAATCACAATGCTCCATGACTCCTTTCATCACATGCTCCATGATACTTGTCATTACACTGCCCCATGACCTTTGTCATAACAATGCTCCATGATACCAGTCATCACAATGCTCCATGACCATTGTCGTCACAATGCTCCATGCCCCTTTCAACAAAATGCTCCATGACAACTGTTATCACAATGCTCCATGGCCTTTGTCATCACAATTATACATGGTCCCTGTAATCACAGTGCTCCATGACCCCTGTCATTACAATGCTCCATGACCACTGTCATCACCATACCCCATGAACCCAGTCATCACAATGCTCCATAGCCCTTGTCATCACAATGCTCCATGATCCCTGTCATCACAATGTTCCATGACTCTTGTCATCAAAATGCCTCATGATCCTTTTAATCACAATGCTCCATGACTCCTTTCATCACTTGTTCCATGATACTTGTCATTGCACTGCCTTATGACCTTTTTCATAACAAGCTCCATGATACCAGTCATAACAATGCTCCATGACCATTGTTGTCACAATGCTCCATGCCCCTTTCAACACAATGCTCCATATCAAGTGTCATCAAAATGCTCCATGGCCTTTGTCATCACAATTATACATGGCCCCTGTAATCACAGTGCTCCATGACCCCTTTCATCACAATCCTCCATGACCACTGTCATCACAATGCCCCATGAACCCTGTCATCACAATTCTCCATGGCCCCTGTCATTACAATGCTCCATGACCACTGTCATCACAATGTTCCATGATCGCTGTAATCACAATGACCCATGAGATCTTTCCTCAGAAGGCTCCAGTACGCCTGTCTTAACAATGCTCCAATGCCCGTCTCATCACAATGCTCCATGATCCCTGTCAGCACAACTTTAAATGACAATTGTCATCACAATGCTCCATGACACCTGTCATCACAAAGTTGCCTGCCCATGTCATCAAAATGCTCCATGTCCCCTGTAATCACAATGTTCTATTACACCTGTCATCACAAAGTTCCCTGCCCATGTCATCACAATGCTCCATTACCAATGTAATCAAAATGTTCGCCTGCCCTTGTCATCAAAATGCTCCATCACCCCTTTAATCACAATGCTCCATGAACCCTGTCATCACAATGTTCCATGACAGTTGTTAACACAATGCTCCATGACCCCTGTAATCACAATGCTCCATGCCCTTGTCATCACAAAACTCCAGAACTCTTGTCATCATAATGATGAATGCCCATGTCATCACAAAGCTCCATGATACTTGTCATCACAATGCTCCATGGCCTTTGTCATCACAATGTTCCATGGCCCCTGTCATCACAGTGCTCCATGATACCTTTCGTCACAATTCTAGATGACCACTGTCATCACAATGCCCCAAGACACATGTCATCACAATTAGCCATGGCCCTTGTCATCACAATGCTCCATCATCCGTGTCATCACAATGGTCCAGGACACTTGTCATCACAATGATCCATGACCACTTACATCACAATGCTCCTTGACCCTGTCATTTTATTGCTCCATGGCCTATGCATTCACAATGCTCCATGGCACCTGTAATCACATTTCTCCATGATCCTTTTCATCACAATATTCTATGACCACTCTCATCACAATACCCCATGACGCCTATCATCATAATGCTCCAAGGCCCCTCTCATCACAATGCTCCATGAACCCTGTCATCACAATGTTCCATGACACTTGTCATCCCAGTGCTCCATGATCCTTGTCATCACAATATTCACTGCCCATGTAATCACAATGCTCCTGGTCCCCTGTAATCACAATGCTCCGTACCCTTTTCATCACAATGCTCCAGAACTCTTGTCATCATAATGCTCCATGCCCGTGTCATCACAATGCTCCATGACCACTTTCATCACAATGCTCCTTGACCCCTGTCATCACAATCCTCCATGGCCTATGTATTCACAATGCTACATGGCCCCTGTAATCACATTGCTCCATGATCCATTTCATCACAATGTTCTATGGCCACTGTCATCACAATGCCACATTACACCTGTCATCACAATGCTCCATGACCCCTGTCAGCCCAATGTTCCATGACAGATGTCATAAGTATCCTCCATGGTCCCTGTATTCACAATGCTCCATTCCCTTGTCAACGCAATGCTCCAGAACTCTGGTCATCATAATGCTCGAAGAACCTTGTCATCACAACGCTCCATGACCCGTATCATCACAATGGTCCAGGACACTTGTCATCACAATGATCCATGACCACTTACATCACAATGCTCCTTGACTCCTGTCATCACAATGCTCCATAGCGTATTCATTCGAAATGCTACATGGTCCCTATAATCACATTGCTCCATGATCCATTTCGTCACAATGCTCTATGAACACTGTCATCACAATGCCACATTACACCTGTCATCACAATGCTCCATGGCCCCTGTCAGCACAATGTTCCATGACAGATGTCATCACAATGCTTTAGAACTCTTGTCTTCATAGTCCTCCATGCCCGTTTCATCACAATGCTCCATGACACTTGTCATCACAATACTCCATGGCCTTTGTCATCACAATGTTCCATGGTCCCTGTCATCACAGTGCTCCATGAATCCTTTCTTCATAATTCTAGATGACCACTGTCATCACAATTCGCCATGGCACCTGTCATCACAATGCTCCATGGCCTATGTATTCACAATTTTCCATGGCCCCTGAAATCACATTGCTCCATGATCCCTTTCATCACAATGCTGCATGCCCCCTGTCATCAAAATGCCCCGTGACACCTGTCATCACAATGCTCCATGGCCTTTATCATCACAATGCTCCATGACCCCTGTCATCACAATGCTCAATGACCCTTGTCATCACAATGCTCCATAGCCCCTGTAATCACAATGCTCCATGCCATTCTCATCACAATGCTCCAGACCTCTTGTCATCATAAGGCTCTATGCCCTTGTCCTCACAATGCTACATGACACGTGTCAGCACAATGTTCCTTGGCCTTTAACATCACAATGTTCCATTGCCCCTGTCATCGCAGTGCTCCAGTATAACTTTCATCACAATGCTAGATGACCACTGTCATCACAATGCCCAATGACACCTGTCATCATAATTCGCCATGGCCCTTGACATCACAATGCTCCATGAACCGTGTCATCACAAGATTCCAGGACACTTGTCATCACAATGATCCTTGACTTCTTTCATCACAATGCTCCATAACCATTGTCATCACAAAGTTCCATGGCCCCTGTAATCACATTGCTCCATGATCCCTTTCATCACAATGCTCCACGACCCTTCTCATCACAATGATCCCAGCCCTTGTCATCACAATGCTCCATGACCCTTCTCATCACAATGTTCCCTGCACTTTTCATCACAATGCTCCATGGACCCTGTAATCACAATGCTCCATGCCCTTGTCATCACAATTCTCCAGAACACTTGTAATCATAATGCCCCTTGCCCATGTCATCACAATGCTCTATGACACTTGTCATCAGAATCCTCCACGGCCTTTGTCATCAAAATGCTCCAAGTCCCCTTTCATCACCGTGTTCCATGATACCTTTCATCACACAGCTAGATTACCACTGTCATCACTATGCCCCATGACACCTGGCATCACAATTCTCCATTGCCCTTTTCATCATAATCCTCCATGAAACGAGTCATCACAATGCTCCATGATCCGAGTCATCACAAGGTTCCAGGACACTTAACATCACAATGATCCTTGACCACTTTCATCACAATGCTCCATGGCACCTGTTATCTCAATGCTCCATGGCCTATGTATTCACAATGCTCCATGGCCCCTGTAATCACGGTTTTCCATGACCCCTTTCATCACAATCCTCCTTGACCACTGTCATCACAACGCCCCATGAAGCCTGTCATCACGATGCTCCAAGGCCACTATCATCACAATGCTCCATGATCCCTGTCATCCTAATGTTCCCTGCCCATGTCATCACAGTGCTCCTTGTCCCTTTTAATCACAATGCCACATACCCTTGTCATCACAATGCTCCATGGCCCCTGTAAACACAATGCTCCAGGCCCTTGCCATTACAATACTCCAGAACTCTTTTCATCATAATGCTCCATGCCCGTGTCATCACAATGTTCCAGGACACTTGTCACCACAATGTTCCATGGCCTTTGTCATCACAATGCTCCATGGCCCCTCTAATCATAGTGCTCCATGATACCTTTCATCACAATTCTAGATGACCACTGTCATCACAATGCCCCTTGACACATGTCATCATAATTGGCCAGGGCCCTTGACATCACAATGCTTGATGAACCATGTCATCACAATGTTCATGGACAATTGTCATCACAATGCTCCATGACAACTTACATCACAATGCTCCTTGACCCTTGTCATTTCATTGCTCCATGGCCCCTGTAATCACATTGCTCCATGATCCCCTTCATCACAATGCTCCATGATCCCTGTCATCACAATGCTCGAAGACCCTTGACATCACAATGCTCCATGGTCCCTATAATCACAATGCTCCATGCGCTTGTCATCACAGTGCTCCAGAATTCTTGTCATCAAAATATTCCATGGCCTTTGTCATCACAATGCTCCATGACCCCTGTCATCACAATGTTCCATGACTCTTGTCATCAAAATGCCTCATGATCCTTTTAATCACAATGCTCCATGACTCCTTTCATCACATGCTCCATGATACTTGTCATTACACTGCCCCATGACCTTTTTCATAACAATGCTCCATGATACCAGTCATCACAATGCTCCATGACCATTGTCGTCACAATGCTCCATGCCCCTTTCAACAAAATGCTCCATGACAACTGTTATCACAATGCTCCATGGCCTTTGTCATCACAATTATACATGGTCCCTGTAATCACAGTGCTCCATGACCCCTTTCATCACAATGCTCCATGACCACTGTCATCACAATGCCCCATGACCCCTGTCATTACAATGCTCCATGACCACAGTCATCACCATACCCCATGAACCCAGTCATCACAATGCTCCATAGCCCTTGTCATCACAATGCTCCATGATCCCTGTCATCACAATGTTCCATGACTCTTGTCATCAAAATGCCTCATGATCCTTTTAATCACAATGCTCCATGACTCCTTTCATCACTTGTTCCATGATACTTGTCATTGCACTGCCTTATGACCTTTTTCATAACAAGCTCCATGATACCAGTCATAACAATGCTCCATGACCATTGTTGTCACAATGCTCCATGCCCCTTTCAACACAATGCTCCATATCAAGTGTCATCAAAATGCTCCATGGCCTTTGTCATCACAATTATACATGGCCCCTGTAATCACAGTGCTCCATGACCCCTTTCATCACAATCCTCCATGACCACTGTCATCACAATGCCCCATGAACCCTGTCATCACAATTCTCCATGGCCCCTGTCATTACAATGCTCCATGACCACTGTCATCACAATGTTCCATGATCGCTGTAATCACAATGACCCATGAGATCTTTCCTCAGAAGGCTCCAGTACGCCTGTCTTAACAATGCTCCAATGCCCGTCTCATCACAATGCTCCATGATCCCTGTCAGCACAACTTTAAATGACAATTGTCATCACAATGCTCCATGACACCTGTCATCACAAAGTTGCCTGCCCATGTCATCAAAATGCTCCATGTCCCCTGTAATCACAATGTTCTATTACACCTGTCATCACAAAGTTCCCTGCCCATGTCATCACAATGCTCCATTACCAATGTAATCAAAATGTTCGCCTGCCCTTGTCATCAAAATGCTCCATCACCCCTTTAATCACAATGCTCCATGAACCCTGTCATCACAATGTTCCATGACAGTTGTTAACACAATGCTCCATGACCCCTGTAATCACAATGCTCCATGCCCTTGTCATCACAAAACTCCAGAACTCTTGTCATCATAATGATGAATGCCCATGTCATCACAAAGCTCCATGATACTTGTCATCACAATGCTCCATGGCCTTTGTCATCACAATGTTCCATGGCCCCTGTCATCACAGTGCTCCATGATACCTTTCGTCACAATTCTAGATGACCACTGTCATCACAATGCCCCAAGACACATGTCATCACAATTAGCCATGGCCCTTGTCATCACAATGCTCCATCATCCGTGTCATCACAATGGTCCAGGACACTTGTCATCACAATGATCCATGACCACTTACATCACAATGCTCCTTGACCCTGTCATTTTATTGCTCCATGGCCTATGCATTCACAATGCTCCATGGCACCTGTAATCACATTTCTCCATGATCCTTTTCATCACAATATTCTATGACCACTCTCATCACAATACCCCATGACGCCTATCATCATAATGCTCCAAGGCCCCTCTCATCACAATGCTCCATGAACCCTGTCATCACAATGTTCCATGACACTTGTCATCCCAGTGCTCCATGATCCTTGTCATCACAATATTCACTGCCCATGTAATCACAATGCTCCTGGTCCCCTGTAATCACAATGCTCCGTACCCTTTTCATCACAATGCTCCAGAACTCTTGTCATCATAATGCTCCATGCCCGTGTCATCACAATGCTCCATGACCACTTTCATCACAATGCTCCTTGACCCCTGTCATCACAATCCTCCATGGCCTATGTATTCACAATGCTACATGGCCCCTGTAATCACATTGCTCCATGATCCATTTCATCACAATGTTCTATGGCCACTGTCATCACAATGCCACATTACACCTGTCATCACAATGCTCCATGACCCCTGTCAGCCCAATGTTCCATGACAGATGTCATAAGTATCCTCCATGGTCCCTGTATTCACAATGCTCCATTCCCTTGTCAACGCAATGCTCCAGAACTCTGGTCATCATAATGCTCGAAGAACCTTGTCATCACAACGCTCCATGACCCGTATCATCACAATGGTCCAGGACACTTGTCATCAAAATGATCCATGACCACTTACATCACAATGCTCCTTGACTCCTGTCATCACAATGCTCCATAGCGTATTCATTCGAAATGCTACATGGTCCCTATAATCACATTGTTCCATGATCCATTTCGTCACAATGCTCTATGAACACTGTCATCACAATGCCACATTATACCTGTCATCACAATGCTCCATGGCCCCTGTCAGCACAATGTTCCATGACAGATGTCATCACAATGCTTTAGAACTCTGGTCTTCATAGTCCTCCATGCTCGTTTCATCACAATGCTCCATGACACTTGTCATCACAATACTCCATGGCCTTTGTCATCACAATGTTCCATGGTCCCTGTCATCACAGTGCTCCATGAATCCTTTCTTCATAATTCTAGATGACCACTGTCATCACAATTCGCCATGGCACCTGTCATCACAATGCTCCATGGCCTATGTATTCACAATTTTCCATGGCCCCTGAAATCACATTGCTCCATGATCCCTTTCATCACAATGCTGCATGCCCCCTGTCATCAAAATGCCCCGTGACACCTGTCATCACAATGCTCCATGGCCTTTATCATCACAATGCTCCATGACCCCTGTCATCACAATGCTCAATGACCCTTGTCATCACAATGCTCCATAGCCCCTGTAATCACAATGCTCCATGCCATTCTCATCACAATGCTCCAGACCTCTTGTCATCATAAGGCTCTATGCTCTTGTCCTCACAATGCTACATGACACGTGTCAGCACAATGTTCCTTGGCCTTTAACATCACAATGTTCCATGGCCCCTGTCATCCCAGTGCTCCAGTATAACTTTCATCACAATGCTAGATGACCACTGTCATCACAATGCCCAATGACACCTGTCATCATAATTCGCCATGGCCCTTGACATCACAATGCTCCATGAACCGTGTCATCACAAGATTCCAGGACACTTGTCATCACAATGATCCTTGACTTCTTTCATCACAATGCTCCATAACCATTGTCATCACAAAGTTCCATGGCCCCTGTAATCACATTGCTCCATGATCCCTTTCATCACAATGCTCCACGACCCTTCTCATCACAATGATCCCAGCCCTTGTCATCACAATGCTCCATGACCCTTCTCATCACAATGTTCCCTGCACTTTTCATCACAATGCTCCATGGACCCTGTAATCACAATGCTCCATGCCCTTGTCATCACAATTCCCCAGAACACTTGTAATCATAATGCCCCTTGCCCATGTCATCACAATGCTCTATGACACTTGTCATCAGAATCCTCCACGGCCTTTGTCATCAAAATGCTCCAAGTCCCCTTTCATCACCGTGTTCCATGATACCTTTCATCACACAGCTAGATTACCACTGTCATCACTATGCCCCATGACACCTGGCATCACAATTCTCCATTGCCCTTTTCATCATAATCCTCCATGAAACGAGTCATCACAATGCTCCATGATCCGAGTCATCACAAGGTTCCAGGACACTTAACATCACAATGATCCTTGACCACTTTCATCACAATGCTCCATGGCACCTGTTATCTCAATGCTCCATGGCCTATGTATTCACAATGCTCCATGGCCCCTGTAATCACGGTTTTCCATGACCCCTTTCATCACAATCCTCCTTGACCACTGTCATCACAACGCCCCATGAAGCCTGTCATCACGATGCTCCAAGGCCACTATCATCACAATGCTCCATGATCCCTGTCATCCTAATGTTCCCTGCCCATGTCATCACAGTGCTCCTTGTCCCTTTTAATCACAATGCCACATACCCTTGTCATCACAATGCTCCATGGCCCCTGTAAACACAATGCTCCAGGCCCTTGCCATTACAATACTCCAGAACTCTTTTCATCATAATGCTCCATGCCCGTGTCATCACAATGTTCCAGGACACTTGTCACCACAATGTTCCATGGCCTTTGTCATCACAATGCTCCATGGCCCCTCTAATCATAGTGCTCCATGATACCTTTCATCACAATTCTAGATGACCACTGTCATCACAATGCCCCTTGACACATGTCATCATAATTGGCCAGGGCCCTTGACATCACAATGCTTGATGAACCATGTCATCACAATGTTCATGGACAATTGTCATCACAATGCTCCATGACAACTTACATCACAATGCTCCTTGACCCTTGTCATTTCATTGCTCCATGGCCCCTGTAATCACATTGCTCCATGATCCCCTTCATCACAATGCTCCATGATCCCTGTCATCACAATGCTCGAAGACCCTTGACATCACAATGCTCCATGGTCCCTATAATCACAATGCTCCATGCGCTTGTCATCACAGTGCTCCAGAATTCTTGTCATCAAAATATTCCATGGCCTTTGTCATCACAATGCTCCATGACCCCTGTCATCACAATGTTCCATGACTCTTGTCATCAAAATGCCTCATGATCCTTTTAATCACAATGCTCCATGACTCCTTTCATCACATGCTCCATGATACTTGTCATTACACTGCCCCATTACCTTTTTCATAACAATGCTCCATGATACCAGTCATCACAATGCTCCATGACCATTGTCGTCACAATGCTCCATGCCCCTTTCAACAAAATGCTCCATGACAACTATTATCACAATGCTCCATGGCCTTTGTCATCACAATTATACATGGTCCCTGTAATCACAGTGCTCCATGACCCCTTTCATCACAATGCTCCATGACCACTGTCATCACAATGCCCCATGACCCCTGTCATTACAATGCTCCATGACCACTGTCATCACCATACCCCATGAACCCAGTCATCACAATGCTCCATAGCCCTTGTCATCACAATGCTCCATGATCCCTGTCATCACAATGTTCCATGACTCTTGTCATCAAAATGCCTCATGATCCTTTTAATCACAATGCTCCATGACTCCTTTCATCACTTGTTCCATGATACTTGTCATTGCACTGCCTTATGACCTTTTTCATAACAAGCTCCATGATACCAGTCATAACAATGCTCCATGACCATTGTTGTCACAATGCTCCATGCCCCTTTCAACACAATGCTCCATATCAAGTGTCATCAAAATGCTCCATGGCCTTTGTCATCACAATTATACATGGCCCCTGTAATCACAGTGCTCCATGACCCCTTTCATCACAATCCTCCATGACCACTGTCATCACAATGCCCCATGAACCCTGTCATCACAATTCTCCATGGCCCCTGTCATTACAATGCTCCATGACCACTGTCATCACAATGTTCCATGATCGCTGTAATCACAATGACCCATGAGATCTTTCCTCAGAAGGCTCCAGTACGCCTGTCTTAACAATGCTCCAATGCCCGTCTCATCACAATGCTCCATGATCCCTGTCAGCACAACTTTAAATGACAATTGTCATCACAATGCTCCATGACACCTGTCATCACAAAGTTGCCTGCCCATGTCATCAAAATGCTCCATGTCCCCTGTAATCACAATGTTCTATTACACCTGTCATCACAAAGTTCCCTGCCCATGTCATCACAATGCTCCATTACCAATGTAATCAAAATGTTCGCCTGCCCTTGTCATCAAAATGCTCCATCACCCCTTTAATCACAATGCTCCATGAACCCTGTCATCACAATGTTCCATGACAGTTGTTAACACAATGCTCCATGACCCCTGTAATCACAATGCTCCATGCCCTTGTCATCACAAAACTCCAGAACTCTTGTCATCATAATGATGAATGCCCATGTCATCACAAAGCTCCATGATACTTGTCATCACAATGCTCCATGGCCTTTGTCATCACAATGTTCCATGGCCCCTGTCATCACAGTGCTCCATGATACCTTTCGTCACAATTCTAGATGACCACTGTCATCACAATGCCCCAAGACACATGTCATCACAATTAGCCATGGCCCTTGTCATCACAATGCTCCATCATCCGTGTCATCACAATGGTCCAGGACACTTGTCATCACAATGATCCATGACCACTTACATCACAATGCTCCTTGACCCTGTCATTTTATTGCTCCATGGCCTATGCATTCACAATGCTCCATGGCACCTGTAATCACATTTCTCCATGATCCTTTTCATCACAATATTCTATGACCACTCTCATCACAATACCCCATGACGCCTATCATCATAATGCTCCAAGGCCCCTCTCATCACAATGCTCCATGAACCCTGTCATCACAATGTTCCATGACACTTGTCATCCCAGTGCTCCATGATCCTTCTCATCACAATATTCACTGCCCATGTAATCACAATGCTCCTGGTCCCCTGTAATCACAATGCTCCGTACCCTTTTCATCACAATGCTCCAGAACTCTTGTCATCATAATGCTCCATGCCTGTGTCATCACAATGCTCCATGACCACTTTCATCACAATGCTCCTTGACCCCTGTCATCACAATCCTCCATGGCCTATGTATTCACAATGCTACATGGCCCCTGTAATCACATTGCTCCATGATCCATTTCATCACAATGTTCTATGGCCACTGTCATCACAATGCCACATTACACTTGTCATCACAATGCTCCATGACCCCTGTCAGCCCAATATTCCATGAGAGATGTCATAAGTATCCTCCATGGTCCCTGTATTCACAATGCTCCATTCCCTTGTCAACGCAATGCTCCAGAACTCTGGTCATCATAATGCTCGAAGAACCTTGTCATCACAACGCTCCATGACCCGTATCATCACAATGGTCCAGGACACTTGTCATCACAATGATCCATGACCACTTACATCACAATGCTCCTTGACTCCTGTCATCACAATGCTCCATAGCGTATTCATTCGAAATGCTACATGGTCCCTATAATCACATTGCTCCATGATCCATTTCGTCACAATGCTCTATGAACACTGTCATCACAATGCCACATTACACCTGTCATCACAATGCTCCATGGCCCCTGTCAGCACAATGTTCCATGACAGATGTCATCACAATGCTTTAGAACTCTTGTCTTCATAGTCCTCCATGCTCGTTTCATCACAATGCTCCATGACACTTGTCATCACAATACTCCATGGCCTTTGTCATCACAATGTTCCATGGTCCCTGTCATCACAGTGCTCCATGAATCCTTTCTTCATAATTCTAGATGACCACTGTCATCACAATTCGCCATGGCACCTGTCATCACAATGCTCCATGGCCCCTGAAATCACAATGCTCCATGATCCCTTTCATCACAATGCTGCATGCCCCCTGTCATCAAAATGCCCCGTGACACCTGTCATCACAATGCTCCATGGCCTTTATCATCACAATGCTCCATGACCCCTGTCATCACAATGCTCAATGACCCTTGTCATCACAATGCTCCATAGCCCCTGTAATCACAATGCTCCATGCCATTCTCATCACAATGCTCCAGACCTCTTGTCATCATAAGGCTCTATGCCCTTGTCCTCACAATGCTACATGACACGTGTCAGCACAATGTTCCTTGGCCTTTAACATCACAATGTTCCATGGCCCCTGTCATCCCAGTGCTCCAGTATAACTTTCATCACAATGCTAGATGACCACTGTCATCACAATGCCCAATGACACCTGTCATCATAATTCGCCATGGCCCTTGACATCACAATGCTCCATGAACCGTGTCATCACAAGATTCCAGGACACTTGTCATCACAATGATCCTTGACTTCTTTCATCACAATGCTCCATAACCATTGTCATCACAAAGTTCCATGGCCCCTGTAATCACATTGCTCCATGATCCCTTTCATCACAATGCTCCACGACCCTTCTCATCACAATGATCCCAGCCCTTGTCATCACAATGCTCCATGACCCTTCTCATCAAAATGTTCCCTGCACTTTTCATCACAATGCTCCATGGACCCTGTAATCACAATGCTCCATGCCCTTGTCATCACAATTCTCCAGAACACTTGTAATCATAATGCCCCTTGCCCATGTCATCACAATGCTCTATGACACTTGTCATCAGAATCCTCCACGGCCTTTGTCATCAAAATGCTCCAAGTCCCCTTTCATCACCGTGTTCCATGATACCTTTCATCACACAGCTAGATTACCACTGTCATCACTATGCCCCATGACACCTGGCATCACAATTCTCCATTGCCCTTTTCATCATAATCCTCCATGAAACGAGTCATCACAATGCTCCATGATCCGAGTCATCACAAGGTTCCAGGACACTTAACATCAAATTGATCCTTGACCACTTTCATCACAATGCTCCATGGCACCTGTTATCTCAATGCTCCATGGCCTATGTATTCACAATGCTCCATGGCCCCTGTAATCACGGTTTTCCATGACCCCTTTCATCACAATCCTCCTTGACCACTGTCATCACAACGCCCCATGAAGCCTGTCATCACGATGCTCCAAGGCCACTATCATCACAATGCTCCATGATCCCTGTCATCCTAATGTTCCCTGCCCATGTCATCACAGTGCTCCTTGTCCCTTTTAATCACAATGCCACATACCCTTGTCATCACAATGCTCCATGGCCCCTGTAAACACAATGCTCCAGGCCCTTGCCATTACAATACTCCAGAACTCTTTTCATCATAATGCTCCATGCCCGTGTCATCACAATGTTCCTGGACACTTGTCACCACAATGTTCCATGGCCTTTGTCATCACAATGCTCCATGGCCCCTCTAATCATAGTGCTCCATGATACCTTTCATCACAATTCTAGATGACCACTGTCATCACAATGCCCCTTGACACATGTCATCATAATTGGCCAGGGCCCTTGACATCACAATGCTTGATGAACCATGTCATCACAATGTTCATGGACAATTGTCATCACAATGCTCCATGACAACTTACATCACAATGCTCCTTGACCCTTGTCATTTCATTGCTCCATGGCCCCTGTAATCACATTGCTCCATGATCCCCTTCATCACAATGCTCCATGATCCCTGTCATCACAATGCTCGAAGACCCTTGACATCACAATGCTCCATGGTCCCTATAATCACAATGCTCCATGCGCTTGTCATCACAGTGCTCCAGAATTCTTGTCATCAAAATATTCCATGGCCTTTTTCATCACAATGCTCCATGACCCCTGTCATCACAATGTTCCATGACTCTTGTCATCAAAATGCCTCATGATCCTTTTAATCACAATGCTCCATGACTCCTTTCATCACATGCTCCATGATACTTGTCATTACACTGCCCCATGACCTTTTTCATAACAATGCTCCATGATACCAGTCATCACAATGCTCCATGACCATTGTCGTCACAATGCTCCATGCCCCTTTCAACAAAATGCTCCATGACAACTGTTATCACAATGCTCCATGGCCTTTGTCATCACAATTATACATGGTCCCTGTAATCACAGTGCTCCATGACCCCTTTCATCACAATGCTCCATGACCACTGTCATCACAATGCCCCATGACCCCTGTCATTACAATGCTCCATGACCACTGTCATCACCATACCCCATGAACCCAGTCATCACAATGCTCCATAGCCCTTGTCATCACAATGCTCCATGATCCCTGTCATCACAATGTTCCATGACTCTTGTCATCAAAATGCCTCCTGATCCTTTTAATCACAATGCTCCATGACTCCTTTCATCACTTGTTCCATGATACTTGTCATTGCACTGCCTTATGACCTTTTTCATAACAAGCTCCATGATACCAGTCATAACAATGCTCCATGACCATTGTTGTCACAATGCTCCATGCCCCTTTCAACACAATGCTCCATATCAAGTGTCATCAAAATGCTCCATGGCCTTTGTCATCACAATTATACATGGCCCCTGTAATCACAGTGCTCCATGACCCCTTTCATCACAATCCTCCATGACCACTGTCATCACAATGCCCCATGAACCCTGTCATCACAATTCTCCATGGCCCCTGTCATTACAATGCTCCATGACCACTGTCATCACAATGTTCCATGATCGCTGTAATCACAATGACCCATGAGATCTTTCCTCAGAAGGCTCCAGTACGCCTGTCTTAACAATGCTCCAATGCCCGTCTCATCACAATGCTCCATGATCCCTGTCAGCACAACTTTAAATGACAATTGTCATCACAATGCTCCATGACACCTGTCATCACAAAGTTGCCTGCCCATGTCATCAAAATGCTCCATGTCCCCTGTAATCACAATGTTCTATTACACCTGTCATCACAAAGTTCCCTGCCCATGTCATCACAATGCTCCATTACCAATGTAATCAAAATGTTCGCCTGCCCTTGTCATCAAAATGCTCCATCACCCCTTTAATCACAATGCTCCATGAACCCTGTCATCACAATGTTCCATGACAGTTGTTAACACAATGCTCCATGACCCCTGTAATCACAATGCTCCATGCCCTTGTCATCACAAAACTCCAGAACTCTTGTCATCATAATGATGAATGCCCATGTCATCACAAAGCTCCATGATACTTGTCATCACAATGCTCCATGGCCTTTGTCATCACAATGTTCCATGGCCCCTGTCATCACAGTGCTCCATGATACCTTTCGTCACAATTCTAGATGACCACTGTCATCACAATGCCCCAAGACACATGTCATCACAATTAGCCATGGCCCTTGTCATCACAATGCTCCATCATCCGTGTCATCACAATGGTCCAGGACACTTGTCATCACAATGATCCATGACCACTTACATCACAATGCTCCTTGACCCTGTCATTTTATTGCTCCATGGCCTATGCATTCACAATGCTCCATGGCACCTGTAATCACATTTCTCCATGATCCTTTTCATCACAATATTCTATGACCACTCTCATCACAATACCCCATGACGCCTATCATCATAATGCTCCAAGGCCCCTCTCATCACAATGCTCCATGAACCCTGTCATCACAATGTTCCATGACACTTGTCATCCCAGTGCTCCATGATCCTTGTCATCACAATATTCACTGCCCATGTAATCACAATGCTCCTGGTCCCCTGTAATCACAATGCTCCGTACCCTTTTCATCACAATGCTCCAGAACTCTTGTCATCATAATGCTCCATGCCCGTGTCATCACAATGCTCCATGACCACTTTCATCACAATGCTCCTTGACCCCTGTCATCACAATCCTCCATGGCCTATGTATTCACAATGCTACATGGCCCCTGTAATCACATTGCTCCATGATCCATTTCGTCACAATGCTCTATGAACACTGTCATCACAATGCCACATTACACCTGTCATCACAATGCTCCATGGCCCCTGTCAGCACAATGTTCCATGACAGATGTCATCACAATGCTTTAGAACTCTTGTCTTCATAGTCCTCCATGCCCGTTTCATCACAATGCTCCATGACACTTGTCATCACAATACTCCATGGCCTTTGTCATCACAATGTTCCATGGTCCCTGTCATCACAGTGCTCCATGAATCCTTTCTTCATAATTCTAGATGACCACTGTCATCACAATTCGCCATGGCACCTGTCATCACAATGCTCCATGGCCTATGTATTCACAATTTTCCATGGCCCCTGAAATCACATTGCTCCATGATCCCTTTCATCACAATGCTGCATGCCCCCTGTCATCAAAATGCCCCGTGACACCTGTCATCACAATGCTCCATGGCCTTTATCATCACAATGCTCCATGACCCCTGTCATCACAATGCTCAATGACCCTTGTCATCACAATGCTCCATAGCCCCTGTAATCACAATGCTCCATGCCATTCTCATCACAATGCTCCAGACCTCTTGTCATCATAAGGCTCTATGCCCTTGTCCTCACAATGCTACATGACACGTGTCAGCACAATGTTCCTTGGCCTTTAACATCACAATGTTCCATGGCCCCTGTCATCCCAGTGCTCCAGTATAACTTTCATCACAATGCTAGATGACCACTGTCATCACAATGCCCAATGACACCTGTCATCATAATTCGCCATGGCCCTTGACATCACAATGCTCCATGAACCGTGTCATCACAAGATTCCAGGACACTTGTCATCACAATGATCCTTGACTTCTTTCATCACAATGCTCCATAACCACTGTCATCACAAAGTTCCATGGCCCCTGTAATCACATTGCTCCATGATCCCTTTCATCACAATGCTCCACGACCCTTCTCATCACAATGATCCCAGCCCTTGTCATCACAATGCTCCATGACCCTTCTCATCACAATGTTCCCTGCACTTTTCATCACAATGCTCCATGGACCCTGTAATCACAATGCTCCATGCCCTTGTCATCACAATTCTCCAGAACACTTGTAATCATAATGCCCCTTGCCCATGTCATCACAATGCTCTATGACACTTGTCATCAGAATCCTCCACGGCCTTTGTCATCAAAATGCTCCAAGTCCCCTTTCATCACCGTGTTCCATGATACCTTTCATCACACAGCTAGATTACCACTGTCATCACTATGCCCCATGACACCTGGCATCACAATTCTCCATTGCCCTTTTCATCATAATCCTCCATGAAACGAGTCATCACAATGCTCCATGATCCGAGTCATCACAAGGTTCCAGGACACTTAACATCACAATGATCCTTGAGCACTTTCATCACAATGCTCCATGGCACCTGTTATCTCAATGCTCCATGGCCTATGTATTCACAATGCTCCATGGCCCCTGTAATCACGGTTTTCCATGACCCCTTTCATCACAATCCTCTTTGACCACTGTCATCACAACGCCCCATGAAGCCTGTCATCACGATGCTCCAAGGCCACTATCATCACAATGCTCCATGATCCCTGTCATCCTAATGTTCCCTGCCCATGTCATCACAGTGCTCCTTGTCCCTTTTAATCACAATGCCACATACCCTTGTCATCACAATGCTCCATGGCCCCTGTAAACACAATGCTCCAGGCCCTTGCCATTACAATACTCCAGAACTCTTTTCATCATAATGCTCCATGCCCGTGTCATCACAATGTTCCAGGACACTTGTCACCACAATGTTCCATGGCCTTTGTCATCACAATGCTCCATGGCCCCTCTAATCATAGTGCTCCATGATACCTTTCATCACAATTCTAGATGACCACTGTCATCACAATGCCCCTTGACACATGTCATCATAATTGGCCAGGGCCCTTGACATCACAATGCTTGATGAACCATGTCATCACAATGTTCATGGACAATTGTCATCACAATGCTCCATGACAACTTACATCACAATGCTCCTTGACCCTTGTCATTTCATTGCTCCATGGCCCCTGTAATCACATTGCTCCATGATCCCCTTCATCACAATGCTCCATGATCCCTGTCATCACAATGCTCGAAGACCCTTGACATCACAATGCTCCATGGTCCCTATAATCACAATGCTCCATGCGCTTGTCATCACAGTGCTCCAGAATTCTTGTCATCAAAATATTCCATGGCCTTTGTCATCACAATGCTCCATGACCCCTGTCATCACAATGTTCCATGACTCTTGTCATCAAAATGCCTCATGATCCTTTTAATCACAATGCTCCATGACTCCTTTCATCACATGCTCCATGATACTTGTCATTACACTGCCCCATGACCTTTTTCATAACAATGCTCCATGATACCAGTCATCACAATGCTCCATGACCATTGTCGTCACAATGCTCCATGCCCCTTTCAACAAAATGCTCCATGACAACTGTTATCACAATGCTCCATGGCCTTTGTCATCACAATTATACATGGTCCCTGCAATCACAGTGCTCCATGACCCCTTTCATCACAATGCTCCATGACCACTGTCATCACAATGCCCCATGACCCCTGTCATTACAATGCTCCATGACCACTGTCATCACCATACCCCATGAACCCAGTCATCACAATGCTCCATAGCCCTTGTCATCACAATGCTCCATGATCCCTGTCATCACAATGTTCCATGACTCTTGTCATCAAAATGCCTCATGATCCTTTTAATCACAATGCTCCATGACTCCTTTCATCACTTGTTCCATGATACTTGTCATTGCACTGCCTTATGACCTTTTTCATAACAAGCTCCATGATACCAGTCATAACAATCCTCCATGACCATTGTTGTCACAATGCTCCATGCCCCTTTCAACACAATGCTCCATATCAAGTGTCATCAAAATGCTCCATGGCCTTTGTCATCACAATTATACATGGCCCCTGTAATCACAGTGCTCCATGACACCTTTCATCACAATCCTCCATGACCACTGTCATCACAATGCCCCATGAACCCTGTCATCACAATTCTCCATGGCCCCTGTCATTACAATGCTCCATGACCACTGTCATCACAATGTTCCATGATCGCTGTAATCACAATGACCCATGAGATCTTTCCTCAGAAGGCTCCAGTACGCCTGTCTTAACAATGCTCCAATGCCCGTCTCATCACAATGCTCCATGATCCCTGTCAGCACAACTTTAAATGACAATTGTCATCACAATGCTCCATGACACCTGTCATCACAAAGTTGCCTGCCCATGTCATCAAAATGCTCCATGTCCCCTGTAATCACAATGTTCTATTACACCTGTCATCACAAAGTTCCCTGCCCATGTCATCACAATGCTCCATTACCAATGTAATCAAAATGTTCGCCTGCCCTTGTCATCAAAATGCTCCATCACCCCTTTAATCACAATGCTCCATGAACCCTGTCATCACAATGTTCCATGACAGTTGTTAACACAATGCTCCATGACCCCTGTAATCACAATGCTCCATGCCCTTGTCATCACAAAACTCCAGAACTCTTGTCATCATAATGATGAATGCCCATGTCATCACAAAGCTCCATGATACTTGTCATCACAATGCTCCATGGCCTTTGTCATCACAATGTTCCATGGCCCCTGTCATCACAGTGCTCCATGATACCTTTCGTCACAATTCTAGATGACCACTGTCATCACAATGCCCCAAGACACATGTCATCACAATTAGCCATGGCCCTTGTCATCACAATGCTCCATCATCCGTGTCATCACAATGGTCCAGGACACTTGTCATCACAATGATCCATGACCACTTACATCACAATGCTCCTTGACCCTGTCATTTTATTGCTCCATGGCCTATGCATTCACAATGCTCCATGGCACCTGTAATCACATTTCTCCATGATCCTTTTCATCACAATATTCTATGACCACTCTCATCACAATACCCCATGACGCCTATCATCATAATGCTCCAAGGCCCCTCTCATCACAATGCTCCATGAACCCTGTCATCACAATGTTCCATGACACTTGTCATCCCAGTGCTCCATGATCCTTGTCATCACAATATTCACTGCCCATGTAACTACAATGCTCCTGGTCCCCTGTAATCACAATGCTCCGTACCCTTTTCATCACAATGCTCCAGAACTCTTGTCATCATAATGCTCCATGCCCGTGTCATCACAATGCTCCATGACCACTTTCATCACAATGCTCCTTGACCCCTGTCATCACAATCCTCCATGGCCTATGTATTCACAATGCTACATGGCCCCTGTAATCACATTGCTCCATGATCCATTTCGTCACAATGCTCTATGAACACTGTCATCACAATGCCACATTACACCTGTCATCACAATGCTCCATGGCCCCTGTCAGCACAATGTTCCATGACAGATGTCATCACAATGCTTTAGAACTCTTGTCTTCATAGTCCTCCATGCCCGTTTCATCACAATGCTCCATGACACTTGTCATCACAATACTCCATGGCCTTTGTCATCACAATGTTCCATGGTCCCTGTCATCACAGTGCTCCATGAATCCTTTCTTCATAATTCTAGATGACCACTGTCATCACAATTCGCCATGGCACCTGTCATCACAATGCTCCATGGCCTATGTATTCACAATTTTCCATGGCCCCTGAAATCACATTGCTCCATGATCCCTTTCATCACAATGCTGCATGCCCCCTGTCATCAAAATGCCCCGTGACACCTGTCATCACAATGCTCCATGGCCTTTATCATCACAATGCTCCATGACCCCTGTCATCACAATGCTCAATGACCCTTGTCATCACAATGCTCCATAGCCCCTGTAATCACAATGCTCCATGCCATTCTCATCACAATGCTCCAGACCTCTTGTCATCATAAGGCTCTATGCCCTTGTCCTCACAATGCTACATGACACATGTCAGCACAATGTTCCTTGGCCTTTAACATCACAATGTTCCATGGCCCCTGTCATCCCAGTGCTCCAGTATAACTTTCATCACAATGCTAGATGACCACTGTCATCACAATGCCCAATGACACCTGTCATCATAATTCGCCATGGCCCTTGACATCACAATGCTCCATGAACCGTGTCATCACAAGATTCCAGGACACTTGTCATCACAATGATCCTTGACTTCTTTCATCACAATGCTCCATAACCACTGTCATCACAAAGTTCCATGGCCCCTGTAATCACATTGCTCCATGATCCCTTTCATCACAATGCTCCACGACCCTTCTCATCACAATGATCCCAGCCCTTGTCATCACAATGCTCCATGACCCTTCTCATCACAATGTTCCCTGCACTTTTCATCACAATGCTCCATGGACCCTGTAATCACAATGCTCCATGCCCTTGTCATCACAATTCTCCAGAACACTTGTAATCATAATGCCCCTTGCCCATGTCATCACAATGCTCTATGACACTTGTCATCAGAATCCTCCACGGCCTTTGTCATCAAAATGCTCCAAGTCCCCTTTCATCACCGTGTTCCATGATACCTTTCATCACACAGCTAGATTACCACTGTCATCACTATGCCCCATGACACCTGGCATCACAATTCTCCATTGCCCTTTTCATCATAATCCTCCATGAAACGAGTCATCACAATGCTCCATGATCCGAGTCATCACAAGGTTCCAGGACACTTAACATCACAATGATCCTTGAGCACTTTCATCACAATGCTCCATGGCACCTGTTATCTCAATGCTCCATGGCCTATGTATTCACAATGCTCCATGGCCCCTGTAATCACGGTTTTCCATGACCCCTTTCATCACAATCCTCCTTGACCACTGTCATCACAACGCCCCATGAAGCCTGTCATCACGATGCTCCAAGGCCACTATCATCACAATGCTCCATGATCCCTGTCATCCTAATGTTCCCTGCCCATGTCATCACAGTGCTCCTTGTCCCTTTTAATCACAATGCCACATACCCTTGTCATCACAATGCTCCATGGCCCCTGTAAACACAATGCTCCAGGCCCTTGCCATTACAATACTCCAGAACTCTTTTCATCATAATGCTCCATGCCCGTGTCATCACAATGTTCCAGGACACTTGTCACCACAATGTTCCATGGCCTTTGTCATCACAATGCTCCATGGCCCCTCTAATCATAGTGCTCCATGATACCTTTCATCACAATTCTAGATGACCACTGTCATCACAATGCCCCTTGACACATGTCATCATAATTGGCCAGGGCCCTTGACATCACAATGCTTGATGAACCATGTCATCACAATGTTCATGGACAATTGTCATCACAATGCTCCATGACAACTTACATCACAATGCTCCTTGACCCTTGTCATTTCATTGCTCCATGGCCCCTGTAATCACATTGCTCCATGATCCCCTTCATCACAATGCTCCATGATCCCTGTCATCACAATGCTCGAAGACCCTTGACATCACAATGCTCCATGGTCCCTATAATCACAATGCTCCATGCGCTTGTCATCACAGTGCTCCAGAATTCTTGTCATCAAAATATTCCATGGCCTTTGTCATCACAATGCTCCATGACCCCTGTCATCACAATGTTCCATGACTCTTGTCATCAAAATGCCTCATGATCCTTTTAATCACAATGCTCCATGACTCCTTTCATCACATGCTCCATGATACTTGTCATTACACTGCCCCATGACCTTTTTCATAACAATGCTCCATGATACCAGTCATCACAATGCTCCATGACCATTGTCGTCACAATGCTCCATGCCCCTTTCAACAAAATGCTCCATGACAACTGTTATCACAATGCTCCATGGCCTTTGTCATCACAATTATACATGGTCCCTGCAATCACAGTGCTCCATGACCCCTTTCATCACAATGCTCCATGACCACTGTCATCACAATGCCCCATGACCCCTGTCATTACAATGCTCCATGACCACTGTCATCACCATACCCCATGAACCCAGTCATCACAATGCTCCATAGCCCTTGTCATCACAATGCTCCATGATCCCTGTCATCACAATGTTCCATGACTCTTGTCATCAAAATGCCTCATGATCCTTTTAATCACAATGCTCCATGACTCCTTTCATCACTTGTTCCATGATACTTGTCATTGCACTGCCTTATGACCTTTTTCATAACAAGCTCCATGATACCAGTCATAACAATGCTCCATGACCATTGTTGTCACAATGCTCCATGCCCCTTTCAACACAATGCTCCATATCAAGTGTCATCAAAATGCTCCATGGCCTTTGTCATCACAATTATACATGGCCCCTGTAATCACAGTGCTCCATGACCCCTTTCATCACAATCCTCCATGACCACTGTCATCACAATGCCCCATGAACCCTGTCATCACAATTCTCCATGGCCCCTGTCATTACAATGCTCCATGACCACTGTCATCACAATGTTCCATGATCGCTGTAATCACAATGACCCATGAGATCTTTCCTCAGAAGGCTCCAGTACGCCTGTCTTAACAATGCTCCAATGCCCGTCTCATCACAATGCTCCATGATCCCTGTCAGCACAACTTTAAATGACAATTGTCATCACAATGCTCCATGACACCTGTCATCACAAAGTTGCCTGCCCATGTCATCAAAATGCTCCATGTCCCCTGTAATCACAATGTTCTATTACACCTGTCATCACAAAGTTCCCTGCCCATGTCATCACAATGCTCCATTACCAATGTAATCAAAATGTTCGCCTGCCCTTGTCATCAAAATGCTCCATCACCCCTTTAATCACAATGCTCCATGAACCCTGTCATCACAATGTTCCATGACAGTTGTTAACACAATGCTCCATGACCCCTGTAATCACAATGCTCCATGCCCTTGTCATCACAAAACTCCAGAACTCTTGTCATCATAATGATGAATGCCCATGTCATCACAAAGCTCCATGATACTTGTCATCACAATGCTCCATGGCCTTTGTCATCACAATGTTCCATGGCCCCTGTCATCACAGTGCTCCATGATACCTTTCGTCACAATTCTAGATGACCACTGTCATCACAATGCCCCAAGACACATGTCATCACAATTAGCCATGGCCCTTGTCATCACAATGCTCCATCATCCGTGTCATCACAATGGTCCAGGACACTTGTCATCACAATGATCCATGACCACTTACATCACAATGCTCCTTGACCCTGTCATTTTATTGCTCCATGGCCTATGCATTCACAATGCTCCATGGCACCTGTAATCACATTTCTCCATGATCCTTTTCATCACAATATTCTATGACCACTCTCATCACAATACCCCATGACGCCTATCATCATAATGCTCCAAGGCCCCTCTCATCACAATGCTCCATGAACCCTGTCATCACAATGTTCCATGACACTTGTCATCCCAGTGCTCCATGATCCTTGTCATCACAATATTCACTGCCCATGTAATCACAATGCTCCTGGTCCCCTGTAATCACAATGCTCCGTACCCTTTTCATCACAATGCTCCAGAACTCTTGTCATCATAATGCTCCATGCCCGTGTCATCACAATGCTCCATGACCACTTTCATCACAATGCTCCTTGACCCCTGTCATCACAATCCTCCATGGCCTATGTATTCACAATGCTACATGGCCCCTGTAATCACATTGCTCCATGATCCATTTCATCACAATGTTCTATGGCCACTGTCATCACAATGCCACATTACACCTGTCATCACAATGCTCCATGACCCCTGTCAGCCCAATGTTCCATGACAGATGTCATAAGTATCCTCCATGGTCCCTGTATTCACAATGCTCCATTCCCTTGTCAACGCAATGCTCCAGAACTCTGGTCATCATAATGCTCGAAGAACCTTGTCATCACAACGCTCCATGACCCGTATCATCACAATGGTCCAGGACACTTGTCATCACAATGATCCATGACCACTTACATCACAATGCTCCTTGACTCCTGTCATCACAATGCTCCATAGCGTATTCATTCGAAATGCTACATGGTCCCTATAATCACATTGCTCCATGATCCATTTCGTCACAATGCTCTATGAACACTGTCATCACAATGCCACATTACACCTGTCATCACAATGCTCCATGGCCCCTGTCAGCACAATGTTCCATGACAGATGTCATCACAATGCTTTAGAACTCTTGTCTTCATAGTCCTCCATGCCCGTTTCATCACAATGCTCCATGACACTTGTCATCACAATACTCCATGGCCTTTGTCATCACAATGTTCCATGGTCCCTGTCATCACAGTGCTCCATGAATCCTTTCTTCATAATTCTAGATGACCACTGTCATCACAATTCGCCATGGCACCTGTCATCACAATGCTCCATGGCCTATGTATTCACAATTTTCCATGGCCCCTGAAATCACATTGCTCCATGATCCCTTTCATCACAATGCTGCATGCCCCCTGTCATCAAAATGCCCCGTGACACCTGTCATCACAATGCTCCATGGCCTTTATCATCACAATGCTCCATGACCCCTGTCATCACAATGCTCAATGACCCTTGTCATCACAATGATCCATAGCCCCTGTAATCACAATGCTCCATGCCATTCTCATCACAATGCTCCAGACCTCTTGTCATCATAAGGCTCTATGCCCTTGTCCTCACAATGCTACATGACACGTGTCAGCACAATGTTCCTTGGCCTTTAACATCACAATGTTCCATGGCCCCTGTCATCCCAGTGCTCCAGTATAACTTTCATCACAATGCTAGATGACCACTGTCATCACAATGCCCAATGACACCTGTCATCATAATTCGCCATGGCCCTTGACATCACAATGCTCCATGAACCGTGTCATCACAAGATTCCAGGACACTTGTCATCACAATGATCCTTGACTTCTTTCATCACAATGCTCCATAACCACTGTCATCACAAAGTTCCATGGCCCCTGTAATTACATTGCTCCATGATCCCTTTCATCACAATGCTCCACGACCCTTCTCATCACAATGATCCCAGCCCTTGTCATCACAATGCTCCATGACCCTTCTCATCACAATGTTCCCTGCACTTTTCATCACAATGCTCCATGGACCCTGTAATCACAATGCTCCATGCCCTTGTCATCACAATTCTCCAGAACACTTGTAATCATAATGCCCCTTGCCCATGTCATCACAATGCTCTATGACACTTGTCATCAGAATCCTCCACGGCCTTTGTCATCAAAATGCTCCAAGTCCCCTTTCATCACCGTGTTCCATTATACCTTTCATCACACAGCTAGATTACCACTCTCATCACTATGCCCCATGACACCTGGCATCACAATTCTCCATTGCCCTTTTCATCATAATCCTCCATGAAACGAGTCATCACAATGCTCCATGATCCGAGTCATCACAAGGTTCCAGGACACTTAACATCACAATGATCCTTGACCACTTTCATCACAATGCTCCATGGCACCTGTTATCTCAATGCTCCATGGCCTATGTATTCGCAATGCTCCATGGCCCCTGTAATCACGGTTTTCCATGACCCCTTTCATCACAATCCTCCTTGACCACTGTCATCACAACGCCCCATGAAGCCTGTCATCACGATGCTCCAAGGCCACTATCATCACAATGCCCCATGATCCCTGTCATCCTAATGTTCCCTGCCCATGTCATCACAGTGTTCCTTGTCCCTTTTAATCACAATGCCACATACCCTTGTCATCACAATGCTCCATGGCCCCTGTAAACACAATGCTCCAGGCCCTTGCCATTACAATACTCCAGAACTCTTTTCATCATAATGCTCCATGCCCGTGTCATCACAATGTTCCAGGACACTTGTCACCACAATGTTCCATGGCCTTTGTCATCACAATGCTCCATGGCCCCTCTAATCATAGTGCTCCATGATACCTTTCATCACAATTCTAGATGACCACTGTCATCACAATGCCCCTTGACACATGTCATCATAATTGGCCAGGGCCCTTGACATCACAATGCTTGATGAACCATGTCATCACTATGTTCATGGACAATTGTCATCACAATGCTCCATGACAACTTACATCACAATGCTCCTTGACCCTTGTCATTTCATTGCTCCATGTCCCCTGTAATCACATTGCTCCATGATCCCCTTCATCACAATGCTCCATGATCCCTGTCATCACAATGCTCGAAGACCCTTGACATCACAATGCTCCATGGTCCCTATAATCACAATGCTCCATGCGCTTGTCATCACAGTGCTCCAGAATTCTTGTCATCAAAATATTCCATGGCCTTTGTCATCACAATGCTCCATGACCCCTGTCATCACAATGTTCCATGACTCTTGTCATCAAAATGCCTCATGATCCTTTTAATCACAATGCTCCATGACTCCTTTCATCACATGCTCCATGATACTTGTCATTACACTGCCCCATGACATTTTTCATAACAATGCTCCATGATACCAGTCATCACAATGCTCCATGACCATTGTCGTCACAATGCTCCATGCCCCTTTCAACAAAATGCTCCATGACAACTGTTATCACAATGCTCCATGGCCTTTGTCATCACAATTATACATGGTCCCTGTAATCACAGTGCTCCATGACCCCTGTCATTACAATGCTCCATGACCACTGTCATCACCATACCCCATGAACCCAGTCATCACAATGCTCCATAGCCCTTGTCATCACAATGCTCCATGATCCCTGTCATCACAATGTTCCATGACTCTTGTCATCAAAATGCCTCATGATCCTTTTAATCACAATGCTCCATGACTCCTTTCATCACTTGTTCCATGATACTTGTCATTGCACTGCCTTATGACCTTTTTCATAACAAGCTCCATGATACCAGTCATAACAATGCTCCATGACCATTGTTGTCACAATGCTCCATGCCCCTTTCAACACAATGCTCCATATCAAGTGTCATCAAAATGCTCCATGGCCTTTGTCATCACAATTATACATGGCCCCTGTAATCACAGTGCTCCATGACCCCTTTCATCACAATCCTCCATGACCACTGTCATCACAATGCCCCATGAACCCTGTCATCACAATTCTCCATGGCCCCTGTCATTACAATGCTCCATGACCACTGTCATCACAATGTTCCATGATCGCTGTAATCACAATGACCCATGAGATCTTTCCTCAGAAGGCTCCAGTACGCCTGTCTTAACAATGCTCCAATGCCCGTCTCATCACAATGCTCCATGATCCCTGTCAGCACAACTTTAAATGACAATTGTCATCACAATGCTCCATGACACCTGTCATCACAAAGTTGCCTGCCCATGTCATCAAAATGCTCCATGTCCCCTGTAATCACAATGTTCTATTACACCTGTCATCACAAAGTTCCCTGCCCATGTCATCACAATGCTCCATTACCAATGTAATCAAAATGTTCGCCTGCCCTTGTCATCAAAATGCTCCATCACCCCTTTAATCACAATGCTCCATGAACCCTGTCATCACAATGTTCCATGACAGTTGTTAACACAATGCTCCATGACCCCTGTAATCACAATGCTCCATGCCCTTGTCATCACAAAACTCCAGAACTCTTGTCATCATAATGATGAATGCCCATGTCATCACAAAGCTCCATGATACTTGTCATCACAATGCTCCATGGCCTTTGTCATCACAATGTTCCATGGCCCCTGTCATCACAGTGCTCCATGATACCTTTCGTCACAATTCTAGATGACCACTGTCATCACAATGCCCCAAGACACATGTCATCACAATTAGCCATGGCCCTTGTCATCACAATGCTCCATCATCCGTGTCATCACAATGGTCCAGGACACTTGTCATCACAATGATCCATGACCACTTACATCACAATGCTCCTTGACCCTGTCATTTTATTGCTCCATGGCCTATGCATTCACAATGCTCCATGGCACCTGTAATCACATTTCTCCATGATCCTTTTCATCACAATATTCTATGACCACTCTCATCACAATACCCCATGACGCCTATCATCATAATGCTCCAAGGCCCCTCTCATCACAATGCTCCATGAACCCTGTCATCACAATGTTCCATGACACTTGTCATCCCAGTGCTCCATGATCCTTGTCATCACAATATTCACTGCCCATGTAATCACAATGCTCCTGGTCCCCTGTAATCACAATGCTCTGTACCCTTTTCATCACAATGCTCCAGAACTCTTGTCATCATAATGCTCCATGCCCGTGTCATCACAATGCTCCATGACCACTTTCATCACAATGCTCCTTGACCCCTGTCATCACAATCCTCCATGGCCTATGTATTCACAATGCTACATGGCCCCTGTAATCACATTGCTCCATGATCCATTTCATCACAATGTTCTATGGCCACTGTCATCACAATGCCACATTACACCTGTCATCACAATGCTCCATGACCCCTGTCAGCCCAATGTTCCATGACAGATGTCATAAGTATCCTCCATGGTCCCTGTATTCACAATGCTCCATTCCCTTGTCAACGCAATGCTCCAGAACTCTGGTCATCATAATGCTCGAAGAACCTTGTCATCACAACGCTCCATGACCCGTATCATCACAATGGTCCAGGACACTTGTCATCACAATGATCCATGACCACTTACATCACAATGCTCCTTGACTCCTGTCATCACAATGCTCCATAGCGTATTCATTCGAAATGCTACATGGTCCCTATAATCACATTGCTCCATGATCCATTTCGTCACAATGCTCTATGAACACTGTCATCACAATGCCACATTACACCTGTCATCACAATGCTCCATGGCCCCTGTCAGCACAATGTTCCATGACAGATGTCATCACAATGCTTTAGAACTCTTGTCTTCATAGTCCTCCATGCCCGTTTCATCACAATGCTCCATGACACTTGTCATCACAATACTCCATGGCCTTTGTCATCACAATGTTCCATGGTCCCTGTCATCACAGTGCTCCATGAATCCTTTCTTCATAATTCTAGATGACCACTGTCATCACAATTCGCCATGGCACCTGTCATCACAATGCTCCATGGCCTATGTATTCACAATTTTCCATGGCCCCTGAAATCACATTGCTCCATGATCCCTTTCATCACAATGCTGCATGCCCCCTGTCATCAAAATGCCCCGTGACACCTGTCATCACAATGCTCCATGGCCTTTATCATCACAATGCTCCATGACCCCTGTCATCAAAATGCTCAATGACCCTTGTCATCACAATGATCCATAGCCCCTGTAATCACAATGCTCCATGCCATTCTCATCACAATGCTCCAGACCTCTTGTCATCATAAGGCTCTATGCCCTTGTCCTCACAATGCTACATGACACGTGTCAGCACAATGTTCCTTGGCCTTTAACATCACAATGTTCCATGGCCCCTGTCATCCCAGTGCTCCAGTATAACTTTCATCACAATGCTAGATGACCACTGTCATCACAATGCCCAATGACACCTGTCATCATAATTCGCCATGGCCCTTGACATCACAATGCTCCATGAACCGTGTCATCACAAGATTCCAGGACACTTGTCATCACAATGATCCTTGACTTCTTTCATCACAATGCTCCATAACCACTGTCATCACAAAGTTCCATGGCCCCTGTAATCACATTGCTCCATGATCCCTTTCATCACAATGCTCCACGACCCTTCTCATCACAATGATCCCAGCCCTTGTCATCACAATGCTCCATGACCCTTCTCATCACAATGTTCCCTGCACTTTTCATCACAATGCTCCATGGACCCTGTAATCACAATGCTCCATGCCCTTGTCATCACAATTCTCCAGAACACTTGTAATCATAATGCCCCTTGCCCATGTCATCACAATGCTCTATGACACTTGTCATCAGAATCCTCCACGGCCTTTGTCATCAAAATGCTCCAAGTCCCCTTTCATCACCGTGTTCCATGATACCTTTCATCACACAGCTAGATTACCACTGTCATCACTATGCCCCATGACACCTGGCATCACAATTCTCCATTGCCCTTTTCATCATAATCCTCCATGAAACGAGTCATCACAATGCTCCATGATCCGAGTCATCACAAGGTTCCAGGACACTTAACATCACAATGATCCTTGACCACTTTCATCACAATGCTCCATGGCACCTGTTATCTCAATGCTCCATGGCCTATGTATTCGCAATGCTCCATGGCCCCTGTAATCACGGTTTTCCATGACCCCTTTCATCACAATCCTCCTTGACCACTGTCATCACAACGCCCCATGAAGCCTGTCATCACGATGCTCCAAGGCCACTATCATCACAATGCTCCATGATCCCTGTCATCCTAATGTTCCCTGCCCATGTCATCACAGTGCTCCTTGTCCCTTTTAATCACAATGCCACATACCCTTGTCATCACAATGCTCCATGGCCCCTGTAAACACAATGCTCCAGGCCCTTGCCATTACAATACTCCAGAACTCTTTTCATCATAATGCTCCATGCCCGTGTCATCACAATGTTCCTGGACACTTGTCACCACAATGTTCCATGGCCTTTGTCATCACAATGCTCCATGGCCCCTCTAATCATAGTGCTCCATGATACCTTTCATCACAATTCTAGATGACCACTGTCATCACAATGCCCCTTGACACATGTCATCATAATTGGCCAGGGCCCTTGACATCACAATGCTTGATGAACCATGTCATCACAATGTTCATGGACAATTGTCATCACAATGCTCCATGACAACTTACATCACAATGCTCCTTGACCCTTGTCATTTCATTGCTCCATGGCCCCTGTAATCACATTGCTCCATGATCCCCTTCATCACAATGCTCCATGATCCCTGTCATCACAATGCTCGAAGACCCTTGACATCACAATGCTCCATGGTCCCTATAATCACAATGCTCCATGCGCTTGTCATCACAGTGCTCCAGAATTCTTGTCATCAAAATATTCCATGGCCTTTGTCATCACAATGCTCCATGACCCCTGTCATCACAATGTTCCATGACTCTTGTCATCAAAATGCCTCATGATCCTTTTAATCACAATGCTCCATGACTCCTTTCATCACATGCTCCATGATACTTGTCATTACACTGCCCCATGACCTTTTTCATAACAATGCTCCATGATACCAGTCATCACAATGCTCCATGACAATTGTCGTCACAATGCTCCATGCCCCTTTCAACAAAATGCTCCATGACAACTGTTATCACAATGCTCCATGGCCTTTGTCATCACAATTATACATGGTCCCTGTAATCACAGTGCTCCATGACCCCTGTCATTACAATGCTCCATGACCACTGTCATCACCATACCCCATGAACCCAGTCATCACAATGCTCCATAGCCCTTGTCATCACAATGCTCCATGATCCCTGTCATCACAATGTTCCATGACTCTTGTCATCAAAATGCCTCATGATCCTTTTAATCACAATGCTCCATGACTCCTTTCATCACTTGTTCCATGATACTTGTCATTGCACTGCCTTATGACCTTTTTCATAACAAGCTCCATGATACCAGTCATAACAATGCTCCATGACCATTGTTGTCACAATGCTCCATGCCCCTTTCAACACAATGCTCCATATCAAGTGTCATCAAAATGCTCCATGGCCTTTGTCATCACAATTATACATGGCCCCTGTAATCACAGTGCTCCATGACCCCTTTCATCACAATCCTCCATGACCACTGTCATCACAATGCCCCATGAACCCTGTCATCACAATTCTCCATGGCCCCTGTCATTACAATGCTCCATGACCACTGTCATCACAATGTTCCATGATCGCTGTAATCACAATGACCCATGAGATCTTTCCTCAGAAGGCTCCAGTACGCCTGTCTTAACAATGCTCCAATGCCCGTCTCATCACAATGCTCCATGATCCCTGTCAGCACAACTTTAAATGACAATTGTCATCACAATGCTCCATGACACCTGTCATCACAAAGTTGCCTGCCCATGTCATCAAAATGCTCCATGTCCCCTGTAATCACAATGTTCTATTACACCTGTCATCACAAAGTTCCCTGCCCATGTCATCACAATGCTCCATTACCAATGTAATCAAAATGTTCGCCTGCCCTTGTCATCAAAATGCTCCATCACCCCTTTAATCACAATGCTCCATGAACCCTGTCATCACAATGTTCCATGACAGTTGTTAACACAATGCTCCATGACCCCTGTAATCACAATGCTCCATGCCCTTGTCATCACAAAACTCCAGAACTCTTGTCATCATAATGATGAATGCCCATGTCATCACAAAGCTCCATGATACTTGTCATCACAATGCTCCATGGCCTTTGTCATCACAATGTTCCATGGCCCCTGTCATCACAGTGCTCCATGATACCTTTCGTCACAATTCTAGATGACCACTGTCATCACAATGCCCCAAGACACATGTCATCACAATTAGCCATGGCCCTTGTCATCACAATGCTCCATCATCCGTGTCATCACAATGGTCCAGGACACTTGTCATCACAATGATCCATGACCACTTACATCACAATGCTCCTTGACCCTGTCATTTTATTGCTCCATGGCCTATGCATTCACAATGCTCCATGGCACCTGTAATCACATTTCTCCATGATCCTTTTCATCACAATATTCTATGACCACTCTCATCACAATACCCCATGACGCCTATCATCATAATGCTCCAAGGCCCCTCTCATCACAATGCTCCATGAACCCTGTCATCACAATGTTCCATGACACTTGTCATCCCAGTGCTCCATGATCCTTGTCATCACAATATTCACTGCCCATGTAATCACAATGCTCCTGGTCCCCTGTAATCACAATGCTCCGTACCCTTTTCATCACAATGCTCCAGAACTCTTGTCATCATAATGCTCCATGCCCGTGTCATCACAATGCTCCATGACCACTTTCATCACAATGCTCCTTGACCCCTGTCATCACAATCCTCCATGGCCTATGTATTCACAATGCTACATGGCCCCTGTAATCACATTGCTCCATGATCCATTTCATCACAATGTTCTATGGCCACTGTCATCACAATGCCACATTACACCTGTCATCACAATGCTCCATGACCCCTGTCAGCCCAATGTTCCATGACAGATGTCATAAGTATCCTCCATGGTCCCTGTATTCACAATGCTCCATTCCCTTGTCAACGCAATGCTCCAGAACTCTGGTCATCATAATGCTCGAAGAACCTTGTCATCACAACGCTCCATGACCCGTATCATCACAATGGTCCAGGACACTTGTCATCACAATGATCCATGACCACTTACATCACAATGCTCCTTGACTCCTGTCATCACAATGCTCCATAGCGTATTCATTCGAAATGCTACATGGTCCCTATAATCACATTGCTCCATGATCCATTTCGTCACAATGCTCTATGAACACTGTCATCACAATGCCACATTACACCTGTCATCACAATGCTCCATGGCCCCTGTCAGCACAATGTTCCATGACAGATGTCATCACAATGCTTTAGAACTCTTGTCTTCATAGTCCTCCATGCCCGTTTCATCACAATGCTCCATGACACTTGTCATCACAATACTCCATGGCCTTTGTCATCACAATGTTCCATGGTCCCTGTCATCACAGTGCTCCATGAATCCTTTCTTCATAATTCTAGATGACCACTGTCATCACAATTCGCCATGGCACCTGTCATCACAATGCTCCATGGCCTATGTATTCACAATTTTCCATGGCCCCTGAAATCACATTGCTCCATGATCCCTTTCATCACAATGCTGCATGCCCCCTGTCATCAAAATGCCCCGTGACACCTGTCATCACAATGCTCCATGGCCTTTATCATCACAATGCTCCATGACCCCTGTCATCACAATGCTCAATGACCCTTGTCATCACAATGCTCCATAGCCCCTGTAATCACAATGCTCCATGCCATTCTCATCACAATGCTCCAGACCTCTTGTCATCATAAGGCTCTATGCCCTTGTCCTCACAATGCTACATGACACGTGTCAGCACAATGTTCCTTGGCCTTTAACATCACAATGTTCCATGGCCCCTGTCATCCCAGTGCTCCAGTATAACTTTCATCACAATGCTAGATGACCACTGTCATCACAATGCCCAATGACACCTGTCATCATAATTCGCCATGGCCCTTGACATCACAATGCTCCATGAACCGTGTCATCACAAGATTCCAGGACACTTGTCATCACAATGATCCTTGACTTCTTTCATCACAATGCTCCATAACCACTGTCATCACAAAGTTCCATGGCCCCTGTAATCACATTGCTCCATGATCCCTTTCATCACAATGCTCCACGACCCTTCTCATCACAATGATCCCAGCCCTTGTCATCACAATGCTCCATGACCCTTCTCATCACAATGTTCCCTGCACTTTTCATCACAATGCTCCATGGACCCTGTAATCACAATGCTCCATGCCCTTGTCATCACAATTCTCCAGAACACTTGTAATCATAATGCCCCTTGCCCATGTCATCACAATGCTCTATGACACTTGTCATCAGAATCCTCCACGGCCTTTGTCATCAAAATGCTCCAAGTCCCCTTTCATCACCGTGTTCCATGATACCTTTCATCACACAGCTAGATTACCACTGTCATCACTATGCCCCATGACACCTGGCATCACAATTCTCCATTGCCCTTTTCATCATAATCCTCCATGAAACGAGTCATCACAATGCTCCATGATCCGAGTCATCACAAGGTTCCAGGACACTTAACATCACAATGATCCTTGACCACTTTCATCACAATGCTCCATGGCACCTGTTATCTCAATGCTCCATGGCCTATGTATTCACAATGCTCCATGGCCCCTGTAATCACGGTTTTCCATGACCCCTTTCATCACAATCCTCCTTGACCACTGTCATCACAACGCCCCATGAAGCCTGTCATCACGATGCTCCAAGGCCACTATCATCACAATGCTCCATGATCCCTGTCATCCTAATGTTCCCTGCCCATGTCATCACAGTGCTCCTTGTCCCTTTTAATCACAATGCCACATACCCTTGTCATCACAATGCTCCATGGCCCCTGTAAACAGAATGCTCCAGGCCCTTGCCATTACAATACTCCAGAACTCTTTTCATCATAATGCTCCATGCCCGTGTCATCACAATGTTCCTGGACACTTGTCACCACAATGTTCCATGGCCTTTGTCATCACAATGCTCCATGGCCCCTCTAATCATAGTGCTCCATGATACCTTTCATCACAATTCTAGATGACCACTGTCATCACAATGCCCCTTGACACATGTCATCATAATTGGCCAGGGCCCTTGACATCACAATGCTTGATGAACCATGTCATCACAATGTTCATGGACAATTGTCATCACAATGCTCCATGACAACTTACATCACAATGCTCCTTGACCCTTGTCATTTCATTGCTCCATGGCCCCTGTAATCACATTGCTCCATGATCCCCTTCATCACAATGCTCCATGATCCCTGTCATCACAATGCTCGAAGACCCTTGACATCACAATGCTCCATGGTCCCTATAATCACAATGCTCCATGCGCTTGTCATCACAGTGCTCCAGAATTCTTGTCATCAAAATATTCCATGGCCTTTGTCATCACAATGCTCCATGACCCCTGTCATCACAATGTTCCATGACTCTTGTCATCAAAATGCCTCATGATCCTTTTAATCACAATGCTCCATGACTCCTTTCATCACATGCTCCATGATACTTGTCATTACACTGCCCCATGACCTTTTTCATAACAATGCTCCATGATACCAGTCATCACAATGCTCCATGACCATTGTCGTCACAATGCTCCATGCCCCTTTCAACAAAATGCTCCATGACAACTGTTATCACAATGCTCCATGGCCTTTGTCATCACAATTATACATGGTCCCTGTAATCACAGTGCTCCATGACCACTGTCATCACCATACCCCATGAACCCAGTCATCACAATGCTCCATAGCCCTTGTCATCACAATGCTCCATGATCCCTGTCATCACAATGTTCCATGACTCTTGTCATCAAAATGCCTCATGATCCTTTTAATCACAATGCTCCATGACTCCTTTCATCACTTGTTCCATGATACTTGTCATTGCACTGCCTTATGACCTTTTTCATAACAAGCTCCATGATACCAGTCATAACAATGCTCCATGACCATTGTTGTCACAATGCTCCATGCCCCTTTCAACACAATGCTCCATATCAAGTGTCATCAAAATGCTCCATGGCCTTTGTCATCACAATTATACATGGCCCCTGTAATCACAGTGCTCCATGACCCCTTTCATCACAATCCTCCATGACCACTGTCATCACAATGCCCCATGAACCCTGTCATCACAATTCTCCATGGCCCCTGTCATTACAATGCTCCATGACCACTGTCATCACAATGTTCCATGATCGCTGTAATCACAATGACCCATGAGATCTTTCCTCAGAAGGCTCCAGTATGCCTGTCTTAACAATGCTCCAATGCCCGTCTCATCACAATGCTCCATGATCCCTGTCAGCACAACTTTAAATGACAATTGTCATCACAATGCTCCATGACACCTGTCATCACAAAGTTGCCTGCCCATGTCATCAAAATGCTCCATGTCCCCTGTAATCACAATGTTCTATTACACCTGTCATCACAAAGTTCCCTGCCCATGTCATCACAATGCTCCATTACCAATGTAATCAAAATGTTCGCCTGCCCTTGTCATCAAAATGCTCCATCACCCCTTTAATCACAATGCTCCATGAACCCTGTCATCACAATGTTCCATGACAGTTGTTAACACAATGCTCCATGACCCCTGTAATCACAATGCTCCATGCCCTTGTCATCACAAAACTCCAGAACTCTTGTCATCATAATGATGAATGCCCATGTCATCACAAAGCTCCATGATACTTGTCATCACAATGCTCCATGGCCTTTGTCATCACAATGTTCCATGGCCCCTGTCATCACAGTGCTCCATGATACCTTTCGTCACAATTCTAGATGACCACTGTCATCACAATGCCCCAAGACACATGTCATCACAATTAGCCATGGCCCTTGTCATCACAATGCTCCATCATCCGTGTCATCACAATGGTCCAGGACACTTGTCATCACAATGATCCATGACCACTTACATCACAATGCTCCTTGACCCTGTCATTTTATTGCTCCATGGCCTATGCATTCACAATGCTCCATGGCACCTGTAATCACATTTCTCCATGATCCTTTTCATCACAATATTCTATGACCACTCTCATCACAATACCCCATGACGCCTATCATCATAATGCTCCAAGGCCCCTCTCATCACAATGCTCCATGAACCCTGTCATCACAATGTTCCATGACACTTGTCATCCCAGTGCTCCATGATCCTTGTCATCACAATATTCACTGCCCATGTAATCACAATGCTCCTGGTCCCCTTTAATCACAATGCTCCGTACCCTTTTCATCACAATGCTCCAGAACTCTTGTCATCATAATGCTCCATGCCCGTGTCATCACAATGCTCCATGACCACTTTCATCACAATGCTCCTTGACCCCTGTCATCACAATCCTCCATGGCCTATGTATTCACAATGCTACATGGCCCCTGTAATCACATTGCTCCATGATCCATTTCATCACAATGTTCTATGGCCACTGTCATCACAATGCCACATTACACCTGTCATCACAATGCTCCATGACCCCTGTCAGCCCAATGTTCCATGACAGATGTCATAAGTATCCTCCATGGTCCCTGTATTCACAATGCTCCATTCCCTTGTCAACGCAATGCTCCAGAACTCTGGTCATCATAATGCTCGAAGAACCTTGTCATCACAACGCTCCATGACCCGTATCATCACAATGGTCCAGGACACTTGTCATCACAATGATCCATGACCACTTACATCACAATGCTCCTTGACTCCTGTCATCACAATGCTCCATAGCGTATTCATTCGAAATGCTACATGGTCCCTATAATCACATTGCTCCATGATCCATTTCGTCACAATGCTCTATGAACACTGTCATCACAATGCCACATTACACCTGTCATCACAATGCTCCATGGCCCCTGTCAGCACAATGTTCCATGACAGATGTCATCACAATGCTTTAGAACTCTTGTCTTCATAGTCCTCCATGCCCGTTTCATCACAATGCTCCATGACACTTGTCATCACAATACTCCATGGCCTTTGTCATCACAATGTTCCATGGTCCCTGTCATCACAGTGCTCCATGAATCCTTTCTTCATAATTCTAGATGACCACTGTCATCACAATTCGCCATGGCACCTGTCATCACAATGCTCCATGGCCTATGTATTCACAATTTTCCATGGCCCCTGAAATCACATTGCTCCATGATCCCTTTCATCACAATGCTGCATGCCCCCTGTCATCAAAATGCCCCGTGACACCTGTCATCACAATGCTCCATGGCCTTTATCATCACAATGCTCCATGACCCCTGTCATCACAATGCTCAATGACCCTTGTCATCACAATGCTCCATAGCCCCTGTAATCACAATGCTCCATGCCATTCTCATCACAATGCTCCAGACCTCTTGTCATCATAAGGCTCTATGCCCTTGTCCTCACAATGCTACATGACACGTGTCAGCACAATGTTCCTTGGCCTTTAACATCACAATGTTCCATGGCCCCTGTCATCCCAGTGCTCCAGTATAACTTTCATCACAATGCTAGATGACCACTGTCATCACAATGCCCAATGACACCTGTCATCATAATTCGCCATGGCCCTTGACATCACAATGCTCCATGAACCGTGTCATCACAAGATTCCAGGACACTTGTCATCACAATGATCCTTGACTTCTTTCATCACAATGCTCCATAACCACTGTCATCACAAAGTTCCATGGCCCCTGTAATCACATTGCTCCATGATCCCTTTCATCACAATGCTCCACGACCCTTCTCATCACAATGATCCCAGCCCTTGTCATCACAATGCTCCATGACCCTTCTCATCACAATGTTCCCTGCACTTTTCATCACAATGCTCCATGGACCCTGTAATCACAATGCTCCATGCCCTTGTCATCACAATTCTCCAGAACACTTGTAATCATAATGCCCCTTGCCCATGTCATCACAATGCTCTATGACACTTGTCATCAGAATCCTCCACGGCCTTTGTCATCAAAATGCTCCAAGTCCCCTTTCATCACCGTGTTCCATGATACCTTTCATCACACAGCTAGATTACCACTGTCATCACTATGCCCCATGACACCTGGCATCACAATTCTCCATTGCCCTTTTCATCATAATCCTCCATGAAACGAGTCATCACAATGCTCCATGATCCGAGTCATCACAAGGTTCCAGGACACTTAACATCACAATGATCCTTGACCACTTTCATCACAATGCTCCATGGCACCTGTTATCTCAATGCTCCATGGCCTATGTATTCACAATGCTCCATGGCCCCTGTAATCACGGTTTTCCATGACCCCATTCATCACAATCCTCCTTGACCACTGTCATCACAACGCCCCATGAAGCCTGTCATCACGATGCTCCAAGGCCACTATCATCACAATGCTCCATGATCCCTGTCATCCTAATGTTCCCTGCCCATGTCATCACAGTGTTCCTTGTCCCTTTTAATCACAATGCCACATACCCTTGTCATCACAATGCTCCATGGCCCCTGTAAACACAATGCTCCAGGCCCTTGCCATTACAATACTCCAGAACTCTTTTCATCATAATGCTCCATGCCCGTGTCATCACAATGTTCCAGGACACTTGTCACCACAATGTTCCATGGCCTTTGTCATCACAATGCTCCATGGCCCCTCTAATCATAGTGCTCCATGATACCTTTCATCACAATTCTAGATGACCACTGTCATCACAATGCCCCTTGACACATGTCATCATAATTGGCCAGGGCCCTTGACATCACAATGCTTGATGAACCATGTCATCACAATATTCATGGACAATTGTCATCACAATGCTCCATGACAACTTACATCACAATGCTCCTTGACCCTTGTCATTTCATTGCTCCATGGCCCCTGTAATCACATTGCTCCATGATCCCCTTCATCACAATGCTCCATGATCCCTGTCATCACAATGCTCGAAGACCCTTGACATCACAATGCTCCATGGTCTCTATAATCACAATGCTCCATGCGCTTGTCATCACAGTGCTCCAGAATTCTTGTCATCAAAATATTCCATGGCCTTTGTCATCACAATGCTCCATGACCCCTGTCATCACAATGTTCCATGACTCTTGTCATCAAAATGCCTCATGATCCTTTTAATCACAATGCTCCATGACTCCTTTCATCACATGCTCCATGATACTTGTCATTACACTGCCCCATGACCTTTTTCATAACAATGCTCCATGATACCAGTCATCACAATGCTCCATGACCATTGTCGTCACAATGCTCCATGCCCCTTTCAACAAAATGCTCCATGACAACTGTTATCACAATGCTCCATGGCCTTTGTCATCACAATTATACATGGTCCCTGTAATCACAGTGCTCCATGACCCCTGTCATTACAATGCTCCATGACCACTGTCATCACCATACCCCATGAACCCAGTCATCACAATGCTCCATAGCCCTTGTCATCACAATGTTCCATGATCCCTGTCATCACAATGTTCCATGACTCTTGTCATCAAAATGCCTCATGATCCTTTTAATCACAATGCTCCATGACTCCTTTCATCACTTGTTCCATGATACTTGTCATTGCACTGCCTTATGACCTTTTTCATAACAAGCTCCATGATACCAGTCATAACAATGCTCCATGACCATTGTTGTCACAATGCTCCATGCCCCTTTCAACACAATGCTCCATATCAAGTGTCATCAAAATGCTCCATGGCCTTTGTCATCACAATTATACATGGCCCCTGTAATCACAGTGCTCCATGACCCCTTTCATCACAATCCTCCATGACCACTGTCATCACAATGCCCCATGAACCCTGTCATCACAATTCTCCATGGCCCCTGTCATTACAATGCTCCATGACCACTGTCATCACAATGTTCCATGATCGCTGTAATCACAATGACCCATGAGATCTTTCCTCAGAAGGCTCCAGTACGCCTGTCTTAACAATGCTCCAATGCCCGTCTCATCACAATGCTCCATGATCCCTGTCAGCACAACTTTAAATGACAATTGTCATCACAATGCTCCATGACACCTGTCATCACAAAGTTGCCTGCCCATGTCATCAAAATGCTCCATGTCCCCTGTAATCACAATGTTCTATTACACCTGTCATCACAAAGTTCCCTGCCCATGTCATCACAATGCTCCATTACCAATGTAATCAAAATGTTCGCCTGCCCTTGTCATCAAAATGCTCCATCACCCCTTTAATCACAATGCTCCATGAACCCTGTCATCACAATGTTCCATGACAGTTGTTAACACAATGCTCCATGACCCCTGTAATCACAATGCTCCATGCCCTTGTCATCACAAAACTCCAGAACTCTTGTCATCATAATGATGAATGCCCATGTCATCACAAAGCTCCATGATACTTGTCATCACAATGCTCCATGGCCTTTGTCATCACAATGTTCCATGGCCCCTGTCATCACAGTGCTCCATGATACCTTTCGTCACAATTCTAGATGACCACTGTCATCACAATGCCCCAAGACACATGTCATCACAATTAGCCATGGCCCTTGTCATCACAATGCTCCATCATCCGTGTCATCACAATGGTCCAGGACACTTGTCATCACAATGATCCATGACCACTTACATCACAATGCTCCTTGACCCTGTCATTTTATTGCTCCATGGCCTATGCATTCACAATGCTCCATGGCACCTGTAATCACATTTCTCCATGATCCTTTTCATCACAATATTCTATGACCACTCTCATCACAATACCCCATGACGCCTATCATCATAATGCTCCAAGGCCCCTCTCATCACAATGCTCCATGAACCCTGTCATCACAATGTTCCATGACACTTGTCATCCCAGTGCTCCATGATCCTTCTCATCACAATATTCACTGCCCATGTAATCACAATGCTCCTGGTCCCCTGTAATCACAATGCTCCGTACCCTTTTCATCACAATGCTCCAGAACTCTTGTCATCATAATGCTCCATGCCCGTGTCATCACAATGCTCCATGACCACTTTCATCACAATGCTCCTTGACCCCTGTCATCACAATCCTCCATGGCCTATGTATTCACAATGCTACATGGCCCCTGTAATCACATTGCTCCATGATCCATTTCATCACAATGTTCTATGGCCACTGTCATCACAATGCCACATTACACCTGTCATCACAATGCTCCATGACCCCTGTCAGCCCAATGTTCCATGACAGATGTCATAAGTATCCTCCATGGTCCCTGTATTCACAATGCTCCATTCCCTTGTCAACGCAATGCTCCAGAACTCTGGTCATCATAATGCTCGAAGAACCTTGTCATCACAACGCTCCATGACCCGTATCATCACAATGGTCCAGGACACTTGTCATCACAATGATCCATGACCACTTACATCACAATGCTCCTTGCCTCCTGTCATCACAATGCTCCATAGCGTATTCATTCGAAATGCTACATGGTCCCTATAATCACATTGCTCCATGATCCATTTCGTCACAATGCTCTATGAACACTGTCATCACAATGCCACATTACACCTGTCATCACAATGCTCCATGGCCCCTGTCAGCACAATGTTCCATGACAGATGTCATCACAATGCTTTAGAACTCTTGTCTTCATAGTCCTCCATGCCCGTTTCATCACAATGCTCCATGACACTTGTCATCACAATACTCCATGGCCTTTGTCATCACAATGTTCCATGGTCCCTGTCATCACAGTGCTCCATGAATCCTTTCTTCATAATTCTAGATGACCACTGTCATCACAATTCGCCATGGCACCTGTCATCACAATGCTCCATGGCCTATGTATTCACAATTTTCCATGGCCCCTGAAATCACATTGCTCCATGATCCCTTTCATCACAATGCTGCATGCCCCCTGTCATCAAAATGCCCCGTGACACCTGTCATCACAATGCTCCATGGCCTTTATCATCACAATGCTCCATGACCCCTGTCATCACAATGCTCAATGACCCTTGTCATCACAATGCTCCATAGCCCCTGTAATCACAATGCTCCATGCCATTCTCATCACAATGCTCCAGACCTCTTGTCATCATAAGGCTCTATGCCCTTGTCCTCACAATGCTACATGACACGTGTCAGCACAATGTTCCTTGGCCTTTAACATCACAATGTTCCATGGCCCCTGTCATCCCAGTGCTCCAGTATAACTTTCATCACAATGCTAGATGACCACTGTCATCACAATGCCCAATGACACCTGTCATCATAATTCGCCATGGCCCTTGACATCACAATGCTCCATGAACCGTGTCATCACAAGATTCCAGGACACTTGTCATCACAATGATCCTTGACTTCTTTCATCACAATGCTCCATAACCACTGTCATCACAAAGTTCCATGGCCCCTGTAATCACATTGCTCCATGATCCCTTTCATCACAATGCTCCACGACCCTTCTCATCACAATGATCCCAGCCCTTGTCATCACAATGCTCCATGACCCTTCTCATCACAATGTTCCCTGCACTTTTCATCACAATGCTCCATGGACCCTGTAATCACAATGCTCCATGCCCTTGTCATCACAATTCTCCAGAACACTTGTAATCATAATGCCCCTTGCCCATGTCATCACAATGCTCTATGACACTTGTCATCAGAATCCTCCACGGCCTTTGTCATCAAAATGCTCCAAGTCCCCTTTCATCACCGTGTTCCATGATACCTTTCATCACACAGCTAGATTACCACTGTCATCACTATGCCCCATGACACCTGGCATCACAATTCTCCATTGCCCTTTTCATCATAATCCTCCATGAAACGAGTCATCACAATGCTCCATGATCCGAGTCATCACAAGGTTCCAGGACACTTAACATCACAATGATCCTTGACCACTTTCATCACAATGCTCCATGGCACCTGTTATCTCAATGCTCCATGGCCTATGTATTCGCAATGCTCCATGGCCCCTGTAATCACGGTTTTCCATGACCCCTTTCATCACAATCCTCCTTGACCACTGTCATCACAACGCCCCATGAAGCCTGTCATCACGATGCTCCAAGGCCACTATCATCACAATGCTCCATGATCCCTGTCATCCTAATGTTCCCTGCCCATGTCATCACAGTGCTCCTTGTCCCTTTTAATCACAATGCCACATACCCTTGTCATCACAATGCTCCATGGCCCCTGTAAACACAATGCTCCAGGCCCTTGCCATTACAATACTCCAGAACTCTTTTCATCATAATGCTCCATGCCCGTGTCATCACAATGTTCCAGGACACTTGTCACCACAATGTTCCATGGCCTTTGTCATCACAATGCTCCATGGCCCCTCTAATCATAGTGCTCCATGATACCTTTCATCACAATTCTAGATGACCACTGTCATCACAATGCCCCTTGACACATGTCATCATAATTGGCCAGGGCCCTTGACATCACAATGCTTGATGAACCATGTCATCACAATGTTCATGGACAATTGTCATCACAATGCTCCATGACAACTTACATCACAATGCTCCTTGACCCTTGTCATTTCATTGCTCCATGGCCCCTGTAATCACATTGCTCCATGATCCCCTTCATCACAATGCTCCATGATCCCTGTCATCACAATGCTCGAAGACCCTTGACATCACAATGCTCCATGGTCCCTATAATCACAATGCTCCATGCGCTTGTCATCACAGTGCTCCAGAATTCTTGTCATCAAAATATTCCATGGCCTTTGTCATCACAATGCTCCATGACCCCTGTCATCACAATGTTCCATGACTCTTGTCATCAAAATGCCTCATGATCCTTTTAATCACAATGCTCCATGACTCCTTTCATCACATGCTCCATGATACTTGTCATTACACTGCCCCATGACCTTTTTCATAACAATGCTCCATGATACCAGTCATCACAATGCTCCATGACCATTGTCGTCACAATGCTCCATGCCCCTTTCAACAAAATGCTCCATGACAACTGTTATCACAATGCTCCATGGCCTTTGTCATCACAATTATACATGGTCCCTGTAATCACAGTGCTCCATGACCCCTTTCATCACAATGCTCCATGACCACTGTCATCACAATGCCCCATGACCCCTGTCATTACAATGCTCCATGACCACTGTCATCACCATACCCCATGAACCCAGTCATCACAATGCTCCATAGCCCTTGTCATCACAATGCTCCATGATCCCTGTCATCACAATGTTCCATGACTCTTGTCATCAAAATGCCTCATGATCCTTTTAATCACAATGCTCCATGACTCCTTTCATCACTTGTTCCATGATACTTGTCATTGCACTGCCTTATGACCTTTTTCATAACAATGCTCCATGATACCAGTCATAACAATGCTCCATGACCATTGTTGTCACAATGCTCCATGCCCCTTTCAACACAATGCTCCATATCAAGTGTCATCAAAATGCTCCATGGCCTTTGTCATCACAATTATACATGGCCCCTGTAATCACAGTGCTCCATGACCCCTTTCATCACAATCCTCCATGACCACTGTCATCACAATGCCCCATGAACCCTGTCATCACAATTCTCCATGGCCCCTGTCATTACAATGCTCCATGACCACTGTCATCACAATGTTCCATGATCGCTGTAATCACAATGACCCATGAGATCTTTCCTCAGAAGGCTCCAGTACGCCTGTCTTAACAATGCTCCAATGCCCGTCTCATCACAATGCTCCATGATCCCTGTCAGCACAACTTTAAATGACAATTGTCATCACAATGCTCCATGACACCTGTCATCACAAAGTTGCCTGCCCATGTCATCAAAATGCTCCATGTCCCCTGTAATCACAATGTTCTATTACACCTGTCATCACAAAGTTCCCTGCCCATGTCATCACAATGCTCCATTACCAATGTAATCAAAATGTTCGCCTGCCCTTGTCATCAAAATGCTCCATCACCCCTTTAATCACAATGCTCCATGAACCCTGTCATCACAATGTTCCATGACAGTTGTTAACACAATGCTCCATGACCCCTGTAATCACAATGCTCCATGCCCTTGTCATCACAAAACTCCAGAACTCTTGTCATCATAATGATGAATGCCCATGTCATCACAAAGCTCCATGATACTTGTCATCACAATGCTCCATGGCCTTTGTCATCACAATGTTCCATGGCCCCTGTCATCACAGTGCTCCATGATACCTTTCGTCACAATTCTAGATGACCACTGTCATCACAATGCCCCAAGACACATGTCATCACAATTAGCCATGGCCCTTGTCATCACAATGCTCCATCATCCGTGTCATCACAATGGTCCAGGACACTTGTCATCACAATGATCCATGACCACTTACATCACAATGCTCCTTGACCCTGTCATTTTATTGCTCCATGGCCTATGCATTCACAATGCTCCATGGCACCTGTAATCACATTTCTCCATGATCCTTTTCATCACAATATTCTATGACCACTCTCATCACAATACCCCATGACGCCTATCATCATAATGCTCCAAGGCCCCTCTCATCACAATGCTCCATGAACCCTGTCATCACAATGTTCCATGACACTTGTCATCCCAGTGCTCCATGATCCTTGTCATCACAATATTCACTGCCCATGTAATCACAATGCTCCTGGTCCCCTGTAATCACAATGCTCCGTACCCTTTTCATCACAATGCTCCAGAACTCTTGTCATCATAATGCTCCATGCCCGTGTCATCACAATGCTCCATGACCACTTTCATCACAATGCTCCTTGACCCCTGTCATCACAATCCTCCATGGCCTATGTATTCACAATGCTACATGGCCCCTGTAATCACATTGCTCCATGATCCATTTCATCACAATGTTCTATGGCCACTGTCATCACAATGCCACATTACACCTGTCATCACAATGCTCCATGACCCCTGTCAGCCCAATGTTCCATGACAGATGTCATAAGTATCCTCCATGGTCCCTGTATTCACAATGCTCCATTCCCTTGTCAACGCAATGCTCCAGAACTCTGGTCATCATAATGCTCGAAGAACCTTGTCATCACAACGCTCCATGACCCGTATCATCACAATGGTCCAGGACACTTGTCATCACAATGATCCATGACCACTTACATCACAATGCTCCTTGACTCCTGTCATCACAATGCTCCATAGCGTATTCATTCGAAATGCTACATGGTCCCTATAATCACATTGCTCCATGATCCATTTCGTCACAATGCTCTATGAACACTGTCATCACAATGCCACATTACACCTGTCATCACAATGCTCCATGGCCCCTGTCAGCACAATGTTCCATGACAGATGTCATCACAATGCTTTAGAACTCTTGTCTTCATAGTCCTCCATGCCCGTTTCATCACAATGCTCCATGACACTTGTCATCACAATACTCCATGGCCTTTGTCATCACAATGTTCCATGGTCCCTGTCATCACAGTGCTCCATGAATCCTTTCTTCATAATTCTAGATGACCACTGTCATCACAATTCGCCATGGCACCTGTCATCACAATGCTCCATGGCCTATGTATTCACAATTTTCCATGGCCCCTGAAATCACATTGCTCCATGATCCCTTTCATCACAATGCTGCATGCCCCCTGTCATCAAAATGCCCCGTGACACCTGTCATCACAATGCTCCATGGCCTTTATCATCACAATGCTCCATGACCCCTGTCATCACAATGCTCAATGACCCTTGTCATCACAATGCTCCATAGCCCCTGTAATCACAATGCTCCATGCCATTCTCATCACAATGCTCCAGACCTCTTGTCATCATAAGGCTCTATGCCCTTGTCCTCACAATGCTACATGACACGTGTCAGCACAATGTTCCTTGGCCTTTAACATCACAATGTTCCATGGCCCCTGTCATCCCAGTGCTCCAGTATAACTTTCATCACAATGCTAGATGACCACTGTCATCACAATGCCCAATGACACCTGTCATCATAATTCGCCATGGCCCTTGACATCACAATGCTCCATGAACCGTGTCATCACAAGATTCCAGGACACTTGTCATCACAATGATCCTTGACTTCTTTCATCACAATGCTCCATAACCACTGTCATCACAAAGTTCCATGGCCCCTGTAATCACATTGCTCCATGATCCCTTTCATCACAATGCTCCACGACCCTTCTCATCACAATGATCCCAGCCCTTGTCATCACAATGCTCCATGACCCTTCTCATCACAATGTTCCCTGCACTTTTCATCACAATGCTCCATGGACCCTGTAATCACAATGCTCCATGCCCTTGTCATCACAATTCTCCAGAACACTTGTAATCATAATGCCCCTTGCCCATGTCATCACAATGCTCTATGACACTTGTCATCAGAATCCTCCACGGCCTTTGTCATCAAAATGCTCCAAGTCCCCTTTCATCACCGTGTTCCATGATACCTTTCATCACACAGCTAGATTACCACTGTCATCACTATGCCCCATGACACCTGGCATCACAATTCTCCATTGCCCTTTTCATCATAATCCTCCATGAAACGAGTCATCACAATGCTCCATGATCCGAGTCATCACAAGGTTCCAGGACACTTAACATCACAATGATCCTTGACCACTTTCATCACAATGCTCCATGGCACCTGTTATCTCAATGCTCCATGGCCTATGTATTCACAATGCTCCATGGCCCCTGTAATCACGGTTTTCCATGACCCCTTTCATCACAATCCTCCTTGACCACTGTCATCACAACGCCCCATGAAGCCTGTCATCACGATGCTCCAAGGCCACTATCATCACAATGCTCCATGATCCCTGTCATCCTAATGTTCCCTGCCCATGTCATCACAGTGCTCCTTGTCCCTTTTAATCACAATGCCACATACCCTTGTCATCACAATGCTCCATGGCCCCTGTAAACACAATGCTCCAGGCCCTTGCCATTACAATACTCCAGAACTCTTTTCATCATAATGCTCCATGCCCGTGTCATCACAATGTTCCAGGACACTTGTCACCACAATGTTCCATGGCCTTTGTCATCACAATGCTCCATGGCCCCTCTAATCATAGTGCTCCATGATACCTTTCATCACAATTCTAGATGACCACTGTCATCACAATGCCCCTTGACACATGTCATCATAATTGGCCAGGGCCCTTGACATCACAATGCTTGATGAACCATGTCATCACAATGTTCATGGACAATTGTCATCACAATGCTCCATGACAACTTACATCACAATGCTCCTTGACCCTTGTCATTTCATTGCTCCATGGCCCCTGTAATCACATTGCTCCATGATCCCCTTCATCACAATGCTCCATGATCCCTGTCATCACAATGCTCGAAGACCCTTGACATCACAATGCTCCATGGTCCCTATAATCACAATGCTCCATGCGCTTGTCATCACAGTGCTCCAGAATTCTTGTCATCAAAATATTCCATGGCCTTTGTCATCACAATGCTCCATGACCCCTGTCATCACAATGTTCCATGACTCTTGTCATCAAAATGCCTCATGATCCTTTTAATCACAATGCTCCATGACTCCTTTCATCACATGCTCCATGATACTTGTCATTACACTGCCCCATGACCTTTTTCATAACAATGCTCCATGATACCAGTCATCACAATGCTCCATGACCATTGTCGTCACAATGCTCCATGCCCCTTTCAACAAAATGCTCCATGACAACTGTTATCACAATGCTCCATGGCCTTTGTCATCACAATTATACATGGTCCCTGTAATCACAGTGCTCCATGACCCCTTTCATCACAATGCTCCATGACCACTGTCATCACAATGCCCCATGACCCCTGTCATTACAATGCTCCATGACCACTGTCATCACCATACCCCATGAACCCAGTCATCACAATGCTCCATAGCCCTTGTCATCACAATGCTCCATGATCCCTGTCATCACAATGTTCCATGACTCTTGTCATCAAAATGCCTCATGATCCTTTTAATCACAATGCTCCATGACTCCTTTCATCACTTGTTCCATGATACTTGTCATTGCACTGCCTTATGACCTTTTTCATAACAATGCTCCATGATACCAGTCATAACAATGCTCCATGACCATTGTTGTCACAATGCTCCATGCCCCTTTCAACACAATGCTCCATATCAAGTGTCATCAAAATGCTCCATGGCCTTTGTCATCACAATTATACATGGCCCCTGTAATCACAGTGCTCCATGACCCCTTTCATCACAATCCTCCATGACCACTGTCATCACAATGCCCCATGAACCCTGTCATCACAATTCTCCATGGCCCCTGTCATTACAATGCTCCATGACCACTGTCATCACAATGTTCCATGATCGCTGTAATCACAATGACCCATGAGATCTTTCCTCAGAAGGCTCCAGTACGCCTGTCTTAACAATGCTCCAATGCCCGTCTCATCACAATGCTCCATGATCCCTGTCAGCACAACTTTAAATGACAATTGTCATCACAATGCTCCATGACACCTGTCATCACAAAGTTGCCTGCCCATGTCATCAAAATGCTCCATGTCCCCTGTAATCACAATGTTCTATTACACCTGTCATCACAAAGTTCCCTGCCCATGTCATCACAATGCTCCATTACCAATGTAATCAAAATGTTCGCCTGGCCTTGTCATCAAAATGCTCCATCACCCCTTTAATCACAATGCTCCATGAACCCTGTCATCACAATGTTCCATGACAGTTGTTAACACAATGCTCCATGACCCCTGTAATCACAATGCTCCATGCCCTTGTCATCACAAAACTCCAGAACTCTTGTCATCATAATGATGAATGCCCATGTCATCACAAAGCTCCATGATACTTGTCATCACAATGCTCCATGGCCTTTGTCATCACAATGTTCCATGGCCCCTGTCATCACAGTGCTCCATGATACCTTTCGTCACAATTCTAGATGACCACTGTCATCACAATGCCCCAAGACACATGTCATCACAATTAGCCATGGCCCTTGTCATCACAATGCTCCATCATCCGTGTCATCACAATGGTCCAGGACACTTGTCATCACAATGATCCATGACCACTTACATCACAATGCTCCTTGACCCTGTCATTTTATTGCTCCATGGCCTATGCATTCACAATGCTCCATGGCACCTGTAATCACATTTCTCCATGATCCTTTTCATCACAATATTCTATGACCACTCTCATCACAATACCTCATGACGCCTATCATCATAATGCTCCAAGGCCCCTCTCATCACAATGCTCCATGAACCCTGTCATCACAATGTTCCATGACACTTGTCATCCCAGTGCTCCATGATCCTTGTCATCACAATATTCACTGCCCATGTAATCACAATGCTCCTGGTCCCCTGTAATCACAATGCTCCGTACCCTTTTCATCACAATGCTCCAGAACTCTTGTCATCATAATGCTCCATGCCCGTGTCATCACAATGCTCCATGACCACTTTCATCACAATGCTCCTTGACCCCTGTCATCACAATCCTCCATGGCCTATGTATTCACAATGCTACATGGCCCCTGTAATCACATTGCTCCATGATCCATTTCATCACAATGTTCTATGGCCACTGTCATCACAATGCCACATTACACCTGTCATCACAATGCTCCATGACCCCTGTCAGCCCAATGTTCCATGACAGATGTCATAAGTATCCTCCATGGTCCCTGTATTCACAATGCTCCATTCCCTTGTCAACGCAATGCTCCAGAACTCTGGTCATCATAATGCTCGAAGAACCTTGTCATCACAACGCTCCATGACCCGTATCATCACAATGGTCCAGGACACTTGTCATCACAATGATCCATGACCACTTACATCACAATGCTCCTTGACTCCTGTCATCACAATGCTCCATAGCGTATTCATTCGAAATGCTACATGGTCCCTATAATCACATTGCTCCATGATCCATTTCGTCACAATGCTCTATGAACACTGTCATCACAATGCCACATTACACCTGTCATCACAATGCTCCATGGCCCCTGTCAGCACAATGTTCCATGACAGATGTCATCACAATGCTTTAGAACTCTTGTCTTCATAGTCCTCCATGCCCGTTTCATCACAATGCTCCATGACACTTGTCATCACAATACTCCATGGCCTTTGTCATCACAATGTTCCATGGTCCCTGTCATCACAGTGCTCCATGAATCCTTTCTTCATAATTCTAGATGACCACTGTCATCACAATTCGCCATGGCACCTGTCATCACAATGCTCCATGGCCTATGTATTCACAATTTTCCATGGCCCCTGAAATCACATTGCTCCATGATCCCTTTCATCACAATGCTGCATGCCCCCTGTCATCAAAATGCCCCGTGACACCTGTCATCACAATGCTCCATGGCCTTTATCATCACAATGCTCCATGACCCCTGTCATCACAATGCTCAATGACCCTTGTCATCACAATGCTCCATAGCCCCTGTAATCACAATGCTCCATGCCATTCTCATCACAATGCTCCAGACCTCTTGTCATCATAAGGCTCTATGCCCTTGTCCTCACAATGCTACATGACACGTGTCAGCACAATGTTCCTTGGCCTTTAACATCACAATGTTCCATGGCCCCTGTCATCCCAGTGCTCCAGTATAACTTTCATCACAATGCTAGATGACCACTGTCATCACAATGCCCAATGACACCTGTCATCATAATTCGCCATGGCCCTTGACATCACAATGCTCCATGAACCGTGTCATCACAAGATTCCAGGACACTTGTCATCACAATGATCCTTGACTTCTTTCATCACAATGCTCCATAACCACTGTCATCACAAAGTTCCATGGCCCCTGTAATCACATTGCTCCATGATCCCTTTCATCACAATGCTCCACGACCCTTCTCATCACAATGATCCCAGCCCTTGTCATCACAATGCTCCATGACCCTTCTCATCACAATGTTCCCTGCACTTTTCATCACAATGCTCCATGGACCCTGTAATCACAATGCTCCATGCCCTTGTCATCACAATTCTCCAGAACACTTGTAATCATAATGCCCCTTGCCCATGTCATCACAATGCTCTATGACACTTGTCATCAGAATCCTCCACGGCCTTTGTCATCAAAATGCTCCAAGTCCCCTTTCATCACCGTGTTCCATGATACCTTTCATCACACAGCTAGATTACCACTGTCATCACTATGCCCCATGACACCTGGCATCACAATTCTCCATTGCCCTTTTCATCATAATCCTCCATGAAACGAGTCATCACAATGCTCCATGATCCGAGTCATCACAAGGTTCCAGGACACTTAACATCACAATGATCCTTGACCACTTTCATCACAATGCTCCATGGCACCTGTTATCTCAATGCTCCATGGCCTATGTATTCACAATGCTCCATGGCCCCTGTAATCACGGTTTTCCATGACCCCATTCATCACAATCCTCCTTGACCACTGTCATCACAACGCCCCATGAAGCCTGTCATCACGATGCTCCAAGGCCACTATCATCACAATGCTCCATGATCCCTGTCATCCTAATGTTCCCTGCCCATGTCATCACAGTGTTCCTTGTCCCTTTTAATCACAATGCCACATACCCTTGTCATCACAATGCTCCATGGCCCCTGTAAACACAATGCTCCAGGCCCTTGCCATTACAATACTCCAGAACTCTTTTCATCATAATGCTCCATGCCCGTGTCATCACAATGTTCCAGGACACTTGTCACCACAATGTTCCATGGCCTTTGTCATCACAATGCTCCATGGCCCCTCTAATCATAGTGCTCCATGATACCTTTCATCACAATTCTAGATGACCACTGTCATCACAATGCCCCTTGACACATGTCATCATAATTGGCCAGGGCCCTTGACATCACAATGCTTGATGAACCATGTCATCACAATATTCATGGACAATTGTCATCACAATGCTCCATGACAACTTACATCACAATGCTCCTTGACCCTTGTCATTTCATTGCTCCATGGCCCCTGTAATCACATTGCTCCATGATCCCCTTCATCACAATGCTCCATGATCCCTGTCATCACAATGCTCGAAGACCCTTGACATCACAATGCTCCATGGTCTCTATAATCACAATGCTCCATGCGCTTGTCATCACAGTGCTCCAGAATTCTTGTCATCAAAATATTCCATGGCCTTTGTCATCACAATGCTCCATGACCCCTGTCATCACAATGTTCCATGACTCTTGTCATCAAAATGCCTCATGATCCTTTTAATCACAATGCTCCATGACTCCTTTCATCACATGCTCCATGATACTTGTCATTACACTGCCCCATGACCTTTTTCATAACAATGCTCCATGATACCAGTCATCACAATGCTCCATGACCATTGTCGTCACAATGCTCCATGCCCCTTTCAACAAAATGCTCCATGACAACTGTTATCACAATGCTCCATGGCCTTTGTCATCACAATTATACATGGTCCCTGTAATCACAGTGCTCCATGACCCCTGTCATTACAATGCTCCATGACCACTGTCATCACCATACCCCATGAACCCAGTCATCACAATGCTCCATAGCCCTTGTCATCACAATGTTCCATGATCCCTGTCATCACAATGTTCCATGACTCTTGTCATCAAAATGCCTCATGATCCTTTTAATCACAATGCTCCATGACTCCTTTCATCACTTGTTCCATGATACTTGTCATTGCACTGCCTTATGACCTTTTTCATAACAAGCTCCATGATACCAGTCATAACAATGCTCCATGACCATTGTTGTCACAATGCTCCATGCCCCTTTCAACACAATGCTCCATATCAAGTGTCATCAAAATGCTCCATGGCCTTTGTCATCACAATTATACATGGCCCCTGTAATCACAGTGCTCCATGACCCCTTTCATCACAATCCTCCATGACCACTGTCATCACAATGCCCCATGAACCCTGTCATCACAATTCTCCATGGCCCCTGTCATTACAATGCTCCATGACCACTGTCATCACAATGTTCCATGATCGCTGTAATCACAATGACCCATGAGATCTTTCCTCAGAAGGCTCCAGTACGCCTGTCTTAACAATGCTCCAATGCCCGTCTCATCACAATGCTCCATGATCCCTGTCAGCACAACTTTAAATGACAATTGTCATCACAATGCTCCATGACACCTGTCATCACAAAGTTGCCTGCCCATGTCATCAAAATGCTCCATGTCCCCTGTAATCACAATGTTCTATTACACCTGTCATCACAAAGTTCCCTGCCCATGTCATCACAATGCTCCATTACCAATGTAATCAAAATGTTCGCCTGCCCTTGTCATCAAAATGCTCCATCACCCCTTTAATCACAATGCTCCATGAACCCTGTCATCACAATGTTCCATGACAGTTGTTAACACAATGCTCCATGACCCCTGTAATCACAATGCTCCATGCCCTTGTCATCACAAAACTCCAGAACTCTTGTCATCATAATGATGAATGCCCATGTCATCACAAAGCTCCATGATACTTGTCATCACAATGCTCCATGGCCTTTGTCATCACAATGTTCCATGGCCCCTGTCATCACAGTGCTCCATGATACCTTTCGTCACAATTCTAGATGACCACTGTCATCACAATGCCCCAAGACACATGTCATCACAATTAGCCATGGCCCTTGTCATCACAATGCTCCATCATCCGTGTCATCACAATGGTCCAGGACACTTGTCATCACAATGATCCATGACCACTTACATCACAATGCTCCTTGACCCTGTCATTTTATTGCTCCATGGCCTATGCATTCACAATGCTCCATGGCACCTGTAATCACATTTCTCCATGATCCTTTTCATCACAATATTCTATGACCACTCTCATCACAATACCCCATGACGCCTATCATCATAATGCTCCAAGGCCCCTCTCATCACAATGCTCCATGAACCCTGTCATCACAATGTTCCATGACACTTGTCATCCCAGTGCTCCATGATCCTTCTCATCACAATATTCACTGCCCATGTAATCACAATGCTCCTGGTCCCCTGTAATCACAATGCTCCGTACCCTTTTCATCACAATGCTCCAGAACTCTTGTCATCATAATGCTCCATGCCCGTGTCATCACAATGCTCCATGACCACTTTCATCACAATGCTCCTTGACCCCTGTCATCACAATCCTCCATGGCCTATGTATTCACAATGCTACATGGCCCCTGTAATCACATTGCTCCATGATCCATTTCATCACAATGTTCTATGGCCACTGTCATCACAATGCCACATTACACCTGTCATCACAATGCTCCATGACCCCTGTCAGCCCAATGTTCCATGACAGATGTCATAAGTATCCTCCATGGTCCCTGTATTCACAATGCTCCATTCCCTTGTCAACGCAATGCTCCAGAACTCTGGTCATCATAATGCTCGAAGAACCTTGTCATCACAACGCTCCATGACCCGTATCATCACAATGGTCCAGGACACTTGTCATCACAATGATCCATGACCACTTACATCACAATGCTCCTTGCCTCCTGTCATCACAATGCTCCATAGCGTATTCATTCGAAATGCTACATGGTCCCTATAATCACATTGCTCCATGATCCATTTCGTCACAATGCTCTATGAACACTGTCATCACAATGCCACATTACACCTGTCATCACAATGCTCCATGGCCCCTGTCAGCACAATGTTCCATGACAGATGTCATCACAATGCTTTAGAACTCTTGTCTTCATAGTCCTCCATGCCCGTTTCATCACAATGCTCCATGACACTTGTCATCACAATACTCCATGGCCTTTGTCATCACAATGTTCCATGGTCCCTGTCATCACAGTGCTCCATGAATCCTTTCTTCATAATTCTAGATGACCACTGTCATCACAATTCGCCATGGCACCTGTCATCACAATGCTCCATGGCCTATGTATTCACAATTTTCCATGGCCCCTGAAATCACATTGCTCCATGATCCCTTTCATCACAATGCTGCATGCCCCCTGTCATCAAAATGCCCCGTGACACCTGTCATCACAATGCTCCATGGCCTTTATCATCACAATGCTCCATGACCCCTGTCATCACAATGCTCAATGACCCTTGTCATCACAATGCTCCATAGCCCCTGTAATCACAATGCTCCATGCCATTCTCATCACAATGCTCCAGACCTCTTGTCATCATAAGGCTCTATGCCCTTGTCCTCACAATGCTACATGACACGTGTCAGCACAATGTTCCTTGGCCTTTAACATCACAATGTTCCATGGCCCCTGTCATCCCAGTGCTCCAGTATAACTTTCATCACAATGCTAGATGACCACTGTCATCACAATGCCCAATGACACCTGTCATCATAATTCGCCATGGCCCTTGACATCACAATGCTCCATGAACTGTGTCATCACAAGATTCCAGGACACTTGTCATCACAATGATCCTTGACTTCTTTCATCACAATGCTCCATAACCACTGTCATCACAAAGTTCCATGGCCCCTGTAATCACATTGCTCCATGATCCCTTTCATCACAATGCTCCACGACCCTTCTCATCACAATGATCCCAGCCCTTGTCATCACAATGCTCCATGACCCTTCTCATCACAATGTTCCCTGCACTTTTCATCACAATGCTCCATGGACCCTGTAATCACAATGCTCCATGCCCTTGTCATCACAATTCTCCAGAACACTTGTAATCATAATGCCCCTTGCCCATGTCATCACAATGCTCTATGACACTTGTCATCAGAATCCTCCACGGCCTTTGTCATCAAAATGCTCCAAGTCCCCTTTCATCACCGTGTTCCATGATACCTTTCATCACACAGCTAGATTACCACTGTCATCACTATGCCCCATGACACCTGGCATCACAATTCTCCATTGCCCTTTTCATCATAATCCTCCATGAAACGAGTCATCACAATGCTCCATGATCCGAGTCATCACAAGGTTCCAGGACACTTAACATCACAATGATCCTTGACCACTTTCATCACAATGCTCCATGGCACCTGTTATCTCAATGCTCCATGGCCTATGTATTCGCAATGCTCCATGGCCCCTGTAATCACGGTTTTCCATGACCCCTTTCATCACAATCCTCCTTGACCACTGTCATCACAACGCCCCATGAAGCCTGTCATCACGATGCTCCAAGGCCACTATCATCACAATGCTCCATGATCCCTGTCATCCTAATGTTCCCTGCCCATGTCATCACAGTGCTCCTTGTCCCTTTTAATCACAATGCCACATACCCTTGTCATCACAATGCTCCATGGCCCCTGTAAACACAATGCTCCAGGCCCTTGCCATTACAATACTCCAGAACTCTTTTCATCATAATGCTCCATGCCCGTGTCATCACAATGTTCCAGGACACTTGTCACCACAATGTTCCATGGCCTTTGTCATCACAATGCTCCATGGCCCCTCTAATCATAGTGCTCCATGATACCTTTCATCACAATTCTAGATGACCACTGTCATCACAATGCCCCTTGACACATGTCATCATAATTGGCCAGGGCCCTTGACATCACAATGCTTGATGAACCATGTCATCACAATGTTCATGGACAATTGTCATCACAATGCTCCATGACAACTTACATCACAATGCTCCTTGACCCTTGTCATTTCATTGCTCCATGGCCCCTGTAATCACATTGCTCCATGATCCCCTTCATCACAATGCTCCATGATCCCTGTCATCACAATGCTCGAAGACCCTTGACATCACAATGCTCCATGGTCCCTATAATCACAATGCTCCATGCGCTTGTCATCACAGTGCTCCAGAATTCTTGTCATCAAAATATTCCATGGCCTTTGTCATCACAATGCTCCATGACCCCTGTCATCACAATGTTCCATGACTCTTGTCATCAAAATGCCTCATGATCCTTTTAATCACAATGCTCCATGACTCCTTTCATCACATGCTCCATGATACTTGTCATTACACTGCCCCATGACCTTTTTCATAACAATGCTCCATGATACCAGTCATCACAATGCTCCATGACCATTGTCGTCACAATGCTCCATGCCCCTTTCAACAAAATGCTCCATGACAACTGTTATCACAATGCTCCATGGCCTTTGTCATCACAATTATACATGGTCCCTGTAATCACAGTGCTCCATGACCCCTTTCATCACAATGCTCCATGACCACTGTCATCACAATGCCCCATGACCCCTGTCATTACAATGCTCCATGACCACTGTCATCACCATACCCCATGAACCCAGTCATCACAATGCTCCATAGCCCTTGTCATCACAATGCTCCATGATCCCTGTCATCACAATGTTCCATGACTCTTGTCATCAAAATGCCTCATGATCCTTTTAATCACAATGCTCCATGACTCCTTTCATCACTTGTTCCATGATACTTGTCATTGCACTGCCTTATGACCTTTTTCATAACAATGCTCCATGATACCAGTCATAACAATGCTCCATGACCATTGTTGTCACAATGCTCCATGCCCCTTTCAACACAATGCTCCATATCAAGTGTCATCAAAATGCTCCATGGCCTTTGTCATCACAATTATACATGGCCCCTGTAATCACAGTGCTCCATGACCCCTTTCATCACAATCCTCCATGACCACTGTCATCACAATGCCCCATGAACCCTGTCATCACAATTCTCCATGGCCCCTGTCATTACAATGCTCCATGACCACTGTCATCACAATGTTCCATGATCGCTGTAATCACAATGACCCATGAGATCTTTCCTCAGAAGGCTCCAGTACGCCTGTCTTAACAATGCTCCAATGCCCGTCTCATCACAATGCTCCATGATCCCTGTCAGCACAACTTTAAATGACAATTGTCATCACAATGCTCCATGACACCTGTCATCACAAAGTTGCCTGCCCATGTCATCAAAATGCTCCATGTCCCCTGTAATCACAATGTTCTATTACACCTGTCATCACAAAGTTCCCTGCCCATGTCATCACAATGCTCCATTACCAATGTAATCAAAATGTTCGCCTGCCCTTGTCATCAAAATGCTCCATCACCCCTTTAATCACAATGCTCCATGAACCCTGTCATCACAATGTTCCATGACAGTTGTTAACACAATGCTCCATGACCCCTGTAATCACAATGCTCCATGCCCTTGTCATCACAAAACTCCAGAACTCTTGTCATCATAATGATGAATGCCCATGTCATCACAAAGCTCCATGATACTTGTCATCACAATGCTCCATGGCCTTTGTCATCACAATGTTCCATGGCCCCTGTCATCACAGTGCTCCATGATACCTTTCGTCACAATTCTAGATGACCACTGTCATCACAATGCCCCAAGACACATGTCATCACAATTAGCCATGGCCCTTGTCATCACAATGCTCCATCATCCGTGTCATCACAATGGTCCAGGACACTTGTCATCACAATGATCCATGACCACTTACATCACAATGCTCCTTGACCCTGTCATTTTATTGCTCCATGGCCTATGCATTCACAATGCTCCATGGCACCTGTAATCACATTTCTCCATGATCCTTTTCATCACAATATTCTATGACCACTCTCATCACAATACCCCATGACGCCTATCATCATAATGCTCCAAGGCCCCTCTCATCACAATGCTCCATGAACCCTGTCATCACAATGTTCCATGACACTTGTCATCCCAGTGCTCCATGATCCTTGTCATCACAATATTCACTGCCCATGTAATCACAATGCTCCTGGTCCCCTGTAATCACAATGCTCCGTACCCTTTTCATCACAATGCTCCAGAACTCTTGTCATCATAATGCTCCATGCCCGTGTCATCACAATGCTCCATGACCACTTTCATCACAATGCTCCTTGACCCCTGTCATCACAATCCTCCATGGCCTATGTATTCACAATGCTACATGGCCCCTGTAATCACATTGCTCCATGATCCATTTCATCACAATGTTCTATGGCCACTGTCATCACAATGCCACATTACACCTGTCATCACAATGCTCCATGACCCCTGTCAGCCCAATGTTCCATGACAGATGTCATAAGTATCCTCCATGGTCCCTGTATTCACAATGCTCCATTCCCTTGTCAACGCAATGCTCCAGAACTCTGGTCATCATAATGCTCGAAGAACCTTGTCATCACAACGCTCCATGACCCGTATCATCACAATGGTCCAGGACACTTGTCATCACAATGATCCATGACCACTTACATCACAATGCTCCTTGACTCCTGTCATCACAATGCTCCATAGCGTATTCATTCGAAATGCTACATGGTCCCTATAATCACATTGCTCCATGATCCATTTCGTCACAATGCTCTATGAACACTGTCATCACAATGCCACATTACACCTGTCATCACAATGCTCCATGGCCCCTGTCAGCACAATGTTCCATGACAGATGTCATCACAATGCTTTAGAACTCTTGTCTTCATAGTCCTCCATGCCCGTTTCATCACAATGCTCCATGACACTTGTCATCACAATACTCCATGGCCTTTGTCATCACAATGTTCCATGGTCCCTGTCATCACAGTGCTCCATGAATCCTTTCTTCATAATTCTAGATGACCACTGTCATCACAATTCGCCATGGCACCTGTCATCACAATGCTCCATGGCCTATGTATTCACAATTTTCCATGGCCCCTGAAATCACATTGCTCCATGATCCCTTTCATCACAATGCTGCATGCCCCCTGTCATCAAAATGCCCCGTGACACCTGTCATCACAATGCTCCATGGCCTTTATCATCACAATGCTCCATGACCCCTGTCATCACAATGCTCAATGACCCTTGTCATCACAATGCTCCATAGCCCCTGTAATCACAATGCTCCATGCCATTCTCATCACAATGCTCCAGACCTCTTGTCATCATAAGGCTCTATGCCCTTGTCCTCACAATGCTACATGACACGTGTCAGCACAATGTTCCTTGGCCTTTAACATCACAATGTTCCATGGCCCCTGTCATCCCAGTGCTCCAGTATAACTTTCATCACAATGCTAGATGACCACTGTCATCACAATGCCCAATGACACCTGTCATCATAATTCGCCATGGCCCTTGACATCACAATGCTCCATGAACCGTGTCATCACAAGATTCCAGGACACTTGTCATCACAATGATCCTTGACTTCTTTCATCACAATGCTCCATAACCACTGTCATCACAAAGTTCCATGGCCCCTGTAATCACATTGCTCCATGATCCCTTTCATCACAATGCTCCACGACCCTTCTCATCACAATGATCCCAGCCCTTGTCATCACAATGCTCCATGACCCTTCTCATCACAATGTTCCCTGCACTTTTCATCACAATGCTCCATGGACCCTGTAATCACAATGCTCCATGCCCTTGTCATCACAATTCTCCAGAACACTTGTAATCATAATGCCCCTTGCCCATGTCATCACAATGCTCTATGACACTTGTCATCAGAATCCTCCACGGCCTTTGTCATCAAAATGCTCCAAGTCCCCTTTCATCACCGTGTTCCATGATACCTTTCATCACACAGCTAGATTACCACTGTCATCACTATGCCCCATGACACCTGGCATCACAATTCTCCATTGCCCTTTTCATCATAATCCTCCATGAAACGAGTCATCACAATGCTCCATGATCCGAGTCATCACAAGGTTCCAGGACACTTAACATCACAATGATCCTTGACCACTTTCATCACAATGCTCCATGGCACCTGTTATCTCAATGCTCCATGGCCTATGTATTCACAATGCTCCATGGCCCCTGTAATCACGGTTTTCCATGACCCCTTTCATCACAATCCTCCTTGACCACTGTCATCACAACGCCCCATGAAGCCTGTCATCACGATGCTCCAAGGCCACTATCATCACAATGCTCCATGATCCCTGTCATCCTAATGTTCCCTGCCCATGTCATCACAGTGCTCCTTGTCCCTTTTAATCACAATGCCACATACCCTTGTCATCACAATGCTCCATGGCCCCTGTAAACACAATGCTCCAGGCCCTTGCCATTACAATACTCCAGAACTCTTTTCATCATAATGCTCCATGCCCGTGTCATCACAATGTTCCAGGACACTTGTCACCACAATGTTCCATGGCCTTTGTCATCACAATGCTCCATGGCCCCTCTAATCATAGTGCTCCATGATACCTTTCATCACAATTCTAGATGACCACTGTCATCACAATGCCCCTTGACACATGTCATCATAATTGGCCAGGGCCCTTGACATCACAATGCTTGATGAACCATGTCATCACAATGTTCATGGACAATTGTCATCACAATGCTCCATGACAACTTACATCACAATGCTCCTTGACCCTTGTCATTTCATTGCTCCATGGCCCCTGTAATCACATTGCTCCATGATCCCCTTCATCACAATGCTCCATGATCCCTGTCATCACAATGCTCGAAGACCCTTGACATCACAATGCTCCATGGTCCCTATAATCACAATGCTCCATGCGCTTGTCATCACAGTGCTCCAGAATTCTTGTCATCAAAATATTCCATGGCCTTTGTCATCACAATGCTCCATGACCCCTGTCATCACAATGTTCCATGACTCTTGTCATCAAAATGCCTCATGATCCTTTTAATCACAATGCTCCATGACTCCTTTCATCACATGCTCCATGATACTTGTCATTACACTGCCCCATGACCTTTTTCATAACAATGCTCCATGATACCAGTCATCACAATGCTCCATGACCATTGTCGTCACAATGCTCCATGCCCCTTTCAACAAAATGCTCCATGACAACTGTTATCACAATGCTCCATGGCCTTTGTCATCACAATTATACATGGTCCCTGTAATCACAGTGCTCCATGACCCCTTTCATCACAATGCTCCATGACCACTGTCATCACAATGCCCCATGACCCCTGTCATTACAATGCTCCATGACCACTGTCATCACCATACCCCATGAACCCAGTCATCACAATGCTCCATAGCCCTTGTCATCACAATGCTCCATGATCCCTGTCATCACAATGTTCCATGACTCTTGTCATCAAAATGCCTCATGATCCTTTTAATCACAATGCTCCATGACTCCTTTCATCACTTGTTCCATGATACTTGTCATTGCACTGCCTTATGACCTTTTTCATAACAATGCTCCATGATACCAGTCATAACAATGCTCCATGACCATTGTTGTCACAATGCTCCATGCCCCTTTCAACACAATGCTCCATATCAAGTGTCATCAAAATGCTCCATGGCCTTTGTCATCACAATTATACATGGCCCCTGTAATCACAGTGCTCCATGACCCCTTTCATCACAATCCTCCATGACCACTGTCATCACAATGCCCCATGAACCCTGTCATCACAATTCTCCATGGCCCCTGTCATTACAATGCTCCATGACCACTGTCATCACAATGTTCCATGATCGCTGTAATCACAATGACCCATGAGATCTTTCCTCAGAAGGCTCCAGTACGCCTGTCTTAACAATGCTCCAATGCCCGTCTCATCACAATGCTCCATGATCCCTGTCAGCACAACTTTAAATGACAATTGTCATCACAATGCTCCATGACACCTGTCATCACAAAGTTGCCTGCCCATGTCATCAAAATGCTCCATGTCCCCTGTAATCACAATGTTCTATTACACCTGTCATCACAAAGTTCCCTGCCCATGTCATCACAATGCTCCATTACCAATGTAATCAAAATGTTCGCCTGGCCTTGTCATCAAAATGCTCCATCACCCCTTTAATCACAATGCTCCATGAACCCTGTCATCACAATGTTCCATGACAGTTGTTAACACAATGCTCCATGACCCCTGTAATCACAATGCTCCATGCCCTTGTCATCACAAAACTCCAGAACTCTTGTCATCATAATGATGAATGCCCATGTCATCACAAAGCTCCATGATACTTGTCATCACAATGCTCCATGGCCTTTGTCATCACAATGTTCCATGGCCCCTGTCATCACAGTGCTCCATGATACCTTTCGTCACAATTCTAGATGACCACTGTCATCACAATGCCCCAAGACACATGTCATCACAATTAGCCATGGCCCTTGTCATCACAATGCTCCATCATCCGTGTCATCACAATGGTCCAGGACACTTGTCATCACAATGATCCATGACCACTTACATCACAATGCTCCTTGACCCTGTCATTTTATTGCTCCATGGCCTATGCATTCACAATGCTCCATGGCACCTGTAATCACATTTCTCCATGATCCTTTTCATCACAATATTCTATGACCACTCTCATCACAATACCTCATGACGCCTATCATCATAATGCTCCAAGGCCCCTCTCATCACAATGCTCCATGAACCCTGTCATCACAATGTTCCATGACACTTGTCATCCCAGTGCTCCATGATCCTTGTCATCACAATATTCACTGCCCATGTAATCACAATGCTCCTGGTCCCCTGTAATCACAATGCTCCGTACCCTTTTCATCACAATGCTCCAGAACTCTTGTCATCATAATGCTCCATGCCCGTGTCATCACAATGCTCCATGACCACTTTCATCACAATGCTCCTTGACCCCTGTCATCACAATCCTCCATGGCCTATGTATTCACAATGCTACATGGCCCCTGTAATCACATTGCTCCATGATCCATTTCATCACAATGTTCTATGGCCACTGTCATCACAATGCCACATTACACCTGTCATCACAATGCTCCATGACCCCTGTCAGCCCAATGTTCCATGACAGATGTCATAAGTATCCTCCATGGTCCCTGTATTCACAATGCTCCATTCCCTTGTCAACGCAATGCTCCAGAACTCTGGTCATCATAATGCTCGAAGAACCTTGTCATCACAACGCTCCATGACCCGTATCATCACAATGGTCCAGGACACTTGTCATCACAATGATCCATGACCACTTACATCACAATGCTCCTTGACTCCTGTCATCACAATGCTCCATAGCGTATTCATTCGAAATGCTACATGGTCCCTATAATCACATTGCTCCATGATCCATTTCGTCACAATGCTCTATGAACACTGTCATCACAATGCCACATTACACCTGTCATCACAATGCTCCATGGCCCCTGTCAGCACAATGTTCCATGACAGATGTCATCACAATGCTTTAGAACTCTTGTCTTCATAGTCCTCCATGCCCGTTTCATCACAATGCTCCATGACACTTGTCATCACAATACTCCATGGCCTTTGTCATCACAATGTTCCATGGTCCCTGTCATCACAGTGCTCCATGAATCCTTTCTTCATAATTCTAGATGACCACTGTCATCACAATTCGCCATGGCACCTGTCATCACAATGCTCCATGGCCTATGTATTCACAATTTTCCATGGCCCCTGAAATCACATTGCTCCATGATCCCTTTCATCACAATGCTGCATGCCCCCTGTCATCAAAATGCCCCGTGACACCTGTCATCACAATGCTCCATGGCCTTTATCATCACAATGCTCCATGACCCCTGTCATCACAATGCTCAATGACCCTTGTCATCACAATGCTCCATAGCCCCTGTAATCACAATGCTCCATGCCATTCTCATCACAATGCTCCAGACCTCTTGTCATCATAAGGCTCTATGCCCTTGTCCTCACAATGCTACATGACACGTGTCAGCACAATGTTCCTTGGCCTTTAACATCACAATGTTCCATGGCCCCTGTCATCCCAGTGCTCCAGTATAACTTTCATCACAATGCTAGATGACCACTGTCATCACAATGCCCAATGACACCTGTCATCATAATTCGCCATGGCCCTTGACATCACAATGCTCCATGAACCGTGTCATCACAAGATTCCAGGACACTTGTCATCACAATGATCCTTGACTTCTTTCATCACAATGCTCCATAACCACTGTCATCACAAAGTTCCATGGCCCCTGTAATCACATTGCTCCATGATCCCTTTCATCACAATGCTCCACGACCCTTCTCATCACAATGATCCCAGCCCTTGTCATCACAATGCTCCATGACCCTTCTCATCACAATGTTCCCTGCACTTTTCATCACAATGCTCCATGGACCCTGTAATCACAATGCTCCATGCCCTTGTCATCACAATTCTCCAGAACACTTGTAATCATAATGCCCCTTGCCCATGTCATCACAATGCTCTATGACACTTGTCATCAGAATCCTCCACGGCCTTTGTCATCAAAATGCTCCAAGTCCCCTTTCATCACCGTGTTCCATGATACCTTTCATCACACAGCTAGATTACCACTGTCATCACTATGCCCCATGACACCTGGCATCACAATTCTCCATTGCCCTTTTCATCATAATCCTCCATGAAACGAGTCATCACAATGCTCCATGATCCGAGTCATCACAAGGTTCCAGGACACTTAACATCACAATGATCCTTGAGCACTTTCATCACAATGCTCCATGGCACCTGTTATCTCAATGCTCCATGGCCTATGTATTCACAATGCTCCATGGCCCCTGTAATCACGGTTTTCCATGACCCCTTTCATCACAATCCTCCTTGACCACTGTCATCACAACGCCCCATGAAGCCTGTCATCACGATGCTCCAAGGCCACTATCATCACAATGCTCCATGATCCCTGTCATCCTAATGTTCCCTGCCCATGTCATCACAGTGCTCCTTGTCCCTTTTAATCACAATGCCACATACCCTTGTCATCACAATGCTCCATGGCCCCTGTAAACACAATGCTCCAGGCCCTTGCCATTACAATACTCCAGAACTCTTTTCATCATAATGCTCCATGCCCGTGTCATCACAATGTTCCAGGACACTTGTCACCACAATGTTCCATGGCCTTTGTCATCACAATGCTCCATGGCCCCTCTAATCATAGTGCTCCATGATACCTTTCATCACAATTCTAGATGACCACTGTCATCACAATGCCCCTTGACACATGTCATCATAATTGGCCAGGGCCCTTGACATCACAATGCTTGATGAACCATGTCATCACAATGTTCATGGACAATTGTCATCACAATGCTCCATGACAACTTACATCACAATGCTCCTTGACCCTTGTCATTTCATTGCTCCATGGCCCCTGTAATCACATTGCTCCATGATCCCCTTCATCACAATGCTCCATGATCCCTGTCATCACAATGCTCGAAGACCCTTGACATCACAATGCTCCATGGTCCCTATAATCACAATGCTCCATGCGCTTGTCATCACAGTGCTCCAGAATTCTTGTCATCAAAATATTCCATGGCCTTTGTCATCACAATGCTCCATGACCCCTGTCATCACAATGTTCCATGACTCTTGTCATCAAAATGCCTCATGATCCTTTTAATCACAATGCTCCATGATACTTGTCATTACACTGCCCCATGACCTTTTTCATAACAATGCTCCATGATACCAGTCATCACAATGCTCCATGACCATTGTCGTCACAATGCTCCATGCCCCTTTCAACAAAATGCTCCATGACAACTGTTATCACAATGCTCCATGGCCTTTGTCATCACAATTATACATGGTCCCTGTAATCACAGTGCTCCATGACCCCTTTCATCACAATGCTCCATGACCACTGTCATCACAATGCCCCATGACCCCTGTCATTACAATGCTCCATGACCACTGTCATCACCATACCCCATGAACCCAGTCATCACAATGCTCCATAGCCCTTGTCATCACAATGCTCCATGATCCCTGTCATCACAATGTTCCATGACTCTTGTCATCAAAATGCCTCATGATCCTTTTAATCACAATGCTCCATGACTCCTTTCATCACTTGTTCCATGATACTTGTCATTGCACTGCCTTATGACCTTTTTCATAACAAGCTCCATGATACCAGTCATAACAATGCTCCATGACCATTGTTGTCACAATGCTCCATGCCCCTTTCAACACAATGCTCCATATCAAGTGTCATCAAAATGCTCCATGGCCTTTGTCATCACAATTATACATGGCCCCTGTAATCACAGTGCTCCATGACCCCTTTCATCACAATCCTCCATGACCACTGTCATCACAATGCCCCATGAACCCTGTCATCACAATTCTCCATGGCCCCTGTCATTACAATGCTCCATGACCACTGTCATCACAATGTTCCATGATCGCTGTAATCACAATGACCCATGAGATCTTTCCTCAGAAGGCTCCAGTACGCCTGTCTTAACAATGCTCCAATGCCCGTCTCATCACAATGCTCCATGATCCCTGTCAGCACAACTTTAAATGACAATTGTCATCACAATGCTCCATGACACCTGTCATCACAAAGTTGCCTGCCCATGTCATCAAAATGCTCCATGTCCCCTGTAATCACAATGTTCTATTACACCTGTCATCACAAAGTTCCCTGCCCATGTCATCACAATGCTCCATTACCAATGTAATCAAAATGTTCGCCTGGCCTTGTCATCAAAATGCTCCATCACCCCTTTAATCACAATGCTCCATGAACCCTGTCATCACAATGTTCCATGACAGTTGTTAACACAATGCTCCATGACCCCTGTAATCACAATGCTCCATGCCCTTGTCATCACAAAACTCCAGAACTCTTGTCATCATAATGATGAATGCCCATGTCATCACAAAGCTCCATGATACTTGTCATCACAATGCTCCATGGCCTTTGTCATCACAATGTTCCATGGCCCCTGTCATCACAGTGCTCCATGATACCTTTCGTCACAATTCTAGATGACCACTGTCATCACAATGCCCCAAGACACATGTCATCACAATTAGCCATGGCCCTTGTCATCACAATGCTCCATCATCCGTGTCATCACAATGGTCCAGGACACTTGTCATCACAATGATCCATGACCACTTACATCACAATGCTCCTTGACCCTGTCATTTTATTGCTCCATGGCCTATGCATTCACAATGCTCCATGGCACCTGTAATCACATTTCTCCATGATCCTTTTCATCACAATATTCTATGACCACTCTCATCACAATACCCCATGACGCCTATCATCATAATGCTCCAAGGCCCCTCTCATCACAATGCTCCATGAACCCTGTCATCACAATGTTCCATGACACTTGTCATCCCAGTGCTCCATGATCCTTGTCATCACAATATTCACTGCCCATGTAATCACAATGCTCCTGGTCCCCTGTAATCACAATGCTCCTGGTCCCCTGTAATCACAATGCTCCGTACCCTTTTCATCACAATGCTCCAGAACTCTTGTCATCATAATGCTCCATGCCCGTGTCATCACAATGCTCCATGACCACTTTCATCACAATGCTCCTTGACCCCTGTCATCACAATCCTCCATGGCCTATGTATTCACAATGCTACATGGCCCCTGTAATCACATTGCTCCATGATCCATTTCATCACAATGTTCTATGGCCACTGTCATCACAATGCCACATTACACCTGTCATCACAATGCTCCATGACCCCTGTCAGCCCAATGTTCCATGACAGATGTCATAAGTATCCTCCATGGTCCCTGTATTCACAATGCTCCATTCCCTTGTCAACGCAATGCTCCAGAACTCTGGTCATCATAATGCTCGAAGAACCTTGTCATCACAACGCTCCATGACCCGTATCATCACAATGGTCCAGGACACTTGTCATCACAATGATCCATGACCACTTACATCACAATGCTCCTTGACTCCTGTCATCACAATGCTCCATAGCGTATTCATTCGAAATGCTACATGGTCCCTATAATCACATTGCTCCATGATCCATTTCGTCACAATGCTCTATGAACACTGTCATCACAATGCCACATTACACCTGTCATCACAATGCTCCATGGCCCCTGTCAGCACAATGTTCCATGACAGATGTCATCACAATGCTTTAGAACTCTTGTCTTCATAGTCCTCCATGCCCGTTTCATCACAATGCTCCATGACACTTGTCATCACAATACTCCATGGCCTTTGTCATCACAATGTTCCATGGTCCCTGTCATCACAGTGCTTCATGCATGAATCCTTTCTTCATAATTCTAGATGACCACTGTCATCACAATTCGCCATGGCACCTGTCATCACAATGCTCCATGGCCTATGTATTCACAATTTTCCATGGCCCCTGAAATCACATTGCTCCATGATCCCTTTCATCACAATGCTGCATGCCCCCTGTCATCAAAATGCCCCGTGACACCTGTCATCACAATGCTCCATGGCCTTTATCATCACAATGCTCCATGACCCCTGTCATCACAATGCTCAATGACCCTTGTCATCACAATGCTCCATAGCCCCTGTAATCACAATGCTCCATGCCATTCTCATCACAATGCTCCAGACCTCTTGTCATCATAAGGCTCTATGCCCTTGTCCTCACAATGCTACATGACACGTGTCAGCACAATGTTCCTTGGCCTTTAACATCACAATGTTCCATGGCCCCTGTCATCCCAGTGCTCCAGTATAACTTTCATCACAATGCTAGATGACCACTGTCATCACAATGCCCAATGACACCTGTCATCATAATTCGCCATGGCCCTTGACATCACAATGCTCCATGAACCGTGTCATCACAAGATTCCAGGACACTTGTCATCACAATGATCCTTGACTTCTTTCATCACAATGCTCCATAACCATTGTCATCACAAAGTTCCATGGCCCCTGTAATCACATTGCTCCATGATCCCTTTCATCACAATGCTCCACGACCCTTCTCATCACAATGATCCCAGCCCTTGTCATCACAATGCTCCATGACCTTTCTCATCACAATGTTCCCTGCACTTTTCATCACAATGCTCCATGGACCCTGTAATCACAATGCTCCATGCCCTTGTCATCACAATTCTCCAGAACACTTGTAATCATAATGCCCCTTGCCCATGTCATCACAATGCTCTATGACACTTGTCATCAGAATCCTCCACGGCCTTTGTCATCAAAATGCTCCAAGTCCCCTTTCATCACCGTGTTCCATGATACCTTTCATCACACAGATAGATTACCACTGTCATCACTATGCCCCATGACACCTGGCATCACAATTCTCCATTGCCCTTTTCATCATAATCCTCCATGAAACGAGTCATCACAATGCTCCATGATCCGAGTCATCACAAGGTTCCAGGACACTTAACATCACAATGATCCTTGACCACTTTCATCACAATGCTCCATGGCACCTGTTATCTCAATGCTCCATGGCCTATGTATTCGCAATGCTCCATGGCCCCTGTAATCACGGTTTTCCATGACCCCTTTCATCACAATCCTCCTTGACCACTGTCATCACAACGCCCCATGAAGCCTGTCATCACGATGCTCCAAGGCCACTATCATCACAATGCTCCATGATCCCTGTCATCCTAATGTTCCCTGCCCATGTCATCACAGTGCTCCTTGTCCCTTTTAATCACAATGCCACATACCCTTGTCATCACAATGCTCCATGGCCCCTGTAAACACAATGCTCCAGGCCCTTGCCATTACAATACTCCAGAACTCTTTTCATCATAATGCTCCATGCCCGTGTCATCACAATGGTCCAGGACACTTGTCACCACAATGTTCCATGGCCTTTGTCATCACAATGCTCCATGACCCCTGTCATCACAATGTTCCATGACTCTTGTCATCAAAATGCCTCATGATCCTTTTAATCACAATGCTCCATGATACTTGTCATTACACTGCCCCATGACCTTTTTCATAACAATGCTCCATGATACCAGTCATCACAATGCTCCATGACCATTGTCGTCACAATGCTCCATGCCCCTTTCAACAAAATGCTTCATTACAACTGTTATCACAATGCTCCATGGCCTTTGTCATCACAATTATACATGGTCCCTGTAATCACAGTGCTCCATGACCCCTTTCATCACAATGCTCCATGACCACTGTCATCACAATGCCCCATGACCCCTGTCATTACAATGCTCCATGACCACTGTCATCACCATACCCCATGAACCCAGTCATCACAATGCTCCATAGCCCTTGTCATCACAATGCTCCATGATCCCTGTCATCACAATGTTCCATGACTCTTGTCATCAAAATGCCTCATGATCCTTTTAATCACAATGCTCCATGACTCCTTTCATCACTTGTTCCATGATACTTGTCATTGCACTGCCTTATGACCTTTTTCATAACAAGCTCCATGATACCAGTCATAACAATGCTCCATGACCATTGTTGTCACAATGCTCCATGCCCCTTTCAACACAATGCTCCATATCAAGTGTCATCAAAATGCTCCATGGCCTTTGTCATCACAATTATACATGGCCCCTGTAATCACAGTGCTCCATGACCCCTTTCATCACAATCCTCCATGACCACTGTCATCACAATGCCCCATGAACCCTGTCATCACAATTCTCCATGGCCCCTGTCATTACAATGCTCCATGACCACTGTCATCACAATGTTCCATGATCGCTGTAATCACAATGACCCATGAGATCTTTCCTCAGAAGGCTCCAGTATGCCTGTCTTAACAATGCTCCAATGCCCGTCTCATCACAATGCTCCATGATCCCTGTCAGCACAACTTTAAATGACAATTGTCATCACAATGCTCCATGACACCTGTCATCACAAAGTTGCCTGCCCATGTCATCAAAATGCTCCATGTCCCCTGTAATCACAATGTTCTATTACACCTGTCATCACAAAGTTCCCTGCCCATGTCATCACAATGCTCCATTACCAATGTAATCAAAATGTTCGCCTGCCCTTGTCATCAAAATGCTCCATCACCCCTTTAATCACAATGCTCCATGAACCCTGTCATCACAATGTTCCATGACAGTTGTTAACACAATGCTCCATGACCCCTGTAATCACAATGCTCCATGCCCTTGTCATCACAAAACTCCAGAACTCTTGTCATCATAATGATGAATGCCCATGTCATCACAAAGCTCCATGATACTTGTCATCACAATGCTCCATGGCCTTTGTCATCACAATGTTCCATGGCCCCTGTCATCACAGTGCTCCATGATACCTTTCGTCACAATTCTAGATGACCACTGTCATCACAATGCCCCAAGACACATGTCATCACAATTAGCCATGGCCCTTGTCATCACAATGCTCCATCATCCGTGTCATCACAATGGTCCAGGACACTTGTCATCACAATGATCCATGACCACTTACATCACAATGCTCCTTGACCCTGTCATTTTATTGCTCCATGGCCTATGCATTCACAATGCTCCATGGCACCTGTAATCACATTTCTCCATGATCCTTTTCATCACAATATTCTATGACCACTCTCATCACAATACCCCATGACGCCTATCATCATAATGCTCCAAGGCCCCTCTCATCACAATGCTCCATGAACCCTGTCATCACAATGTTCCATGACACTTGTCATCCCAGTGCTCCATGATCCTTCTCATCACAATATTCACTGCCCATGTAATCACAATGCTCCTGGTCCCCTGTAATCACAATGCTCCGTACCCTTTTCATCACAATGCTCCAGAACTCTTGTCATCATAATGCTCCATGCCCGTGTCATCACAATGCTCCATGACCACTTTCATCACAATGCTCCTTGACCCCTGTCATCACAATCCTCCATGGCCTATGTATTCACAATGCTACATGGCCCCTGTAATCACATTGCTCCATGATCCATTTCATCACAATGTTCTATGGCCACTGTCATCACAATGCCACATTACACCTGTCATCACAATGCTCCATGACCCCTGTCAGCCCAATGTTCCATGACAGATGTCATAAGTATCCTCCATGGTCCCTGTATTCACAATGCTCCATTCCCTTGTCAACGCAATGCTCCAGAACTCTGGTCATCATAATGCTCGAAGAACCTTGTCATCACAACGCTCCATGACCCGTATCATCACAATGGTCCAGGACACTTGTCATCACAATGATCCATGACCACTTACATCACAATGCTCCTTGACTCCTGTCATCACAATGCTCCATAGCGTATTCATTCGAAATGCTACATGGTCCCTATAATCACATTGCTCCATGATCCATTTCGTCACAATGCTCTATGAACACTGTCATCACAATGCCACATTACACCTGTCATCACAATGCTCCATGGCCCCTGTCAGCACAATGTTCCATGACAGATGTCATCACAATGCTTTAGAACTCTTGTCTTCATAGTCCTCCATGCCCGTTTCATCACAATGCTCCATGACACTTGTCATCACAATACTCCATGGCCTTTGTCATCACAATGTTCCATGGTCCCTGTCATCACAGTGCTCCATGAATCCTTTCTTCATAATTCTAGATGACCACTGTCATCACAATTCGCCATGGCACCTGTCATCACAATGCTCCATGGCCTATGTATTCACAATTTTCCATGGCCCCTGAAATCACATTGCTCCATGATCCCTTTCATCACAATGCTGCATGCCCCCTGTCATCAAAATGCCCCGTGACACCTGTCATCACAATGCTCCATGGCCTTTATCATCACAATGCTCCATGACCCCTGTCATCACAATGCTCAATGACCCTTGTCATCACAATGCTCCATAGCCCCTGTAATCACAATGCTCCATGCCATTCTCATCACAATGCTCCAGACCTCTTGTCATCATAAGGCTCTATGCCCTTGTCCTCACAATGCTACATGACACGTGTCAGCACAATGTTCCTTGGCCTTTAACATCACAATGTTCCATGGCCCCTGTCATCCCAGTGCTCCAGTATAACTTTCATCACAATGCTAGATGACCACTGTCATCACAATGCCCAATGACACCTGTCATCATAATTCGCCATGGCCCTTGACATCACAATGCTCCATGAACCGTGTCATCACAAGATTCCAGGACACTTGTCATCACAATGATCCTTGACTTCTTTCATCACAATGCTCCATAACCACTGTCATCACAAAGTTCCATGGCCCCTGTAATCACATTGCTCCATGATCCCTTTCATCACAATGCTCCACGACCCTTCTCATCACAATGATCCCAGCCCTTGTCATCACAATGCTCCATGACCCTTCTCATCACAATGTTCCCTGCACTTTTCATCACAATGCTCCATGGACCCTGTAATCACAATGCTCCATGCCCTTGTCATCACAATTCTCCAGAACACTTGTAATCATAATGCCCCTTGCCCATGTCATCACAATGCTCTATGACACTTGTCATCAGAATCCTCCACGGCCTTTGTCATCAAAATGCTCCAAGTCCCCTTTCATCACCGTGTTCCATGATACCTTTCATCACACAGCTAGATTACCACTGTCATCACTATGCCCCATGACACCTGGCATCACAATTCTCCATTGCCCTTTTCATCATAATCCTCCATGAAACGAGTCATCACAATGCTCCATGATCCGAGTCATCACAAGGTTCCAGGACACTTAACATCACAATGATCCTTGACCACTTTCATCACAATGCTCCATGGCACCTGTTATCTCAATGCTCCATGGCCTATGTATTCACAATGCTCCATGGCCCCTGTAATCACGGTTTTCCATGACCCCATTCATCACAATCCTCCTTGACCACTGTCATCACAACGCCCCATGAAGCCTGTCATCACGATGCTCCAAGGCCACTATCATCACAATGCTCCATGATCCCTGTCATCCTAATGTTCCCTGCCCATGTCATCACAGTGTTCCTTGTCCCTTTTAATCACAATGCCACATACCCTTGTCATCACAATGCTCCATGGCCCCTGTAAACACAATGCTCCAGGCCCTTGCCATTACAATACTCCAGAACTCTTTTCATCATAATGCTCCATGCCCGTGTCATCACAATGTTCCAGGACACTTGTCACCACAATGTTCCATGGCCTTTGTCATCACAATGCTCCATGGCCCCTCTAATCATAGTGCTCCATGATACCTTTCATCACAATTCTAGATGACCACTGTCATCACAATGCCCCTTGACACATGTCATCATAATTGGCCAGGGCCCTTGACATCACAATGCTTGATGAACCATGTCATCACAATGTTCATGGACAATTGTCATCACAATGCTCCATGACAACTTACATCACAATGCTCCTTGACCCTTGTCATTTCATTGCTCCATGGCCCCTGTAATCACATTGCTCCATGATCCCCTTCATCACAATGCTCCATGATCCCTGTCATCACAATGCTCGAAGACCCTTGACATCACAATGCTCCATGGTCTCTATAATCACAATGCTCCATGCGCTTGTCATCACAGTGCTCCAGAATTCTTGTCATCAAAATATTCCATGGCCTTTGTCATCACAATGCTCCATGACCCCTGTCATCACAATGTTCCATGACTCTTGTCATCAAAATGCCTCATGATCCTTTTAATCACAATGCTCCATGACTCCTTTCATCACATGCTCCATGATACTTGTCATTACACTGCCCCATGACCTTTTTCATAACAATGCTCCATGATACCAGTCATCACAATGCTCCATGACCATTGTCGTCACAATGCTCCATGCCCCTTTCAACAAAATGCTCCATGACAACTGTTATCACAATGCTCCATGGCCTTTGTCATCACAATTATACATGGTCCCTGTAATCACAGTGCTCCATGACCCCTGTCATTACAATGCTCCATGACCACTGTCATCACCATACCCCATGAACCCAGTCATCACAATGCTCCATAGCCCTTGTCATCACAATGCTCCATGATCCCTGTCATCACAATGTTCCATGACTCTTGTCATCAAAATGCCTCATGATCCTTTTAATCACAATGCTCCATGACTCCTTTCATCACTTGTTCCATGATACTTGTCATTGCACTGCCTTATGACCTTTTTCATAACAAGCTCCATGATACCAGTCATAACAATGCTCCATGACCATTGTTGTCACAATGCTCCATGCCCCTTTCAACACAATGCTCCATATCAAGTGTCATCAAAATGCTCCATGGCCTTTGTCATCACAATTATACATGGCCCCTGTAATCACAGTGCTCCATGACCCCTTTCATCACAATCCTCCATGACCACTGTCATCACAATGCCCCATGAACCCTGTCATCACAATTCTCCATGGCCCCTGTCATTACAATGCTCCATGACCACTGTCATCACAATGTTCCATGATCGCTGTAATCACAATGACCCATGAGATCTTTCCTCAGAAGGCTCCAGTACGCCTGTCTTAACAATGCTCCAATGCCCGTCTCATCACAATGCTCCATGATCCCTGTCAGCACAACTTTAAATGACAATTGTCATCACAATGCTCCATGACACCTGTCATCACAAAGTTGCCTGCCCATGTCATCAAAATGCTCCATGTCCCCTGTAATCACAATGTTCTATTACACCTGTCATCACAAAGTTCCCTGCCCATGTCATCACAATGCTCCATTACCAATGTAATCAAAATGTTCGCCTGCCCTTGTCATCAAAATGCTCCATCACCCCTTTAATCACAATGCTCCATGAACCCTGTCATCACAATGTTCCATGACAGTTGTTAACACAATGCTCCATGACCCCTGTAATCACAATGCTCCATGCCCTTGTCATCACAAAACTCCAGAACTCTTGTCATCATAATGATGAATGCCCATGTCATCACAAAGCTCCATGATACTTGTCATCACAATGCTCCATGGCCTTTGTCATCACAATGTTCCATGGCCCCTGTCATCACAGTGCTCCATGATACCTTTCGTCACAATTCTAGATGACCACTGTCATCACAATGCCCCAAGACACATGTCATCACAATTAGCCATGGCCCTTGTCATCACAATGCTCCATCATCCGTGTCATCACAATGGTCCAGGACACTTGTCATCACAATGATCCATGACCACTTACATCACAATGCTCCTTGACCCTGTCATTTTATTGCTCCATGGCCTATGCATTCACAATGCTCCATGGCACCTGTAATCACATTTCTCCATGATCCTTTTCATCACAATATTCTATGACCACTCTCATCACAATACCCCATGACGCCTATCATCATAATGCTCCAAGGCCCCTCTCATCACAATGCTCCATGAACCCTGTCATCACAATGTTCCATGACACTTGTCATCCCAGTGCTCCATGATCCTTGTCATCACAATATTCACTGCCCATGTAATCACAATGCTCCTGGTCCCCTGTAATCACAATGCTCCGTACCCTTTTCATCACAATGCTCCAGAACTCTTGTCATCATAATGCTCCATGCCCGTGTCATCACAATGCTCCATGACCACTTTCATCACAATGCTCCTTGACCCCTGTCATCACAATCCTCCATGGCCTATGTATTCACAATGCTACATGGCCCCTGTAATCACATTGCTCCATGATCCATTTCATCACAATGTTCTATGGCCACTGTCATCACAATGCCACATTACACCTGTCATCACAATGCTCCATGACCCCTGTCAGCCCAATGTTCCATGACAGATGTCATAAGTATCCTCCATGGTCCCTGTATTCACAATGCTCCATTCCCTTGTCAACGCAATGCTCCAGAACTCTGGTCATCATAATGCTCGAAGAACCTTGTCATCACAACGCTCCATGACCCGTATCATCACAATGGTCCAGGACACTTGTCATCACAATGATCCATGACCACTTACATCACAATGCTCCTTGACTCCTGTCATCACAATGCTCCATAGCGTATTCATTCGAAATGCTACATGGTCCCTATAATCACATTGCTCCATGATCCATTTCGTCACAATGCTCTATGAACACTGTCATCACAATGCCACATTACACCTGTCATCACAATGCTCCATGGCCCCTGTCAGCACAATGTTCCATGACAGATGTCATCACAATGCTTTAGAACTCTTGTCTTCATAGTCCTCCATGCCCGTTTCATCACAATGCTCCATGACACTTGTCATCACAATACTCCATGGCCTTTGTCATCACAATGTTCCATGGTCCCTGTCATCACAGTGCTCCATGAATCCTTTCTTCATAATTCTAGATGACCACTGTCATCACAATTCGCCATGGCACCTGTCATCACAATGCTCCATGGCCTATGTATTCACAATTTTCCATGGCCCCTGAAATCACATTGCTCCATGATCCCTTTCATCACAATGCTGCATGCCCCCTGTCATCAAAATGCCCCGTGACACCTGTCATCACAATGCTCCATGGCCTTTATCATCACAATGCTCCATGACCCCTGTCATCACAATGCTCAATGACCCTTGTCATCACAATGCTCCATAGCCCCTGTAATCACAATGCTCCATGCCATTCTCATCACAATGCTCCAGACCTCTTGTCATCATAAGGCTCTATGCCCTTGTCCTCACAATGCTACATGACACGTGTCAGCACAATGTTCCTTGGCCTTTAACATCACAATGTTCCATGGCCCCTGTCATCCCAGTGCTCCAGTATAACTTTCATCACAATGCTAGATGACCACTGTCATCACAATGCCCAATGACACCTGTCATCATAATTCGCCATGGCCCTTGACATCACAATGCTCCATGAACCGTGTCATCACAAGATTCCAGGACACTTGTCATCACAATGATCCTTGACTTCTTTCATCACAATGCTCCATAACCACTGTCATCACAAAGTTCCATGGCCCCTGTAATCACATTGCTCCATGATCCCTTTCATCACAATGCTCCACGACCCTTCTCATCACAATGATCCCAGCCCTTGTCATCACAATGCTCCATGACCTTTCTCATCACAATGTTCCCTGCACTTTTCATCACAATGCTCCATGGACCCTGTAATCACAATGCTCCATGCCCTTGTCATCACAATTCTCCAGAACACTTGTAATCATAATGCCCCTTGCCCATGTCATCACAATGCTCTATGACACTTGTCATCAGAATCCTCCACGGCCTTTGTCATCAAAATGCTCCAAGTCCCCTTTCATCACCGTGTTCCATGATACCTTTCATCACACAGATAGATTACCACTGTCATCACTATGCCCCATGACACCTGGCATCACAATTCTCCATTGCCCTTTTCATCATAATCCTCCATGAAACGAGTCATCACAATGCTCCATGATCCGAGTCATCACAAGGTTCCAGGACACTTAACATCACAATGATCCTTGACCACTTTCATCACAATGCTCCATGGCACCTGTTATCTCAATGCTCCATGGCCTATGTATTCGCAATGCTCCATGGCCCCTGTAATCACGGTTTTCCATGACCCCTTTCATCACAATCCTCCTTGACCACTGTCATCACAACGCCCCATGAAGCCTGTCATCACGATGCTCCAAGGCCACTATCATCACAATGCTCCATGATCCCTGTCATCCTAATGTTCCCTGCCCATGTCATCACAGTGCTCCTTGTCCCTTTTAATCACAATGCCACATACCCTTGTCATCACAATGCTCCATGGCCCCTGTAAACACAATGCTCCAGGCCCTTGCCATTACAATACTCCAGAACTCTTTTCATCATAATGCTCCATGCCCGTGTCATCACAATGGTCCAGGACACTTGTCACCACAATGTTCCATGGCCTTTGTCATCACAATGCTCCATGACCCCTGTCATCACAATGTTCCATGACTCTTGTCATCAAAATGCCTCATGATCCTTTTAATCACAATGCTCCATGATACTTGTCATTACACTGCCCCATGACCTTTTTCATAACAATGCTCCATGATACCAGTCATCACAATGCTCCATGACCATTGTCGTCACAATGCTCCATGCCCCTTTCAACAAAATGCTTCATTACAACTGTTATCACAATGCTCCATGGCCTTTGTCATCACAATTATACATGGTCCCTGTAATCACAGTGCTCCATGACCCCTTTCATCACAATGCTCCATGACCACTGTCATCACAATGCCCCATGACCCCTGTCATTACAATGCTCCATGACCACTGTCATCACCATACCCCATGAACCCAGTCATCACAATGCTCCATAGCCCTTGTCATCACAATGCTCCATGATCCCTGTCATCACAATGTTCCATGACTCTTGTCATCAAAATGCCTCATGATCCTTTTAATCACAATGCTCCATGACTCCTTTCATCACTTGTTCCATGATACTTGTCATTGCACTGCCTTATGACCTTTTTCATAACAAGCTCCATGATACCAGTCATAACAATGCTCCATGACCATTGTTGTCACAATGCTCCATGCCCCTTTCAACACAATGCTCCATATCAAGTGTCATCAAAATGCTCCATGGCCTTTGTCATCACAATTATACATGGCCCCTGTAATCACAATGCTCCATGCCCTTGTCATCACAAAACTCCAGAACTCTTGTCATCATAATGATGAATGCCCATGTCATCACAAAGCTCCATGATACTTGTCATCACAATGCTCCATGGCCTTTGTCATCACAATGTTCCATGGCCCCTGTCATCACAGTGCTCCATGATACCTTTCGTCACAATTCTAGATGACCACTGTCATCACAATGCCCCAAGACACATGTCATCACAATTAGCCATGGCCCTTGTCATCACAATGCTCCATCATCCGTGTCATCACAATGGTCCAGGACACTTGTCATCACAATGATCCATGACCACTTACATCACAATGCTCCTTGACCCTGTCATTTTATTGCTCCATGGCCTATGCATTCACAATGCTCCATGGCACCTGTAATCACATTTCTCCATGATCCTTTTCATCACAATATTCTATGACCACTCTCATCACAATACCCCATGACGCCTATCATCATAATGCTCCAAGGCCCCTCTCATCACAATGCTCCATGAACCCTGTCATCACAATGTTCCATGACACTTGTCATCCCAGTGCTCCATGATCCTTCTCATCACAATATTCACTGCCCATGTAATCACAATGCTCCTGGTCCCCTGTAATCACAATGCTCCGTACCCTTTTCATCACAATGCTCCAGAACTCTTGTCATCATAATGCTCCATGCCCGTGTCATCACAATGCTCCATGACCACTTTCATCACAATGCTCCTTGACCCCTGTCATCACAATCCTCCATGGCCTATGTATTCACAATGCTACATGGCCCCTGTAATCACATTGCTCCATGATCCATTTCATCACAATGTTCTATGGCCACTGTCATCACAATGCCACATTACACCTGTCATCACAATGCTCCATGACCCCTGTCAGCCCAATGTTCCATGACAGATGTCATAAGTATCCTCCATGGTCCCTGTATTCACAATGCTCCATTCCCTTGTCAACGCAATGCTCCAGAACTCTGGTCATCATAATGCTCGAAGAACCTTGTCATCACAACGCTCCATGACCCGTATCATCACAATGGTCCAGGACACTTGTCATCACAATGATCCATGACCACTTACATCACAATGCTCCTTGACTCCTGTCATCACAATGCTCCATAGCGTATTCATTCGAAATGCTACATGGTCCCTATAATCACATTGCTCCATGATCCATTTCGTCACAATGCTCTATGAACACTGTCATCACAATGCCACATTACACCTGTCATCACAATGCTCCATGGCCCCTGTCAGCACAATGTTCCATGACAGATGTCATCACAATGCTTTAGAACTCTTGTCTTCATAGTCCTCCATGCCCGTTTCATCACAATGCTCCATGACACTTGTCATCACAATACTCCATGGCCTTTGTCATCACAATGTTCCATGGTCCCTGTCATCACAGTGCTCCATGAATCCTTTCTTCATAATTCTAGATGACCACTGTCATCACAATTCGCCATGGCACCTGTCATCACAATGCTCCATGGCCTATGTATTCACAATTTTCCATGGCCCCTGAAATCACATTGCTCCATGATCCCTTTCATCACAATGCTGCATGCCCCCTGTCATCAAAATGCCCCGTGACACCTGTCATCACAATGCTCCATGGCCTTTATCATCACAATGCTCCATGACCCCTGTCATCACAATGCTCAATGACCCTTGTCATCACAATGCTCCATAGCCCCTGTAATCACAATGCTCCATGCCATTCTCATCACAATGCTCCAGACCTCTTGTCATCATAAGGCTCTATGCCCTTGTCCTCACAATGCTACATGACACGTGTCAGCACAATGTTCCTTGGCCTTTAACATCACAATGTTCCATGGCCCCTGTCATCCCAGTGCTCCAGTATAACTTTCATCACAATGCTAGATGACCACTGTCATCACAATGCCCAATGACACCTGTCATCATAATTCGCCATGGCCCTTGACATCACAATGCTCCATGAACCGTGTCATCACAAGATTCCAGGACACTTGTCATCACAATGATCCTTGACTTCTTTCATCACAATGCTCCATAACCACTGTCATCACAAAGTTCCATGGCCCCTGTAATCACATTGCTCCATGATCCCTTTCATCACAATGCTCCACGACCCTTCTCATCACAATGATCCCAGCCCTTGTCATCACAATGCTCCATGACCCTTCTCATCACAATGTTCCCTGCACTTTTCATCACAATGCTCCATGGACCCTGTAATCACAATGCTCCATGCCCTTGTCATCACAATTCTCCAGAACACTTGTAATCATAATGCCCCTTGCCCATGTCATCACAATGCTCTATGACACTTGTCATCAGAATCCTCCACGGCCTTTGTCATCAAAATGCTCCAAGTCCCCTTTCATCACCGTGTTCCATGATACCTTTCATCACACAGCTAGATTACCACTGTCATCACTATGCCCCATGACACCTGGCATCACAATTCTCCATTGCCCTTTTCATCATAATCCTCCATGAAACGAGTCATCACAATGCTCCATGATCCGAGTCATCACAAGGTTCCAGGACACTTAACATCACAATGATCCTTGACCACTTTCATCACAATGCTCCATGGCACCTGTTATCTCAATGCTCCATGGCCTATGTATTCACAATGCTCCATGGCCCCTGTAATCACGGTTTTCCATGACCCCATTCATCACAATCCTCCTTGACCACTGTCATCACAACGCCCCATGAAGCCTGTCATCACGATGCTCCAAGGCCACTATCATCACAATGCTCCATGATCCCTGTCATCCTAATGTTCCCTGCCCATGTCATCACAGTGTTCCTTGTCCCTTTTAATCACAATGCCACATACCCTTGTCATCACAATGCTCCATGGCCCCTGTAAACACAATGCTCCAGGCCCTTGCCATTACAATACTCCAGAACTCTTTTCATCATAATGCTCCATGCCCGTGTCATCACAATGTTCCAGGACACTTGTCACCACAATGTTCCATGGCCTTTGTCATCACAATGCTCCATGGCCCCTCTAATCATAGTGCTCCATGATACCTTTCATCACAATTCTAGATGACCACTGTCATCACAATGCCCCTTGACACATGTCATCATAATTGGCCAGGGCCCTTGACATCACAATGCTTGATGAACCATGTCATCACAATGTTCATGGACAATTGTCATCACAATGCTCCATGACAACTTACATCACAATGCTCCTTGACCCTTGTCATTTCATTGCTCCATGGCCCCTGTAATCACATTGCTCCATGATCCCCTTCATCACAATGCTCCATGATCCCTGTCATCACAATGCTCGAAGACCCTTGACATCACAATGCTCCATGGTCTCTATAATCACAATGCTCCATGCGCTTGTCATCACAGTGCTCCAGAATTCTTGTCATCAAAATATTCCATGGCCTTTGTCATCACAATGCTCCATGACCCCTGTCATCACAATGTTCCATGACTCTTGTCATCAAAATGCCTCATGATCCTTTTAATCACAATGCTCCATGACTCCTTTCATCACATGCTCCATGATACTTGTCATTACACTGCCCCATGACCTTTTTCATAACAATGCTCCATGATACCAGTCATCACAATGCTCCATGACCATTGTCGTCACAATGCTCCATGCCCCTTTCAACAAAATGCTCCATGACAACTGTTATCACAATGCTCCATGGCCTTTGTCATCACAATTATACATGGTCCCTGTAATCACAGTGCTCCATGACCCCTGTCATTACAATGCTCCATGACCACTGTCATCACCATACCCCATGAACCCAGTCATCACAATGCTCCATAGCCCTTGTCATCACAATGCTCCATGATCCCTGTCATCACAATGTTCCATGACTCTTGTCATCAAAATGCCTCATGATCCTTTTAATCACAATGCTCCATGACTCCTTTCATCACTTGTTCCATGATACTTGTCATTGCACTGCCTTATGACCTTTTTCATAACAAGCTCCATGATACCAGTCATAACAATGCTCCATGACCATTGTTGTCACAATGCTCCATGCCCCTTTCAACACAATGCTCCATATCAAGTGTCATCAAAATGCTCCATGGCCTTTGTCATCACAATTATACATGGCCCCTGTAATCACAGTGCTCCATGACCCCTTTCATCACAATCCTCCATGACCACTGTCATCACAATGCCCCATGAACCCTGTCATCACAATTCTCCATGGCCCCTGTCATTACAATGCTCCATGACCACTGTCATCACAATGTTCCATGATCGCTGTAATCACAATGACCCATGAGATCTTTCCTCAGAAGGCTCCAGTACGCCTGTCTTAACAATGCTCCAATGCCCGTCTCATCACAATGCTCCATGATCCCTGTCAGCACAACTTTAAATGACAATTGTCATCACAATGCTCCATGACACCTGTCATCACAAAGTTGCCTGCCCATGTCATCAAAATGCTCCATGTCCCCTGTAATCACAATGTTCTATTACACCTGTCATCACAAAGTTCCCTGCCCATGTCATCACAATGCTCCATTACCAATGTAATCAAAATGTTCGCCTGCCCTTGTCATCAAAATGCTCCATCACCCCTTTAATCACAATGCTCCATGAACCCTGTCATCACAATGTTCCATGACAGTTGTTAACACAATGCTCCATGACCCCTGTAATCACAATGCTCCATGCCCTTGTCATCACAAAACTCCAGAACTCTTGTCATCATAATGATGAATGCCCATGTCATCACAAAGCTCCATGATACTTGTCATCACAATGCTCCATGGCCTTTGTCATCACAATGTTCCATGGCCCCTGTCATCACAGTGCTCCATGATACCTTTCGTCACAATTCTAGATGACCACTGTCATCACAATGCCCCAAGACACATGTCATCACAATTAGCCATGGCCCTTGTCATCACAATGCTCCATCATCCGTGTCATCACAATGGTCCAGGACACTTGTCATCACAATGATCCATGACCACTTACATCACAATGCTCCTTGACCCTGTCATTTTATTGCTCCATGGCCTATGCATTCACAATGCTCCATGGCACCTGTAATCACATTTCTCCATGATCCTTTTCATCACAATATTCTATGACCACTCTCATCACAATACCCCATGACGCCTATCATCATAATGCTCCAAGGCCCCTCTCATCACAATGCTCCATGAACCCTGTCATCACAATGTTCCATGACACTTGTCATCCCAGTGCTCCATGATCCTTGTCATCACAATATTCACTGCCCATGTAATCACAATGCTCCTGGTCCCCTGTAATCACAATGCTCCGTACCCTTTTCATCACAATGCTCCAGAACTCTTGTCATCATAATGCTCCATGCCCGTGTCATCACAATGCTCCATGACCACTTTCATCACAATGCTCCTTGACCCCTGTCATCACAATCCTCCATGGCCTATGTATTCACAATGCTACATGGCCCCTGTAATCACATTGCTCCATGATCCATTTCATCACAATGTTCTATGGCCACTGTCATCACAATGCCACATTACACCTGTCATCACAATGCTCCATGACCCCTGTCAGCCCAATGTTCCATGACAGATGTCATAAGTATCCTCCATGGTCCCTGTATTCACAATGCTCCATTCCCTTGTCAACGCAATGCTCCAGAACTCTGGTCATCATAATGCTCGAAGAACCTTGTCATCACAACGCTCCATGACCCGTATCATCACAATGGTCCAGGACACTTGTCATCACAATGATCCATGACCACTTACATCACAATGCTCCTTGACTCCTGTCATCACAATGCTCCATAGCGTATTCATTCGAAATGCTACATGGTCCCTATAATCACATTGCTCCATGATCCATTTCGTCACAATGCTCTATGAACACTGTCATCACAATGCCACATTACACCTGTCATCACAATGCTCCATGGCCCCTGTCAGCACAATGTTCCATGACAGATGTCATCACAATGCTTTAGAACTCTTGTCTTCATAGTCCTCCATGCCCGTTTCATCACAATGCTCCATGACACTTGTCATCACAATACTCCATGGCCTTTGTCATCACAATGTTCCATGGTCCCTGTCATCACAGTGCTCCATGAATCCTTTCTTCATAATTCTAGATGACCACTGTCATCACAATTCGCCATGGCACCTGTCATCACAATGCTCCATGGCCTATGTATTCACAATTTTCCATGGCCCCTGAAATCACATTGCTCCATGATCCCTTTCATCACAATGCTGCATGCCCCCTGTCATCAAAATGCCCCGTGACACCTGTCATCACAATGCTCCATGGCCTTTATCATCACAATGCTCCATGACCCCTGTCATCACAATGCTCAATGACCCTTGTCATCACAATGCTCCATAGCCCCTGTAATCACAATGCTCCATGCCATTCTCATCACAATGCTCCAGACCTCTTGTCATCATAAGGCTCTATGCCCTTGTCCTCACAATGCTACATGACACGTGTCAGCACAATGTTCCTTGGCCTTTAACATCACAATGTTCCATGGCCCCTGTCATCCCAGTGCTCCAGTATAACTTTCATCACAATGCTAGATGACCACTGTCATCACAATGCCCAATGACACCTGTCATCATAATTCGCCATGGCCCTTGACATCACAATGCTCCATGAACCGTGTCATCACAAGATTCCAGGACACTTGTCATCACAATGATCCTTGACTTCTTTCATCACAATGCTCCATAACCACTGTCATCACAAAGTTCCATGGCCCCTGTAATCACATTGCTCCATGATCCCTTTCATCACAATGCTCCACGACCCTTCTCATCACAATGATCCCAGCCCTTGTCATCACAATGCTCCATGACCTTTCTCATCACAATGTTCCCTGCACTTTTCATCACAATGCTCCATGGACCCTGTAATCACAATGCTCCATGCCCTTGTCATCACAATTCTCCAGAACACTTGTAATCATAATGCCCCTTGCCCATGTCATCACAATGCTCTATGACACTTGTCATCAGAATCCTCCACGGCCTTTGTCATCAAAATGCTCCAAGTCCCCTTTCATCACCGTGTTCCATGATACCTTTCATCACACAGATAGATTACCACTGTCATCACTATGCCCCATGACACCTGGCATCACAATTCTCCATTGCCCTTTTCATCATAATCCTCCATGAAACGAGTCATCACAATGCTCCATGATCCGAGTCATCACAAGGTTCCAGGACACTTAACATCACAATGATCCTTGACCACTTTCATCACAATGCTCCATGGCACCTGTTATCTCAATGCTCCATGGCCTATGTATTCGCAATGCTCCATGGCCCCTGTAATCACGGTTTTCCATGACCCCTTTCATCACAATCCTCCTTGACCACTGTCATCACAACGCCCCATGAAGCCTGTCATCACGATGCTCCAAGGCCACTATCATCACAATGCTCCATGATCCCTGTCATCCTAATGTTCCCTGCCCATGTCATCACAGTGCTCCTTGTCCCTTTTAATCACAATGCCACATACCCTTGTCATCACAATGCTCCATGGCCCCTGTAAACACAATGCTCCAGGCCCTTGCCATTACAATACTCCAGAACTCTTTTCATCATAATGCTCCATGCCCGTGTCATCACAATGGTCCAGGACACTTGTCACCACAAAGTTCCATGGCCTTTGTCATCACAATGCTCCATGACCCCTGTCATCACAATGTTCCATGACTCTTGTCATCAAAATGCCTCATGATCCTTTTAATCACAATGCTCCATGATACTTGTCATTACACTGCCCCATGACCTTTTTCATAACAATGCTCCATGATACCAGTCATCACAATGCTCCATGACCATTGTCGTCACAATGCTCCATGCCCCTTTCAACAAAATGCTCCATGACAACTGTTATCACAATGCTCCATGGCCTTTGTCATCACAATTATACATGGTCCCTGTAATCACAGTGCTCCATGACCCCTGTCATTACAATGCTCCATGACCACTGTCATCACCATACCCCATGAACCCAGTCATCACAATGCTCCATAGCCCTTGTCATCACAATGCTCCATGATCCCTGTCATCACAATGTTCCATGACTCTTGTCATCAAAATGCCTCATGATCCTTTTAATCACAATGCTCCATGACTCCTTTCATCACTTGTTCCATGATACTTGTCATTGCACTGCCTTATGACCTTTTTCATAACAAGCTCCATGATACCAGTCATAACAATGCTCCATGACCATTGTTGTCACAATGCTCCATGCCCCTTTCAACACAATGCTCCATATCAAGTGTCATCAAAATGCTCCATGGCCTTTGTCATCACAATTATACATGGCCCCTGTAATCACAGTGCTCCATGACCCCTTTCATCACAATCCTCCATGACCACTGTCATCACAATGCCCCATGAACCCTGTCATCACAATTCTCCATGGCCCCTGTCATTACAATGCTCCATGACCACTGTCATCACAATGTTCCATGATCGCTGTAATCACAATGACCCATGAGATCTTTCCTCAGAAGGCTCCAGTACGCCTGTCTTAACAATGCTCCAATGCCCGTCTCATCACAATGCTCCATGATCCCTGTCAGCACAACTTTAAATGACAATTGTCATCACAATGCTCCATGACACCTGTCATCACAAAGTTGCCTGCCCATGTCATCAAAATGCTCCTTGTCCCCTGTAATCACAATGTTCTATTACACCTGTCATCACAAAGTTCCCTGCCCATGTCATCACAATGCTCCATTACCAATGTAATCAAAATGTTCGCCTGCCCTTGTCATCAAAATGCTCCATCACCCCTTTAATCACAATGCTCCATGAACCCTGTCATCACAATGTTCCATGACAGTTGTTAACACAATGCTCCATGACCCCTGTAATCACAATGCTCCATGCCCTTGTCATCACAAAACTCCAGAACTCTTGTCATCATAATGATGAATGCCCATGTCATCACAAAGCTCCATGATACTTGTCATCACAATGCTCCATGGCCTTTGTCATCACAATGTTCCATGGCCCCTGTCATCACAGTGCTCCATGATACCTTTCGTCACAATTCTAGATGACCACTGTCATCACAATGCCCCAAGACACATGTCATCACAATTAGCCATGGCCCTTGTCATCACAATGCTCCATCATCCGTGTCATCACAATGGTCCAGGACACTTGTCATCACAATGATCCATGACCACTTACATCACAATGCTCCTTGACCCTGTCATTTTATTGCTCCATGGCCTATGCATTCACAATGCTCCATGGCACCTGTAATCACATTTCTCCATGATCCTTTTCATCACAATATTCTATGACCACTCTCATCACAATACCCCATGACGCCTATCATCATAATGCTCCAAGGCCCCTCTCATCACAATGCTCCATGAACCCTGTCATCACAATGTTCCATGACACTTGTCATCCCAGTGCTCCATGATCCTTGTCATCACAATATTCACTGCCCATGTAATCACAATGCTCCTGGTCCCCTGTAATCACAATGCTCCGTACCCTTTTCATCACAATGCTCCAGAACTCTTGTCATCATAATGCTCCATGCCCGTGTCATCACAATGCTCCATGACCACTTTCATCACAATGCTCCTTGACCCCTGTCATCACAATCCTCCATGGCCTATGTATTCACAATGCTACATGGCCCCTGTAATCACATTGCTCCATGATCCATTTCATCACAATGTTCTATGGCCACTGTCATCACAATGCCACATTACACCTGTCATCACAATGCTCCATGACCCCTGTCAGCCCAATGTTCCATGACAGATGTCATAAGTATCCTCCATGGTCCCTGTATTCACAATGCTCCATTCCCTTGTCAACGCAATGCTCCAGAACTCTGGTCATCATAATGCTCGAAGAACCTTGTCATCACAACGCTCCATGACCCGTATCATCACAATGGTCCAGGACACTTGTCATCACAATGATCCATGACCACTTACATCACAATGCTCCTTGACTCCTGTCATCACAATGCTCCATAGCGTATTCATTCGAAATGCTACATGGTCCCTATAATCACATTGCTCCATGATCCATTTCGTCACAATGCTCTATGAACACTGTCATCACAATGCCACATTACACCTGTCATCACAATGCTCCATGGCCCCTGTCAGCACAATGTTCCATGACAGATGTCATCACAATGCTTTAGAACTCTTGTCTTCATAGTCCTCCATGCCCGTTTCATCACAATGCTCCATGACACTTGTCATCACAATACTCCATGGCCTTTGTCATCACAATGTTCCATGGTCCCTGTCATCACAGTGCTCCATGAATCCTTTCTTCATAATTCTAGATGACCACTGTCATCACAATTCGCCATGGCACCTGTCATCACAATGCTCCATGGCCTATGTATTCACAATTTTCCATGGCCCCTGAAATCACATTGCTCCATGATCCCTTTCATCACAATGCTGCATGCCCCCTGTCATCAAAATGCCCCGTGACACCTGTCATCACAATGCTCCATGGCCTTTATCATCACAATGCTCCATGACCCCTGTCATCACAATGCTCAATGACCCTTGTCATCACAATGCTCCATAGCCCCTGTAATCACAATGCTCCATGCCATTCTCATCACAATGCTCCAGACCTCTTGTCATCATAAGGCTCTATGCCCTTGTCCTCACAATGCTACATGACACGTGTCAGCACAATGTTCCTTGGCCTTTAACATCACAATGTTCCATGGCCCCTGTCATCCCAGTGCTCCAGTATAACTTTCATCACAATGCTAGATGACCACTGTCATCACAATGCCCAATGACACCTGTCATCATAATTCGCCATGGCCCTTGACATCACAATGCTCCATGAACCGTGTCATCACAAGATTCCAGGACACTTGTCATCACAATGATCCTTGACTTCTTTCATCACAATGCTCCATAACCACTGTCATCACAAAGTTCCATGGCCCCTGTAATCACATTGCTCCATGATCCCTTTCATCACAATGCTCCACGACCCTTCTCATCACAATGATCCCAGCCCTTGTCATCACAATGCTCCATGACCCTTCTCATCACAATGTTCCCTGCACTTTTCATCACAATGCTCCATGGACCCTGTAATCACAATGCTCCATGCCCTTGTCATCACAATTCTCCAGAACACTTGTAATCATAATGCCCCTTGCCCATGTCATCACAATGCTCTATGACACTTGTCATCAGAATCCTCCACGGCCTTTGTCATCAAAATGCTCCAAGTCCCCTTTCATCACCGTGTTCCATGATACCTTTCATCACACAGCTAGATTACCACTGTCATCACTATGCCCCATGACACCTGGCATCACAATTCTCCATTGCCCTTTTCATCATAATCCTCCATGAAACGAGTCATCACAATGCTCCATGATCCGAGTCATCACAAGGTTCCACGACACTTAACATCACAATGATCCTTGAGCACTTTCATCACAATGCTCCATGGCACCTGTTATCTCAATGCTCCATGGCCTATGTATTCACAATGCTCCATGGCCCCTGTAATCACGGTTTTCCATGACCCCTTTCATCACAATCCTCCTTGACCACTGTCATCACAACGCCCCATGAAGCCTGTCATCACGATGCTCCAAGGCCACTATCATCACAATGCTCCATGATCCCTGTCATCCTAATGTTCCCTGCCCATGTCATCACAGTGCTCCTTGTCCCTTTTAATCACAATGCCACATACCCTTGTCATCACAATGCTCCATGGCCCCTGTAAACACAATGCTCCAGGCCCTTGCCATTACAATACTCCAGAACTCTTTTCATCATAATGCTCCATGCCCGTGTCATCACAATGTTCCAGGACACTTGTCACCACAATGTTCCATGGCCTTTGTCATCACAATGCTCCATGGCCCCTCTAATCATAGTGCTCCATGATACCTTTCATCACAATTCTAGATGACCACTGTCATCACAATGCCCCTTGACACATGTCATCATAATTGGCCAGGGCCCTTGACATCACAATGCTTGATGAACCATGTCATCACAATGTTCATGGACAATTGTCATCACAATGCTCCATGACAACTTACATCACAATGCTCCTTGACCCTTGTCATTTCATTGCTCCATGGCCCCTGTAATCACATTGCTCCATGATCCCCTTCATCACAATGCTCCATGATCCCTGTCATCACAATGCTCGAAGACCCTTGACATCACAATGCTCCATGGTCCCTATAATCACAATGCTCCATGCGCTTGTCATCACAGTGCTCCAGAATTCTTGTCATCAAAATATTCCATGGCCTTTGTCATCACAATGCTCCATGACCCCTGTCATCACAATGTTCCATGACTCTTGTCATCAAAATGCCTCATGATCCTTTTAATCACAATGCTCCATGATACTTGTCATTACACTGCCCCATGACCTTTTTCATAACAATGCTCCATGATACCAGTCATCACAATGCTCCATGACCATTGTCGTCACAATGCTCCATGCCCCTTTCAACAAAATGCTCCATGACAACTGTTATCACAATGCTCCATGGCCTTTGTCATCACAATTATACATGGTCCCTGTAATCACAGTGCTCCATGACCCCTGTCATTACAATGCTCCATGACCACTGTCATCACCATACCCCATGAACCCAGTCATCACAATGCTCCATAGCCCTTGTCATCACAATGCTCCATGATCCCTGTCATCACAATGTTCCATGACTCTTGTCATCAAAATGCCTCATGATCCTTTTAATCACAATGCTCCATGACTCCTTTCATCACTTGTTCCATGATACTTGTCATTGCACTGCCTTATGACCTTTTTCATAACAAGCTCCATGATACCAGTCATAACAATGCTCCATGACCATTGTTGTCACAATGCTCCATGCCCCTTTCAACACAATGCTCCATATCAAGTGTCATCAAAATGCTCCATGGCCTTTGTCATCACAATTATACATGGCCCCTGTAATCACAGTGCTCCATGACCCCTTTCATCACAATCCTCCATGACCACTGTCATCACAATGCCCCATGAACCCTGTCATCACAATTCTCCATGGCCCCTGTCTTAACAATGCTCCAATGCCCGTCTCATCACAATGCTCCATGATCCCTGTCAGCACAACTTTAAATGACAATTGTCATCACAATGCTCCATGACACCTGTCATCACAAAGTTGCCTGCCCATGTCATCAAAATGCTCCATGTCCCCTGTAATCACAATGTTCTATTACACCTGTCATCACAAAGTTCCCTGCCCATGTCATCACAATGCTCCATTACCAATGTAATCAAAATGTTCGCCTGCCCTTGTCATCAAAATGCTCCATCACCCCTTTAATCACAATGCTCCATGAACCCTGTCATCACAATGTTCCATGACAGTTGTTAACACAATGCTCCATGACCCCTGTAATCACAATGCTCCATGCCCTTGTCATCACAAAACTCCAGAACTCTTGTCATCATAATGATGAATGCCCATGTCATCACAAAGCTCCATGATACTTGTCATCACAATGCTCCATGGCCTTTGTCATCACAATGTTCCATGGCCCCTGTCATCACAGTGCTCCATGATACCTTTCGTCACAATTCTAGATGACCACTGTCATCACAATGCCCCAAGACACATGTCATCACAATTAGCCATGGCCCTTGTCATCACAATGCTCCATCATCCGTGTCATCACAATGGTCCAGGACACTTGTCATCACAATGATCCATGACCACTTACATCACAATGCTCCTTGACCCTGTCATTTTATTGCTCCATGGCCTATGCATTCACAATGCTCCATGGCACCTGTAATCACATTTCTCCATGATCCTTTTCATCACAATATTCTATGACCACTCTCATCACAATACCCCATGACGCCTATCATCATAATGCTCCAAGGCCCCTCTCATCACAATGCTCCATGAACCCTGTCATCACAATGTTCCATGACACTTGTCATCCCAGTGCTCCATGATCCTTGTCATCACAATATTCACTGCCCATGTAACTACAACGCTCCTGGTCCCCTGTAATCACAATGCTCCGTACCCTTTTCATCACAATGCTCCAGAACTCTTGTCATCATAATGCTCCATGCCCGTGTCATCACAATGCTCCATGACCACTTTCATCACAATGCTCCTTGACCCCTGTCATCACAATCCTCCATGGCCTATGTATTCACAATGCTACATGGCCCCTGTAATCACATTGCTCCATGATCCATTTCGTCACAATGCTCTATGAACACTCTCATCACAATGCCACATTACACCTGTCATCACAATGCTCCATGGCCCCTGTCAGCACAATGTTCCATGACAGATGTCATCACAATGCTTTAGAACTCTTGTCTTCATAGTCCTCCATGCCCGTTTCATCACAATGCTCCATGACACTTGTCATCACAATACTCCATGGCCTTTGTCATCACAATGTTCCATGGTCCCTGTCATCACAGTGCTCCATGAATCCTTTCTTCATAATTCTAGATGACCACTGTCATCACAATTCGCCATGGCACCTGTCATCACAATGCTCCATGGCCTATGTATTCACAATTTTCCATGGCCCCTGAAATCACATTGCTCCATGATCCCTTTCATCACAATGCTGCATGCCCCCTGTCATCAAAATGCCCCGTGACACCTGTCATCACAATGCTCCATGGCCTTTATCATCACAATGCTCCATGACCCCTGTCATCACAATGCTCAATGACCCTTGTCATCACAATGCTCCATAGCCCCTGTAATCACAATGCTCCATGCCATTCTCATCACAATGCTCCAGACCTCTTGTCATCATAAGGCTCTATGCCCTTGTCCTCACAATGCTACATGACACATGTCAGCACAATGTTCCTTGGCCTTTAACATCACAATGTTCCATGGCCCCTGTCATCCCAGTGCTCCAGTATAACTTTCATCACAATGCTAGATGACCACTGTCATCACAATGCCCAATGACACCTGTCATCATAATTCGCCATGGCCCTTGACATCACAATGCTCCATGAACCGTGTCATCACAAGATTCCAGGACACTTGTCATCACAATGATCCTTGACTTCTTTCATCACAATGCTCCATAACCACTGTCATCACAAAGTTCCATGGCCCCTGTAATCACATTGCTCCATGATCCCTTTCATCACAATGCTCCACGACCCTTCTCATCACAATGATCCCAGCCCTTGTCATCACAATGCTCCATGACCCTTCTCATCACAATGTTCCCTGCACTTTTCATCACAATGCTCCATGGACCCTGTAATCACAATGCTCCATGCCCTTGTCATCACAATTCTCCAGAACACTTGTAATCATAATGCCCCTTGCCCATGTCATCACAATGCTCTATGACACTTGTCATCAGAATCCTCCACGGCCTTTGTCATCAAAATGCTCCAAGTCCCCTTTCATCACCGTGTTCCATGATACCTTTCATCACACAGCTAGATTACCACTGTCATCACTATGCCCCATGACACCTGGCATCACAATTCTCCATTGCCCTTTTCATCATAATCCTCCATGAAACGAGTCATCACAATGCTCCATGATCCGAGTCATCACAAGGTTCCAGGACACTTAACATCACAATGATCCTTGAGCACTTTCATCACAATGCTCCATGGCACCTGTTATCTCAATGCTCCATGGCCTATGTATTCACAATGCTCCATGGCCCCTGTAATCACGGTTTTCCATGACCCCTTTCATCACAATCCTCCTTGACCACTGTCATCACAACGCCCCATGAAGCCTGTCATCACGATGCTCCAAGGCCACTATCATCACAATGCTCCATGATCCCTGTCATCCTAATGTTCCCTGCCCATGTCATCACAGTGCTCCTTGTCCCTTTTAATCACAATGCCACATACCCTTGTCATCACAATGCTCCATGGCCCCTGTAAACACAATGCTCCAGGCCCTTGCCATTACAATACTCCAGAACTCTTTTCATCATAATGCTCCATGCCCGTGTCATCACAATGTTCCAGGACACTTGTCACCACAATGTTCCATGGCCTTTGTCATCACAATGCTCCATGGCCCCTCTAATCATAGTGCTCCATGATACCTTTCATCACAATTCTAGATGACCACTGTCATCACAATGCCCCTTGACACATGTCATCATAATTGGCCAGGGCCCTTGACATCACAATGCTTGATGAACCATGTCATCACAATGTTCATGGACAATTGTCATCACAATGCTCCATGACAACTTACATCACAATGCTCCTTGACCCTTGTCATTTCATTGCTCCATGGCCCCTGTAATCACATTGCTCCATGATCCCCTTCATCACAATGCTCCATGATCCCTGTCATCACAATGCTCGAAGACCCTTGACATCACAATGCTCCATGGTCCCTATAATCACAATGCTCCATGCGCTTGTCATCACAGTGCTCCAGAATTCTTGTCATCAAAATATTCCATGGCCTTTGTCATCACAATGCTCCATGACCCCTGTCATCACAATGTTCCATGACTCTTGTCATCAAAATGCCTCATGATCCTTTTAATCACAATGCTCCATGACTCCTTTCATCACATGCTCCATGATACTTGTCATTACACTGCCCCATGACCTTTTTCATAACAATGCTCCATGATACCAGTCATCACAATGCTCCATGACCATTGTCGTCACAATGCTCCATGCCCCTTTCAACAAAATGCTCCATGACAACTGTTATCACAATGCTCCATGGCCTTTGTCATCACAATTATACATGGTCCCTGCAATCACAGTGCTCCATGACCCCTTTCATCACAATGCTCCATGACCACTGTCATCACAATGCCCCATGACCCCTGTCATTACAATGCTCCATGACCACTGTCATCACCATACCCCATGAACCCAGTCATCACAATGCTCCATAGCCCTTGTCATCACAATGCTCCATGATCCCTGTCATCACAATGTTCCATGACTCTTGTCATCAAAATGCCTCATGATCCTTTTAATCACAATGCTCCATGACTCCTTTCATCACTTGTTCCATGATACTTGTCATTGCACTGCCTTATGACCTTTTTCATAACAAGCTCCATGATACCAGTCATAACAATGCTCCATGACCATTGTTGTCACAATGCTCCATGCCCCTTTCAACACAATGCTCCATATCAAGTGTCATCAAAATGCTCCATGGCCTTTGTCATCACAATTATACATGGCCCCTGTAATCACAGTGCTCCATGACCCCTTTCATCACAATCCTCCATGACCACTGTCATCACAATGCCCCATGAACCCTGTCATCACAATTCTCCATGGCCCCTGTCATTACAATGCTCCATGACCACTGTCATCACAATGTTCCATGATCGCTGTAATCACAATGACCCATGAGATCTTTCCTCAGAAGGCTCCAGTACGCCTGTCTTAACAATGCTCCAATGCCCGTCTCATCACAATGCTCCATGATCCCTGTCAGCACAACTTTAAATGACAATTGTCATCACAATGCTCCATGACACCTGTCATCACAAAGTTGCCTGCCCATGTCATCAAAATGCTCCATGTCCCCTGTAATCACAATGTTCTATTACACCTGTCATCACAAAGTTCCCTGCCCATGTCATCACAATGCTCCATTACCAATGTAATCAAAATGTTCGCCTGCCCTTGTCATCAAAATGCTCCATCACCCCTTTAATCACAATGCTCCATGAACCCTGTCATCACAATGTTCCATGACAGTTGTTAAAACAATGCTCCATGACCCCTGTAATCACAATGCTCCATGCCCTTGTCATCACAAAACTCCAGAACTCTTGTCATCATAATGATGAATGCCCATGTCATCACAAAGCTCCATGATACTTGTCATCACAATGCTCCATGGCCTTTGTCATCACAATGTTCCATGGCCCCTGTCATCACAGTGCTCCATGATACCTTTCGTCACAATTCTAGATGACCACTGTCATCACAATGCCCCAAGACACATGTCATCACAATTAGCCATGGCCCTTGTCATCACAATGCTCCATCATCCGTGTCATCACAATGGTCCAGGACACTTGTCATCACAATGATCCATGACCACTTACATCACAATGCTCCTTGACCCTGTCATTTTATTGCTCCATGGCCTATGCATTCACAATGCTCCATGGCACCTGTAATCACATTTCTCCATGATCCTTTTCATCACAATATTCTATGACCACTCTCATCACAATACCCCATGACGCCTATCATCATAATGCTCCAAGGCCCCTCTCATCACAATGCTCCATGAACCCTGTCATCACAATGTTCCATGACACTTGTCATCCCAGTGCTCCATGATCCTTGTCATCACAATATTCACTGCCCATGTAATCACAATGCTCCTGGTCCCCTGTAATCACAATGCTCCGTACCCTTTTCATCACAATGCTCCAGAACTCTTGTCATCATAATGCTCCATGCCCGTGTCATCACAATGCTCCATGACCACTTTCATCACAATGCTCCTTGACCCCTGTCATCACAATCCTCCATGGCCTATGTATTCACAATGCTACATGGCCCCTGTAATCACATTGCTCCATGATCCATTTCATCACAATGTTCTATGGCCACTGTCATCACAATGCCACATTACACCTGTCATCACAATGCTCCATGACCCCTGTCAGCCCAATGTTCCATGACAGATGTCATAAGTATCCTCCATGGTCCCTGTATTCACAATGCTCCATTCCCTTGTCAACGCAATGCTCCAGAACTCTGGTCATCATAATGCTCGAAGAACTTTGTCATCACAACGCTCCATGACCCGTATCATCACAATGGTCCAGGACACTTGTCATCACAATGATCCATGACCACTTACATCACAATGCTCCTTGACCCCTGTCATCACAATGCTCCATAGCGTATTCATTCGAAATGCTACATGGTCCCTATAATCACATTGCTCCATGATCCATTTCGTCACAATGCTCTATGAACACTGTCATCACAATGCCACATTACACCTGTCATCACAATGCTCCATGGCCCCTGTCAGCACAATGTTCCATGACAGATGTCATCACAATGCTTTAGAACTCTTGTCTTCATAGTCCTCCATGCCCGTTTCATCACAATGCTCCATGACACTTGTCATCACAATACTCCATGGCCTTTGTCATCACAATGTTCCATGGTCCCTGTCATCACAGTGCTCCATGAATCCTTTCTTCATAATTCTAGATGACCACTGTCATCACAATTCGCCATGGCACCTGTCATCACAATGCTCCATGGCCTATGTATTCACAATTTTCCATGGCCCCTGAAATCACATTGCTCCATGATCCCTTTCATCACAATGCTGCATGCCCCCTGTCATCAAAATGCCCCGTGACACCTGTCATCACAATGCTCCATGGCCTTTATCATCACAATGCTCCATGACCCCTGTCATCACAATGCTCAATGACCCTTGTCATCACAATGCTCCATAGCCCCTGTAATCACAATGCTCCATGCCATTCTCATCACAATGCTCCAGACCTCTTGTCATCATAAGGCTCTATGCCCTTGTCCTCACAACGCTACATGACACGTGTCAGCACAATGTTCCTTGGCCTTTAACATCACAATGTTCCATGGCCCCTGTCATCCCAGTGCTCCAGTATAACTTTCATCACAATGCTAGATGACCACTGTCATCACAATGCCCAATGACACCTGTCATCATAATTCGCCATGGCCCTTGACATCACAATGCTCCATGAACCGTGTCATCACAAGATTCCAGGACACTTGTCATCACAATGATCCTTGACTTCTTTCATCACAATGCTCCATAACCACTGTCATCACAAAGTTCCATGGCCCCTGTAATCACATTGCTCCATGATCCCTTTCATCACAATGCTCCACGACCCTTCTCATCACAATGATCCCAGCCCTTGTCATCACAATGCTCCATGACCCTTCTCATCACAATGTTCCCTGCACTTTTCATCACAATGCTCCATGGACCCTGTAATCACAATGCTCCATGCCCTTGTCATCACAATTCTCCAGAACACTTGTAATCATAATGCCCCTTGCCCATGTCATCACAATGCTCTATGACACTTGTCATCAGAATCCTCCACGGCCTTTGTCATCAAAATGCTCCAAGTCCCCTTTCATCACCGTGTTCCATGATACCTTTCATCACACAGCTAGATTACCACTGTCATCACTATGCCCCATGACACCTGGCATCACAATTCTCCATTGCCCTTTTCATCATAATCCTCCATGAAACGAGTCATCACAATGCTCCATGATCCGAGTCATCACAAGGTTCCAGGACACTTAACATCACAATGATCCTTGACCACTTTCATCACAATGCTCCATGGCACCTGTTATCTCAATGCTCCATGGCCTATGTATTCACAATGCTCCATGGCCCCTGTAATCACGGTTTTCCATGACCCCTTTCATCACAATCCTCCTTGACCACTGTCATCACAACGCCCCATGAAGCCTGTCATCACGATGCTCCAAGGCCACTATCATCACAATGCTCCATGATCCCTGTCATCCTAATGTTCCCTGCCCATGTCATCACAGTGCTCCTTGTCCCTTTTAATCACAATGCCACATACCCTTGTCATCACAATGCTCCATGGCCCCTGTAAACACAATGCTCCAGGCCCTTGCCATTACAATACTCCAGAACTCTTTTCATCATAATGCTCCATGCCCGTGTCATCACAATGTTCCAGGACACTTGTCACCACAATGTTCCATGGCCTTTGTCATCACAATGCTCCATGGCCCCTCTAATCATAGTGCTCCATGATACCTTTCATCACAATTCTAGATGACCACTGTCATCACAATGCCCCTTGACACATGTCATCATAATTGGCCAGGGCCCTTGACATCACAATGCTTGATGAACCATGTCATCACAATGTTCATGGACAATTGTCATCACAATGCTCCATGACAACTTACATCACAATGCTCCTTGACCCTTGTCATTTCATTGCTCCATGGCCCCTGTAATCACATTGCTCCATGATCCCCTTCATCACAATGCTCCATGATCCCTGTCATCACAATGCTCGAAGACCCTTGACATCACAATGCTCCATGGTCCCTATAATCACAATGCTCCATGCGCTTGTCATCACAGTGCTCCAGAATTCTTGTCATCAAAATATTCCATGGCCTTTGTCATCACAATGCTCCATGACCCCTGTCATCACAATGTTCCATGACTCTTGTCATCAAAATGCCTCATGATCCTTTTAATCACAATGCTCCATGACTCCTTTCATCACATGCTCCATGATACTTGTCATTACACTGCCCCATGACCTTTTTCATAACAATGCTCCATGATACCAGTCATCACAATGCTCCATGACCATTGTCGTCACAATGCTCCATGCCCCTTTCAACAAAATGCTCCATGACAACTGTTATCACAATGCTCCATGGCCTTTGTCATCACAATTATACATGGTCCCTGTAATCACAGTGCTCCATGACCCCTGTCATTACAATGCTCCATGACCACTGTCATCACCATACCCCATGAACCCAGTCATCACAATGCTCCATAGCCCTTGTCATCACAATGCTCCATGATCCCTGTCATCACAATGTTCCATGACTCTTGTCATCAAAATGCCTCATGATCCTTTTAATCACAATGCTCCATGACTCCTTTCATCACTTGTTCCATGATACTTGTCATTGCACTGCCTTATGACCTTTTTCATAACAAGCTCCATGATACCAGTCATAACAATGCTCCATGACCATTGTTGTCACAATGCTCCATGCCCCTTTCAACACAATGCTCCATATCAAGTGTCATCAAAATGCTCCATGGCCTTTGTCATCACAATTATACATGGCCCCTGTAATCACAGTGCTCCATGACCCCTTTCATCACAATCCTCCATGACCACTGTCATCACAATGCCCCATGAACCCTGTCATCACAATTCTCCATGGCCCCTGTCATTACAATGCTCCATGACCACTGTCATCACAATGTTCCATGATCGCTGTAATCACAATGACCCATGAGATCTTTCCTCAGAAGGCTCCAGTACGCCTGTCTTAACAATGCTCCAATGCCCGTCTCATCACAATGCTCCATGATCCCTGTCAGCACAACTTTAAATGACAATTGTCATCACAATGCTCCATGACACCTGTCATCACAAAGTTGCCTGCCCATGTCATCAAAATGCTCCATGTCCCCTGTAATCACAATGTTCTATTACACCTGTCATCACAAAGTTCCCTGCCCATGTCATCACAATGCTCCATTACCAATGTAATCAAAATGTTCGCCTGGCCTTGTCATCAAAATGCTCCATCACCCCTTTAATCACAATGCTCCATGAACCCTGTCATCACAATGTTCCATGACAGTTGTTAACACAATGCTCCATGACCCCTGTAATCACAATGCTCCATGCCCTTGTCATCACAAAACTCCAGAACTCTTGTCATCATAATGATGAATGCCCATGTCATCACAAAGCTCCATGATACTTGTCATCACAATGCTCCATGGCCTTTGTCATCACAATGTTCCATGGCCCCTGTCATCACAGTGCTCCATGATACCTTTCGTCACAATTCTAGATGACCACTGTCATCACAATGCCCCAAGACACATGTCATCACAATTAGCCATGGCCCTTGTCATCACAATGCTCCATCATCCGTGTCATCACAATGGTCCAGGACACTTGTCATCACCATGATCCATGACCACTTACATCACAATGCTCCTTGACCCTGTCATTTTATTGCTCCATGGCCTATGCATTCACAATGCTCCATGGCACCTGTAATCACATTTCTCCATGATCCTTTTCATCACAATATTCTATGACCACTCTCATCACAATACCCCATGACGCCTATCATCATAATGCTCCAAGGCCCCTCTCATCACAATGCTCCATGAACCCTGTCATCACAATGTTCCATGACACTTGTCATCCCAGTGCTCCATGATCCTTGTCATCACAATATTCACTGCCCATGTAATCACAATGCTCCTGGTCCCCTGTAATCACAATGCTCCGTACCCTTTTCATCACAATGCTCCAGAACTCTTGTCATCATAATGCTCCATGCCCGTGTCATCACAATGCTCCATGACCACTTTCATCACAATGCTCCTTGACCCCTGTCATCACAATCCTCCATGGCCTATGTATTCACAATGCTACATGGCCCCTGTAATCACATTGCTCCATGATCCATTTCATCACAATGTTCTATGGCCACTGTCATCACAATGCCACATTACACCTGTCATCACAATGCTCCATGACCCCTGTCAGCCCAATGTTCCATGACAGATGTCATAAGTATCCTCCATGGTCCCTGTATTCACAATGCTCCATTCCCTTGTCAACGCAATGCTCCAGAACTCTGGTCATCATAATGCTCGAAGAACCTTGTCATCACAACGCTCCATGACCCGTATCATCACAATGGTCCAGGACACTTGTCATCACAATGATCCATGACCACTTACATCACAATGCTCCTTGACTCCTGTCATCACAATGCTCCATAGCGTATTCATTCGAAATGCTACATGGTCCCTATAATCACATTGCTCCATGATCCATTTCGTCACAATGCTCTATGAACACTGTCATCACAATGCCACATTACACCTGTCATCACAATGCTCCATGGCCCCTGTCAGCACAATGTTCCATGACAGATGTCATCACAATGCTTTAGAACTCTTGTCTTCATAGTCCTCCATGCCCGTTTCATCACAATGCTCCATGACACTTGTCATCACAATACTCCATGGCCTTTGTCATCACAATGTTCCATGGTCCCTGTCATCACAGTGCTCCATGAATCCTTTCTTCATAATTCTAGATGACCACTGTCATCACAATTCGCCATGGCACCTGTCATCACAATGCTCCATGGCCTATGTATTCACAATTTTCCATGGCCCCTGAAATCACATTGCTCCATGATCCCTTTCATCACAATGCTGCATGCCCCCTGTCATCAAAATGCCCCGTGACACCTGTCATCACAATGCTCCATGGCCTTTATCATCACAATGCTCCATGACCCCTGTCATCACAATGCTCAATGACCCTTGTCATCACAATGCTCCATAGCCCCTGTAATCACAATGCTCCATGCCATTCTCATCACAATGCTCCAGACCTCTTGTCATCATAAGGCTCTATGCCCTTGTCCTCACAATGCTACATGACACGTGTCAGCACAATGTTCCTTGGCCTTTAACATCACAATGTTCCATGGCCCCTGTCATCCCAGTGCTCCAGTATAACTTTCATCACAATGCTAGATGACCACTGTCATCACAATGCCCAATGACACCTGTCATCATAATTCGCCATGGCCCTTGACATCACAATGCTCCATGAACCGTGTCATCACAAGATTCCAGGACACTTGTCATCACAATGATCCTTGACTTCTTTCATCACAATGCTCCATAACCACTGTCATCACAAAGTTCCATGGCCCCTGTAATCACATTGCTCCATGATCCCTTTCATCACAATGCTCCACGACCCTTCTCATCACAATGATCCCAGCCCTTGTCATCACAATGCTCCATGACCCTTCTCATCACAATGTTCCCTGCACTTTTCATCACAATGCTCCATGGACCCTGTAATCACAATGCTCCATGCCCTTGTCATCACAATTCTCCAGAACACTTGTAATCATAATGCCCCTTGCCCATGTCATCACAATGCTCTATGACACTTGTCATCAGAATCCTCCACGGCCTTTGTCATCAAAATGCTCCAAGTCCCCTTTCATCACCGTGTTCCATGATACCTTTCATCACACAGCTAGATTACCACTGTCATCACTATGCCCCATGACACCTGGCATCACAATTCTCCATTGCCCTTTTCATCATAATCCTCCATGAAACGAGTCATCACAATGCTCCATGATCCGAGTCATCACAAGGTTCCAGGACACTTAACATCACAATGATCCTTGACCACTTTCATCACAATGCTCCATGGCACCTGTTATCTCAATGCTCCATGGCCTATGTATTCACAATGCTCCATGGCCCCTGTAATCACGGTTTTCCATGACCCCTTTCATCACAATCCTCCTTGACCACTGTCATCACAACGCCCCATGAAGCCTGTCATCACGATGCTCCAAGGCCACTATCATCACAATGCTCCATGATCCCTGTCATCCTAATGTTCCCTGCCCATGTCATCACAGTGCTCCTTGTCCCTTTTAATCACAATGCCACATACCCTTGTCATCACAATGCTCCATGGCCCCTGTAAACACAATGCTCCAGGCCCTTGCCATTACAATACTCCAGAACTCTTTTCATCATAATGCTCCATGCCCGTGTCATCACAATGTTCCAGGACACTTGTCACCACAATGTTCCATGGCCTTTGTCATCACAATGCTCCATGGCCCCTCTAATCATAGTGCTCCATGATACCTTTCATCACAATTCTAGATGACCACTGTCATCACAATGCCCCTTGACACATGTCATCATAATTGGCCAGGGCCCTTGACATCACAATGCTTGATGAACCATGTCATCACAATGTTCATGGACAATTGTCATCACAATGCTCCATGACAACTTACATCACAATGCTCCTTGACCCTTGTCATTTCATTGCTCCATGGCCCCTGTAATCACATTGCTCCATGATCCCCTTCATCACAATGCTCCATGATCCCTGTCATCACAATGCTCGAAGACCCTTGACATCACAATGCTCCATGGTCCCTATAATCACAATGCTCCATGCGCTTGTCATCACAGTGCTCCAGAATTCTTGTCATCAAAATATTCCATGGCCTTTGTCATCACAATGCTCCATGACCCCTGTCATCACAATGTTCCATGACTCTTGTCATCAAAATGCCTCATGATCCTTTTAATCACAATGCTCCATGACTCCTTTCATCACATGCTCCATGATACTTGTCATTACACTGCCCCATGACCTTTTTCATAACAATGCTCCATGATACCAGTCATCACAATGCTCCATGACCATTGTCGTCACAATGCTCCATGCCCCTTTCAACAAAATGCTCCATGACAACTGTTATCACAATGCTCCATGGCCTTTGTCATCACAATTATACATGGTCCCTGTAATCACAGTGCTCCATGACCCCTTTCATCACAATGCTCCATGACCACTGTCATCACAATGCCCCATGACCCCTGTCATTACAATGCTCCATGACCACTGTCATCACCATACCCCATGAACCCAGTCATCACAATGCTCCATAGCCCTTGTCATCACAATGCTCCATGATCCCTGTCATCACAATGTTCCATGACTCTTGTCATCAAAATGCCTCATGATCCTTTTAATCACAATGCTCCATGACTCCTTTCATCACTTGTTCCATGATACTTGTCATTGCACTGCCTTATGACCTTTTTCATAACAAGCTCCATGATACCAGTCATAACAATGCTCCATGACCATTGTTGTCACAATGCTCCATGCCCCTTTCAACACAATGCTCCATATCAAGTGTCATCAAAATGCTCCATGGCCTTTGTCATCACAATTATACATGGCCCCTGTAATCACAGTGCTCCATGACCCCTTTCATCACAATCCTCCATGACCACTGTCATCACAATGCCCCATGAACCCTGTCATCACAATTCTCCATGGCCCCTGTCATTACAATGCTCCATGACCACTGTCATCACAATGTTCCATGATCGCTGTAATCACAATGACCCATGAGATCTTTCCTCAGAAGGCTCCAGTACGCCTGTCTTAACAATGCTCCAATGCCCGTCTCATCACAATGCTCCATGATCCCTGTCAGCACAACTTTAAATGACAATTGTCATCACAATGCTCCATGACACCTGTCATCACAAAGTTGCCTGCCCATGTCATCAAAATGCTCCATGTCCCCTGTAATCACAATGTTCTATTACACCTGTCATCACAAAGTTCCCTGCCCATGTCATCACAATGCTCCATTACCAATGTAATCAAAATGTTCGCCTGCCCTTGTCATCAAAATGCTCCATCACCCCTTTAATCACAATGCTCCATGAACCCTGTCATCACAATGTTCCATGACAGTTGTTAACACAATGCTCCATGACCCCTGTAATCACAATGCTCCATGCCCTTGTCATCACAAAACTCCAGAACTCTTGTCATCATAATGATGAATGCCCATGTCATCACAAAGCTCCATGGTACTTGTCATCACAATGCTCCATGGCCTTTGTCATCACAATGTTCCATGGCCCCTGTCATCACAGTGCTCCATGATACCTTTCGTCACAATTCTAGATGACCACTGTCATCACAATGCCCCAAGACACATGTCATCACAATTAGCCATGGCCCTTGTCATCACAATGCTCCATCATCCGTGTCATCACAATGGTCCAGGACACTTGTCATCACAATGATCCATGACCACTTACATCACAATGCTCCTTGACCCTGTCATTTTATTGCTCCATGGCCTATGCATTCACAATGCTCCATGGCACCTGTAATCACATTTCTCCATGATCCTTTTCATCACAATATTCTATGACCACTCTCATCACAATACCCCATGACGCCTATCATCATAATGCTCCAAGGCCCCTCTCATCACAATGCTCCATGAACCCTGTCATCACAATGTTCCATGACACTTGTCATCCCAGTGCTCCATGATCCTTGTCATCACAATATTCACTGCCCATGTAATCACAATGCTCCTGGTCCCCTGTAATCACAATGCTCCGTACCCTTTTCATCACAATGCTCCAGAACTCTTGTCATCATAATGCTCCATGCCCGTGTCATCACAATGCTCCATGACCACTTTCATCACAATGCTCCTTGACCCCTGTCATCACAATCCTCCATGGCCTATGTATTCACAATGCTACATGGCCCCTGTAATCACATTGCTCCATGATCCATTTCATCACAATGTTCTATGGCCACTGTCATCACAATGCCACATTACACCTGTCATCACAATGCTCCATGACCCCTGTCAGCCCAATGTTCCATGACAGATGTCATAAGTATCCTCCATGGTCCCTGTATTCACAATGCTCCATTCCCTTGTCAACGCAATGCTCCAGAACTCTGGTCATCATAATGCTCGAAGAACCTTGTCATCACAACGCTCCATGACCCGTATCATCACAATGGTCCAGGACACTTGTCATCACAATGATCCATGACCACTTACATCACAATGCTCCTTGACTCCTGTCATCACAATGCTCCATAGCGTATTCATTCGAAATGCTACATGGTCCCTATAATCACATTGCTCCATGATCCATTTCGTCACAATGCTCTATGAACACTGTCATCACAATGCCACATTACACCTGTCATCACAATGCTCCATGGCCCCTGTCAGCACAATGTTCCATGACAGATGTCATCACAATGCTTTAGAACTCTTGTCTTCATAGTCCTCCATGCCCGTTTCATCACAATGCTCCATGACACTTGTCATCACAATACTCCATGGCCTTTGTCATCACAATGTTCCATGGTCCCTGTCATCACAGTGCTCCATGAATCCTTTCTTCATAATTCTAGATGACCACTGTCATCACAATTCGCCATGGCACCTGTCATCACAATGCTCCATGGCCTATGTATTCACAATTTTCCATGGCCCCTGAAATCACATTGCTCCATGATCCCTTTCATCACAATGCTGCATGCCCCCTGTCATCAAAATGCCCCGTGACACCTGTCATCACAATGCTCCATGGCCTTTATCATCACAATGCTCCATGACCCCTGTCATCACAATGCTCAATGACCCTTGTCATCACAATGCTCCATAGCCCCTGTAATCACAATGCTCCATGCCATTCTCATCACAATGCTCCAGACCTCTTGTCATCATAAGGCTCTATGCCCTTGTCCTCACAATGCTACATGACACGTGTCAGCACAATGTTCCTTGGCCTTTAACATCACAATGTTCCATGGCCCCTGTCATCCCAGTGCTCCAGTATAACTTTCATCACAATGCTAGATGACCACTGTCATCACAATGCCCAATGACACCTGTCATCATAATTCGCCATGGCCCTTGACATCACAATGCTCCATGAACCGTGTCATCACAAGATTCCAGGACACTTGTCATCACAATGATCCTTGACTTCTTTCATCACAATGCTCCATAACCACTGTCATCACAAAGTTCCATGGCCCCTGTAATCACATTGCTCCATGATCCCTTTCATCACAATGCTCCACGACCCTTCTCATCACAATGATCCCAGCCCTTGTCATCACAATGCTCCATGACCCTTCTCATCACAATGTTCCCTGCACTTTTCATCACAATGCTCCATGGACCCTGTAATCACAATGCTCCATGCCCTTGTCATCTCAATTCTCCAGAACACTTGTAATCATAATGCCCCTTGCCCATGTCATCACAATGCTCTATGACACTTGTCATCAGAATCCTCCACGGCCTTTGTCATCAAAATGCTCCAAGTCCCCTTTCATCACCGTGTTCCATGATACCTTTCATCACACAGCTAGATTACCACTGTCATCACTATGCCCCATGACACCTGGCATCACAATTCTCCATTGCCCTTTTCATCATAATCCTCCATGAAACGAGTCATCACAATGCTCCATGATCCGAGTCATCACAAGGTTCCAGGACACTTAACATCACAATGATCCTTGACCACTTTCATCACAATGCTCCATGGCACCTGTTATCTCAATGCTCCATGGCCTATGTATTCACAATGCTCCATGGCCCCTGTAATCACGGTTTTCCATGACCCCTTTCATCACAATCCTCCTTGACCACTGTCATCACAACGCCCCATGAAGCCTGTCATCACGATGCTCCAAGGCCACTATCATCACAATGCTCCATGATCCCTGTCATCCTAATGTTCCCTGCCCATGTCATCACAGTGCTCCTTGTCCCTTTTAATCACAATGCCACATACCCTTGTCATCACAATGCTCCATGGCCCCTGTAAACACAATGCTCCAGGCCCTTGCCATTACAATACTCCAGAACTCTTTTCATCATAATGCTCCATGCCCGTGTCATCACAATGTTCCTGGACACTTGTCACCACAATGTTCCATGGCCTTTGTCATCACAATGCTCCATGGCCCCTCTAATCATAGTGCTCCATGATACCTTTCATCACAATTCTAGATGACCACTGTCATCACAATGCCCCTTGACACATGTCATCATAATTGGCCAGGGCCCTTGACATCACAATGCTTGATGAACCATGTCATCACAATGTTCATGGACAATTGTCATCACAATGCTCCATGACAACTTACATCACAATGCTCCTTGACCCTTGTCATTTCATTGCTCCATGGCCCCTGTAATCACATTGCTCCATGATCCCCTTCATCACAATGCTCCATGATCCCTGTCATCACAATGCTCCATGGCCTATGTATTCACAATTTTCCATGGCCCCTGAAATCACATTGCTCCATGATCCCTTTCATCACAATGCTGCATGCCCCCTGTCATCAAAATGCCCCGTGACACCTGTCATCACAATGCTCCATGGCCTTTATCATCACAATGCTCCATGACCCCTGTCATCACAATGCTCAATGACCCTTGTCATCACAATGCTCCATAGCCCCTGTAATCACAATGCTCCATGCCATTCTCATCACAATGCTCCAGACCTCTTGTCATCATAAGGCTCTATGCCCTTGTCCTCACAATGCTACATGACACGTGTCAGCACAATGTTCCTTGGCCTTTAACATCACAATGTTCCATGGCCCCTGTCATCCCAGTGCTCCAGTATAACTTTCATCACAATGCTAGATGACCACTGTCATCACAATGCCCAATGACACCTGTCATCATAATTCGCCATGGCCCTTGACATCACAATGCTCCATGAACCGTGTCATCACAAGATTCCAGGACACTTGTCATCACAATGATCCTTGACTTCTTTCATCACAATGCTCCATAACCACTGTCATCACAAAGTTCCATGGCCCCTGTAATCACATTGCTCCATGATCCCTTTCATCACAATGCTCCACGACACTTCTCATCACAATGATCCCAGCCCTTGTCATCACAATGCTCCATGACCCTTCTCATCACAATGTTCCCTGCACTTTTCATCACAATGCTCCATGGACCCTGTAATCACAATGCTCCATGCCCTTGTCATCTCAATTCTCCAGAACACTTGTAATCATAATGCCCCTTGCCCATGTCATCACAATGCTCTATGACACTTGTCATCAGAATCCTCCACGGCCTTTGTCATCAAAATGCTCCAAGTCCCCTTTCATCACCGTGTTCCATGATACCTTTCATCACACAGCTAGATTACCACTGTCATCACTATGCCCCATGACACCTGGCATCACAATTCTCCATTGCCCTTTTCATCATAATCCTCCATGAAACGAGTCATCACAAGGTTCAAGGACACTTAACATCACAATGATCCTTGACCACTTTCATCACAATGCTCCATGGCACCTGTTATCTCAATGCTCCATGGCCTATGTATTCACAATGCTCCATGGCCCCTGTAATCACGGTTTTCCATGACCCCTTTCATCACAATCCTCCTTGACCACTGTCATCACAACGCCCCATGAAGCCTGTCATCACGATGCTCCAAGGCCACTATCATCACAATGCTCCATGATCCCTGTCATCCTAATGTTCCCTGCCCATGTCATCACAGTGCTCCTTGTCCCTTTTAATCACAATGCCACATACCCTTGTCATCACAATGCTCCATGGCCCCTGTAAACACAATGCTCCAGGCCCTTGCCATTACAATACTCCAGAACTCTTTTCATCATAATGCTCCATGCCCGTGTCATCACAATGTTCCTGGACACTTGTCACCACAATGTTCCATGGCCTTTGTCATCACAATGCTCCATGGCCCCTCTAATCATAGTGCTCCATGATACCTTTCATCACAATTCTAGATGACCACTGTCATCACAATGCCCCTTGACACATGTCATCATAATTGGCCAGGGCCCTTGACATCACAATGCTTGATGAACCATGTCATCACAATGTTCATGGACAATTGTCATCACAATGTTCCATGACAACTTACATCACAATGCTCCTTGACCCTTGTCATTTCATTGCTCCATGGCCCCTGTAATCACATTGCTCCATGATCCCCTTCATCACAATGCTCCATGATCCCTGTCATCACAATGCTCCATGGCCTATGTATTCACAATTTTCCATGGCCCCTGAAATCACATTGCTCCATGATCCCTTTCATCACAATGCTGCATGCCCCCTGTCATCAAAATGCCCCGTGACACCTGTCATCACAATGCTCCATGGCCTTTATCATCACAATGCTCCATGACCCCTGTCATCACAATGCTCAATGACCCTTGTCATCACAATGCTCCATAGCCCCTGTAATCACAATGCTCCATGCCATTCTCATCACAATGCTCCAGACCTCTTGTCATCATAAGGCTCTATGCCCTTGTCCTCACAATGCTACATGACACGTGTCAGCACAATGTTCCTTGGCCTTTAACATCACAATGTTCCATGGCCCCTGTCATCCCAGTGCTCCAGTATAACTTTCATCACAATGCTAGATGACCACTGTCATCACAATGCCCAATGACACCTGTCATCATAATTCGCCATGGCCCTTGACATCACAATGCTCCATGAACCGTGTCATCACAAGATTCCAGGACACTTGTCATCACAATGATCCTTGACTTCTTTCATCACAATGCTCCATAACCATTGTCATCACAAAGTTCCATGGCCCCTGTAATCACATTGCTCCATGATCCCTTTCATCACAATGCTCCACGACCCTTCTCATCACAATGATCCCAGCCCTTGTCATCACAATGCTCCATGACCCTTCTCATCACAATGTTCCCTGCACTTTTCATCACAATGCTCCATGGACCCTGTAATCACAATGCTCCATGCCCTTGTCATCACAATTCTCCAGAACACTTGTAATCATAATGCCCCTTGCCCATGTCATCACAATGCTCTATGACACTTGTCATCAGAATCCTCCACGGCCTTTGTCATCAAAATGCTCCAAGTCCCCTTTCATCACCGTGTTCCATGATACCTTTCATCACACAGCTAGATTACCACTGTCATCACTATGCCCCATGACACCTGGCATCACAATTCTCCATTGCCCTTTTCATCATAATCCTCCATGAAACGAGTCATCACAATGCTCCATGATCCGAGTCATCACAAGGTTCCAGGACACTTAACATCACAATGATCCTTGAGCACTTTCATCACAATGCTCCATGGCACCTGTTATCTCAATGCTCCATGGCCTATGTATTCACAATGCTCCATGGCCCCTGTAATCACGGTTTTCCATGACCCCTTTCATCACAATCCTCCTTGACCACTGTCATCACAACGCCCCATGAAGCCTGTCATCACGATGCTCCAAGGCCACTATCATCACAATGCTCCATGATCCCTGTCATCCTAATGTTCCCTGCCCATGTCATCACAGTGCTCCTTGTCCCTTTTAATCACAATGCCACATACCCTTGTCATCACAATGCTCCATGGCCCCTGTAAACACAATGCTCCAGGCCCTTGCCATTACAATACTCCAGAACTCTTTTCATCATAATGCTCCATGCCCGTGTCATCACAATGTTCCAGGACACTTGTCACCACAATGTTCCATGGCCTTTGTCATCACAATGCTCCATGGCCCCTCTAATCATAGTGCTCCATGATACCTTTCATCACAATTCTAGATGACCACTGTCATCACAATGCCCCTTGACACATGTCATCATAATTGGCCAGGGCCCTTGACATCACAATGCTTGATGAACCATGTCATCACAATGTTCATGGACAATTGTCATCACAATGCTCCATGACAACTTACATCACAATGCTCCTTGACCCTTGTCATTTCATTGCTCCATGGCCCCTGTAATCACATTGCTCCATGATCCCCTTCATCACAATGCTCCATGATCCCTGTCATCACAATGCTCGAAGACCCTTGACATCACAATGCTCCATGGTCCCTATAATCACAATGCTCCATGCGCTTGTCATCACAGTGCTCCAGAATTCTTGTCATCAAAATATTCCATGGCCTTTGTCATCACAATGCTCCATGACCCCTGTCATCACAATGTTCCATGACTCTTGTCATCAAAATGCCTCATGATCCTTTTAATCACAATGCTCCATGATACTTGTCATTACACTGCCCCATGACCTTTTTCATAACAATGCTCCATGATACCAGTCATCACAATGCTCCATGACCATTGTCGTCACAATGCTCCATGCCCCTTTCAACAAAATGCTCCATGACAACTGTTATCACAATGCTCCATGGCCTTTGTCATCACAATTATACATGGTCCCTGTAATCACAGTGCTCCATGACCCCTGTCATTACAATGCTCCATGACCACTGTCATCACCATACCCCATGAACCCAGTCATCACAATGCTCCATAGGCCTTGTCATCACAATGCTCCATGATCCCTGTCATCACAATGTTCCATGACTCTTGTCATCAAAATGCCTCATGATCCTTTTAATCACAATGCTCCATGACTCCTTTCATCACTTGTTCCATGATACTTGTCATTGCACTGCCTTATGACCTTTTTCATAACAAGCTCCATGATACCAGTCATAACAATGCTCCATGACCATTGTTGTCACAATGCTCCATGCCCCTTTCAACACAATGCTCCATATCAAGTGTCATCAAAATGCTCCATGGCCTTTGTCATCACAATTATACATGGCCCCTGTAATCACAGTGCTCCATGACCCCTTTCATCACAATCCTCCATGACCACTGTCATCACAATGCCCCATGAACCCTGTCATCACAATTCTCCATGGCCCCTGTCATTACAATGCTCCATGACCACTGTCATCACAATGTTCCATGATCGCTGTAATCACAATGACCCATGAGATCTTTCCTCAGAAGGCTCCAGTACGCCTGTCTTAACAATGCTCCAATGCCCGTCTCATCACAATGCTCCATGATCCCTGTCAGCACAACTTTAAATGACAATTGTCATCACAATGCTCCATGACACCTGTCATCACAAAGTTGCCTGCCCATGTCATCAAAATGCTCCATGTCCCCTGTAATCACAATGTTCTATTACACCTGTCATCACAAAGTTCCCTGCCCATGTCATCACAATGCTCCATTACCAATGTAATCAAAATGTTCGCCTGCCCTTGTCATCAAAATGCTCCATCACCCCTTTAATCACAATGCTCCATGAACCCTGTCATCACAATGTTCCATGACAGTTGTTAACACAATGCTCCATGACCCCTGTAATCACAATGCTCCATGCCCTTGTCATCACAAAACTCCAGAACTCTTGTCATCATAATGATGAATGCCCATGTCATCACAAAGCTCCATGATACTTGTCATCACAATGCTCCATGGCCTTTGTCATCACAATGTTCCATGGCCCCTGTCATCACAGTGCTCCATGATACCTTTCGTCACAATTCTAGATGACCACTGTCATCACAATGCCCCAAGACACATGTCATCACAATTAGCCATGGCCCTTGTCATCACAATGCTCCATCATCCGTGTCATCACAATGGTCCAGGACACTTGTCATCACAATGATCCATGACCACTTACATCACAATGCTCCTTGACCCTGTCATTTTATTGCTCCATGGCCTATGCATTCACAATGCTCCATGGCACCTGTAATCACATTTCTCCATGATCCTTTTCATCACAATATTCTATGACCACTCTCATCACAATACCCCATGACGCCTATCATCATAATGCTCCAAGGCCCCTCTCATCACAATGCTCCATGAACCCTGTCATCACAATGTTCCATGACACTTGTCATCCCAGTGCTCCATGATCCTTGTCATCACAATATTCACTGCCCATGTAATCACAATGCTCCTGGTCCCCTGTAATCACAATGCTCCGTACCCTTTTCATCACAATGCTCCAGAACTCTTGTCATCATAATGCTCCATGCCCGTGTCATCACAATGCTCCATGACCACTTTCATCACAATGCTCCTTGACCCCTGTCATCACAATCCTCCATGGCCTATGTATTCACAATGCTACATGGCCCCTGTAATCACATTGCTCCATGATCCATTTCATCACAATGTTCTATGGCCACTGTCATCACAATGCCACATTACACCTGTCATCACAATGCTCCATGACCCCTGTCAGCCCAATGTTCCATGACAGATGTCATAAGTATCCTCCATGGTCCCTGTATTCACAATGCTCCATTCCCTTGTCAACGCAATGCTCCAGAACTCTGGTCATCATAATGCTCGAAGAACCTTGTCATCACAACGCTCCATGACCCGTATCATCACAATGGTCCAGGACACTTGTCATCACAATGATCCATGACCACTTACATCACAATGCTCCTTGACTCCTGTCATCACAATGCTCCATAGCGTATTCATTCGAAATGCTACATGGTCCCTATAATCACATTGCTCCATGATCCATTTCGTCACAATGCTCTATGAACACTGTCATCACAATGCCACATTATACCTGTCATCACAATGCTCCATGGCCCCTGTCAGCACAATGTTCCATGACAGATGTCATCACAATGCTTTAGAACTCTTGTCTTCATAGTCCTCCATGCCCGTTTCATCACAATGCTCCATGACACTTGTCATCACAATACTCCATGGCCTTTGTCATCACAATGTTCCATGGTCCCTGTCATCACAGTGCTCCATGAATCCTTTCTTCATAATTCTAGATGACCACTGTCATCACAATTCGCCATGGCACCTGTCATCACAATGCTCCATGGCCTATGTATTCACAATTTTCCATGGCCCCTGAAATCACATTGCTCCATGATCCCTTTCATCACAATGCTGCATGCCCCCTGTCATCAAAATGCCCCGTGACACCTGTCATCACAATGCTCCATGGCCTTTATCATCACAATGCTCCATGACCCCTGTCATCACAATGCTCAATGACCCTTGTCATCACAATGCTCCATAGCCCCTGTAATCACAATGCTCCATGCCATTCTCATCACAATGCTCCAGACCTCTTGTCATCATAAGGCTCTATGCCCTTGTCCTCACAATGCTACATGACACGTGTCAGCACAATGTTCCTTGGCCTTTAACATCACAATGTTCCATGGCCCCTGTCATCCCAGTGCTCCAGTATAACTTTCATCACAATGCTAGATGACCACTGTCATCACAATGCCCAATGACACCTGTCATCATAATTCGCCATGGCCCTTGACATCACAATGCTCCATGAACCGTGTCATCACAAGATTCCAGGACACTTGTCATCACAATGATCCTTGACTTCTTTCATCACAATGCTCCATAACCACTGTCATCACAAAGTTCCATGGCCCCTGTAATCACATTGCTCCATGATCCCTTTCATCACAATGCTCCACGACCCTTCTCATCACAATGATCCCAGCCCTTGTCATCACAATGCTCCATGACCCTTCTCATCACAATGTTCCCTGCACTTTTCATCACAATGCTCCATGGACCCTGTAATCACAATGCTCCATGCCCTTGTCATCACAATTCTCCAGAACACTTGTAATCATAATGCCCCTTGCCCATGTCATCACAATGCTCTATGACACTTGTCATCAGAATCCTCCACGGCCTTTGTCATCAAAATGCTCCAAGTCCCCTTTCATCACCGTGTTCCATGATACCTTTCATCACACAGCTAGATTACCACTGTCATCACTATGCCCCATGACACCTGGCATCACAATTCTCCATTGCCCTTTTCATCATAATCCTCCATGAAACGAGTCATCACAATGCTCCATGATCCGAGTCATCACAAGGTTCCAGGACACTTAACATCACAATGATCCTTGACCACTTTCATCACAATGCTCCATGGCACCTGTTATCTCAATGCTCCATGGCCTATGTATTCACAATGCTCCATGGCCCCTGTAATCACGGTTTTCCATGACCCCTTTCATCACAATCCTCCTTGACCACTGTCATCACAACGCCCCATGAAGCCTGTCATCACGATGCTCCAAGGCCACTATCATCACAATGCTCCATGATCCCTGTCATCCTAATGTTCCCTGCCCATGTCATCACAGTGCTCCTTGTCCCTTTTAATCACAATGCCACATACCCTTGTCATCACAATGCTCCATGGCCCCTGTAAACACAATGCTCCAGGCCCTTGCCATTACAATACTCCAGAACTCTTTTCATCATAATGCTCCATGCCCGTGTCATCACAATGTTCCTGGACACTTGTCACCACAATGTTCCATGGCCTTTGTCATCACAATGCTCCATGGCCCCTCTAATCATAGTGCTCCATGATACCTTTCATCACAATTCTAGATGACCACTGTCATCACAATGCCCCTTGACACATGTCATCATAATTGGCCAGGGCCCTTGACATCACAATGCTTGATGAACCATGTCATCACAATGTTCATGGACAATTGTCATCACAATGCTCCATGACAACTTACATCACAATGCTCCTTGACCCTTGTCATTTCATTGCTCCATGGCCCCTGTAATCACATTGCTCCATGATCCCCTTCATCACAATGCTCCATGATCCCTGTCATCACAATGCTCGAAGACCCTTGACATCACAATGCTCCATGGTCCCTATAATCACAATGCTCCATGCGCTTGTCATCACAGTGCTCCAGAATTCTTGTCATCAAAATATTCCATGGCCTTTGTCATCACAATGCTCCATGACCCCTGTCATCACAATGTTCCATGACTCTTGTCATCAAAATGCCTCATGATCCTTTTAATCACAATGCTCCATGACTCCTTTCATCACATGCTCCATGATACTTGTCATTACACTGCCCCATGACCTTTTTCATAACAATGCTCCATGATACCAGTCATCACAATGCTCCATGACCATTGTCGTCACAATGCTCCATGCCCCTTTCAACAAAATGCTCCATGACAACTGTTATCACAATGCTCCATGGCCTTTGTCATCACAATTATACATGGTCCCTGTAATCACAGTGCTCCATGACCCCTTTCATCACAATGCTCCATGACCACTGTCATCACAATGCCCCATGACCCCTGTCATTACAATGCTCCATGACCACTGTCATCACCATACCCCATGAACCCAGTCATCACAATGCTCCATAGCCCTTGTCATCACAATGCTCCATGATCCCTGTCATCACAATGTTCCATGACTCTTGTCATCAAAATGCCTCATGATCCTTTTAATCACAATGCTCCATGACTCCTTTCATCACTTGTTCCATGATACTTGTCATTGCACTGCCTTATGACCTTTTTCATAACAAGCTCCATGATACCAGTCATAACAATGCTCCATGACCATTGTTGTCACAATGCTCCATGCCCCTTTCAACACAATGCTCCATATCAAGTGTCATCAAAATGCTCCATGGCCTTTGTCATCACAATTATACATGGCCCCTGTAATCACAGTGCTCCATGACCCCTTTCATCACAATCCTCCATGACCACTGTCATCACAATGCCCCATGAACCCTGTCATCACAATTCTCCATGGCCCCTGTCATTACAATGCTCCATGACCACTGTCATCACAATGTTCCATGATCGCTGTAATCACAATGACCCATGAGATCTTTCCTCAGAAGGCTCCAGTACGCCTGTCTTAACAATGCTCCAATGCCCGTCTCATCACAATGCTCCATGATCCCTGTCAGCACAACTTTAAATGACAATTGTCATCACAATGCTCCATGACACCTGTCATCACAAAGTTGCCTGCCCATGTCATCAAAATGCTCCATGTCCCCTGTAATCACAATGTTCTATTACACCTGTCATCACAAAGTTCCCTGCCCATGTCATCACAATGCTCCATTACCAATGTAATCAAAATGTTCGCCTGCCCTTGTCATCAAAATGCTCCATCACCCCTTTAATCACAATGCTCCATGAACCCTGTCATCACAATGTTCCATGACAGTTGTTAACACAATGCTCCATGACCCCTGTAATCACAATGCTCCATGCCCTTGTCATCACAAAACTCCAGAACTCTTGTCATCATAATGATGAATGCCCATGTCATCACAAAGCTCCATGATACTTGTCATCACAATGCTCCATGGCCTTTGTCATCACAATGTTCCATGGCCCCTGTCATCACAGTGCTCCATGATACCTTTCGTCACAATTCTAGATGACCACTGTCATCACAATGCCCCAAGACACATGTCATCACAATTAGCCATGGCCCTTGTCATCACAATGCTCCATCATCCGTGTCATCACAATGGTCCAGGACACTTGTCATCACAATGATCCATGACCACTTACATCACAATGCTCCTTGACCCTGTCATTTTATTGCTCCATGGCCTATGCATTCACAATGCTCCATGGCACCTGTAATCACATTTCTCCATGATCCTTTTCATCACAATATTCTATGACCACTCTCATCACAATACCCCATGACGCCTATCATCATAATGCTCCAAGGCCCCTCTCATCACAATGCTCCATGAACCCTGTCATCACAATGTTCCATGACACTTGTCATCCCAGTGCTCCATGATCCTTGTCATCACAATATTCACTGCCCATGTAATCACAATGCTCCTGGTCCCCTGTAATCACAATGCTCCGTACCCTTTTCATCACAATGCTCCAGAACTCTTGTCATCATAATGCTCCATGCCCGTGTCATCACAATGCTCCATGACCACTTTCATCACAATGCTCCTTGACCCCTGTCATCACAATCCTCCATGGCCTATGTATTCACAATGCTACATGGCCCCTGTAATCACATTGCTCCATGATCCATTTCATCACAATGTTCTATGGCCACTGTCATCACAATGCCACATTACACCTGTCATCACAATGCTCCATGACCCCTGTCAGCCCAATGTTCCATGACAGATGTCATAAGTATCCTCCATGGTCCCTGTATTCACAATGCTCCATTCCCTTGTCAACGCAATGCTCCAGAACTCTGGTCATCATAATGCTCGAAGAACTTTGTCATCACAACGCTCCATGACCCGTATCATCACAATGGTCCAGGACACTTGTCATCACAATGATCCATGACCACTTACATCACAATGCTCCTTGACCCCTGTCATCACAATGCTCCATAGCGTATTCATTCGAAATGCTACATGGTCCCTATAATCACATTGCTCCATGATCCATTTCGTCACAATGCTCTATGAACACTGTCATCACAATGCCACATTACACCTGTCATCACAATGCTCCATGGCCCCTGTCAGCACAATGTTCCATGACAGATGTCATCACAATGCTTTAGAACTCTTGTCTTCATAGTCCTCCATGCCCGTTTCATCACAATGCTCCATGACACTTGTCATCACAATACTCCATGGCCTTTGTCATCACAATGTTCCATGGTCCCTGTCATCACAGTGCTCCATGAATCCTTTCTTCATAATTCTAGATGACCACTGTCATCACAATTCGCCATGGCACCTGTCATCACAATGCTCCATGGCCTATGTATTCACAATTTTCCATGGCCCCTGAAATCACATTGCTCCATGATCCCTTTCATCACAATGCTGCATGCCCCCTGTCATCAAAATGCCCCGTGACACCTGTCATCACAATGCTCCATGGCCTTTATCATCACAATGCTCCATGACCCCTGTCATCACAATGCTCAATGACCCTTGTCATCACAATGCTCCATAGCCCCTGTAATCACAATGCTCCATGCCATTCTCATCACAATGCTCCAGACCTCTTGTCATCATAAGGCTCTATGCCCTTGTCCTCACAACGCTACATGACACGTGTCAGCACAATGTTCCTTGGCCTTTAACATCACAATGTTCCATGGCCCCTGTCATCCCAGTGCTCCAGTATAACTTTCATCACAATGCTAGATGACCACTGTCATCACAATGCCCAATGACACCTGTCATCATAATTCGCCATGGCCCTTGACATCACAATGCTCCATGAACCGTGTCATCACAAGATTCCAGGACACTTGTCATCACAATGATCCTTGACTTCTTTCATCACAATGCTCCATAACCACTGTCATCACAAAGTTCCATGGCCCCTGTAATCACATTGCTCCATGATCCCTTTCATCACAATGCTCCACGACCCTTCTCATCACAATGATCCCAGCCCTTGTCATCACAATGCTCCATGACCCTTCTCATCACAATGTTCCCTGCACTTTTCATCACAATGCTCCATGGACCCTGTAATCACAATGCTCCATGCCCTTGTCATCACAATTCTCCAGAACACTTGTAATCATAATGCCCCTTGCCCATGTCATCACAATGCTCTATGACACTTGTCATCAGAATCCTCCACGGCCTTTGTCATCAAAATGCTCCAAGTCCCCTTTCATCACCGTGTTCCATGATACCTTTCATCACACAGCTAGATTACCACTGTCATCACTATGCCCCATGACACCTGGCATCACAATTCTCCATTGCCCTTTTCATCATAATCCTCCATGAAACGAGTCATCACAATGCTCCATGATCCGAGTCATCACAAGGTTCCAGGACACTTAACATCACAATGATCCTTGACCACTTTCATCACAATGCTCCATGGCACCTGTTATCTCAATGCTCCATGGCCTATGTATTCACAATGCTCCATGGCCCCTGTAATCACGGTTTTCCATGACCCCTTTCATCACAATCCTCCTTGACCACTGTCATCACAACGCCCCATGAAGCCTGTCATCACGATGCTCCAAGGCCACTATCATCACAATGCTCCATGATCCCTGTCATCCTAATGTTCCCTGCCCATGTCATCACAGTGCTCCTTGTCCCTTTTAATCACAATGCCACATACCCTTGTCATCACAATGCTCCATGGCCCCTGTAAACACAATGCTCCAGGCCCTTGCCATTACAATACTCCAGAACTCTTTTCATCATAATGCTCCATGCCCGTGTCATCACAATGTTCCAGGACACTTGTCACCACAATGTTCCATGGCCTTTGTCATCACAATGCTCCATGGCCCCTCTAATCATAGTGCTCCATGATACCTTTCATCACAATTCTAGATGACCACTGTCATCACAATGCCCCTTGACACATGTCATCATAATTGGCCAGGGCCCTTGACATCACAATGCTTGATGAACCATGTCATCACAATGTTCATGGACAATTGTCATCACAATGCTCCATGACAACTTACATCACAATGCTCCTTGACCCTTGTCATTTCATTGCTCCATGGCCCCTGTAATCACATTGCTCCATGATCCCCTTCATCACAATGCTCCATGATCCCTGTCATCACAATGCTCGAAGACCCTTGACATCACAATGCTCCATGGTCCCTATAATCACAATGCTCCATGCGCTTGTCATCACAGTGCTCCAGAATTCTTGTCATCAAAATATTCCATGGCCTTTGTCATCACAATGCTCCATGACCCCTGTCATCACAATGTTCCATGACTCTTGTCATCAAAATGCCTCATGATCCTTTTAATCACAATGCTCCATGACTCCTTTCATCACATGCTCCATGATACTTGTCATTACACTGCCCCATGACCTTTTTCATAACAATGCTCCATGATACCAGTCATCACAATGCTCCATGACCATTGTCGTCACAATGCTCCATGCCCCTTTCAACAAAATGCTCCATGACAACTGTTATCACAATGCTCCATGGCCTTTGTCATCACAATTATACATGGTCCCTGTAATCACAGTGCTCCATGACCCCTGTCATTACAATGCTCCATGACCACTGTCATCACCATACCCCATGAACCCAGTCATCACAATGCTCCATAGCCCTTGTCATCACAATGCTCCATGATCCCTGTCATCACAATGTTCCATGACTCTTGTCATCAAAATGCCTCATGATCCTTTTAATCACAATGCTCCATGACTCCTTTCATCACTTGTTCCATGATACTTGTCATTGCACTGCCTTATGACCTTTTTCATAACAAGCTCCATGATACCAGTCATAACAATGCTCCATGACCATTGTTGTCACAATGCTCCATGCCCCTTTCAACACAATGCTCCATATCAAGTGTCATCAAAATGCTCCATGGCCTTTGTCATCACAATTATACATGGCCCCTGTAATCACAGTGCTCCATGACCCCTTTCATCACAATCCTCCATGACCACTGTCATCACAATGCCCCATGAACCCTGTCATCACAATTCTCCATGGCCCCTGTCATTACAATGCTCCATGACCACTGTCATCACAATGTTCCATGATCGCTGTAATCACAATGACCCATGAGATCTTTCCTCAGAAGGCTCCAGTACGCCTGTCTTAACAATGCTCCAATGCCCGTCTCATCACAATGCTCCATGATCCCTGTCAGCACAACTTTAAATGACAATTGTCATCACAATGCTCCATGACACCTGTCATCACAAAGTTGCCTGCCCATGTCATCAAAATGCTCCATGTCCCCTGTAATCACAATGTTCTATTACACCTGTCATCACAAAGTTCCCTGCCCATGTCATCACAATGCTCCATTACCAATGTAATCAAAATGTTCGCCTGGCCTTGTCATCAAAATGCTCCATCACCCCTTTAATCACAATGCTCCATGAACCCTGTCATCACAATGTTCCATGACAGTTGTTAACACAATGCTCCATGACCCCTGTAATCACAATGCTCCATGCCCTTGTCATCACAAAACTCCAGAACTCTTGTCATCATAATGATGAATGCCCATGTCATCACAAAGCTCCATGATACTTGTCATCACAATGCTCCATGGCCTTTGTCATCACAATGTTCCATGGCCCCTGTCATCACAGTGCTCCATGATACCTTTCGTCACAATTCTAGATGACCACTGTCATCACAATGCCCCAAGACACATGTCATCACAATTAGCCATGGCCCTTGTCATCACAATGCTCCATCATCCGTGTCATCACAATGGTCCAGGACACTTGTCATCACAATGATCCATGACCACTTACATCACAATGCTCCTTGACCCTGTCATTTTATTGCTCCATGGCCTATGCATTCACAATGCTCCATGGCACCTGTAATCACATTTCTCCATGATCCTTTTCATCACAATATTCTATGACCACTCTCATCACAATACCCCATGACGCCTATCATCATAATGCTCCAAGGCCCCTCTCATCACAATGCTCCATGAACCCTGTCATCACAATGTTCCATGACACTTGTCATCCCAGTGCTCCATGATCCTTGTCATCACAATATTCACTGCCCATGTAATCACAATGCTCCTGGTCCCCTGTAATCACAATGCTCCGTACCCTTTTCATCACAATGCTCCAGAACTCTTGTCATCATAATGCTCCATGCCCGTGTCATCACAATGCTCCATGACCACTTTCATCACAATGCTCCTTGACCCCTGTCATCACAATCCTCCATGGCCTATGTATTCACAATGCTACATGGCCCCTGTAATCACATTGCTCCATGATCCATTTCATCACAATGTTCTATGGCCACTGTCATCACAATGCCACATTACACCTGTCATCACAATGCTCCATGACCCCTGTCAGCCCAATGTTCCATGACAGATGTCATAAGTATCCTCCATGGTCCCTGTATTCACAATGCTCCATTCCCTTGTCAACGTAATGCTCCAGAACTCTGGTCATCATAATGCTCGAAGAACCTTGTCATCACAACGCTCCATGACCCGTATCATCACAATGGTCCAGGACACTTGTCATCACAATGATCCATGACCACTTACATCACAATGCTCCTTGACTCCTGTCATCACAATGCTCCATAGCGTATTCATTCGAAATGCTACATGGTCCCTATAATCACATTGCTCCATGATCCATTTCGTCACAATGCTCTATGAACACTGTCATCACAATGCCACATTACACCTGTCATCACAATGCTCCATGGCCCCTGTCAGCACAATGTTCCATGACAGATGTCATCACAATGCTTTAGAACTCTTGTCTTCATAGTCCTCCATGCCCGTTTCATCACAATGCTCCATGACACTTGTCATCACAATACTCCATGGCCTTTGTCATCACAATGTTCCATGGTCCCTGTCATCACAGTGCTCCATGAATCCTTTCTTCATAATTCTAGATGACCACTGTCATCACAATTCGCCATGGCACCTGTCATCACAATGCTCCATGGCCTATGTATTCACAATTTTCCATGGCCCCTGAAATCACATTGCTCCATGATCCCTTTCATCACAATGCTGCATGCCCCCTGTCATCAAAATGCCCCGTGACACCTGTCATCACAATGCTCCATGACCCCTGTCATCACAATGCTCAATGACCCTTGTCATCACAATGCTCCATAGCCCCTGTAATCACAATGCTCCATGCCATTCTCATCACAATGCTCCAGACCTCTTGTCATCATAAGGCTCTATGCCCTTGTCCTCACAATGCTACATGACACGTGTCAGCACAATGTTCCTTGGCCTTTAACATCACAATGTTCCATGGCCCCTGTCATCCCAGTGCTCCAGTATAACTTTCATCACAATGCTAGATGACCACTGTCATCACAATGCCCAATGACACCTGTCATCATAATTCGCCATGGCCCTTGACATCACAATGCTCCATGAACCGTGTCATCACAAGATTCCAGGACACTTGTCATCACAATGATCCTTGACTTCTTTCATCACAATGCTCCATAACCACTGTCATCACAAAGTTCCATGGCCCCTGTAATCACATTGCTCCATGATCCCTTTCATCACAATGCTCCACGACCCTTCTCATCACAATGATCCCAGCCCTTGTCATCACAATGCTCCATGACCCTTCTCATCACAATGTTCCCTGCACTTTTCATCACAATGCTCCATGGACCCTGTAATCACAATGCTCCATGCCCTTGTCATCACAATTCTCCAGAACACTTGTAATCATAATGCCCCTTGCCCATGTCATCACAATGCTCTATGACACTTGTCATCAGAATCCTCCACGGCCTTTGTCATCAAAATGCTCCAAGTCCCCTTTCATCACCGTGTTCCATGATACCTTTCATCACACAGCTAGATTACCACTGTCATCACTATGCCCCATGACACCTGGCATCACAATTCTCCATTGCCCTTTTCATCATAATCCTCCATGAAACGAGTCATCACAATGCTCCATGATCCGAGTCATCACAAGGTTCCAGGACACTTAACATCACAATGATCCTTGAGCACTTTCATCACAATGCTCCATGGCACCTGTTATCTCAATGCTCCATGGCCTATGTATTCACAATGCTCCATGGCCCCTGTAATCACGGTTTTCCATGACCCCTTTCATCACAATCCTCCTTGACCACTGTCATCACAACGCCCCATGAAGCCTGTCATCACGATGCTCCAAGGCCACTATCATCACAATGCTCCATGATCCCTGTCATCCTAATGTTCCCTGCCCATGTCATCACAGTGCTCCTTGTCCCTTTTAATCACAATGCCACATACCCTTGTCATCACAATGCTCCATGGCCCCTGTAAACACAATGCTCCAGGCCCTTGCCATTACAATACTCCAGAACTCTTTTCATCATAATGCTCCATGCCCGTGTCATCACAATGTTCCAGGACACTTGTCACCACAATTTTCCATGACCTTTGTCATCACAATGCTCCATGGCCCCTCTAATCATAGTGCTCCATGATACCTTTCATCACAATTCTAGATGACCACTGTCATCACAATGCCCCTTGACACATGTCATCATAATTGGCCAGGGCCCTTGACATCACAATGCTTGATGAACCATGTCATCACAATGTTCATGGACAATTGTCATCACAATGCTCCATGACAACTTACATCACAATGCTCCTTGACCCTTGTCATTTCATTGCTCCATGGCCCCTGTAATCACATTGCTCCATGATCCCCTTCATCACAATGCTCCATGATCCCTGTCATCACAATGCTCGAAGACCCTTGACATCACAATGCTCCATGGTCCCTATAATCACAATGCTCCATGCGCTTGTCATCACAGTGCTCCAGAATTCTTGTCATCAAAATATTCCATGGCCTTTGTCATCACAATGCTCCATGACCCCTGTCATCACAATGTTCCATGACTCTTGTCATCAAAATGCCTCATGATCCTTTTAATCACAATGCTCCATGACTCCTTTCATCACATGCTCCATGATACTTGTCATTACACTGCCCCATGACCTTTTTCATAACAATGCTCCATGATACCAGTCATCACAATGCTCCATGAAAATTGTCGTCACAATGCTCCATGCCCCTTTCAACAAAATGCTCCATGACAACTGTTATCACAATGCTCCATGGCCTTTGTCATCACAATTATACATGGTCCCTGTAATCACAGTGCTCCATGACCCCTTTCATCACAATGCTCCATGACCACTTTCATCACAATGCTCCTTGACCCCTGTCATCACAATCCTCCATGGCCTATGTATTCACAATGCTACATGGCCCCTGTAATCACATTGCTCCATGATCCATTTCATCACAATGTTCTATGGCCACTGTCATCACAATGCCACATTACACCTGTCATCACAATGCTCCATGACCCCTGTCAGCCCAATGTTCCATGACAGATGTCATAAGTATCCTCCATGGTCCCTGTATTCACAATGCTCCATTCCCTTGTCAACGCAATGCTCCAGAACTCTGGTCATCATAATGCTCGAAGAACCTTGTCATCACAACGCTCCATGACCCGTATCATCACAATGGTCCAGGACACTTGTCATCACAATGATCCATGACCACTTACATCACAATGCTCCTTGACTCCTGTCATCACAATGCTCCATAGCGTATTCATTCGAAATGCTACATGGTCCCTATAATCACATTGCTCCATGATCCATTTCGTCACAATGCTCTATGAACACTGTCATCACAATGCCACATTACACCTGTCATCACAATGCTCCATGGCCCCTGTCAGCACAATGTTCCATGACAGATGTCATCACAATGCTTTAGAACTCTTGTCTTCATAGTCCTCCATGCCCGTTTCATCACAATGCTCCATGACACTTGTCATCACAATACTCCATGGCCTTTGTCATCACAATGTTCCATGGTCCCTGTCATCACAGTGCTCCATGAATCCTTTCTTCATAATTCTAGATGACCACTGTCATCACAATTCGCCATGGCACCTGTCATCACAATGCTCCATGGCCTATGTATTCACAATTTTCCATGGCCCCTGAAATCACATTGCTCCATGATCCCTTTCATCACAATGCTGCATGCCCCCTGTCATCAAAATGCCCCGTGACACCTGTCATCACAATGCTCCATGGCCTTTATCATCACAATGCTCCATGACCCCTGTCATCACAATGCTCAATGACCCTTGTCATCACAATGCTCCATAGCCCCTGTAATCACAATGCTCCATGCCATTCTCATCACAATGCTCCAGACCTCTTGTCATCATAAGGCTCTATGCCCTTGTCCTCACAATGCTACATGACACGTGTCAGCACAATGTTCCTTGGCCTTTAACATCACAATGTTCCATGGCCCCTGTCATCCCAGTGCTCCAGTATAACTTTCATCACAATGCTAGATGACCACTGTCATCACAATGCCCAATGACACCTGTCATCATAATTCGCCATGGCCCTTGACATCACAATGCTCCATGAACCGTGTCATCACAAGATTCCAGGACACTTGTCATCACAATGATCCTTGACTTCTTTCATCACAATGCTCCATAACCACTGTCATCACAAAGTTCCATGGCCCCTGTAATCACATTGCTCCATGATCCCTTTCATCACAATGCTCCACGACCCTTCTCATCACAATGATCCCAGCCCTTGTCATCACAATGCTCCATGACCCTTCTCATCACAATGTTCCCTGCACTTTTCATCACAATGCTCCATGGACCCTGTAATCACAATGCTCCATGCCCTTGTCATCACAATTCTCCAGAACACTTGTAATCATAATGCCCCTTGCCCATGTCATCACAATGCTCTATGACACTTGTCATCAGAATCCTCCACGGCCTTTGTCATCAAAATGCTCCAAGTCCCCTTTCATCACCGTGTTCCATGATACCTTTCATCACACAGCTAGATTACCACTGTCATCACTATGCCCCATGACACCTGGCATCACAATTCTCCATTGCCCTTTTCATCATAATCCTCCATGAAACGAGTCATCACAATGCTCCATGATCCGAGTCATCACAAGGTTCCAGGACACTTAACATCACAATGATCCTTGACCACTTTCATCACAATGCTCCATGGCACCTGTTATCTCAATGCTCCATGGCCTATGTATTCACAATGCTCCATGGCCCCTGTAATCACGGTTTTCCATGACCCCTTTCATCACAATCCTCCTTGACCACTGTCATCACAACGCCCCATGAAGCCTGTCATCACGATGCTCCAAGGCCACTATCATCACAATGCTCCATGATCCCTGTCATCCTAATGTTCCCTGCCCATGTCATCACAGTGCTCCTTGTCCCTTTTAATCACAATGCCACATACCCTTGTCATCACAATGCTCCATGGCCCCTGTAAACACAATGCTCCAGGCCCTTGCCATTACAATACTCCAGAACTCTTTTCATCATAATGCTCCATGCCCGTGTCATCACAATGTTCCAGGACACTTGTCACCACAATGTTCCATGGCCTTTGTCATCACAATGCTCCATGGCCCCTCTAATCATAGTGCTCCATGATACCTTTCATCACAATTCTAGATGACCACTGTCATCACAATGCCCCTTGACACATGTCATCATAATTGGCCAGGGCCCTTGACATCACAATGCTTGATGAACCATGTCATCACAATGTTCATGGACAATTGTCATCACAATGCTCCATGACAACTTACATCACAATGCTCCTTGACCCTTGTCATTTCATTGCTCCATGGCCCCTGTAATCACATTGCTCCATGATCCCCTTCATCACAATGCTCCATGATCCCTGTCATCACAATGCTCGAAGACCCTTGACATCACAATGCTCCATGGTCCCTATAATCACAATGCTCCATGCGCTTGTCATCACAGTGCTCCAGAATTCTTGTCATCAAAATATTCCATGGCCTTTGTCATCACAATGCTCCATGACCCCTGTCATCACAATGTTCCATGACTCTTGTCATCAAAATGCCTCATGATCCTTTTAATCACAATGCTCCATGACTCCTTTCATCACATGCTCCATGATACTTGTCATTACACTGCCCCATGACCTTTTTCATAACAATGCTCCATGATACCAGTCATCACAATGCTCCATGACCATTGTCGTCACAATGCTCCATGCCCCTTTCAACAAAATGCTCCATGACAACTGTTATCACAATGCTCCATGGCCTTTGTCATCACAATTATACATGGTCCCTGTAATCACAGTGCTCCATGACCCCTTTCATCACAATGCTCCATGACCACTGTCATCACAATGCCCCATGACCCCTGTCATTACAATGCTCCATGACCACTGTCATCACCATACCCCATGAACCCAGTCATCACAATGCTCCATAGCCCTTGTCATCACAATGCTCCATGATCCCTGTCATCACAATGTTCCATGACTCTTGTCATCAAAATGCCTCATGATCCTTTTAATCACAATGCTCCATGACTCCTTTCATCACTTGTTCCATGATACTTGTCATTGCACTGCCTTATGACCTTTTTCATAACAAGCTCCATGATACCAGTCATAACAATGCTCCATGACCATTGTTGTCACAATGCTCCATGCCCCTTTCAACACAATGCTCCATATCAAGTGTCATCAAAATGCTCCATGGCCTTTGTCATCACAATTATACATGGCCCCTGTAATCACAGTGCTCCATGACCCCTTTCATCACAATCCTCCATGACCACTGTCATCACAATGCCCCATGAACCCTGTCATCACAATTCTCCATGGCCCCTGTCATTACAATGCTCCATGACCACTGTCATCACAATGTTCCATGATCGCTGTAATCACAATGACCCATGAGATCTTTCCTCAGAAGGCTCCAGTACGCCTGTCTTAACAATGCTCCAATGCCCGTCTCATCACAATGCTCCATGATCCCTGTCAGCACAACTTTAAATGACAATTGTCATCACAATGCTCCATGACACCTGTCATCACAAAGTTGCCTGCCCATGTCATCAAAATGCTCCATGTCCCCTGTAATCACAATGTTCTATTACACCTGTCATCACAAAGTTCCCTGCCCATGTCATCACAATGCTCCATTACCAATGTAATCAAAATGTTCGCCTGCCCTTGTCATCAAAATGCTCCATCACCCCTTTAATCACAATGCTCCATGAACCCTGTCATCACAATGTTCCATGACAGTTGTTAACACAATGCTCCATGACCCCTGTAATCACAATGCTCCATGCCCTTGTCATCACAAAACTCCAGAACTCTTGTCATCATAATGATGAATGCCCATGTCATCACAAAGCTCCATGATACTTGTCATCACAATGCTCCATGGCCTTTGTCATCACAATGTTCCATGGCCCCTGTCATCACAGTGCTCCATGATACCTTTCGTCACAATTCTAGATGACCACTGTCATCACAATGCCCCAAGACACATGTCATCACAATTAGCCATGGCCCTTGTCATCACAATGCTCCATCATCCGTGTCATCACAATGGTCCAGGACACTTGTCATCACAATGATCCATGACCACTTACATCACAATGCTCCTTGACCCTGTCATTTTATTGCTCCATGGCCTATGCATTCACAATGCTCCATGGCACCTGTAATCACATTTCTCCATGATCCTTTTCATCACAATATTCTATGACCACTCTCATCACAATACCCCATGACGCCTATCATCATAATGCTCCAAGGCCCCTCTCATCACAATGCTCCATGAACCCTGTCATCACAATGTTCCATGACACTTGTCATCCCAGTGCTCCATGATCCTTGTCATCACAATATTCACTGCCCATGTAATCACAATGCTCCTGGTCCCCTGTAATCACAATGCTCCGTACCCTTTTCATCACAATGCTCCAGAACTCTTGTCATCATAATGCTCCATGCCCGTGTCATCACAATGCTCCATGACCACTTTCATCACAATGCTCCTTGACCCCTGTCATCACAATCCTCCATGGCCTATGTATTCACAATGCTACATGGCCCCTGTAATCACATTGCTCCATGATCCATTTCATCACAATGTTCTATGGCCACTGTCATCACAATGCCACATTACACCTGTCATCACAATGCTCCATGACCCCTGTCAGCCCAATGTTCCATGACAGATGTCATAAGTATCCTCCATGGTCCCTGTATTCACAATGCTCCATTCCCTTGTCAACGCAATGCTCCAGAACTCTGGTCATCATAATGCTCGAAGAACCTTGTCATCACAACGCTCCATGACCCGTATCATCACAATGGTCCAGGACACTTGTCATCACAATGATCCATGACCACTTACATCACAATGCTCCTTGACTCCTGTCATCACAATGCTCCATAGCGTATTCATTCGAAATGCTACATGGTCCCTATAATCACATTGCTCCATGATCCATTTCGTCACAATGCTCTATGAACACTGTCATCACAATGCCACATTACACCTGTCATCACAATGCTCCATGGCCCCTGTCAGCACAATGTTCCATGACAGATGTCATCACAATGCTTTAGAACTCTTGTCTTCATAGTCCTCCATGCCCGTTTCATCACAATGCTCCATGACACTTGTCATCACAATACTCCATGGCCTTTGTCATCACAATGTTCCATGGTCCCTGTCATCACAGTGCTCCATGAATCCTTTCTTCATAATTCTAGATGACCACTGTCATCACAATTCGCCATGGCACCTGTCATCACAATGCTCCATGGCCTATGTATTCACAATTTTCCATGGCCCCTGAAATCACATTGCTCCATGATCCCTTTCATCACAATGCTGCATGCCCCCTGTCATCAAAATGCCCCGTGACACCTGTCATCACAATGCTCCATGGCCTTTATCATCACAATGCTCCATGACCCCTGTCATCACAATGCTCAATGACCCTTGTCATCACAATGCTCCATAGCCCCTGTAATCACAATGCTCCATGCCATTCTCATCACAATGCTCCAGACCTCTTGTCATCATAAGGCTCTATGCCCTTGTCCTCACAATGCTACATGACACGTGTCAGCACAATGTTCCTTGGCCTTTAACATCACAATGTTCCATGGCCCCTGTCATCCCAGTGCTCCAGTATAACTTTCATCACAATGCTAGATGACCACTGTCATCACAATGCCCAATGACACCTGTCATCATAATTCGCCATGGCCCTTGACATCACAATGCTCCATGAACCGTGTCATCACAAGATTCCAGGACACTTGTCATCACAATGATCCTTGACTTCTTTCATCACAATGCTCCATAACCACTGTCATCACAAAGTTCCATGGCCCCTGTAATCACATTGCTCCATGATCCCTTTCATCACAATGCTCCACGACCCTTCTCATCACAATGATCCCAGCCCTTGTCATCACAATGCTCCATGACCCTTCTCATCACAATGTTCCCTGCACTTTTCATCACAATGCTCCATGGACCCTGTAATCACAATGCTCCATGCCCTTGTCATCACAATTCTCCAGAACACTTGTAATCATAATGCCCCTTGCCCATGTCATCACAATGCTCTATGACACTTGTCATCAGAATCCTCCACGGCCTTTGTCATCAAAATGCTCCAAGTCCCCTTTCATCACCGTGTTCCATGATACCTTTCATCACACAGCTAGATTACCACTGTCATCACTATGCCCCATGACACCTGGCATCACAATTCTCCATTGCCCTTTTCATCATAATCCTCCATGAAACGAGTCATCACAATGCTCCATGATCCGAGTCATCACAAGGTTCCAGGACACTTAACATCACAATGATCCTTGACCACTTTCATCACAATGCTCCATGGCACCTGTTATCTCAATGCTCCATGGCCTATGTATTCACAATGCTCCATGGCCCCTGTAATCACGGTTTTCCATGACCCCTTTCATCACAATCCTCCTTGACCACTGTCATCACAACGCCCCATGAAGCCTGTCATCACGATGCTCCAAGGCCACTATCATCACAATGCTCCATGATCCCTGTCATCCTAATGTTCCCTGCCCATGTCATCACAGTGCTCCTTGTCCCTTTTAATCACAATGCCACATACCCTTGTCATCACAATGCTCCATGGCCCCTGTAAACACAATGCTCCAGGCCCTTGCCATTACAATACTCCAGAACTCTTTTCATCATAATGCTCCATGCCCGTGTCATCACAATGTTCCAGGACACTTGTCACCACAATGTTCCATGGCCTTTGTCATCACAATGCTCCATGGCCCCTCTAATCATAGTGCTCCATGATACCTTTCATCACAATTCTAGATGACCACTGTCATCACAATGCCCCTTGACACATGTCATCATAATTGGCCAGGGCCCTTGACATCACAATGCTTGATGAACCATGTCATCACAATGTTCATGGACAATTGTCATCACAATGCTCCATGACAACTTACATCACAATGCTCCTTGACCCTTGTCATTTCATTGCTCCATGGCCCCTGTAATCACATTGCTCCATGATCCCCTTCATCACAATGCTCCATGATCCCTGTCATCACAATGCTCGAAGACCCTTGACATCACAATGCTCCATGGTCCCTATAATCACAATGCTCCATGCGCTTGTCATCACAGTGCTCCAGAATTCTTGTCATCAAAATATTCCATGGCCTTTGTCATCACAATGCTCCATGACCCCTGTCATCACAATGTTCCATGACTCTTGTCATCAAAATGCCTCATGATCCTTTTAATCACAATGCTCCATGATACTTGTCATTACACTGCCCCATGACCTTTTTCATAACAATGCTCCATGATACCAGTCATCACAATGCTCCATGACCATTGTCGTCACAATGCTCCATGCCCCTTTCAACAAAATGCTCCATGACAACTGTTATCACAATGCTCCATGGCCTTTGTCATCACAATTATACATGGTCCCTGTAATCACAGTGCTCCATGACCCCTGTCATTACAATGCTCCATGACCACTGTCATCACCATACCCCATGAACCCAGTCATCACAATGCTCCATAGCCCTTGTCATCACAATGCTCCATGATCCCTGTCATCACAATGTTCCATGACTCTTGTCATCAAAATGCCTCATGATCCTTTTAATCACAATGCTCCATGACTCCTTTCATCACTTGTTCCATGATACTTGTCATTGCACTGCCTTATGACCTTTTTCATAACAAGCTCCATGATACCAGTCATAACAATGCTCCATGACCATTGTTGTCACAATGCTCCATGCCCCTTTCAACACAATGCTCCATATCAAGTGTCATCAAAATGCTCCATGGCCTTTGTCATCACAATTATACATGGCCCCTGTAATCACAGTGCTCCATGACCCCTTTCATCACAATCCTCCATGACCACTGTCATCACAATGCCCCATGAACCCTGTCATCACAATTCTCCATGGCCCCTGTCATTACAATGCTCCATGACCACTGTCATCACAATGTTCCATGATCGCTGTAATCACAATGACCCATGAGATCTTTCCTCAGAAGGCTCCAGTACGCCTGTCTTAACAATGCTCCAATGCCCGTCTCATCACAATGCTCCATGATCCCTGTCAGCACAACTTTAAATGACAATTGTCATCACAATGCTCCATGACACCTGTCATCACAAAGTTGCCTGCCCATGTCATCAAAATGCTCCATGTCCCCTGTAATCACAATGTTCTATTACACCTGTCATCACAAAGTTCCCTGCCCATGTCATCACAATGCTCCATTACCAATGTAATCAAAATGTTCGCCTGCCCTTGTCATCAAAATGCTCCATCACCCCTTTAATCACAATGCTCCATGAACCCTGTCATCACAATGTTCCATGACAGTTGTTAACACAATGCTCCATGACCCCTGTAATCACAATGCTCCATGCCCTTGTCATCACAAAACTCCAGAACTCTTGTCATCATAATGATGAATGCCCATGTCATCACAAAGCTCCATGATACTTGTCATCACAATGCTCCATGGCCTTTGTCATCACAATGTTCCATGGCCCCTGTCATCACAGTGCTCCATGATACCTTTCGTCACAATTCTAGATGACCACTGTCATCACAATGCCCCAAGACACATGTCATCACAATTAGCCATGGCCCTTGTCATCACAATGCTCCATCATCCGTGTCATCACAATGGTCCAGGACACTTGTCATCACAATGATCCATGACCACTTACATCACAATGCTCCTTGACCCTGTCATTTTATTGCTCCATGGCCTATGCATTCACAATGCTCCATGGCACCTGTAATCACATTTCTCCATGATCCTTTTCATCACAATATTCTATGACCACTCTCATCACAATACCCCATGACGCCTATCATCATAATGCTCCAAGGCCCCTCTCATCACAATGCTCCATGAACCCTGTCATCACAATGTTCCATGACACTTGTCATCCCAGTGCTCCATGATCCTTGTCATCACAATATTCACTGCCCATGTAATCACAATGCTCCTGGTCCCCTGTAATCACAATGCTCCGTACCCTTTTCATCACAATGCTCCAGAACTCTTGTCATCATAATGCTCCATGCCCGTGTCATCACAATGCTCCATGACCACTTTCATCACAATGCTCCTTGACCCCTGTCATCACAATCCTCCATGGCCTATGTATTCACAATGCTACATGGCCCCTGTAATCACATTGCTCCATGATCCATTTCATCACAATGTTCTATGGCCACTGTCATCACAATGCCACATTACACCTGTCATCACAATGCTCCATGACCCCTGTCAGCCCAATGTTCCATGACAGATGTCATAAGTATCCTCCATGGTCCCTGTATTCACAATGCTCCATTCCCTTGTCAACGCAATGCTCCAGAACTCTGGTCATCATAATGCTCGAAGAACCTTGTCATCACAACGCTCCATGACCCGTATCATCACAATGGTCCAGGACACTTGTCATCACAATGATCCATGACCACTTACATCACAATGCTCCTTGACTCCTGTCATCACAATGCTCCATAGCGTATTCATTCGAAATGCTACATGGTCCCTATAATCACATTGCTCCATGATCCATTTCGTCACAATGCTCTATGAACACTGTCATCACAATGCCACATTACACCTGTCATCACAATGCTCCATGGCCCCTGTCAGCACAATGTTCCATGACAGATGTCATCACAATGCTTTAGAACTCTTGTCTTCATAGTCCTCCATGCCCGTTTCATCACAATGCTCCATGACACTTGTCATCACAATACTCCATGGCCTTTGTCATCACAATGTTCCATGGTCCCTGTCATCACAGTGCTCCATGAATCCTTTCTTCATAATTCTAGATGACCACTGTCATCACAATTCGCCATGGCACCTGTCATCACAATGCTCCATGGCCTATGTATTCACAATTTTCCATGGCCCCTGAAATCACATTGCTCCATGATCCCTTTCATCACAATGCTGCATGCCCCCTGTCATCAAAATGCCCCGTGACACCTGTCATCACAATGCTCCATGGCCTTTATCATCACAATGCTCCATGACCCCTGTCATCACAATGCTCAATGACCCTTGTCATCACAATGCTCCATAGCCCCTGTAATCACAATGCTCCATGCCATTCTCATCACAATGCTCCAGACCTCTTGTCATCATAAGGCTCTATGCCCTTGTCCTCACAATGCTACATGACACGTGTCAGCACAATGTTCCTTGGCCTTTAACATCACAATGTTCCATGGCCCCTGTCATCCCAGTGCTCCAGTATAACTTTCATCACAATGCTAGATGACCACTGTCATCACAATGCCCAATGACACCTGTCATCATAATTCGCCATGGCCCTTGACATCACAATGCTCCATGAACCGTGTCATCACAAGATTCCAGGACACTTGTCATCACAATGATCCTTGACTTCTTTCATCACAATGCTCCATAACCACTGTCATCACAAAGTTCCATGGCCCCTGTAATCACATTGCTCCATGATCCCTTTCATCACAATGCTCCACGACCCTTCTCATCACAATGATCCCAGCCCTTGTCATCACAATGCTCCATGACCCTTCTCATCACAATGTTCCCTGCACTTTTCATCACAATGCTCCATGGACCCTGTAATCACAATGCTCCATGCCCTTGTCATCACAATTCTCCAGAACACTTGTAATCATAATGCCCCTTGCCCATGTCATCACAATGCTCTATGACACTTGTCATCAGAATCCTCCACGGCCTTTGTCATCAAAATGCTCCAAGTCCCCTTTCATCACCGTGTTCCATGATACCTTTCATCACACAGCTAGATTACCACTGTCATCACTATGCCCCATGACACCTGGCATCACAATTCTCCATTGCCCTTTTCATCATAATCCTCCATGAAACGAGTCATCACAATGCTCCATGATCCGAGTCATCACAAGGTTCCAGGACACTTAACATCACAATGATCCTTGACCACTTTCATCACAATGCTCCATGGCACCTGTTATCTCAATGCTCCATGGCCTATGTATTCACAATGCTCCATGGCCCCTGTAATCACGGTTTTCCATGACCCCTTTCATCACAATCCTCCTTGACCACTGTCATCACAACGCCCCATGAAGCCTGTCATCACGATGCTCCAAGGCCACTATCATCACAATGCTCCATGATCCCTGTCATCCTAATGTTCCCTGCCCATGTCATCACAGTGCTCCTTGTCCCTTTTAATCACAATGCCACATACCCTTGTCATCACAATGCTCCATGGCCCCTGTAAACACAATGCTCCAGGCCCTTGCCATTACAATACTCCAGAACTCTTTTCATCATAATGCTCCATGCCCGTGTCATCACAATGTTCCAGGACACTTGTCACCACAATGTTCCATGGCCTTTGTCATCACAATGCTCCATGGCCCCTCTAATCATAGTGCTCCATGATACCTTTCATCACAATTCTAGATGACCACTGTCATCACAATGCCCCTTGACACATGTCATCATAATTGGCCAGGGCCCTTGACATCACAATGCTTGATGAACCATGTCATCACAATGTTCATGGACAATTGTCATCACAATGCTCCATGACAACTTACATCACAATGCTCCTTGACCCTTGTCATTTCATTGCTCCATGGCCCCTGTAATCACATTGCTCCATGATCCCCTTCATCACAATGCTCCATGATCCCTGTCATCACAATGCTCGAAGACCCTTGACATCACAATGCTCTATGGTCCCTATAATCACAATGCTCCATGCGCTTGTCATCACAGTGCTCCAGAATTCTTGTCATCAAAATATTCCATGGCCTTTGTCATCACAATGCTCCATGACCCCTGTCATCACAAAGTTCCATGACTCTTGTCATCAAAATGCCTCATGATCCTTTTAATCACAATGCTCCATGACTCCTTTCATCACATGCTCCATGATACTTGTCATTACACTGCCCCATGACCTTTTTCATAACAATGCTCCATGATACCAGTCATCACAATGCTCCATGACCATTGTCGTCACAATGCTCCATGCCCCTTTCAACAAAATGCTCCATGACAACTGTTATCACAATGCTCCTTGGCCTTTGTCATCACAATTATACATGGTCCCTGTAATCACAGTGCTCCATGACCCCTGTCATTACAATGCTCCATGACCACTGTCATCACCATACCCCATGAACCCAGTCATCACAATGCTCCATAGCCCTTGTCATCACAATGCTCCATGATCCCTGTCATCACAATATTCCATGACTCTTGTCATCAAAATGCCTCATGATCCTTTTAATCACAATGCTCCATGACTCCTTTCATCACTTGTTCCATGATACTTGTCATTGCACTGCCTTATGACCTTTTTCATAACAAGCTCCATGATACCAGTCATAACAATGCTCCATGACCATTGTTGTCACAATGCTCCATGCCCCTTTCAACACAATGCTCCATATCAAGTGTCATCAAAATGCTCCATGGCCTTTGTCATCACAATTATACATGGCCCCTGTAATCACAGTGCTCCATGACCCCTTTCATCACAATCCTCCATGACCACTGTCATCACAATGCCCCATGAACCCTGTCATCACAATTCTCCATGGCCCCTGTCATTACAATGCTCCATGACCACTGTCATCACAATGTTCCATGATCGCTGTAATCACAATGACCCATGAGATCTTTCCTCAGAAGGCTCCAGTACGCCTGTCTTAACAATGCTCCAATGCCCGTCTCATCACAATGCTCCATGATCCCTGTCAGCACAACTTTAAATGACAATTGTCATCACAATGCTCCATGACACCTGTCATCACAAAGTTGCCTGCCCATGTCATCAAAATGCTCCATGTCCCCTGTAATCACAATGTTCTATTACACCTGTCATCACAAAGTTCCCTGCCCATGTCATCACAATGCTCCATTACCAATGTAATCAAAATGTTCGCCTGCCCTTGTCATCAAAATGCTCCATCACCCCTTTAATCACAATGCTCCATGAACCCTGTCATCACAATGTTCCATGACAGTTGTTAACACAATGCTCCATGACCCCTGTAATCACAATGCTCCATGCCCTTGTCATCACAAAACTCCAGAACTCTTGTCATCATAATGATGAATGCCCATGTCATCACAAAGCTCCATGATACTTGTCATCACAATGCTCCATGGCCTTTGTCATCACAATGTTCCATGGCCCCTGTCATCACAGTGCTCCATGATACCTTTCGTCACAATTCTAGATGACCACTGTCATCACAATGCCCCAAGACACATGTCATCACAATTAGCCATGGCCCTTGTCATCACAATGCTCCATCATCCGTGTCATCACAATGGTCCAGGACACTTGTCATCACAATGATCCATGACCACTTACATCACAATGCTCCTTGACCCTGTCATTTTATTGCTCCATGGCCTATGCATTCACAATGCTCCATGGCACCTGTAATCACATTTCTCCATGATCCTTTTCATCACAATATTCTATGACCACTCTCATCACAATACCCCATGACGCCTATCATCATAATGCTCCAAGGCCCCTCTCATCACAATGCTCCATGAACCCTGTCATCACAATGTTCCATGACACTTGTCATCCCAGTGCTCCATGATCCTTGTCATCACAATATTCACTGCCCATGTAATCACAATGCTCCTGGTCCCCTGTAATCACAATGCTCCGTACCCTTTTCATCACAATGCTCCAGAACTCTTGTCATCATAATGCTCCATGCCCGTGTCATCACAATGCTCCATGACCACTTTCATCACAATGCTCCTTGACCCCTGTCATCACAATCCTCCATGGCCTATGTATTCACAATGCTACATGGCCCCTGTAATCACATTGCTCCATGATCCATTTCATCACAATGTTCTATGGCCACTGTCATCACAATGCCACATTACACCTGTCATCACAATGCTCCATGACCCCTGTCAGCCCAATGTTCCATGACAGATGTCATAAGTATCCTCCATGGTCCCTGTATTCACAATGCTCCATTCCCTTGTCAACGCAATGCTCCAGAACTCTGGTCATCATAATGCTCGAAGAACCTTGTCATCACAACGCTCCATGACCCGTATCATCACAATGGTCCAGGACACTTGTCATCACAATGATCCATGACCACTTACATCACAATGCTCCTTGACTCCTGTCATCACAATGCTCCATAGCGTATTCATTCGAAATGCTACATGGTCCCTATAATCACATTGCTCCATGATCCATTTCGTCACAATGCTCTATGAACACTGTCATCACAATGCCACATTACACCTGTCATCACAATGCTCCATGGCCCCTGTCAGCACAATGTTCCATGACAGATGTCATCACAATGCTTTAGAACTCTTGTCTTCATAGTCCTCCATGCCCGTTTCATCACAATGCTCCATGACACTTGTCATCACAATACTCCATGGCCTTTGTCATCACAATGTTCCATGGTCCCTGTCATCACAGTGCTTCATGCATGAATCCTTTCTTCATAATTCTAGATGACCACTGTCATCACAATTCGCCATGGCACCTGTCATCACAATGCTCCATGGCCTATGTATTCACAATTTTCCATGGCCCCTGAAATCACATTGCTCCATGATCCCTTTCATCACAATGCTGCATGCCCCCTGTCATCAAAATGCCCCGTGACACCTGTCATCACAATGCTCCATGGCCTTTATCATCACAATGCTCCATGACCCCTGTCATCACAATGCTCAATGACCCTTGTCATCACAATGCTCCATAGCCCCTGTAATCACAATGCTCCATGCCATTCTCATCACAATGCTCCAGACCTCTTGTCATCATAAGGCTCTATGCCCTTGTCCTCACAATGCTACATGACACGTGTCAGCACAATGTTCCTTGGCCTTTAACATCACAATGTTCCATGGCCCCTGTCATCCCAGTGCTCCAGTATAACTTTCATCACAATGCTAGATGACCACTGTCATCACAATGCCCAATGACACCTGTCATCATAATTCGCCATGGCCCTTGACATCACAATGCTCCATGAACCGTGTCATCACAAGATTCCAGGACACTTGTCATCACAATGATCCTTGACTTCTTTCATCACAATGCTCCATAACCACTGTCATCACAAAGTTCCATGGCCCCTGTAATCACATTGCTCCATGATCCCTTTCATCACAATGCTCCACGACCCTTCTCATCACAATGATCCCAGCCCTTGTCATCACAATGCTCCATGACCCTTCTCATCACAATGTTCCCTGCACTTTTCATCACAATGCTCCATGGACCCTGTAATCACAATGCTCCATGCCCTTGTCATCACAATTCTCCAGAACACTTGTAATCATAATGCCCCTTGCCCATGTCATCACAATGCTCTATGACACTTGTCATCAGAATCCTCCACGGCCTTTGTCATCAAAATGCTCCAAGTCCCCTTTCATCACCGTGTTCCATGATACCTTTCATCACACAGCTAGATTACCACTGTCATCACTATGCCCCATGACACCTGGCATCACAATTCTCCATTGCCCTTTTCATCATAATCCTCCATGAAACGAGTCATCACAATGCTCCATGATCCGAGTCATCACAAGGTTCCAGGACACTTAACATCACAATGATCCTTGACCACTTTCATCACAATGCTCCATGGCACCTGTTATCTCAATGCTCCATGGCCTATGTATTCACAATGCTCCATGGCCCCTGTAATCACGGTTTTCCATGACCCCTTTCATCACAATCCTCCTTGACCACTGTCATCACAACGCCCCATGAAGCCTGTCATCACGATGCTCCAAGGCCACTATCATCACAATGCTCCATGATCCCTGTCATCCTAATGTTCCCTGCCCATGTCATCACAGTGCTCCTTGTCCCTTTTAATCACAATGCCACATACCCTTGTCATCACAATGCTCCATGGCCCCTGTAAACACAATGCTCCAGGCCCTTGCCATTACAATACTCCAGAACTCTTTTCATCATAATGCTCCATGCCCGTGTCATCACAATGTTCCAGGACACTTGTCACCACAATGTTCCATGGCCTTTGTCATCACAATGCTCCATGGCCCCTCTAATCATAGTGCTCCATGATACCTTTCATCACAATTCTAGATGACCACTGTCATCACAATGCCCCTTGACACATGTCATCATAATTGGCCAGGGCCCTTGACATCACAATGCTTGATGAACCATGTTATCACAATGTTCATGGACAATTGTCATCACAATGCTCCATGACAACTTACATCACAAAACTCCTTGACCCTTGTCATTTCATTGCTCCATGGCCCCTGTAATCACATTGCTCCATGATCCCCTTCATCACAATGCTCCATGATCCCTGTCATCACAATGCTCGAAGACCCTTGACATCACAATGCTCCATGGTCCCTATAATCACAATGCTCCATGCGCTTGTCATCACAGTGCTCCAGAATTCTTGTCATCAAAATATTCCATGGCCTTTGTCATCACAATGCTCCATGACCCCTGTCATCACAAAGTTCCATGACTCTTGTCATCAAAATGCCTCATGATCCTTTTAATCACAATGCTCCATGACTCCTTTCATCACATGCTCCATGATACTTGTCATTACACTGCCCCATGACCTTTTTCATAACAATGCTCCATGATACCAGTCATCACAATGCTCCATGACCATTGTCGTCACAATGCTCCATGCCCCTTTCAACAAAATGCTCCATGACAACTGTTATCACAATGCTCCATGGCCTTTGTCATCACAATTATACATGGTCCCTGTAATCACAGTGCTCCATGACCCCTTTCATCACAATGCTCCATGACCACTGTCATCACAATGCCCCATGACCCCTGTCATTACAATGCTCCATGACCACTGTCATCACCATACCCCATGAACCCAGTCATCACAATGCTCCATAGCCCTTGTCATCACAATGCTCCATGATCCCTGTCATCACAATGTTCCATGACTCTTGTCATCAAAATGCCTCATGATCCTTTTAATCACAATGCTCCATGACTCCTTTCATCACTTGTTCCATGATACTTGTCATTGCACTGCCTTATGACCTTTTTCATAACAAGCTCCATGATACCAGTCATAACAATGCTCCATGACCATTGTTGTCACAATGCTCCATGCCCCTTTCAACACAATGCTCCATATCAAGTGTCATCAAAATGCTCCATGGCCTTTGTCATCACAATTATACATGGCCCCTGTAATCACAGTGCTCCATGACCCCTTTCATCACAATCCTCCATGACCACTGTCATCACAATGCCCCATGAACCCTGTCATCACAATTCTCCATGGCCCCTGTCATTACAATTCTCCATGACCACTGTCATCACAATGTTCCATGATCGCTGTAATCACAATGACCCATGAGATCTTTCCTCAGAAGGCTCCAGTACGCCTGTCTTAACAATGCTCCAATGCCCGTCTCATCACAATGCTCCATGATCCCTGTCAGCACAACTTTAAATGACAATTGTCATCACAATGCTCCATGACACCTGTCATCACAAAGTTGCCTGCCCATGTCATCAAAATGCTCCATGTCCCCTGTAATCACAATGTTCTATTACACCTGTCATCACAAAGTTCCCTGCCCATGTCATCACAATGCTCCATTACCAATGTAATCAAAATGTTCGCCTGGCCTTGTCATCAAAATGCTCCATCACCCCTTTAATCACAATGCTCCATGAACCCTGTCATCACAATGTTCCATGACAGTTGTTAACACAATGCTCCATGACCCCTGTAATCACAATGCTCCATGCCCTTGTCATCACAAAACTCCAGAACTCTTGTCATCATAATGATGAATGCCCATGTCATCACAAAGCTCCATGATACTTGTCATCACAATGCTCCATGGCCTTTGTCATCACAATGTTCCATGGCCCCTGTCATCACAGTGCTCCATGATACCTTTCGTCACAATTCTAGATGACCACTGTCATCACAATGCCCCAAGACACATGTCATCACAATTAGCCATGGCCCTTGTCATCACAATGCTCCATCATCCGTGTCATCACAATGGTCCAGGACACTTGTCATCACAATGATCCATGACCACTTACATCACAATGCTCCTTGACCCTGTCATTTTATTGCTCCATGGCCTATGCATTCACAATGCTCCATGGCACCTGTAATCACATTTCTCCATGATCCTTTTCATCACAATATTCTATGACCACTCTCATCACAATACCCCATGACGCCTATCATCATAATGCTCCAAGGCCCCTCTCATCACAATGCTCCATGAACCCTGTCATCACAATGTTCCATGACACTTGTCATCCCAGTGCTCCATGATCCTTGTCATCACAATATTCACTGCCCATGTAATCACAATGCTCCTGGTCCCCTGTAATCACAATGCTCCGTACCCTTTTCATCACAATGCTCCAGAACTCTTGTCATCATAATGCTCCATGCCCGTGTCATCACAATGCTCCATGACCACTTTCATCACAATGCTCCTTGACCCCTGTCATCACAATCCTCCATGGCCTATGTATTCACAATGCTACATGGCCCCTGTAATCACATTGCTCCATGATCCATTTCATCACAATGTTCTATGGCCACTGTCATCACAATGCCACATTACACCTGTCATCACAATGCTCCATGACCCCTGTCAGCCCAATGTTCCATGACAGATGTCATAAGTATCCTCCATGGTCCCTGTATTCACAATGCTCCATTCCCTTGTCAACGCAATGCTCCAGAACTCTGGTCATCATAATGCTCGAAGAACCTTGTCATCACAACGCTCCATGACCCGTATCATCACAATGGTCCAGGACACTTGTCATCACAATGATCCATGACCACTTACATCACAATGCTCCTTGACTCCTGTCATCACAATGCTCCATAGCGTATTCATTCGAAATGCTACATGGTCCCTATAATCACATTGCTCCATGATCCATTTCGTCACAATGCTCTATGAACACTGTCATCACAATGCCACATTACACCTGTCATCACAATGCTCCATGGCCCCTGTCAGCACAATGTTCCATGACAGATGTCATCACAATGCTTTAGAACTCTTGTCTTCATAGTCCTCCATGCCCGTTTCATCACAATGCTCCATGACACTTGTCATCACAATACTCCATGGCCTTTGTCATCACAATGTTCCATGGTCCCTGTCATCACAGTGCTCCATGAATCCTTTCTTCATAATTCTAGATGACCACTGTCATCACAATTCGCCATGGCACCTGTCATCACAATGCTCCATGGCCTATGTATTCACAATTTTCCATGGCCCCTGAAATCACATTGCTCCATGATCCCTTTCATCACAATGCTGCATGCCCCCTGTCATCAAAATGCCCCGTGACACCTGTCATCACAATGCTCCATGGCCTTTATCATCACAATGCTCCATGACCCCTGTCATCACAATGCTCAATGACCCTTGTCATCACAATGCTCCATAGCCCCTGTAATCACAATGCTCCATGCCATTCTCATCACAATGCTCCAGACCTCTTGTCATCATAAGGCTCTATGCCCTTGTCCTCACAATGCTACATGACACGTGTCAGCACAATGTTCCTTGGCCTTTAACATCACAATGTTCCATGGCCCCTGTCATCCCAGTGCTCCAGTATAACTTTCATCACAATGCTAGATGACCACTGTCATCACAATGCCCAATGACACCTGTCATCATAATTCGCCATGGCCCTTGACATCACAATGCTCCATGAACCGTGTCATCACAAGATTCCAGGACACTTGTCATCACAATGATCCTTGACTTCTTTCATCACAATGCTCCATAACCACTGTCATCACAAAGTTCCATGGCCCCTGTAATCACATTGCTCCATGATCCCTTTCATCACAATGCTCCACGACCCTTCTCATCACAATGATCCCAGCCCTTGTCATCACAATGCTCCATGACCCTTCTCATCACAATGTTCCCTGCACTTTTCATCACAATGCTCCATGGACCCTGTAATCACAATGCTCCATGCCCTTGTCATCACAATTCTCCAGAACACTTGTAATCATAATGCCCCTTGCCCATGTCATCACAATGCTCTATGACACTTGTCATCAGAATCCTCCACGGCCTTTGTCATCAAAATGCTCCAAGTCCCCTTTCATCACCGTGTTCCATGATACCTTTCATCACACAGCTAGATTACCACTGTCATCACTATGCCCCATGACACCTGGCATCACAATTCTCCATTGCCCTTTTCATCATAATCCTCCATGAAACGAGTCATCACAATGCTCCATGATCCGAGTCATCACAAGGTTCCAGGACACTTAACATCACAATGATCCTTGACCACTTTCATCACAATGCTCCATGGCACCTGTTATCTCAATGCTCCATGGCCTATGTATTCACAATGCTCCATGGCCCCTGTAATCACGGTTTTCCATGACCCCTTTCATCACAATCCTCCTTGACCACTGTCATCACAACGCCCCATGAAGCCTGTCATCACGATGCTCCAAGGCCACTATCATCACAATGCTCCATGATCCCTGTCATCCTAATGTTCCCTGCCCATGTCATCACAGTGCTCCTTGTCCCTTTTAATCACAATGCCACATACCCTTGTCATCACAATGCTCCATGGCCCCTGTAAACACAATGCTCCAGGCCCTTGCCATTACAATACTCCAGAACTCTTTTCATCATAATGCTCCATGCCCGTGTCATCACAATGTTCCAGGACACTTGTCACCACAATGTTCCATGGCCTTTGTCATCACAATGCTCCATGGCCCCTCTAATCATAGTGCTCCATGATACCTTTCATCACAATTCTAGATGACCACTGTCATCACAATGCCCCTTGACACATGTCATCATAATTGGCAAGGGCCCTTGACATCACAATGCTTGATGAACCATGTTATCACAATGTTCATGGACAATTGTCATCACAATGCTCCATGACAACTTACATCACAAAACTCCTTGACCCTTGTCATTTCATTGCTCCATGGCCCCTGTAATCACATTGCTCCATGATCCCCTTCATCACAATGCTCCATGATCCCTGTCATCACAATGCTCGAAGACCCTTGACATCACAATGCTCCATGGTCCCTATAATCACAATGCTCCATGCGCTTGTCATCACAGTGCTCCAGAATTCTTGTCATCAAAATATTCCATGGCCTTTGTCATCACAATGCTCCATGACCCCTGTCATCACAAAGTTCCATGACTCTTGTCATCAAAATGCCTCATGATCCTTTTAATCACAATGCTCCATGACTCCTTTCATCACATGCTCCATGATACTTGTCATTACACTGCCCCATGACCTTTTTCATAACAATGCTCCATGATACCAGTCATCACAATGCTCCATGACCATTGTCGTCACAATGCTCCATGCCCCTTTCAACAAAATGCTCCATGACAACTGTTATCACAATGCTCCATGGCCTTTGTCATCACAATTATACATGGTCCCTGTAATCACAGTGCTCCATGACCCCTTTCATCACAATGCTCCATGACCACTGTCATCACAATGCCCCATGACCCCTGTCATTACAATGCTCCATGACCACTGTCATCACCATACCCCATGAACCCAGTCATCACAATGCTCCAGAGCCCTTGTCATCACAATGCTCCATGATCCCTGTCATCACAATGTTCCATGACTCTTGTCATCAAAATGCCTCATGATCCTTTTAATCACAATGCTCCATGACTCCTTTCATCACTTGTTCCATGATACTTGTCATTGCACTGCCTTATGACCTTTTTCATAACAAGCTCCATGATACCAGTCATAACAATGCTCCATGACCATTGTTGTCACAATGCTCCATGCCCCTTTCAACACAATGCTCCATATCAAGTGTCATCAAAATGCTCCATGGCCTTTGTCATCACAATTATACATGGCCCCTGTAATCACAGTGCTCCATGACCCCTTTCATCACAATCCTCCATGACCACTGTCATCACAATGCCCCATGAACCCTGTCATCACAATTCTCCATGGCCCCTGTCATTACAATGCTCCATGACCACTGTCATCACAATGTTCCATGATCGCTGTAATCACAATGACCCATGAGATCTTTCCTCAGAAGTCTCCAGTATGCCTGTCTTAACAATGCTCCAATGCCCGTCTCATCACAATGCTCCATGATCCCTGTTAGTACAACTTTAAATGACAATTGTCATCACAATGCTCCATGACACCTGTCATCACAAAGTTGCCTGCCCATGTCATCAAAATGCTCCATGTCCCCTGTAATCACAATGTTCTATTACACCTGTCATCACAAAGTTCCCTGCCCATGTCATCACAATGCTCCATTACCAATGTAATCAAAATGTTCGCCTGCCCTTGTCATCAAAATGCTCCATCACCCCTTTATTCACAATGCTCCATGAACCCTGTCATCACAATGTTCCATGACAGTTTTTAACACAATGCTCCATGACCCCTGTAATCACAATGCTCCATGCCCTTGTCATCACAAAACTCCAGAACTCTTGTCATCATAATGATGAATGCCCATGTCATCACAAAGCTCCATGATACTTGTCATCACAATGCTCCATGGCCTTTGTCATCACAATGTTCCATGGCCCCTGTCATCACAGTGCTCCATGATACCTTTCGTCACAATTCTAGATGACCACTGTCATCACAATGCCCCAAGACACATGTCATCACAATTAGCCATGGCCCTTGTCATCACAATGCTCCATCATCCGTGTCATCACAATGGTCCAGGACACTTGTCATCACAATGATCCATGACCACTTACATCACAATGCTCCTTGACCCTGTCATTTTATTGCTCCATGGCCTATGCATTCACAATGCTCCATGGCACCTGTAATCACATTTCTCCATGATCCTTTTCATCACAATATTCTATGACCACTCTCATCACAATACCCCATGACGCCTATCATCATAATGCTCCAAGGCCCCTCTCATCACAATGCTCCATGAACCCTGTCATCACAATGTTCCATGACACTTGTCATCCCAGTGCTCCATGATCCTTGTCATCACAATATTCACTGCCCATGTAATCACAATGCTCCTGGTCCCCTGTAATCACAATGCTCCGTACCCTTTTCATCACAATGCTCCAGAACTCTTGTCATCATAATGCTCCATGCCCGTGTCATCACAATGCTCCATGACCACTTTCATCACAATGCTCCTTGACCCCTGTCATCACAATCCTCCATGGCCTATGTATTCACAATGCTACATGGCCCCTGTAATCACATTGCTCCATGATCCATTTCATCACAATGTTCTATGGCCACTGTCATCACAATGCCACATTACACCTGTCATCACAATGCTCCATGACCCCTGTCAGCCCAATGTTCCATGACAGATGTCATAAGTATCCTCCATGGTCCCTGTATTCACAATGCTCCATTCCCTTGTCAACGCAATGCTCCAGAACTCTGGTCATCATAATGCTCGAAGAACCTTGTCATCACAACGCTCCATGACCCGTATCATCACAATGGTCCAGGACACTTGTCATCACAATGATCCATGACCACTTACATCACAATGCTCCTTGACTCCTGTCATCACAATGCTCCATAGCGTATTCATTCGAAATGCTACATGGTCCCTATAATCACATTGCTCCATGATCCATTTCGTCACAATGCTCTATGAACACTGTCATCACAATGCCACATTACACCTGTCATCACAATGCTCCATGGCCCCTGTCAGCACAATGTTCCATGACAGATGTCATCACAATGCTTTAGAACTCTTGTCTTCATAGTCCTCCATGCCCGTTTCATCACAATGCTCCATGACACTTGTCATCACAATACTCCATGGCCTTTGTCATCACAATGTTCCATGGTCCCTGTCATCACAGTGCTCCATGAATCCTTTCTTCATAATTCTAGATGACCACTGTCATCACAATTCGCCATGGCACCTGTCATCACAATGCTCCATGGCCTATGTATTCACAATTTTCCATGGCCCCTGAAATCACATTGCTCCATGATCCCTTTCATCACAATGCTGCATGCCCCCTGTCATCAAAATGCCCCGTGACACCTGTCATCACAATGCTCCATGGCCTTTATCATCACAATGCTCCATGACCCCTGTCATCACAATGCTCAATGACCCTTGTCATCACAATGCTCCATAGCCCCTGTAATCACAATGCTCCATGCCATTCTCATCACAATGCTCCAGACCTCTTGTCATCATAAGGCTCTATGCCCTTGTCCTCACAATGCTACATGACACGTGTCAGCACAATGTTCCTTGGCCTTTAACATCACAATGTTCCATGGCCCCTGTCATCCCAGTGCTCCAGTATAACTTTCATCACAATGCTAGATGACCACTGTCATCACAATGCCCAATGACACCTGTCATCATAATTCGCCATGGCCCTTAACATCACAATGCTCCATGAACCGTGTCATCACAAGATTCCAGGACACTTCTCATCACAATGATCCTTGACTTCTTTCATCACAATGCTCCATAACCATTGTCATCACAAAGTTCCATGGCCCCTGTAATCACATTGCTCCATGATCCCTTTCATCACAATGCTCCACGACCCTTCTCATCACAATGATCCCAGCCCTTGTCATCACAATGCTCCATGACCCTTCTCTTCACAATGTTCCCTGCACTTTTCATCACAATGCTCCATGGACCCTGTAATCACAATGCTCCATGCCCTTGTCATCACAATTCTCCAGAACACTTGTAATCATACTGCTCCTTGCCCATGTCATCACAATGCTCTATGACACTTGTCATCAGAATCCTCCACGGCCTTTGTCATCAAAATGCTCCAAGTCCCCTTTCATCACCGTGTTCCATGATACCTTTCATCACACAGCTAGATTACCACTGTCATCACTATGCCCCATGACACCTGGCATCACAATTCTCCATTGCCCTTTTCATCATAATCCTCCATGAAACGAGTCATCACAATGCTCCATGATCCGAGTCATCACAAGGTTCCAGGACACTTAACATCACAATGATCCTTGACCACTTTCATCACAATGCTCCATGGCACCTGTTATCTCAATGCTCCATGGCCTATGTATTCACAATGCTCCATGGCCCCTGTAATCACGGTTTTCCATGACCCCTTTCATCACAATCCTCCTTGACCACTGTCATCACAACGCCCCATGAAGCCTGTCATCACGATGCTCCAAGGCCACTATCATCACAATGCTCCATGATCCCTGTCATCCTAATGTTCCCTGCCCATGTCATCACAGTGCTCCTTGTCCCTTTTAATCACAATGCCACATACCCTTGTCATCACAATGCTCCATGGCCCCTATAAACACAATGCTCCAGGCCCTTGCCATTACAATACTCCAGAACTCTTTTCATCATAATGCTCCATGCCCGTGTCATCACAATGTTCCAGGACACTTGTCACCACAATGTTCCATGGCCTTTGTCATCACAATGCTCCATGGCCCCTCTAATCATAGTGCTCCATGATACCTTTCATCACAATTCTAGATGACCACTGTCATCACAATGCCCCTTGACACATGTCATCATAATTGGCCAGGGCCCTTGACATCACAATGCTTGATGAACCATGTCATCACAATGTTCATGGACAATTGTCATCACAATGCTCCATGACAACTTACATCACAATGCTCCTTGACCCTTGTCATTTCATTGCTCCATGGCCCCTGTAATCACATTGCTCCATGATCCCCTTCATCACAATGCTCCATGATCCCTGTCATCACAATGCTCGAAGACCCTTGACATCACAATGCTCCATGGTCCCTATAATCACAATGCTCCATGCGCTTGTCATCACAGTGCTCCAGAATTCTTGTCATCAAAATATTCCATGGCCTTTGTCATCACAATGCTCCATGACCCCTGTCATCACAATGTTCCATGACTCTTGTCATCAAAATGCCTCATGATCCTTTTAATCACAATGCTCCATGACTCCTTTCATCACATGCTCCATGATACTTGTCATTACACTGCCCCATGACCTTTTTCATAACAATGCTCCAAGATACCAGTCATCACAATGCTCCATGACCATTGTCGTCACAATGCTCCATGCCCCTTTCAACAAAATGCTCCATGACAACTGTTATCACAATGCTCCATGGCCTTTGTCATCACAATTATACATGGTCCCTGTAATCACAGTGCTCCATGACCCCTTTCATCACAATGCTCCATGACCACTGTCATCACAATGCCCCATGACCCCTGTCATTACAATGCTCCATGACCACTGTCATCACCATACCCCATGAACCCAGTCTTCACAATGCTCCATAGCCCTTGTCATCACAATGCTCCATGATCCCTGTCATCACAATGTTCCATGACTCTTGTCATCAAAATGCCTCATGATCCTTTTAATCACAATGCTCCATGACTCCTTTCATCACTTGTTCCATGATACTTGTCATTGCACTGCCTTATGACCTTTTTCATAACAAGCTCCATGATACCAGTCATAACAATGCTCCATGACCATTGTTGTCACAATGCTCCATGCCCCTTTCAACACAATGCTCCATATCAAGTGTCATCAAAATGCTCCATGGCCTTTGTCATCACAATTATACATGGCCCCTGTAATCACAGTGCTCCATGACCCCTTTCATCACAATCCTCCATGACCACTGTCATCACAATGCCCCATGAACCCTGTCATCACAATTCTCCATGGCCCCTGTCATTACAATGCTCCATGACCACTGTCATCACAATGTTCCATGATCGCTGTAATCACAATGACCCATGAGATCTTTCCTCAGAAGTCTCCAGTACGCCTGTCTTAACAATGCTCCAATGCCCGTCTCATCACAATGCTCCATGATCCCTGTCAGCACAACTTTAAATGACAATTGTCATCACAATGCTCCATGACACCTGTCATCACAAAGTTGCCTGCCCATGTCATCAAAATGCTCCATGTCCCCTGTAATCACAATGTTCTATTACACCTGTCATCACAAAGTTCCCTGCCCATGTCATCACAATGCTCCATTACCAATGTAATCAAAATGTTCGCCTGCCCTTGTCATCAAAATGCTCCATCACCCCTTTAATCACAATGCTCCATGAACCCTGTCATCACAATGTTCCATGACAGTTGTTAACACAATGCTCCATGACCCCTGTAATCACAATGCTCCATGTCCTTGTCATCACAAAACTCCAGAACTCTTGTCATCATAATGATGAATGCCCATGTCATCACAAAGCTCCATGATACTTGTCATCACAATGCTCCATGGCCTTTGTCATCACAATGTTCCATGGCCCCTGTCATCACAGTGCTCCATGATACCTTTCGTCACAATTCTAGATGACCACTGTCATCACAATGCCCCAAGACACATGTCATCACAATTAGCCATGGCCCTTGTCATCACAATGCTCCATCATCCATGTCATCACAATGGTCCAGGACACTTGTCATCACAATGATCCATGACCACTTACATCACAATGCTCCTTGACCCTGTCATTTTATTGCTCCATGGCCTATGCATTCACAATGCTCCATGGCACCTGTAATCACATTTCTCCATGATCCTTTCCATCACAATATTCTGTGACCACTCTCATCACAATACCCCATGACGCCTATCATCATAATGCTCCAAGGCCCCTCTCATCACAATGCTCCATGAACCCTGTCATCACAATGTTCCATGACACTTGTCATCCCAGTGCTCCATGATCCTTGTCATCACAATATTCACTGCCCATGTAATCACAATGCTCCTGGTCCCCTGTAATCACAATGCTCCGTACCCTTTTCATCACAATGCTCCAGAACTCTTGTCATCATAATGCTCCATGCCCGTGTCATCACAATGCTCCATGACCACTTTCATCACAATGCTCCTTGACCCCTGTCATCACAATCCTCCATGGCCTATGTATTCACAATGCTACATGGCCCCTGTAATCACATTGCTCCATGATCCATTTCATCACAATGTTCTATGGCCACTGTCATCACAATGCCACATTACACCTGTCATCACAATGCTCCATGACCCCTGTCAGCCCAATGTTCCATGACAGATGTCATAAGTATCCTCCATGGTCCCTGTATTCACAATGCTCCATTCCCTTGTCAACGCAATGCTCCAGAACTCTGGTCATCATAATGCTCGAAGAACCTTGTCATCACAACGCTCCATGACCCGTATCATCACAATGGTCCAGGACACTTGTCATCACAATGATCCATGACCACTTACATCACAATGCTCCTTGACTCCTGTCATCACAATGCTCCATAGCGTATTCATTCGAAATGCTACATGGTCCCTATAATCACATTGCTCCATGATCCATTTCGTCACAATGCTCTATGAACACTGTCATCACAATGCCACATTACACCTGTCATCACAATGCTCCATGGCCCCTGTCAGCACAATGTTCCATGACAGATGTCATCACAATGCTTTAGAACTCTTATCTTCATAGTCCTCCATGCCCGTTTCATCACAATGCTCCATGACACTTGTCATCACAATACTCCATGGCCTTTGTCATCACAATGTTCCATGGTCCCTGTCATCACAGTGCTCCATGAATCCTTTCTTCATAATTCTAGATGACCACTGTCATCACAATTCGCCATGGCACCTGTCATCACAATGCTCCATGGCCTATGTATTCACAATTTTCCATGGCCCCTGAAATCACATTGCTCCATGATCCCTTTCATCACAATGCTGCATGCCCCCTGTCATCAAAATGCCCCGTGACACCTGTCATCACAATGCTCCATGGCCTTTATCATCACAATGCTCCATGACCCCTGTCATCACAATGCTCAATGACCCTTGTCATCACAATGCTCCATAGCCCCTGTAATCACAATGCTCCATGCCATTCTCATCACAATGCTCCAGACCTCTTGTCATCATAAGGCTCTATGCCCTTGTCCTCACAATGCTACATGACACGTGTCAGCACAATGTTCCTTGGCCTTTAACATCACAATGTTCCATGGCCCCTGTCATCCCAGTGCTCCAGTATAACTTTCATCACAATGCTAGATGACCACTGTCATCACAATGCCCAATGACACCTGTCATCATAATTCGCCATGGCCCTTGACATCACAATGCTCCATGAACTGTGTCATCACAAGATTCCAGGACACTTGTCATCACAATGATCCTTGACTTCTTTCATCACAATGCTCCATAACCACTGTCATCACAAAGTTCCATGGCCCCTGTAATCACATTGCTCCATGATCCCTTTCATCACAATGCTCCATGACCCTTCTCATCACAATGATCCCAGCCCTTGTCATCACAATGCTCCATGACCCTTCTCATCACAATGTTCCCTGCACTTTTCATCACAATGCTCCATGGACCCTGTAATCACAATGCTCCATGCCCTTGTCATCACAATTCTCCAGAACACTTGTAATCATAATGCCCCTTGCCCATGTCATCACAATGCTCTATGACACTTGTCATCAGAATCCTCCACGGCCTTTGTCATCAAAATGCTCCAAGTCCCCTTTCATCACCGTGTTCCATGATACCTTTCATCACACAGCTAGATTACCACTGTCATCACTATGCCCCATGACACCTGGCATCACAATTCTCCATTGCCCTTTTCATCATAATCCTCCATGAAACGAGTCATCACAATGCTCCATGATCCGAGTCATCACAAGGTTCCAGGACACTTAACATCACAATGATCCTTGACCACTTTCATCACAATGCTCCATGGCACCTGTTATCTCAATGCTCCATGGCCTATGTATTCACAATGCTCCATGGCCCCTGTAATCACGGTTTTCCATGACCCCTTTCATCACAATCCTCCTTGACCACTGTCATCACAACGCCCCATGAAGCCTGTCATCACGATGCTCCAAGGCCACTATCATCACAATGCTCCATGATCCCTGTCATCCTAATGTTCCCTGCCCATGTCATCACAGTGCTCCTTGTCCCTTTTAATCACAATGCCACATACCCTTGTCATCACAATGCTCCATGGCCCCTGTAAACACAATGCTCCAGGCCCTTGCCATTACAATACTCCAGAACTCTTTTCATCATAATGCTCCATGCCCGTGTCATCACAATGTTCCAGGACACTTGTCACCACAATGTTCCATGGCCTTTGTCATCACAATGCTCCATGGCCCCTCTAATCATAGTGCTCCATGATACCTTTCATCACAATTCTAGATGACCACTGTCATCACAATGCCCCTTGACACATGTCATCATAATTGGCCAGGGCCCTTGACATCACAATGCTTGATGAACCATGTCATCACAATGTTCATGGACAATTGTCATCACAATGCTCCATGACAACTTACATCACAATGCTCCTTGACCCTTGTCATTTCATTGCTCCATGGCCCCTGTAATCACATTGCTCCATGATCCCCTTCATCACAATGCTCCATGATCCCTGTCATCACAATGCTCGAAGACCCTTGACATCACAATGCTCCATGGTCCCTATAATCACAATGCTCCATGCGCTTGTCATCACAGTGCTCCAGAATTCTTGTCATCAAAATATTCCATGGCCTTTGTCATCACAATGCTCCATGACCCCTGTCATCACAATGTTCCATGACTCTTGTCATCAAAATTCCTCATGATCCTTTTAATCACAATGCTCCATGACTCCTTTCATCACATGCTCCATGATACTTGTCATTACACTGCCCCATGACCTTTTTCATAACAATGCTCCAAGATACCAGTCATCACAATGCTCCATGACCATTGTCGTCACAATGCTCCATGCCCCTTTCAACAAAATGCTCCATGACAACTGTTATCACAATGCTCCATGGCCTTTGTCATCACAATTATACATGGTCCCTGTAATCACAGTGCTCCATGACCCCTTTCATCACAATGCTCCATGACCACTGTCATCACAATGCCCCATGACCCCTGTCATTACAATGCTCCATGACCACTGTCATCACCATACCCCATGAACCCAGTCTTCACAATGCTCCATAGCCCTTGTCATCACAATGCTCCATGATCCCTGTCATCACAATGTTCCATGACTCTTGTCATCAAAATGCCTCATGATCCTTTTAATCACAATGCTCCATGACTACTTTCATCACTTGTTCCATGATACTTGTCATTGCACTGCCTTATGACCTTTTTCATAACAAGCTCCATGATACCAGTCATAACAATGCTCCATGACCATTGTTGTCACAATGCTCCATGCCCCTTTCAACACAATGCTCCATATCAAGTGTCATCAAAATGCTCCATGGCCTTTGTCATCACAATTATACATGGCCCCTGTAATCACAGTGCTCCATGACCCCTTTCATCACAATCCTCCATGACCACTGTCATCACAATGCCCCATGAACCCTGTCATCACAATTCTCCATGGCCCCTGTCATTACAATGCTCCATGACCACTGTCATCACAATGTTCCATGATCGCTGTAATCACAATGACCCATGAGATCTTTCCTCAGAAGTCTCCAGTACGCCTGTCTTAACAATGCTCCAATGCCCGTCTCATCACAATGCTCCATGATCCCTGTCAGCACAACTTTAAATGACAATTGTCATCACAATGCTCCATGACACCTGTCATCACAAAGTTGCCTGCCCATGTCATCAAAATGCTCCATGTCCCCTGTAATCACAATGTTCTATTACACCTGTCATCACAAAGTTCCCTGCCCATGTCATCACAATGCTCCATTACCAATGTAATCAAAATGTTCGCCTGCCCTTGTCATCAAAATGCTCCATCACCCCTTTAATCACAATGCTCCATGAACCCTGTCATCACAATGTTCCATGACAGTTGTTAACACAATGCTCCATGACCCCTGTAATCACAATGCTCCATGTCCTTGTCATCACAAAACTCCAGAACTCTTGTCATCATAATGATGAATGCCCATGTCATCACAAAGCTCCATGATACTTGTCATCACAATGCTCCATGGCCTTTGTCATCACAATGTTCCATGGCCCCTGTCATCACAGTGCTCCATGATACCTTTCGTCACAATTCTAGATGACCACTGTCATCACAATGCCCCAAGACACATGTCATCACAATTAGCCATGGCCCTTGTCATCACAATGCTCCATCATCCATGTCATCACAATGGTCCAGGACACTTGTCATCACAATGATCCATGACCACTTACATCACAATGCTCCTTGACCCTGTCATTTTATTGCTCCATGGCCTATGCATTCACAATGCTCCATGGCACCTGTAATCACATTTCTCCATGATCCTTTTCATCACAATATTCTGTGACCACTCTCATCACAATACCCCATGACGCCTATCATCATAATGCTCCAAGGCCCCTCTCATCACAATGCTCCATGAACCCTGTCATCACAATGTTCCATGACACTTGTCATCCCAGTGCTCCATGATCCTTGTCATCACAATATTCACTGCCCATGTAATCACAATGCTCCTGGTCCCCTGTAATCACAATGCTCCGTACCCTTTTCATCACAATGCTCCAGAACTCTTGTCATCATAATGCTCCATGCCCGTGTCATCACAATGCTCCATGACCACTTTCATCACAATGCTCCTTGACCCCTGTCATCACAATCCTCCATGGCCTATGTATTCACAATGCTACATGGCCCCTGTAATCACATTGCTCCATGATCCATTTCATCACAATGTTCTATGGCCACTGTCATCACAATGCCACATTACACCTGTCATCACAATGCTCCATGACCCCTGTCAGCCCAATGTTCCATGACAGATGTCATAAGTATCCTCCATGGTCCCTGTATTCACAATGCTCCATTCCCTTGTCAACGCAATGCTCCAGAACTCTGGTCATCATAATGCTCGAAGAACCTTGTCATCACAACGCTCCATGACCCGTATCATCACAATGGTCCAGGACACTTGTCATCACAATGATCCATGACCACTTACATCACAATGCTCCTTGACTCCTGTCATCACAATGCTCCATAGCGTATTCATTCGAAATGCTACATGGTCCCTATAATCACATTGCTCCATGATCCATTTCGTCACAATGCTCTATGAACACTGTCATCACAATGCCACATTACACCTGTCATCACAATGCTCCATGGCCCCTGTCAGCACAATGTTCCATGACAGATGTCATCACAATGCTTTAGAACTCTTGTCTTCATAGTCCTCCATGCCCGTTTCATCACAATGCTCCATGACACTTGTCATCACAATACTCCATGGCCTTTGTCATCACAATGTTCCATGGTCCCTGTCATCACAGTGCTCCATGAATCCTTTCTTCATAATTCTAGATGACCACTGTCATCACAATTCGCCATGGCACCTGTCATCACAATGCTCCATGGCCTATGTATTCACAATTTTCCATGGCCCCTGAAATCACATTGCTCCATGATCCCTTTCATCACAATGCTGCATGCCCCCTGTCATCAAAATGCCCCGTGACACCTGTCATCACAATGCTCCATGGCCTTTATCATCACAATGCTCCATGACCCCTGTCATCACAATGCTCAATGACCCTTGTCATCACAATGCTCCATAGCCCCTGTAATCACAATGCTCCATGCCATTCTCATCACAATGCTCCAGACCTCTTGTCATCATAAGGCTCTATGCCCTTGTCCTCACAATGCTACATGACACGTGTCAGCACAATGTTCCTTGGCCTTTAACATCACAATGTTCCATGGCCCCTGTCATCCCAGTGCTCCAGTATAACTTTCATCACAATGCTAGATGACCACTGTCATCACAATGCCCAATGACACCTGTCATCATAATTCGCCATGGCCCTTGACATCACAATGCTCCATGAACTGTGTCATCACAAGATTCCAGGACACTTGTCATCACAATGATCCTTGACTTCTTTCATCACAATGCTCCATAACCACTGTCATCACAAAGTTCCATGGCCCCTGTAATCACATTGCTCCATGATCCCTTTCATCACAATGCTCCACGACCCTTCTCATCACAATGATCCCAGCCCTTGTCATCACAATGCTCCATGACCCTTCTCATCACAATGTTCCCTGCACTTTTCATCACAATGCTCCATGGACCCTGTAATCACAATGCTCCATGCCCTTGTCATCACAATTCTCCAGAACACTTGTAATCATAATGCCCCTTGCCCATGTCATCACAATGCTCTATGACACTTGTCATCAGAATCCTCCACGGCCTTTGTCATCAAAATGCTCCAAGTCCCCTTTCATCACCGTGTTCCATGATACCTTTCATCACACAGCTAGATTACCACTGTCATCACTATGCCCCATGACACCTGGCATCACAATTCTCCATTGCCCTTTTCATCATAATCCTCCATGAAACGAGTCATCACAATGCTCCATGATCCGAGTCATCACAAGGTTCCAGGACACTTAACATCACAATGATCCTTGACCACTTTCATCACAATGCTCCATGGCACCTGTTATCTCAATGCTCCATGGCCTATGTATTCGCAATGCTCCATGGCCCCTGTAATCACGGTTTTCCATGACCCCTTTCATCACAATCCTCCTTGACCACTGTCATCACAACGCCCCATGAAGCCTGTCATCACGATGCTCCAAGGCCACTATCATCACAATGCTCCATGATCCCTGTCATCCTAATGTTCCCTGCCCATGTCATCACAGTGCTCCTTGTCCCTTTTAATCACAATGCCACATACCCTTGTCATCACAATGCTCCATGGCCCCTGTAAACACAATGCTCCAGGCCCTTGCCATTACAATACTCCAGAACTCTTTTCATCATAATGCTCCATGCCCGTGTCATCACAATGTTCCAGGACACTTGTCACCACAATGTTCCATGGCCTTTGTCATCACAATGCTCCATGGCCCCTCTAATCATAGTGCTCCATGATACCTTTCATCACAATTCTAGATGACCACTGTCATCACAATGCCCCTTGACACATGTCATCATAATTGGCCAGGGCCCTTGACATCACAATGCTTGATGAACCATGTCATCACAATGTTCATGGACAATTGTCATCACAATGCTCCATGACAACTTACATCACAATGCTCCTTGACCCTTGTCATTTCATTGCTCCATGGCCCCTGTAATCACATTGCTCCATGATCCCCTTCATCACAATGCTCCATGATCCCTGTCATCACAATGCTCGAAGACCCTTGACATCACAATGCTCCATGGTCCCTATAATCACAATGCTCCATGCGCTTGTCATCACAGTGCTCCAGAATTCTTGTCATCAAAATATTCCATGGCCTTTGTCATCACAATGCTCCATGACCCCTGTCATCACAATGTTCCATGACTCTTGTCATCAAAATGCCTCATGATCCTTTTAATCACAATGCTCCATGACTCCTTTCATCACATGCTCCATGATACTTGTCATTACACTGCCCCATGACCTTTTTCATAACAATGCTCCATGATACCAGTCATCACAATGCTCCATGACCATTGTCGTCACAATGCTCCATGCCCCTTTCAACAAAATGCTCCATGACAACTGTTATCACAATGCTCCATGGCCTTTGTCATCACAATTATACATGGTCCCTGTAATCACAGTGCTCCATGACCCCTTTCATCACAATGCTCCATGACCACTGTCATCACAATGCCCCATGACCCCTGTCATTACAATGCTCCATGACCACTGTCATCACCATACCCCATGAACCCAGTCATCACAATGCTCCATAGCCCTTGTCATCACAATGCTCCATGATCCCTGTCATCACAATGTTCCATGACTCTTGTCATCAAAATGCCTCATGATCCTTTTAATCACAATGCTCCATGACTCCTTTCATCACTTGTTCCATGATACTTGTCATTGCACTGCCTTATGACCTTTTTCATAACAAGCTCCATGATACCAGTCATAACAATGCTCCATGACCATTGTTGTCACAATGCTCCATGCCCCTTTCAACACAATGCTCCATATCAAGTGTCATCAAAATGCTCCATGGCCTTTGTCATCACAATTATACATGGCCCCTGTAATCACAGTGCTCCATGACCCCTTTCATCACAATCCTCCATGACCACTGTCATCACAATGCCCCATGAACCCTGTCATCACAATTCTCCATGGCCCCTGTCATTACAATGCTCCATGACCACTGTCATCACAATGTTCCATGATCGCTGTAATCACAATGACCCATGAGATCTTTCCTCAGAAGGCTCCAGTACGCCTGTCTTAACAATGCTCCAATGCCCGTCTCATCACAATGCTCCATGATCCCTGTCAGCACAACTTTAAATGACAATTGTCATCACAATGCTCCATGACACCTGTCATCACAAAGTTGCCTGCCCATGTCATCAAAATGCTCCATGTCCCCTGTAATCACAATGTTCTATTACACCTGTCATCACAAAGTTCCCTGCCCATGTCATCACAATGCTCCATTACCAATGTAATCAAAATGTTCGCCTGCCCTTGTCATCAAAATGCTCCATCACCCCTTTAATCACAATGCTCCATGAACCCTGTCATCACAATGTTCCATGACAGTTGTTAACACAATGCTCCATGACCCCTGTAATCACAATGCTCCATGCCCTTGTCATCACAAAACTCCAGAACTCTTGACATCATAATGATGAATGCCCATGTCATCACAAAGCTCCATGATACTTGTCATCACAATGCTCCATGGCCTTTGTCATCACAATGTTCCATGGCCCCTGTCATCACAGTGCTCCATGATACCTTTCGTCACAATTCTAGATGACCACTGTCATCACAATGCCCCAAGACACATGTCATCACAATTAGCCATGGCCCTTGTCATCACAATGCTCCATCATCCGTGTCATCACAATGGTCCAGGACACTTGTCATCACAATGATCCATGACCACTTACATCACAATGCTCCTTGACCCTGTCATTTTATTGCTCCATGGCCTATGCATTCACAATGCTCCATGGCACCTGTAATCACATTTCTCCATGATCCTTTTCATCACAATATTCTATGACCACTCTCATCACAATACCCCATGACGCCTATCATCATAATGCTCCAAGGCCCCTCTCATCACAATGCTCCATGAACCCTGTCATCACAATGTTCCATGACACTTGTCATCCCAGTGCTCCATGATCCTTGTCATCACAATATTCACTGCCCATGTAATCACAATGCTCCTGGTCCCCTGTAATCACAATGCTCCGTACCCTTTTCATCACAATGCTCCAGAACTCTTGTCATCATAATGCTCCATGCCCGTGTCATCACAATGCTCCATGACCACTTTCATCACAATGCTCCTTGACCCCTGTCATCACAATCCTCCATGGCCTATGTATTCACAATGCTACATGGCCCCTGTAATCACATTGCTCCATGATCCATTTCATCACAATGTTCTATGGCCACTGTCATCACAATGCCACATTACACCTGTCATCACAATGCTCCATGACCCCTGTCAGCCCAATGTTCCATGACAGATGTCATAAGTATCCTCCATGGTCCCTGTATTCACAATGCTCCATTCCCTTGTCAACGCAATGCTCCAGAACTCTGGTCATCATAATGCTCGAAGAACCTTGTCATCACAACGCTCCATGACCCGTATCATCACAATGGTCCAGGACACTTGTCATCACAATGATCCATGACCACTTACATCACAATGCTCCTTGACTCCTGTCATCACAATGCTCCATAGCGTATTCATTCGAAATGCTACATGGTCCCTATAATCACATTGCTCCATGATCCATTTCGTCACAATGCTCTATGAACACTGTCATCACAATGCCACATTACACCTGTCATCACAATGCTCCATGGCCCCTGTCAGCACAATGTTCCATGACAGATGTCATCACAATGCTTTAGAACTCTTGTCTTCATAGTCCTCCATGCCCGTTTCATCACAATGCTCCATGACACTTGTCATCACAATACTCCATGGCCTTTGTCATCACAATGTTCCATGGTCCCTGTCATCACAGTGCTCCATGAATCCTTTCTTCATAATTCTAGATGACCACTGTCATCACAATTCGCCATGGCACCTGTCATCACAATGCTCCATGGCCTATGTATTCACAATTTTCCATGGCCCCTGAAATCACATTGCTCCATGATCCCTTTCATCACAATGCTGCATGCCCCCTGTCATCAAAATGCCCCGTGACACCTGTCATCACAATGCTCCATGGCCTTTATCATCACAATGCTCCATGACCCCTGTCATCACAATGCTCAATGACCCTTGTCATCACAATGCTCCATAGCCCCTGTAATCACAATGCTCCATGCCATTCTCATCACAATGCTCCAGACCTCTTGTCATCATAAGGCTCTATGCCCTTGTCCTCACAACGCTACATGACACGTGTCAGCACAATGTTCCTTGGCCTTTAACATCACAATGTTCCATGGCCCCTGTCATCCCAGTGCTCCAGTATAACTTTCATCACAATGCTAGATGACCACTGTCATCACAATGCCCAATGACACCTGTCATCATAATTCGCCATGGCCCTTGACATCACAATGCTCCATGAACCGTGTCATCACAAGATTCCAGGACACTTGTCATCACAATGATCCTTGACTTCTTTCATCACAATGCTCCATAACCACTGTCATCACAAAGTTCCATGGCCCCTGTAATCACATTGCTCCATGATCCCTTTCATCACAATGCTCCACGACCCTTCTCATCACAATGATCCCAGCCCTTGTCATCACAATGCTCCATGACCCTTCTCATCACAATGTTCCCTGCACTTTTCATCACAATGCTCCATGGACCCTGTAATCACAATGCTCCATGCCCTTGTCATCACAATTCTCCAGAACACTTGTAATCATAATGCCCCTTGCCCATGTCATCACAATGCTCTATGACACTTGTCATCAGAATCCTCCACGGCCTTTGTCATCAAAATGCTCCAAGTCCCCTTTCATCACCGTGTTCCATGATACCTTTCATCACACAGCTAGATTACCACTGTCATCACTATGCCCCATGACACCTGGCATCACAATTCTCCATTGCCCTTTTCATCATAATCCTCCATGAAACGAGTCATCACAATGCTCCATGATCCGAGTCATCACAAGGTTCCAGGACACTTAACATCACAATGATCCTTGAGCACTTTCATCACAATGCTCCATGGCACCTGTTATCTCAATGCTCCATGGCCTATGTATTCACAATGCTCCATGGCCCCTGTAATCACGGTTTTCCATGACCCCTTTCATCACAATCCTCCTTGACCACTGTCATCACAACGCCCCATGAAGCCTGTCATCACGATGCTCCAAGGCCACTATCATCACAATGCTCCATGATCCCTGTCATCCTAATGTTCCCTGCCCATGTCATCACAGTGCTCCTTGTCCCTTTTAATCACAATGCCACATACCCTTGTCATCACAATGCTCCATGGCCCCTGTAAACACAATGCTCCAGGCCCTTGCCATTACAATACTCCAGAACTCTTTTCATCATAATGCTCCATGCCCGTGTCATCACAATGTTCCAGGACACTTGTCACCACAATGTTCCATGGCCTTTGTCATCACAATGCTCCATGGCCCCTCTAATCATAGTGCTCCATGATACCTTTCATCACAATTCTAGATGACCACTGTCATCACAATGCCCCTTGACACATGTCATCATAATTGGCCAGGGCCCTTGACATCACAATGCTTGATGAACCATGTCATCACAATGTTCATGGACAATTGTCATCACAATGCTCCATGACAACTTACATCACAATGCTCCTTGACCCTTGTCATTTCATTGCTCCATGGCCCCTGTAATCACATTGCTCCATGATCCCCTTCATCACAATGCTCCATGATCCCTGTCATCACAATGCTCGAAGACCCTTGACATCACAATGCTCCATGGTCCCTATAATCACAATGCTCCATGCGCTTGTCATCACAGTGCTCCAGAATTCTTGTCATCAAAATATTCCATGGCCTTTGTCATCACAATGCTCCATGACCCCTGTCATCACAATGTTCCATGACTCTTGTCATCAAAATGCCTCATGATCCTTTTAATCACAATGCTCCATGACTCCTTTCATCACATGCTCCATGATACTTGTCATTACACTGCCCCATGACCTTTTTCATAACAATGCTCCATGATACCAGTCATCACAATGCTCCATGACCATTGTCGTCACAATGCTCCATGCCCCTTTCAACAAAATGCTCCATGACAACTGTTATCACAATGCTCCATGGCCTTTGTCATCACAATTATACATGGTCCCTGTAATCACAGTGCTCCATGACCCCTTTCATCACAATGCTCCATGACCACTGTCATCACAATGCCCCATGACCCCTGTCATTACAATGCTCCATGACCACTGTCATCACCATACCCCATGAACCCAGTCATCACAATGCTCCATAGCCCTTGTCATCACAATGCTCCATGATCCCTGTCATCACAATGTTCCATGACTCTTGTCATCAAAATGCCTCATGATCCTTTTAATCACAATGCTCCATGACTCCTTTCATCACTTGTTCCATGATACTTGTCATTGCACTGCCTTATGACCTTTTTCATAACAAGCTCCATGATACCAGTCATAACAATGCTCCATGACCATTGTTGTCACAATGCTCCATGCCCCTTTCAACACAATGCTCCATATCAAGTGTCATCAAAATGCTCCATGGCCTTTGTCATCACAATTATACATGGCCCCTGTAATCACAGTGCTCCATGACCCCTTTCATCACAATCCTCCATGACCACTGTCATCACAATGCCCCATGAACCCTGTCATCACAATTCTCCATGGCCCCTGTCATTACAATGCTCCATGACCACTGTCATCACAATGTTCCATGATCGCTGTAATCACAATGACCCATGAGATCTTTCCTCAGAAGGCTCCAGTACGCCTGTCTTAACAATGCTCCAATGCCCGTCTCATCACAATGCTCCATGATCCCTGTTAGCACAACTTTAAATGACAATTGTCATCACAATGCTCCATGACACCTGTCATCACAAAGTTGCCTGCCCATGTCATCAAAATGCTCCATGTCCCCTGTAATCACAATGTTCTATTACACCTGTCATCACAAAGTTCCCTGCCCATGTCATCACAATGCTCCATTACCAATGTAATCAAAATGTTCGCCTGCCCTTGTCATCAAAATGCTCCACCACCCCTTTAATCACAATGCTCCATGAACCCTGTCATCACAATGTTCCATGACAGTTGTTAACACAATGCTCCATGACCCCTGTAATCACAATGCTCCATGCCCTTGTCATCACAAAACTCCAGAACTCTTGTCATCATAATGATGAATGCCCATGTCATCACAAAGCTCCATGATACTTGTCATCACAATGCTCCATGGCCTTTGTCATCACAATGTTCCATGGCCCCTGTCATCACAGTGCTCCATGATACCTTTCGTCACAATTCTAGATGACCACTGTCATCACAATGCCCCAAGACACATGTCATCACAATTAGCCATGGCCCTTGTCATCACAATGCTCCATCATCCGTGTCATCACAATGGTCCAGGACACTTGTCATCACAATGATCCATGACCACTTACATCACAATGCTCCTTGACCCTGTCATTTTATTGCTCCATGGCCTATGCATTCACAATGCTCCATGGCACCTGTAATCACATTTCTCCATGATCCTTTTCATCACAATATTCTATGACCACTCTCATCACAATACCCCATGACGCCTATCATCATAATGCTCCAAGGCCCCTCTCATCACAATGCTCCATGAACCCTGTCATCACAATGTTCCATGACACTTGTCATCCCAGTGCTCCATGATCCTTGTCATCACAATATTCACTGCCCATGTAATCACAATGCTCCTGGTCCCCTGTAATCACAATGCTCCGTACCCTTTTCATCACAATGCTCCAGAACTCTTGTCATCATAATGCTCCATGCCCGTGTCATCACAATGCTCCATGACCACTTTCATCACAATGCTCCTTGACCCCTGTCATCACAATCCTCCATGGCCTATGTATTCACAATGCTACATGGCCCCTGTAATCACATTGCTCCATGATCCATTTCATCACAATGTTCTATGGCCACTGTCATCACAATGCCACATTACACCTGTCATCACAATGCTCCATGACCCCTGTCAGCCCAATGTTCCATGACAGATGTCATAAGTATCCTCCATGGTCCCTGTATTCACAATGCTCCATTCCCTTGTCAACGCAATGCTCCAGAACTCTGGTCATCATAATGCTCGAAGAACCTTGTCATCACAACGCTCCATGACCCGTATCATCACAATGGTCCAGGACACTTGTCATCACAATGATCCATGACCACTTACATCACAATGCTCCTTGACTCCTGTAATCACAATGCTCCATAGCGTATTCATTCGAAATGCTACATGGTCCCTATAATCACATTGCTCCATGATCCATTTCGTCACAATGCTCTATGAACACTGTCATCACAATGCCACATTACACCTGTCATCACAATGCTCCATGGCCCCTGTCAGCACAATGTTCCATGACAGATGTCATCACAATGCTTTAGAACTCTTGTCTTCATAGTCCTCCATGCCCGTTTCATCACAATGCTCCATGACACTTGTCATCACAATACTCCATGGCCTTTGTCATCACAATGTTCCATGGTCCCTGTCATCACAGTGCTCCATGAATCCTTTCTTCATAATTCTAGATGACCACTGTCATCACAATTCGCCATGGCACCTGTCATCACAATGCTCCATGGCCTATGTATTCACAATTTTCCATGGCCCCTGAAATCACATTGCTCCATGATCCCTTTCATCACAATGCTGCATGGCCCCTGTCATCAAAATGCCCCGTGACACCTGTCATCACAATGCTCCATGGCCTTTATCATCACAATGCTCCATGACCCCTGTCATCACAATGCTCAATGACCCTTGTCATCACAATGCTCCATAGCCCCTGTAATCACAATGCTCCATGCCATTCTCATCACAATGCTCCAGACCTCTTGTCATCATAAGGCTCTATGCCCTTGTCCTCACAATGCTACATGACACGTGTCAGCACAATGTTCCTTGGCCTTTAACATCACAATGTTCCATGGCCCCTGTCATCCCAGTGCTCCAGTATAACTTTCATCACAATGCTAGATGACCACTGTCATCACAATGCCCAATGACACCTGTCATCATAATTCGCCATGGCCCTTGACATCACAATGCTCCATGAACCGTGTCATCACAAGATTCCAGGACACTTGTCATCACAATGATCCTTGACTTCTTTCATCACAATGCTCCATAACCACTGTCATCACAAAGTTCCATGGCCCCTGTAATCACATTGCTCCATGATCCCTTTCATCACAATGCTCCACGACCCTTCTCATCACAATGATCCCAGCCCTTGTCATCACAATGCTCCATGACCCTTCTCATCACAATGTTCCCTGCACTTTTCATCACAATGCTCCATGGACCCTGTAATCACAATGCTCCATGCCCTTGTCATCACAATTCTCCAGAACACTTGTAATCATAATGCCCCTTGCCCATGTCATCACAATGCTCTATGACACTTGTCATCAGAATCCTCCACGGCCTTTGTCATCAAAATGCTCCAAGTCCCCTTACATCACCGTGTTCCATGATACCTTTCATCACACAGCTATATTACCACTGTCATCACTATGCCCCATGACACCTGGCATCACAATTCTCCATTGCCCTTTTCATCATAATCCTCCATGAAACGAGTCATCACAATGCTCCATGATCCGAGTCATCACAAGGTTCTAGGACACTTAACATCACAATGATCCTTGACCACTTTCATCACAATGCTCCATGGCACCTGTTATCTCAATGCTCCATGGCCTATGTATTCACAATGCTCCATGGCCCCTGTAATCACGGTTTTCCATGACCCCTTTCATCACAATCCTCCTTGACCACTGTCATCACAACGCCCCATGAAGCCTGTCATCACGATGCTCCAAGGCCACTATCATCACAATGCTCCATGATCCCTGTCATCCTAATGTTCCCTGCCCATGTCATCACAGTGCTCCTTGTCCCTTTTAATCACAATGCCACATACCCTTGTCATCACAATGCTCCATGGCCCCTGTAAACACAATGCTCCAGGCCCTTGCCATTACAATACTCCAGAACTCTTTTCATCATAATGCTCCATGCCCGTGTCATCACAATGTTCCTGGACACTTGTCACCACAATGTTCCATGGCCTTTGTCATCACAATGCTCCATGGCCCCTCTAATCATAGTGCTCCATGATACCTTTCATCACAATTCTAGATGACCACTGTCATCACAATGCCCCTTGACACATGTCATCATAATTGGCCAGGGCCCTTGACATCACAATGCTTGATGAACCATGTCATCACAATGTTCATGGACAATTGTCATCACAATGCTCCATGACAACTTACATCACAATGCTCCTTGACCCTTGTCATTTCATTGCTCCATGGCCCCTGTAATCACATTGCTCCATGATCCCCTTCATCACAATGCTCCATGATCCCTGTCATCACAATGCTCGAAGACCCTTGACATCACAATGCTCCATGGTCCCTATAATCACAATGCTCCATGCGCTTGTCATCACAGTGCTCCAGAATTCTTGTCATCAAAATATTCCATGGCCTTTGTCATCACAATGCTCCATGACCCCTGTCATCACAATGTTCCATGACTCTTGTCATCAAAATGCCTCATGATCCTTTTAATCACAATGCTCCATGACTCCTTTCATCACATGCTCCATGATACTTGTCATTACACTGCCCCATGACCTTTTTCATAACAATGCTCCATGATACCAGTCATCACAATGCTCCATGACCATTGTCGTCACAATGCTCCATGCCCCTTTCAACAAAATGCTCCATGACAACTGTTATCACAATGCTCCATGGCCTTTGTCATCACAATTATACATGGTCCCTGTAATCACAGTGCTCCATGACCCCTTTCATCACAATGCTCCATGACCACTGTCATCACAATGCCCCATGACCCCTGTCATTACAATGCTCCATGACCACTGTCATCACCATACCCCATGAACCCAGTCATCACAATGCTCCATAGCCCTTGTCATCACAATGCCCCATGAACCCTGTCATCACAATTCTCCATGGCCCCTGTCATTACAATGCTCCATGACCACTGTCATCACAATGTTCCATGATCGCTGTAATCACAATGACCCATGAGATCTTTCCTCAGAAGGCTCCAGTACGCCTGTCTTAACAATGCTCCAATGCCCGTCTCATCACAATGCTCCATGATCCCTGTCAGCACAACTTTAAATGACAATTGTCATCACAATGCTCCATGACACCTGTCATCACAAAGTTGCCTGCCCATGTCATCAAAATGCTCCATGTCCCCTGTAATCACAATGTTCTATTACACCTGTCATCACAAAGTTCCCTGCCCATGTCATCACAATGCTCCATTACCAATGTAATCAAAATGTTCGCCTGGCCTTGTCATCAAAATGCTCCATCACCCCTTTAATCACAATGCTCCATGAACCCTGTCATCACAATGTTCCATGACAGTTGTTAACACAATGCTCCATGACCCCTGTAATCACAATGCTCCATGCCCTTGTCATCACAAAACTCCAGAACTCTTGTCATCATAATGATGAATGCCCATGTCATCACAAAGCTCCATGATACTTGTCATCACAATGCTCCATGGCCTTTGTCATCACAATGTTCCATGGCCCCTGTCATCACAGTGCTCCATGATACCTTTCGTCACAATTCTAGATGACCACTGTCATCACAATGCCCCAAGACACATGTCATCACAATTAGCCATGGCCCTTGTCATCACAATGCTCCATCATCCGTGTCATCACAATGGTCCAGGACACTTGTCATCACAATGATCCATGACCACTTACATCACAATGCTCCTTGACCCTGTCATTTTATTGCTCCATGGCCTATGCATTCACAATGCTCCATGGCACCTGTAATCACATTTCTCCATGATCCTTTTCATCACAATATTCTATGACCACTCTCATCACAATACCCCATGACGCCTATCATCATAATGCTCCAAGGCCCCTCTCATCACAATGCTCCATGAACCCTGTCATCACAATGTTCCATGACACTTGTCATCCCAGTGCTCCATGATCCTTGTCATCACAATATTCACTGCCCATGTAATCACAATGCTCCTGGTCCCCTGTAATCACAATGCTCCGTACCCTTTTCATCACAATGCTCCAGAACTCTTGTCATCATAATGCTCCATGCCCGTGTCATCACAATGCTCCATGACCACTTTCATCACAATGCTCCTTGACCCCTGTCATCACAATCCTCCATGGCCTATGTATTCACAATGCTACATGGCCCCTGTAATCACATTGCTCCATGATCCATTTCATCACAATGTTCTATGGCCACTGTCATCACAATGCCACATTACACCTGTCATCACAATGCTCCATGACCCCTGTCAGCCCAATGTTCCATGACAGATGTCATAAGTATCCTCCATGGTCCCTGTATTCACAATGCTCCATTCCCTTGTCAACGCAATGCTCCAGAACTCTGGTCATCATAATGCTCGAAGAACCTTGTCATCACAACGCTCCATGACCCGTATCATCACAATGGTCCAGGACACTTGTCATCACAATGATCCATGACCACTTACATCACAATGCTCCTTGACTCCTGTCATCACAATGCTCCATAGCGTATTCATTCGAAATGCTACATGGTCCCTATAATCACATTGCTCCATGATCCATTTCGTCACAATGCTCTATGAACACTGTCATCACAATGCCACATTACACCTGTCATCACAATGCTCCATGGCCCCTGTCAGCACAATGTTCCATGACAGATGTCATCACAATGCTTTAGAACTCTTGTCTTCATAGTCCTCCATGCCCGTTTCATCACAATGCTCCATGACACTTGTCATCACAATACTCCATGGCCTTTGTCATCACAATGTTCCATGGTCCCTGTCATCACAGTGCTCCATGAATCCTTTCTTCATAATTCTAGATGACCACTGTCATCACAATTCGCCATGGCACCTGTCATCACAATGCTCCATGGCCTATGTATTCACAATTTTCCATGGCCCCTGAAATCACATTGCTCCATGATCCCTTTCATCACAATGCTGCATGCCCCCTGTCATCAAAATGCCCCGTGACACCTGTCATCACAATGCTCCATGGCCTTTATCATCACAATGCTCCATGACCCCTGTCATCACAATGCTCAATGACCCTTGTCATCACAATGCTCCATAGCCCCTGTAATCACAATGCTCCATGCCATTCTCATCACAATGCTCCAGACCTCTTGTCATCATAAGGCTCTATGCCCTTGTCCTCACAATGCTACATGACACGTGTCAGCACAATGTTCCTTGGCCTTTAACATCACAATGTTCCATGGCCCCTGTCATCCCAGTGCTCCAGTATAACTTTCATCACAATGCTAGATGACCACTGTCATCACAATGCCCAATGACACCTGTCATCATAATTCGCCATGGCCCTTGACATCACAATGCTCCATGAACCGTGTCATCACAAGATTCCAGGACACTTGTCATCACAATGATCCTTGACTTCTTTCATCACAATGCTCCATAACCACTGTCATCACAAAGTTCCATGGCCCCTGTAATCACATTGCTCCATGATCCCTTTCATCACAATGCTCCACGACCCTTCTCATCACAATGATCCCAGCCCTTGTCATCACAATGCTCCATGACCCTTCTCATCACAATGTTCCCTGCACTTTTCATCACAATGCTCCATGGACCCTGTAATCACAATGCTCCATGCCCTTGTCATCACAATTCTCCAGAACACTTGTAATCATAATGCCCCTTGCCCATGTCATCACAATGCTCTATGACACTTGTCATCAGAATCCTCCACGGCCTTTGTCATCAAAATGCTCCAAGTCCCCTTTCATCACCGTGTTCCATGATACCTTTCATCACACAGCTAGATTACCACTGTCATCACTATGCCCCATGACACCTGGCATCACAATTCTCCATTGCCCTTTTCATCATAATCCTCCATGAAACGAGTCATCACAATGCTCCATGATCCGAGTCATCACAAGGTTCTAGGACACTTAACATCACAATGATCCTTGACCACTTTCATCACAATGCTCCATGGCACCTGTTATCTCAATGCTCCATGGCCTATGTATTCACAATGCTCCATGGCCCCTGTAATCACGGTTTTCCATGACCCCTTTCATCACAATCCTCCTTGACCACTGTCATCACAACGCCCCATGAAGCCTGTCATCACGATGCTCCAAGGCCACTATCATCACAATGCTCCATGATCCCTGTCATCCTAATGTTCCCTGCCCATGTCATCACAGTGCTCCTTGTCCCTTTTAATCACAATGCCACATACCCTTGTCATCACAATGCTCCATGGCCCCTGTAAACACAATGCTCCAGGCCCTTGCCATTACAATACTCCAGAACTCTTTTCATCATAATGCTCCATGCCCGTGTCATCACAATGTTCCTGGACACTTGTCACCACAATGTTCCATGGCCTTTGTCATCACAATGCTCCATGGCCCCTCTAATCATAGTGCTCCATGATACCTTTCATCACAATTCTAGATGACCACTGTCATCACAATGCCCCTTGACACATGTCATCATAATTGGCCAGGGCCCTTGACATCACAATGCTTGATGAACCATGTCATCACAATGTTCATGGACAATTGTCATCACAATGCTCCATGACAACTTACATCACAATGCTCCTTGACCCTTGTCATTTCATTGCTCCATGGCCCCTGTAATCACATTGCTCCATGATCCCCTTCATCACAATGCTCCATGATCCCTGTCATCACAATGCTCGAAGACCCTTGACATCACAATGCTCCATGGTCCCTATAATCACAATGCTCCATGCGCTTGTCATCACAGTGCTCCAGAATTCTTGTCATCAAAATATTCCATGGCCTTTGTCATCACAATGCTCCATGACCCCTGTCATCACAATGTTCCATGACTCTTGTCATCAAAATGCCTCATGATCCTTTTAATCACAATGCTCCATGACTCCTTTCATCACATGCTCCATGATACTTGTCATTACACTGCCCCATGACCTTTTTCATAACAATGCTCCATGATACCAGTCATCACAATGCTCCATGACCATTGTCGTCACAATGCTCCATGCCCCTTTCAACAAAATGCTCCATGACAACTGTTATCACAATGCTCCATGGCCTTTGTCATCACAATTATACATGGTCCCTGTAATCACAGTGCTCCATGACCCCTTTCATCACAATGCTCCATGACCACTGTCATCACAATGCCCCATGACCCCTGTCATTACAATGCTCCATGACCACTGTCATCACCATACCCCATGAACCCAGTCATCACAATGCTCCATAGCCCTTGTCATCACAATGCCCCATGAACCCTGTCATCACAATTCTCCATGGCCCCTGTCATTACAATGCTCCATGACCACTGTCATCACAATGTTCCATGATCGCTGTAATCACAATGACCCATGAGATCTTTCCTCAGAAGGCTCCAGTACGCCTGTCTTAACAATGCTCCAATGCCCGTCTCATCACAATGCTCCATGATCCCTGTCAGCACAACTTTAAATGACAATTGTCATCACAATGCTCCATGACACCTGTCATCACAAAGTTGCCTGCCCATGTCATCAAAATGCTCCATGTCCCCTGTAATCACAATGTTCTATTACACCTGTCATCACAAAGTTCCCTGCCCATGTCATCACAATGCTCCATTACCAATGTAATCAAAATGTTCGCCTGGCCTTGTCATCAAAATGCTCCATCACCCCTTTAATCACAATGCTCCATGAACCCTGTCATCACAATGTTCCATGACAGTTGTTAACACAATGCTCCATGACCCCTGTAATCACAATGCTCCATGCCCTTGTCATCACAAAACTCCAGAACTCTTGTCATCATAATGATGAATGCCCATGTCATCACAAAGCTCCATGATACTTGTCATCACAATGCTCCATGGCCTTTGTCATCACAATGTTCCATGGCCCCTGTCATCACAGTGCTCCATGATACCTTTCGTCACAATTCTAGATGACCACTGTCATCACAATGCCCCAAGACACATGTCATCACAATTAGCCATGGCCCTTGTCATCACAATGCTCCATCATCCGTGTCATCACAATGGTCCAGGACACTTGTCATCACAATGATCCATGACCACTTACATCACAATGCTCCTTGACCCTGTCATTTTATTGCTCCATGGCCTATGCATTCACAATGCTCCATGGCACCTGTAATCACATTTCTCCATGATCCTTTTCATCACAATATTCTATGACCACTCTCATCACAATACCCCATGACGCCTATCATCATAATGCTCCAAGGCCCCTCTCATCACAATGCTCCATGAACCCTGTCATCACAATGTTCCATGACACTTGTCATCCCAGTGCTCCATGATCCTTGTCATCACAATATTCACTGCCCATGTAATCACAATGCTCCTGGTCCCCTGTAATCACAATGCTCCGTACCCTTTTCATCACAATGCTCCAGAACTCTTGTCATCATAATGCTCCATGCCCGTGTCATCACAATGCTCCATGACCACTTTCATCACAATGCTCCTTGACCCCTGTCATCACAATCCTCCATGGCCTATGTATTCACAATGCTACATGGCCCCTGTAATCACATTGCTCCATGATCCATTTCATCACAATGTTCTATGGCCACTGTCATCACAATGCCACATTACACCTGTCATCACAATGCTCCATGACCCCTGTCAGCCCAATGTTCCATGACAGATGTCATAAGTATCCTCCATGGTCCCTGTATTCACAATGCTCCATTCCCTTGTCAACGCAATGCTCCAGAACTCTGGTCATCATAATGCTCGAAGAACCTTGTCATCACAACGCTCCATGACCCGTATCATCACAATGGTCCAGGACACTTGTCATCACAATGATCCATGACCACTTACATCACAATGCTCCTTGACTCCTGTCATCACAATGCTCCATAGCGTATTCATTCGAAATGCTACATGGTCCCTATAATCACATTGCTCCATGATCCATTTCGTCACAATGCTCTATGAACACTGTCATCACAATGCCACATTACACCTGTCATCACAATGCTCCATGGCCCCTGTCAGCACAATGTTCCATGACAGATGTCATCACAATGCTTTAGAACTCTTGTCTTCATAGTCCTCCATGCCCGTTTCATCACAATGCTCCATGACACTTGTCATCACAATACTCCATGGCCTTTGTCATCACAATGTTCCATGGTCCCTGTCATCACAGTGCTCCATGAATCCTTTCTTCATAATTCTAGATGACCACTGTCATCACAATTCGCCATGGCACCTGTCATCACAATGCTCCATGGCCTATGTATTCACAATTTTCCATGGCCCCTGAAATCACATTGCTCCATGATCCCTTTCATCACAATGCTGCATGCCCCCTGTCATCAAAATGCCCCGTGACACCTGTCATCACAATGCTCCATGGCCTTTATCATCACAATGCTCCATGACCCCTGTCATCACAATGCTCAATGACCCTTGTCATCACAATGCTCCATAGCCCCTGTAATCACAATGCTCCATGCCATTCTCATCACAATGCTCCAGACCTCTTGTCATCATAAGGCTCTATGCCCTTGTCCTCACAATGCTACATGACACGTGTCAGCACAATGTTCCTTGGCCTTTAACATCACAATGTTCCATGGCCCCTGTCATCCCAGTGCTCCAGTATAACTTTCATCACAATGCTAGATGACCACTGTCATCACAATGCCCAATGACACCTGTCATCATAATTCGCCATGGCCCTTGACATCACAATGCTCCATGAACCGTGTCATCACAAGATTCCAGGACACTTGTCATCACAATGATCCTTGACTTCTTTCATCACAATGCTCCATAACCACTGTCATCACAAAGTTCCATGGCCCCTGTAATCACATTGCTCCATGATCCCTTTCATCACAATGCTCCACGACCCTTCTCATCACAATGATCCCAGCCCTTGTCATCACAATGCTCCATGACCCTTCTCATCACAATGTTCCCTGCACTTTTCATCACAATGCTCCATGGACCCTGTAATCACAATGCTCCATGCCCTTGTCATCACAATTCTCCAGAACACTTGTAATCATAATGCCCCTTGCCCATGTCATCACAATGCTCTATGACACTTGTCATCAGAATCCTCCACGGCCTTTGTCATCAAAATGCTCCAAGTCCCCTTTCATCACCGTGTTCCATGATACCTTTCATCACACAGCTAGATTACCACTGTCATCACTATGCCCCATGACACCTGGCATCACAATTCTCCATTGCCCTTTTCATCATAATCCTCCATGAAACGAGTCATCACAATGCTCCATGATCCGAGTCATCACAAGGTTCTAGGACACTTAACATCACAATGATCCTTGACCACTTTCATCACAATGCTCCATGGCACCTGTTATCTCAATGCTCCATGGCCTATGTATTCACAATGCTCCATGGCCCCTGTAATCACGGTTTTCCATGACCCCTTTCATCACAATCCTCCTTGACCACTGTCATCACAACGCCCCATGAAGCCTGTCATCACGATGCTCCAAGGCCACTATCATCACAATGCTCCATGATCCCTGTCATCCTAATGTTCCCTGCCCATGTCATCACAGTGCTCCTTGTCCCTTTTAATCACAATGCCACATACCCTTGTCATCACAATGCTCCATGGCCCCTGTAAACACAATGCTCCAGGCCCTTGCCATTACAATACTCCAGAACTCTTTTCATCATAATGCTCCATGCCCGTGTCATCACAATGTTCCAGGACACTTGTCACCACAATGTTCCATGGCCTTTGTCATCACAATGCTCCATGGCCCCTCTAATCATAGTGCTCCATGATACCTTTCATCACAATTCTAGATGACCACTGTCATCACAATGCCCCTTGACATATGTCATCATAATTGGCCAGGGCCCTTGACATCACAATGCTTGATGAACCATGTCATCACAATGTTCATGGACAATTGTCATCACAATGCTCCATGACAACTTACATCACAATGCTCCTTGACCGTTGTCATTTCATTGCTCCATGGCCCCTGTAATCACATTGCTCCATGATCCCCTTCATCACAATGCTCCATGATCCCTGTCATCACAATGCTCGAAGACCCTTGACATCACAATGCTCCATGGTCCCTATAATCACAATGCTCCATGCGCTTGTCATCACAGTGCTCCAGAATTCTTGTCATCAAAATATTCCATGGCCTTTGTCATCACAATGCTCCATGACCCCTGTCATCACAATGTTCCATGACTCTTGTCATCAAAATGCCTCATGATCCTTTTAATCACAATGCTCCATGACTCCTTTCATCACATGCTCCATGATACTTGTCATTACACTGCCCCATGACCTTTCTCATAACAATGCTCCATGATACCAGTCATCACAATGCTCCATGACCATTGTCGTCACAATGCTCCATGCCCCTTTCAACAAAATGCTCCATGACAACTGTTATCATAATGCTCCATGGCCTTTGTCATCACAATTATACATGGTCCCTGTAATCACAGTGCTCCATGACCCCTTTCATAACAATGCTCCATGACCACTGTCATCACAATGCCCCATGACCCCTGTCATTACAATGCTCCATGACCACTGTCATCACCATACCCCATGAACCCAGTCATCACAATGATCCATAGCCCTTGTCATCACAATGCTCCATGATCCCTGTCATCACAATGTTCCATGACTCTTGTCATCAAAATGCCTCATGATCCTTTTAATCACAATGCTCCATGACTCCTTTCATCACTTGTTCCATGATACTTGTCATTGCACTGCCTTATGACCTTTTTCATAACAAGCTCCATGATACCAGTCATAACAATGCTCCATGACCATTGTTGTCACAATGCTCCATGCCCCTTTCAACACAATGCTCCATATCAAGTGTCATCAAAATGCTCCATGGCCTTTGTCATCACAATTATACATGGCCCCTGTAATCACAGTGCTCCATGACCCCTTTCATCACAATCCTCCATGACCACTGTCATCACAATGCCCCATGAACCCTGTCATCACAATTCTCCATGGCCCCTGTCATTACAATGCTCCATGACCACTGTCATCACAATGTTCCATGATCGCTGTAATCACAATGACCCATGAGATCTTTCCTCAGAAGGCTCCAGTACGCCTGTCTTAACAATGCTCCAATGCCCGTCTCATCACAATGCTCCATGATCCCTGTCAGCACAACTTTAAATGACAATTGTCATCACAATGCTCCATGACACCTGTCATCACAAAGTTGCCTGCCCATGTCATCAAAATGCTCCATGTCCCCTGTAATCACAATGTTCTATTACACCTGTCATCACAAAGTTCCCTGCCCATGTCATCACAATGCTCCATTACCAATGTAATCAAAATGTTCGCCTGCCCTTGTCATCAAAATGCTCCATCACCCCTTTAATCACAATGCTCCATGAACCCTGTCATCACAATGTTCCATGACAGTTGTTAACACAATGCTCCATGACCCCTGTAATCACAATGCTCCATGCCCTTGTCATCACAAAACTCCAGAACTCTTGTCATCATAATGATGAATGCCCATGTCATCACAAAGCTCCATGATACTTGTCATCACAATGCTCCATGGCCTTTGTCATCACAATGTTCCATGGCCCCTGTCATCACAGTGCTCCATGATACCTTTCGTCACAATTCTAGATGACCACTGTCATCACAATGCCCCAAGACACATGTCATCACAATTAGCCATGGCCCTTGTCATCACAATGCTCCATCATCCGTGTCATCACAATGGTCCAGGACACTTGTCATCACAATGATCCATGACCACTTACATCACAATGCTCCTTGACCCTGTCATTTTATTGCTCCATGGCCTATGCATTCACAATGCTCCATGGCACCTGTAATCACATTTCTCCATGATCCTTTTCATCACAATATTCTATGACCACTCTCATCACAATACCCCATGACGCCTATCATCATAATGCTCCAAGGCCCCTCTCATCACAATGCTCCATGAACCCTGTCATCACAATGTTCCATGACACTTGTCATCCCAGTGCTCCATGATCCTTGTCATCACAATATTCACTGCCCATGTAATCACAATGCTCCTGGTCCCCTGTAATCACAATGCTCCGTACCCTTTTCATCACAATGCTCCAGAACTCTTGTCATCATAATGCTCCATGCCCGTGTCATCACAATGCTCCATGACCACTTTCATCACAATGCTCCTTGACCCCTGTCATCACAATCCTCCATGGCCTATGTATTCACAATGCTACATGGCCCCTGTAATCACATTGCTCCATGATCCATTTCATCACAATGTTCTATGGCCACTGTCATCACAATGCCACATTACACCTGTCATCACAATGCTCCATGACCCCTGTCAGCCCAATGTTCCATGACAGATGTCATAAGTATCCTCCATGGTCCCTGTATTCACAATGCTCCATTCCCTTGTCAACGCAATGCTCCAGAACTCTGGTCATCATAATGCTCGAAGAACCTTGTCATCACAACGCTCCATGACCCGTATCATCACAATGGTCCAGGACACTTGTCATCACAATGATCCATGACCACTTACATCACAATGCTCCTTGACTCCTGTCATCACAATGCTCCATAGCGTATTCATTCGAAATGCTACATGGTCCCTATAATCACATTGCTCCATGATCCATTTCGTCACAATGCTCTATGAACACTGTCATCACAATGCCACATTACACCTGTCATCACAATGCTCCATGGCCCCTGTCAGCACAATGTTCCATGACAGATGTCATCACAATGCTTTAGAACTCTTGTCTTCATAGTCCTCCATGCCCGTTTCATCACAATGCTCCATGACACTTGTCATCACAATACTCCATGGCCTTTGTCATCACAATGTTCCATGGTCCCTGTCATCACAGTGCTCCATGAATCCTTTCTTCATAATTCTAGATGACCACTGTCATCACAATTCGCCATGGCACCTGTCATCACAATGCTCCATGGCCTATGTATTCACAATTTTCCATGGCCCCTGAAATCACATTGCTCCATGATCCCTTTCATCACAATGCTGCATGCCCCCTGTCATCAAAATGCCCCGTGACACCTGTCATCACAATGCTCCATGGCCTTTATCATCACAATGCTCCATGACCCCTGTCATCACAATGCTCAATGACCCTTGTCATCACAATGCTCCATAGCCCCTGTAATCACAATGCTCCATGCCATTCTCATCACAATGCTCCAGACCTCTTGTCATCATAAGGCTCTATGCCCTTGTCCTCACAATGCTACATGACACGTGTCAGCACAATGTTCCTTGGCCTTTAACATCACAATGTTCCATGGCCCCTGTCATCCCAGTGCTCCAGTATAACTTTCATCACAATGCTAGATGACCACTGTCATCACAATGCCCAATGACACCTGTCATCATAATTCGCCATGGCCCTTGACATCACAATGCTCCATGAACCGTGTCATCACAAGATTCCAGGACACTTGTCATCACAATGATCCTTGACTTCTTTCATCACAATGCTCCATAACCACTGTCATCACAAAGTTCCATGGCCCCTGTAATCACATTGCTCCATGATCCCTTTCATCACAATGCTCCACGACCCTTCTCATCACAATGATCCCAGCCCTTGTCATCACAATGCTCCATGACCCTTCTCATCACAATGTTCCCTGCACTTTTCATCACAATGCTCCATGGACCCTGTAATCACAATGCTCCATGCCCTTGTCATCACAATTCTCCAGAACACTTGTAATCATACTGCTCCTTGCCCATGTCATCACAATGCTCTATGACACTTGTCATCAGAATCCTCCACGGCCTTTGTCATCAAAATGCTCCAAGTCCCCTTTCATCACCGTGTTCCATGATACCTTTCATCACACAGCTAGATTACCACTGTCATCACTATGCCCCATGACACCTGGCATCACAATTCTCCATTGCCCTTTTCATCATAATCCTCCATGAAACGAGTCATCACAATGCTCCATGATCCGAGTCATCACAAGGTTCCAGGACACTTAACATCACAATGATCCTTGAGCACTTTCATCACAATGCTCCATGGCACCTGTTATCTCAATGCTCCATGGCCTATGTATTCACAATGCTCCATGGCCCCTGTAATCACGGTTTTCCATGACCCCTTTCATCACAATCCTCCTTGACCACTGTCATCACAACGCCCCATGAAGCCTGTCATCACGATGCTCCAAGGCCACTATCATCACAATGCTCCATGATCCCTGTCATCCTAATGTTCCCTGCCCATGTCATCACAGTGCTCCTTGTCCCTTTTAATCACAATGCCACATACCCTTGTCATCACAATGCTCCATGGCCCCTGTAAACACAATGCTCCAGGCCCTTGCCATTACAATACTCCAGAACTCTTTTCATCATAATGCTCCATGCCCGTGTCATCACAATGTTCCAGGACACTTGTCACCACAATGTTCCATGGCCTTTGTCATCACAATGCTCCATGGCCCCTCTAATCATAGTGCTCCATGATACCTTTCATCACAATTCTAGATGACCACTGTCATCACAATGCCCCTTGACACATGTCATCATAATTGGCCAGGGCCCTTGACATCACAATGCTTGATGAACCATGTCATCACAATGTTCATGGACAATTGTCATCACAATGCTCCATGACAACTTACATCACAATGCTCCTTGACCCTTGTCATTTCATTGCTCCATGGCCCCTGTAATCACATTGCTCCATGATCCCCTTCATCACAATGCTCCATGATCCCTGTCATCACAATGCTCGAAGACCCTTGACATCACAATGCTCCATGGTCCCTATAATCACAATGCTCCATGCGCTTGTCATCACAGTGCTCCAGAATTCTTGTCATCAAAATATTCCATGGCCTTTGTCATCACAATGCTCCATGACCCCTGTCATCACAAAGTTCCATGACTCTTGTCATCAAAATGCCTCATGATCCTTTTAATCACAATGCTCCATGACTCCTTTCATCACATGCTCCATGATACTTGTCATTACACTGCCCCATGACCCTTTTCATAACAATGCTCCATGATACCAGTCATCACAATGCTCCATGACCATTGTCGTCACAATGCTCCATGCCCCTTTCAACAAAATGCTCCATGACAACTGTTATCACAATGCTCCATGGCCTTTGTCATCACAATTATACATGGTCCCTGTAATCACAGTGCTCCATGACCCCTTTCATCACAATGCTCCATGACCACTGTCATCACAATGCCCCATGACCCCTGTCATTACAATGCTCCATGACCACTGTCATCACCATACCCCATGAACCCAGTCATCACAATGCTCCATAGCCCTTGTCATCACAATGCTCCATGATCCCTGTCATCACAATGTTCCATGACTCTTGTCATCAAAATGCCTCATGATCCTTTTAATCACAATGCTCCATGACTCCTTTCATCACTTGTTCCATGATACTTGTCATTGCACTGCCTTATGACCTTTTTCATAACAAGCTCCATGATACCAGTCATAACAATGCTCCATGACCATTGTTGTCACAATGCTCCATGCCCCTTTCAACACAATGCTCCATATCAAGTGTCATCAAAATGCTCCATGGCCTTTGTCATCACAATTATACATGGCCCCTGTAATCACAGTGCTCCATGACCCCTTTCATCACAATCCTCCATGACCACTGTCATCACAATGCCCCATGAACCCTGTCATCACAATTCTCCATGGCCCCTGTCATTACAATGCTCCATGACCACTGTCATCACAATGTTCCATGATCGCTGTAATCACAATGACCCAAGAGATCTTTCCTCAGAAGTCTCCAGTACGCCTGTCTTAACAATGCTCCAATGCCCGTCTCATCACAATGCTCCATGATCCCTGTTAGCACAACTTTAAATGACAATTGTCATCACAATGCTCCATGACACCTCTCATCACAAAGTTGCCTGCCCATGTCATCAAAATGCTCCATGTCCCCTGTAATCACAATGTTCTATTACACCTGTCATCACAAAGTTCCCTGCCCATGTCATCACAATGCTCCATTACCAATGTAATCAAAATGTTCGCCTGCCCTTGTCATCAAAATGCTCCACCACCCCTTTAATCACAATGCTCCATGAACCCTGTCATCACAATGTTCCATGACAGTTGTTAACACAATGCTCCATGACCCCTGTAATCACAATGCTCCATGCCCTTGTCATCACAAAACTCCAGAACTCTTGTCATCATAATGATGAATGCCCATGTCATCACAAAGCTCCATGATACTTGTCATCACAATGCTCCATGGCCTTTGTCATCACAATGTTCCATGGCCCCTGTCATCACAGTGCTCCATGATACCTTTCGTCACAATTCTAGATGACCACTGTCATCACAATGCCCCAAGACACATGTCATCACAATTAGCCATGGCCCTTGTCATCACAATGCTCCATCATCCGTGTCATCACAATGGTCCAGGACACTTGTCATCACAATGATCCATGACCACTTACATCACAATGCTCCTTGACCCTGTCATTTTATTGCTCCATGGCCTATGCATTCACAATGCTCCATGGCACCTGTAATCACATTTCTCCATGATCCTTTTCATCACAATATTCTATGACCACTCTCATCACAATACCCCATGACGCCTATCATCATAATGCTCCAAGGCCCCTCTCATCACAATGCTCCATGAACCCTGTCATCACAATGTTCCATGACACTTGTCATCCCAGTGCTCCATGATCCTTGTCATCACAATATTCACTGCCCATGTAATCACAATGCTCCTGGTCCCCTGTAATCACAATGCTCCGTACCCTTTTCATCACAATGCTCCAGAACTCTTGTCATCATAATGCTCCATGCCCGTGTCATCACAATGCTCCATGACCACTTTCATCACAATGCTCCTTGACCCCTGTCATCACAATCCTCCATGGCCTATGTATTCACAATGCTACATGGCCCCTGTAATCACATTGCTCCATGATCCATTTCATCACAATGTTCTATGGCCACTGTCATCACAATGCCACATTACACCTGTCATCACAATGCTCCATGACCCCTGTCAGCCCAATGTTCCATGACAGATGTCATAAGTATCCTCCATGGTCCCTGTATTCACAATGCTCCATTCCCTTGTCAACGCAATGCTCCAGAACTCTGGTCATCATAATGCTCGAAGAACCTTGTCATCACAACGCTCCATGACCCGTATCATCACAATGGTCCAGGACACTTGTCATCACAATGATCCATGACCACTTACATCACAATGCTCCTTGACTCCTGTCATCACAATGCTCCATAGCGTATTCATTCGAAATGCTACATGGTCCCTATAATCACATTGCTCCATGATCCATTTCGTCACAATGCTCTATGAACACTGTCATCACAATGCCACATTACACCTGTCATCACAATGCTCCATGGCCCCTGTCAGCACAATGTTCCATGACAGATGTCATCACAATGCTTTAGAACTCTTGTCTTCATAGTCCTCCATGCCCGTTTCATCACAATGCTCCATGACACTTGTCATCACAATACTCCATGGCCTTTGTCATCACAATGTTCCATGGTCCCTGTCATCACAGTGCTCCATGAATCCTTTCTTCATAATTCTAGATGACCACTGTCATCACAATTCGCCATGGCACCTGTCATCACAATGCTCCATGGCCTATGTATTCACAATTTTCCATGGCCCCTGAAATCACATTGCTCCATGATCCCTTTCATCACAATGCTGCATGCCCCCTGTCATCAAAATGCCCCGTGACACCTGTCATCACAATGCTCCATGGCCTTTATCATCACAATGCTCCATGACCCCTGTCATCACAATGCTCAATGACCCTTGTCATCACAATGCTCCATAGCCCCTGTAATCACAATGCTCCATGCCATTCTCATCACAATGCTCCAGACCTCTTGTCATCATAAGGCTCTATGCCCTTGTCCTCACAATGCTACATGACACGTGTCAGCACAATGTTCCTTGGCCTTTAACATCACAATGTTCCATGGCCCCTGTCATCCCAGTGCTCCAGTATAACTTTCATCACAATGCTAGATGACCACTGTCATCACAATGCCCAATGACACCTGTCATCATAATTCGCCATGGCCCTTAACATCACAATGCTCCATGAACCGTGTCATCACAAGATTCCAGGACACTTGTCATCACAATGATCCTTGACTTCTTTCATCACAATGCTCCATAACCATTGTCATCACAAAGTTCCATGGCCCCTGTAATCACATTGCTCCATGATCCCTTTCATCACAATGCTCCACGACCCTTCTCATCACAATGATCCCAGCCCTTGTCATCACAATGCTCCATGACCCTTCTCATCACAATGTTCCCTGCACTTTTCATCACAATGCTCCATGGACCCTGTAATCACAATGCTCCATGCCCTTGTCATCACAATTCTCCAGAACACTTGTAATCATACTGCTCCTTGCCCATGTCATCACAATGCTCTATGACACTTGTCATCAGAATCCTCCACGGCCTTTGTCATCAAAATGCTCCAAGTCCCCTTTCATCACCGTGTTCCATGATACCTTTCATCACACAGCTAGATTACCACTGTCATCACTATGCCCCATGACACCTGGCATCACAATTCTCCATTGCCCTTTTCATCATAATCCTCCATGAAACGAGTCATCACAATGCTCCATGATCCGAGTCATCACAAGGTTCCAGGACACTTAACATCACAATGATCCTTGAGCACTTTCATCACAATGCTCCATGGCACCTGTTATCTCAATGCTCCATGGCCTATGTATTCACAATGCTCCATGGCCCCTGTAATCACGGTTTTCCATGACCCCTTTCATCACAATCCTCCTTGACCACTGTCATCACAACGCCCCATGAAGCCTGTCATCACGATGCTCCAAGGCCACTATCATCACAATGCTCCATGATCCCTGTCATCCTAATGTTCCCTGCCCATGTCATCACAGTGCTCCTTGTCCCTTTTAATCACAATGCCACATACCCTTGTCATCACAATGCTCCATGGCCCCTGTAAACACAATGCTCCAGGCCCTTGCCATTACAATACTCCAGAACTCTTTTCATCATAATGCTCCATGCCCGTGTCATCACAATGTTCCAGGACACTTGTCACCACAATGTTCCATGGCCTTTGTCATCACAATGCTCCATGGCCCCTCTAATCATAGTGCTCCATGATACCTTTCATCACAATTCTAGATGACCACTGTCATCACAATGCCCCTTGACACATGTCATCATAATTGGCCAGGGCCCTTGACATCACAATGCTTGATGAACCATGTCATCACAATGTTCATGGACAATTGTCATCACAATGCTCCATGACAACTTACATCACAATGCTCCTTGACCCTTGTCATTTCATTGCTCCATGGCCCCTGTAATCACATTGCTCCATGATCCCCTTCATCACAATGCTCCATGATCCCTGTCATCACAATGCTCGAAGACCCTTGACATCACAATGCTCCATGGTCCCTATAATCACAATGCTCCATGCGCTTGTCATCACAGTGCTCCAGAATTCTTGTCATCAAAATATTCCATGGCCTTTGTCATCACAATGCTCCATGACCCCTGTCATCACAATGTTCCATGACTCTTGTCATCAAAATGCCTCATGATCCTTTTAATCACAATGCTCCATGACTCCTTTCATCACATGCTCCATGATACTTGTCATTACACTGCCCCATGACCTTTTTCATAACAATGCTCCATGATACCAGTCATCACAATGCTCCATGACCATTGTCGTCACAATGCTCCATGCCCCTTTCAACAAAATGCTCCATGACAACTGTTATCACAATGCTCCATGGCCTTTGTCATCACAATTATACATGGTCCCTGTAATCACAGTGCTCCATGACCCCTTTCATCACAATGCTCCATGACCACTGTCATCACAATGCCCCATGACCCCTGTCATTACAATGCTCCATGACCACTGTCATCACCATACCCCATGAACCCAGTCATCACAATGCTCCATAGCCCTTGTCATCACAATGCTCCATGATCCCTGTCATCACAATGTTCCATGACTCTTGTCATCAAAATGCCTCATGATCCTTTTAATCACAATGCTCCATGACTCCTTTCATCACTTGTTCCATGATACTTGTCATTGCACTGCCTTATGACCTTTTTCATAACAAGCTCCATGATACCAGTCATAACAATGCTCCATGACCATTGTTGTCACAATGCTCCATGCCCCTTTCAACACAATGCTCCATATCAAGTGTCATCAAAATGCTCCATGGCCTTTGTCATCACAATTATACATGGCCCCTGTAATCACAGTGCTCCATGACCCCTTTCATCACAATCCTCCATGACCACTGTCATCACAATGCCCCATGAACCCTGTCATCACAATTCTCCATGGCCCCTGTCATTACAATGCTCCATGACCACTGTCATCACAATGTTCCATGATCGCTGTAATCACAATGACCCATGAGATCTTTCCTCAGAAGGCTCCAGTACGCCTGTCTTAACAATGCTCCAATGCCCGTCTCATCACAATGCTCCATGATCCCTGTCAGCACAACTTTAAATGACAATTGTCATCACAATGCTCCATGACACCTGTCATCACAAAGTTGCCTGCCCATGTCATCAAAATGCTCCATGTCCCCTGTAATCACAATGTTCTATTACACCTGTCATCACAAAGTTCCCTGCCCATGTCATCACAATGCTCCATTACCAATGTAATCAAAATGTTCGCCTGCCCTTGTCATCAAAATGCTCCATCACCCCTTTAATCACAATGCTCCATGAACCCTGTCATCACAATGTTCCATGACAGTTGTTAACACAATGCTCCATGACCCCTGTAATCACAATGCTCCATGCCCTTGTCATCACAAAACTCCAGAACTCTTGTCATCATAATGATGAATGCCCATGTCATCACAAAGCTCCATGATACTTGTCATCACAATGCTCCATGGCCTTTGTCATCACAATGTTCCATGGCCCCTGTCATCACAGTGCTCCATGATACCTTTCGTCACAATTCTAGATGACCACTGTCATCACAATGCCCCAAGACACATGTCATCACAATTAGCCATGGCCCTTGTCATCACAATGCTCCATCATCCGTGTCATCACAATGGTCCAGGACACTTGTCATCACAATGATCCATGACCACTTACATCACAATGCTCCTTGACCCTGTCATTTTATTGCTCCATGGCCTATGCATTCACAATGCTCCATGGCACCTGTAATCACATTTCTCCATGATCCTTTTCATCACAATATTCTATGACCACTCTCATCACAATACCCCATGACGCCTATCATCATAATGCTCCAAGGCCCCTCTCATCACAATGCTCCATGAACCCTGTCATCACAATGTTCCATGACACTTGTCATCCCAGTGCTCCATGATCCTTGTCATCACAATATTCACTGCCCATGTAATCACAATGCTCCTGGTCCCCTGTAATCACAATGCTCCGTACCCTTTTCATCACAATGCTCCAGAACTCTTGTCATCATAATGCTCCATGCCCGTGTCATCACAATGCTCCATGACCACTTTCATCACAATGCTCCTTGACCCCTGTCATCACAATCCTCCATGGCCTATGTATTCACAATGCTACATGGCCCCTGTAATCACATTGCTCCATGATCCATTTCATCACAATGTTCTATGGCCACTGTCATCACAATGCCACATTACACCTGTCATCACAATGCTCCATGACCCCTGTCAGCCCAATGTTCCATGACAGATGTCATAAGTATCCTCCATGGTCCCTGTATTCACAATGCTCCATTCCCTTGTCAACGCAATGCTCCAGAACTCTGGTCATCATAATGCTCGAAGAACCTTGTCATCACAACGCTCCATGACCCGTATCATCACAATGGTCCAGGACACTTGTCATCACAATGATCCATGACCACTTACATCACAATGCTCCTTGACTCCTGTCATCACAATGCTCCATAGCGTATTCATTCGAAATGCTACATGGTCCCTATAATCACATTGCTCCATGATCCATTTCGTCACAATGCTCTATGAACACTGTCATCACAATGCCACATTACACCTGTCATCACAATGCTCCATGGCCCCTGTCAGCACAATGTTCCATGACAGATGTCATCACAATGCTTTAGAACTCTTGTCTTCATAGTCCTCCATGCCCGTTTCATCACAATGCTCCATGACACTTGTCATCACAATACTCCATGGCCTTTGTCATCACAATGTTCCATGGTCCCTGTCATCACAGTGCTCCATGAATCCTTTCTTCATAATTCTAGATGACCACTGTCATCACAATTCGCCATGGCACCTGTCATCACAATGCTCCATGGCCTATGTATTCACAATTTTCCATGGCCCCTGAAATCACATTGCTCCATGATCCCTTTCATCACAATGCTGCATGCCCCCTGTCATCAAAATGCCCCGTGACACCTGTCATCACAATGCTCCATGGCCTTTATCATCACAATGCTCCATGACCCCTGTCATCACAATGCTCAATGACCCTTGTCATCACAATGCTCCATAGCCCCTGTAATCACAATGCTCCATGCCATTCTCATCACAATGCTCCAGACCTCTTGTCATCATAAGGCTCTATGCCCTTGTCCTCACAATGCTACATGACACGTGTCAGCACAATGTTCCTTGGCCTTTAACATCACAATGTTCCATGGCCCCTGTCATCCCAGTGCTCCAGTATAACTTTCATCACAATGCTAGATGACCACTGTCATCACAATGCCCAATGACACCTGTCATCATAATTCGCCATGGCCCTTGACATCACAATGCTCCATGAACTGTGTCATCACAAGATTCCAGGACACTTGTCATCACAATGATCCTTGACTTCTTTCATCACAATGCTCCATAACCACTGTCATCACAAAGTTCCATGGCCCCTGTAATCACATTGCTCCATGATCCCTTTCATCACAATGCTCCACGACCCTTCTCATCACAATGATCCCAGCCCTTGTCATCACAATGCTCCATGACCCTTCTCATCACAATGTTCCCTGCACTTTTCATCACAATGCTCCATGGACCCTGTAATCACAATGCTCCATGCCCTTGTCATCACAATTCTCCAGAACACTTGTAATCATAATGCCCCTTGCCCATGTCATCACAATGCTCTATGACACTTGTCATCAGAATCCTCCACGGCCTTTGTCATCAAAATGCTCCAAGTCCCCTTTCATCACCGTGTTCCATGATACCTTTCATCACACAGCTAGATTACCACTGTCATCACTATGCCCCATGACACCTGGCATCACAATTCTCCATTGCCCTTTTCATCATAATCCTCCATGAAACGAGTCATCACAATGCTCCATGATCCGAGTCATCACAAGGTTCCAGGACACTTAACATCACAATGATCCTTGAGCACTTTCATCACAATGCTCCATGGCACCTGTTATCTCAATGCTCCATGGCCTATGTATTCACAATGCTCCATGGCCCCTGTAATCACGGTTTTCCATGACCCCTTTCATCACAATCCTCCTTGACCACTGTCATCACAACGCCCCATGAAGCCTGTCATCACGATGCTCCAAGGCCACTATCATCACAATGCTCCATGATCCCTGTCATCCTAATGTTCCCTGCCCATGTCATCACAGTGCTCCTTGTCCCTTTTAATCACAATGCCACATACCCTTGTCATCACAATGCTCCATGGCCCCTGTAAACACAATGCTCCAGGCCCTTGCCATTACAATACTCCAGAACTCTTTTCATCATAATGCTCCATGCCCGTGTCATCACAATGTTCCAGGACACTTGTCACCACAATGTTCCATGGCCTTTGTCATCACAATGCTCCATGGCCCCTCTAATCATAGTGCTCCATGATACCTTTCATCACAATTCTAGATGACCACTGTCATCACAATGCCCCTTGACACATGTCATCATAATTGGCCAGGGCCCTTGACATCACAATGCTTGATGAACCATGTCATCACAATGTTCATGGACAATTGTCATCACAATGCTCCATGACAACTTACATCACAATGCTCCTTGACCCTTGTCATTTCATTGCTCCATGGCCCCTGTAATCACATTGCTCCATGATCCCCTTCATCACAATGCTCCATGATCCCTGTCATCACAATGCTCGAAGACCCTTGACATCACAATGCTCCATGGTCCCTATAATCACAATGCTCCATGCGCTTGTCATCACAGTGCTCCAGAATTCTTGTCATCAAAATATTCCATGGCCTTTGTCATCACAATGCTCCATGACCCCTGTCATCACAATGTTCCATGACTCTTGTCATCAAAATGCCTCATGATCCTTTTAATCACAATGCTCCATGACTCCTTTCATCACATGCTCCATGATACTTGTCATTACACTGCCCCATGACCTTTTTCATAACAATGCTCCATGATACCAGTCATCACAATGCTCCATGACCATTGTCGTCACAATGCTCCATGCCCCTTTCAACAAAATGCTCCATGACAACTGTTATCACAATGCTCCATGGCCTTTGTCATCACAATTATACATGGTCCCTGTAATCACAGTGCTCCATGACCCCTTTCATCACAATGCTCCATGACCACTGTCATCACAATGCCCCATGACCCCTGTCATTACAATGCTCCATGACCACTGTCATCACCATACCCCATGAACCCAGTCATCACAATGCTCCATAGCCCTTGTCATCACAATGCTCCATGATCCCTGTCATCACAATGTTCCATGACTCTTGTCATCAAAATGCCTCATGATCCTTTTAATCACAATGCTCCATGACTCCTTTCATCACTTGTTCCATGATACTTGTCATTGCACTGCCTTATGACCTTTTTCATAACAAGCTCCATGATACCAGTCATAACAATGCTCCATGACCATTGTTGTCACAATGCTCCATGCCCCTTTCAACACAATGCTCCATATCAAGTGTCATCAAAATGCTCCATGGCCTTTGTCATCACAATTATACATGGCCCCTGTAATCACAGTGCTCCATGACCCCTTTCATCACAATCCTCCATGACCACTGTCATCACAATGCCCCATGAACCCTGTCATCACAATTCTCCATGGCCCCTGTCATTACAATGCTCCATGACCACTGTCATCACAATGTTCCATGATCGCTGTAATCACAATGACCCATGAGATCTTTCCTCAGAAGGCTCCAGTACGCCTGTCTTAACAATGCTCCAATGCCCGTCTCATCACAATGCTCCATGATCCCTGTCAGCACAACTTTAAATGACAATTGTCATCACAATGCTCCATGACACCTGTCATCACAAAGTTGCCTGCCCATGTCATCAAAATGCTCCATGTCCCCTGTAATCACAATGTTCTATTACACCTGTCATCACAAAGTTCCCTGCCCATGTCATCACAATGCTCCATTACCAATGTAATCAAAATGTTCGCCTGCCCTTGTCATCAAAATGCTCCATCACCCCTTTAATCACAATGCTCCATGAACCCTGTCATCACAATGTTCCATGACAGTTGTTAACACAATGCTCCATGACCCCTGTAATCACAATGCTCCATGCCCTTGTCATCACAAAACTCCAGAACTCTTGTCATCATAATGATGAATGCCCATGTCATCACAAAGCTCCATGATACTTGTCATCACAATGCTCCATGGCCTTTGTCATCACAATGTTCCATGGCCCCTGTCATCACAGTGCTCCATGATACCTTTCGTCACAATTCTAGATGACCACTGTCATCACAATGCCCCAAGACACATGTCATCACAATTAGCCATGGCCCTTGTCATCACAATGCTCCATCATCCGTGTCATCACAATGGTCCAGGACACTTGTCATCACAATGATCCATGACCACTTACATCACAATGCTCCTTGACCCTGTCATTTTATTGCTCCATGGCCTATGCATTCACAATGCTCCATGGCACCTGTAATCACATTTCTCCATGATCCTTTTCATCACAATATTCTATGACCACTCTCATCACAATACCCCATGACGCCTATCATCATAATGCTCCAAGGCCCCTCTCATCACAATGCTCCATGAACCCTGTCATCACAATGTTCCATGACACTTGTCATCCCAGTGCTCCATGATCCTTGTCATCACAATATTCACTGCCCATGTAATCACAATGCTCCTGGTCCCCTGTAATCACAATGCTCCGTACCCTTTTCATCACAATGCTCCAGAACTCTTGTCATCATAATGCTCCATGCCCGTGTCATCACAATGCTCCATGACCACTTTCATCACAATGCTCCTTGACCCCTGTCATCACAATCCTCCATGGCCTATGTATTCACAATGCTACATGGCCCCTGTAATCACATTGCTCCATGATCCATTTCATCACAATGTTCTATGGCCACTGTCATCACAATGCCACATTACACCTGTCATCACAATGCTCCATGACCCCTGTCAGCCCAATGTTCCATGACAGATGTCATAAGTATCCTCCATGGTCCCTGTATTCACAATGCTCCATTCCCTTGTCAACGCAATGCTCCAGAACTCTGGTCATCATAATGCTCGAAGAACCTTGTCATCACAACGCTCCATGACCCGTATCATCACAATGGTCCAGGACACTTGTCATCACAATGATCCATGACCACTTACATCACAATGCTCCTTGACTCCTGTCATCACAATGCTCCATAGCGTATTCATTCGAAATGCTACATGGTCCCTATAATCACATTGCTCCATGATCCATTTCGTCACAATGCTCTATGAACACTGTCATCACAATGCCACATTACACCTGTCATCACAATGCTCCATGGCCCCTGTCAGCACAATGTTCCATGACAGATGTCATCACAATGCTTTAGAACTCTTGTCTTCATAGTCCTCCATGCCCGTTTCATCACAATGCTCCATGACACTTGTCATCACAATACTCCATGGCCTTTGTCATCACAATGTTCCATGGTCCCTGTCATCACAGTGCTCCATGAATCCTTTCTTCATAATTCTAGATGACCACTGTCATCACAATTCGCCATGGCACCTGTCATCACAATGCTCCATGGCCTATGTATTCACAATTTTCCATGGCCCCTGAAATCACATTGCTCCATGATCCCTTTCATCACAATGCTGCATGCCCCCTGTCATCAAAATGCCCCGTGACACCTGTCATCACAATGCTCCATGGCCTTTATCATCACAATGCTCCATGACCCCTGTCATCACAATGCTCAATGACCCTTGTCATCACAATGCTCCATAGCCCCTGTAATCACAATGCTCCATGCCATTCTCATCACAATGCTCCAGACCTCTTGTCATCATAAGGCTCTATGCCCTTGTCCTCACAATGCTACATGACACGTGTCAGCACAATGTTCCTTGGCCTTTAACATCACAATGTTCCATGGCCCCTGTCATCCCAGTGCTCCAGTATAACTTTCATCACAATGCTAGATGACCACTGTCATCACAATGCCCAATGACACCTGTCATCATAATTCGCCATGGCCCTTGACATCACAATGCTCCATGAACTGTGTCATCACAAGATTCCAGGACACTTGTCATCACAATGATCCTTGACTTCTTTCATCACAATGCTCCATAACCACTGTCATCACAAAGTTCCATGGCCCCTGTAATCACATTGCTCCATGATCCCTTTCATCACAATGCTCCACGACCCTTCTCATCACAATGATCCCAGCCCTTGTCATCACAATGCTCCATGACCCTTCTCATCACAATGTTCCCTGCACTTTTCATCACAATGCTCCATGGACCCTGTAATCACAATGCTCCATGCCCTTGTCATCACAATTCTCCAGAACACTTGTAATCATAATGCCCCTTGCCCATGTCATCACAATGCTCTATGACACTTGTCATCAGAATCCTCCACGGCCTTTGTCATCAAAATGCTCCAAGTCCCCTTTCATCACCGTGTTCCATGATACCTTTCATCACACAGCTAGATTACCACTGTCATCACTATGCCCCATGACACCTGGCATCACAATTCTCCATTGCCCTTTTCATCATAATCCTCCATGAAACGAGTCATCACAATGCTCCATGATCCGAGTCATCACAAGGTTCCAGGACACTTAACATCACAATGATCCTTGACCACTTTCATCACAATGCTCCATGGCACCTGTTATCTCAATGCTCCATGGCCTATGTATTCACAATGCTCCATGGCCCCTGTAATCACGGTTTTCCATGACCCCTTTCATCACAATCCTCCTTGACCACTGTCATCACAACGCCCCATGAAGCCTGTCATCACGATGCTCCAAGGCCACTATCATCACAATGCTCCATGATCCCTGTCATCCTAATGTTCCCTGCCCATGTCATCACAGTGCTCCTTGTCCCTTTTAATCACAATGCCACATACCCTTGTCATCACAATGCTCCATGGCCCCTGTAAACACAATGCTCCAGGCCCTTGCCATTACAATACTCCAGAACTCTTTTCATCATAATGCTCCATGCCCGTGTCATCACAATGTTCCAGGACACTTGTCACCACAATGTTCCATGGCCTTTGTCATCACAATGCTCCATGGCCCCTCTAATCATAGTGCTCCATGATACCTTTCATCACAATTCTAGATGACCACTGTCATCACAATGCCCCTTGACACATGTCATCATAATTGGCCAGGGCCCTTGACATCACAATGCTTGATGAACCATGTCATCACAATGTTCATGGACAATTGTCATCACAATGCTCCATGACAACTTACATCACAATGCTCCTTGACCCTTGTCATTTCATTGCTCCATGGCCCCTGTAATCACATTGCTCCATGATCCCCTTCATCACAATGCTCCATGATCCCTGTCATCACAATGCTCGAAGACCCTTGACATCACAATGCTCCATGGTCCCTATAATCACAATGCTCCATGCGCTTGTCATCACAGTGCTCCAGAATTCTTGTCATCAAAATATTCCATGGCCTTTGTCATCACAATGCTCCATGACCCCTGTCATCACAATGTTCCATGACTCTTGTCATCAAAATGCCTCATGATCCTTTTAATCACAATGCTCCATGACTCCTTTCATCACATGCTCCATGACCCTTCTCATCACAATGTTCCCTGCACTTTTCATCACAATGCTCCATGGACCCTGTAATCACAATGCTCCATGCCCTTGTCATCACAATTCTCCAGAACACTTGTAATCATAATGCCCCTTGCCCATGTCATCACAATGCTCTATGACACTTGTCATCAGAATCCTCCACGGCCTTTGTCATCAAAATGCTCCAAGTCCCCTTTCATCACCGTGTTCCATGATACCTTTCATCACACAGCTAGATTACCACTGTCATCACTATGCCCCATGACACCTGGCATCACAATTCTCCATTGCCCTTTTCATCATAATCCTCCATGAAACGAGTCATCACAATGCTCCATGATCCGAGTCATCACAAGGTTCCAGGACACTTAACATCACAATGATCCTTGACCACTTTCATCACAATGCTCCATGGCACCTGTTATCTCAATGCTCCATGGCCTATGTATTCACAATGCTCCATGGCCCCTGTAATCACGGTTTTCCATGACCCCTTTCATCACAATCCTCCTTGACCACTGTCATCACAACGCCCCATGAAGCCTGTCATCACGATGCTCCAAGGCCACTATCATCACAATGCTCCATGATCCCTGTCATCCTAATGTTCCCTGCCCATGTCATCACAGTGCTCCTTGTCCCTTTTAATCACAATGCCACATACCCTTGTCATCACAATGCTCCATGGCCCCTGTAAACACAATGCTCCAGGTCCTTGCCATTACAATACTCCAGAACTCTTTTCATCATAATGCTCCATGCCCGTGTCATCACAATGTTCCAGGACACTTGTCACCACAATGTTCCATGGCCTTTGTCATCACAATGCTCCATGGCCCCTCTAATCATAGTGCTCCATGATACCTTTCATCACAATTCTAGATGACCACTGTCATCACAATGCCCCTTGACACATGTCATCATAATTGGCCAGGGCCCTTGACATCACAATGCTTGATGAACCATGTCATCACAATGTTCATGGACAATTGTCATCACAATGCTCCATGACAACTTACATCACAATGCTCCTTGACCCTTGTCATTTCATTGCTCCATGGCCCCTGTAATCACATTGCTCCATGATCCCCTTCATCACAATGCTCCATGATCCCTGTCATCACAATGCTCGAAGACCCTTGACATCACAATGCTCCATGGTCCCTATAATCACAATGCTCCATGCGCTTGTCATCACAGTGCTCCAGAATTCTTGTCATCAAAATATTCCATGGCCTTTGTCATCACAATGCTCCATGACCCCTGTCATCACAATGTTCCATGACTCTTGTCATCAAAATGCCTCATGATCCTTTTAATCACAATGCTCCATGACTCCTTTCATCACATGCTCCATGACCCTTCTCATCACAATGTTCCCTGCACTTTTCATCACAATGCTCCATGGACCCTGTAATCACAATGCTCCATGCCCTTGTCATCACAATTCTCCAGAACACTTGTAATCATAATGCCCCTTGCCCATGTCATCACAATGCTCTATGACACTTGTCATCAGAATCCTCCACGGCCTTTGTCATCAAAATGCTCCAAGTCCCCTTTCATCACCGTGTTCCATGATACCTTTCATCACACAGCTAGATTACCACTGTCATCACTATGCCCCATGACACCTGGCATCACAATTCTCCATTGCCCTTTTCATCATAATCCTCCATGAAACGAGTCATCACAATGCTCCATGATCCGAGTCATCACAAGGTTCCAGGACACTTAACATCACAATGATCCTTGACCACTTTCATCACAATGCTCCATGGCACCTGTTATCTCAATGCTCCATGGCCTATGTATTCACAATGCTCCATGGCCCCTGTAATCACGGTTTTCCATGACCCCTTTCATCACAATCCTCCTTGACCACTGTCATCACAACGCCCCATGAAGCCTGTCATCACGATGCTCCAAGGCCACTATCATCACAATGCTCCATGATCCCTGTCATCCTAATGTTCCCTGCCCATGTCATCACAGTGCTCCTTGTCCCTTTTAATCACAATGCCACATACCCTTGTCATCACAATGCTCCATGGCCCCTGTAAACACAATGCTCCAGGCCCTTGCCATTACAATACTCCAGAACTCTTTTCATCATAATGCTCCATGCCCGTGTCATCACAATGTTCCAGGACACTTGTCACCACAATGTTCCATGGCCTTTGTCATCACAATGCTCCATGGCCCCTCTAATCATAGTGCTCCATGATACCTTTCATCACAATTCTAGATGACCACTGTCATCACAATGCCCCTTGACACATGTCATCATAATTGGCCAGGGCCCTTGACATCACAATGCTTGATGAACCATGTCATCACAATGTTCATGGACAATTGTCATCACAATGCTCCATGACAACTTACATCACAATGCTCCTTGACCCTTGTCATTTCATTGCTCCATGGCCCCTGTAATCACATTGCTCCATGATCCCCTTCATCACAATGCTCCATGATCCCTGTCATCACAATGCTCGAAGACCCTTGACATCACAATGCTCCATGGTCCCTATAATCACAATGCTCCATGCGCTTCTCATCACAGTGCTCCAGAATTCTTGTCATCAAAATATTCCATGGCCTTTGTCATCACAATGCTCCATGACCCCTGTCATCACAATGTTCCATGACTCTTGTCATCAAAATGCCTCATGATCCTTTTAATCACAATGCTCCATGACTCCTTTCATCACATGCTCCATGATACTTGTCATTACACTGCCCCATGACCTTTTTCATAACAATGCTCCATGATACCAGTCATCACAATGCTCCATGACCATTGTCGTCACAATGCTCCATGCCCCTTTCAACAAAATGCTCCATGACAACTGTTATCACAATGCTCCATGGCCTTTGTCATCACAATTATACATGGTCCCTGTAATCACAGTGCTCCATGACCCCTTTCATCACAATGCTCCATGACCACTGTCATCACAATGCCCCATGACCGCTGTCATTACAATGCTCCATGACCACTGTCATCACCATACCCCATGAACCCAGTCATCACAATGCTCCATAGCCCTTGTCATCACAATGCTCCATGATCCCTGTCATCACAATGTTCCATGACTCTTGTCATCAAAACGCCTCATGATCCTTTTAATCACAATGCTCCATGACTCCTTTCATCACTTGTTCCATGATACTTGTCATTGCACTGCCTTATGACCTTTTTCATAACAAGCTCCATGATACCAGTCATAACAATGCTCCATGACCATTGTTGTCACAATGCTCCATGCCCCTTTCAACACAATGCTCCATATCAAGTGTCATCAAAATGCTCCATGGCCTTTGTCATCACAATTATACATGGCCCCTGTAATCACAGTGCTCCATGACCCCTTTCATCACAATCCTCCATGACCACTGTCATCACAATGCCCCATGAACCCTGTCATCACAATTCTCCATGGCCCCTGTCATTACAATGCTCCATGACCACTGTCATCACAATGTTCCATGATCGCTGTAATCACAATGACCCATGAGATCTTTCCTCAGAAGGCTCCAGTACGCCTGTCTTAACAATGCTCCAATGCCCGTCTCATCACAATGCTCCATGATCCCTGTCAGCACAACTTTAAATGACAATTGTCATCACAATGCTCCATGACACCTGTCATCACAAAGTTGCCTGCCCATGTCATCAAAATGCTCCATGTCCCCTGTAATCACAATGTTCTATTACACCTGTCATCACAAAGTTCCCTGCCCATGTCATCACAATGCTCCATTACCAATGTAATCAAAATGTTCGCCTGCCCTTGTCATCAAAATGCTCCATCACCCCTTTAATCACAATGCTCCATGAACCCTGTCATCACAATGTTCCATGACAGTTGTTAACACAATGCTCCATGACCCCTGTAATCACAATGCTCCATGCCCTTGTCATCACAAAACTCCAGAACTCTTGTCATCATAATGATGAATGCCCATGTCATCACAAAGCTCCATGATACTTGTCATCACAATGCTCCATGGCCTTTGTCATCACAATGTTCCATGGCCCCTGTCATCACAGTGCTCCATGATACCTTTCGTCACAATTCTAGATGACCACTGTCATCACAATGCCCCAAGACACATGTCATCACAATTAGCCATGGCCCTTGTCATCACAATGCTCCATCATCCGTGTCATCACAATGGTCCAGGACACTTGTCATCACAATGATCCATGACCACTTACATCACAATGCTCCTTGACCCTGTCATTTTATTGCTCCATGGCCTATGCATTCACAATGCTCCATGGCACCTGTAATCACATTTCTCCATGATCCTTTTCATCACAATATTCTATGACCACTCTCATCACAATACCCCATGACGCCTATCATCATAATGCTCCAAGGCCCCTCTCATCACAATGCTCCATGAACCCTGTCATCACAATGTTCCATGACACTTGTCATCCCAGTGCTCCATGATCCTTGTCATCACAATATTCACTGCCCATGTAATCACAATGCTCCTGGTCCCCTGTAATCACAATGCTCCGTACCCTTTTCATCACAATGCTCCAGAACTCTTGTCATCATAATGCTCCATGCCCGTGTCATCACAATGCTCCATGACCACTTTCATCACAATGCTCCTTGACCCCTGTCATCACAATCCTCCATGGCCTATGTATTCACAATGCTACATGGCCCCTGTAATCACATTGCTCCATGATCCATTTCATCACAATGTTCTATGGCCACTGTCATCACAATGCCACATTACACCTGTCATCACAATGCTCCATGACCCCTGTCAGCCCAATGTTCCATGACAGATGTCATAAGTATCCTCCATGGTCCCTGTATTCACAATGCTCCATTCCCTTGTCAACGCAATGCTCCAGAACTCTGGTCATCATAATGCTCGAAGAACCTTGTCATCACAACGCTCCATGACCCGTATCATCACAATGGTCCAGGACACTTGTCATCACAATGATCCATGACCACTTACATCACAATGCTCCTTGACTCCTGTCATCACAATGCTCCATAGCGTATTCATTCGAAATGCTACATGGTCCCTATAATCACATTGCTCCATGATCCATTTCGTCACAATGCTCTATGAACACTGTCATCACAATGCCACATTACACCTGTCATCACAATGCTCCATGGCCCCTGTCAGCACAATGTTCCATGACAGATGTCATCACAATGCTTTAGAACTCTTGTCTTCATAGTCCTCCATGCCCGTTTCATCACAATGCTCCATGACACTTGTCATCACAATACTCCATGGCCTTTGTCATCACAATGTTCCATGGTCCCTGTCATCACAGTGCTCCATGAATCCTTTCTTCATAATTCTAGATGACCACTGTCATCACAATTCGCCATGGCACCTGTCATCACAATGCTCCATGGCCTATGTATTCACAATTTTCCATGGCCCCTGAAATCACATTGCTCCATGATCCCTTTCATCACAATGCTGCATGCCCCCTGTCATCAAAATGCCCCGTGACACCTGTCATCACAATGCTCCATGGCCTTTATCATCACAATGCTCCATGACCCCTGTCATCACAATGCTCAATGACCCTTGTCATCACAATGCTCCATAGCCCCTGTAATCACAATGCTCCATGCCATTCTCATCACAATGCTCCAGACCTCTTGTCATCATAAGGCTCTATGCCCTTGTCCTCACAACGCTACATGACACGTGTCAGCACAATGTTCCTTGGCCTTTAACATCACAATGTTCCATGGCCCCTGTCATCCCAGTGCTCCAGTATAACTTTCATCACAATGCTAGATGACCACTGTCATCACAATGCCCAATGACACCTGTCATCATAATTCGCCATGGCCCTTGACATCACAATGCTCCATGAACCGTGTCATCACAAGATTCCAGGACACTTGTCATCACAATGATCCTTGACTTCTTTCATCACAATGCTCCATAACCACTGTCATCACAAAGTTCCATGGCCCCTGTAATCACATTGCTCCATGATCCCTTTCATCACAATGCTCCACGACCCTTCTCATCACAATGATCCCAGCCCTTGTCATCACAATGCTCCATGACCCTTCTCATCACAATGTTCCCTGCACTTTTCATCACAATGCTCCATGGACCCTGTAATCACAATGCTCCATGCCCTTGTCATCACAATTCTCCAGAACACTTGTAATCATAATGCCCCTTGCCCATGTCATCACAATGCTCTATGACACTTGTCATCAGAATCCTCCACGGCCTTTGTCATCAAAATGCTCCAAGTCCCCTTTCATCACCGTGTTCCATGATACCTTTCATCACACAGCTAGATTACCACTGTCATCACTATGCCCCATGACACCTGGCATCACAATTCTCCATTGCCCTTTTCATCATAATCCTCCATGAAACGAGTCATCACAATGCTCCATGATCCGAGTCATCACAAGGTTCCAGGACACTTAACATCACAATGATCCTTGACCACTTTCATCACAATGCTCCATGGCACCTGTTATCTCAATGCTCCATGGCCTATGTATTCACAATGCTCCATGGCCCCTGTAATCACGGTTTTCCATGACCCCTTTCATCACAATCCTCCTTGACCACTGTCATCACAACGCCCCATGAAGCCTGTCATCACGATGCTCCAAGGCCACTATCATCACAATGCTCCATGATCCCTGTCATCCTAATGTTCCCTGCCCATGTCATCACAGTGCTCCTTGTCCCTTTTAATCACAATGCCACATACCCTTGTCATCACAATGCTCCATGGCCCCTGTAAACACAATGCTCCAGGCCCTTGCCATTACAATACTCCAGAACTCTTTTCATCATAATGCTCCATGCCCGTGTCATCACAATGTTCCTGGACACTTGTCACCACAATGTTCCATGGCCTTTGTCATCACAATGCTCCATGGCCCCTCTAATCATAGTGCTCCATGATACCTTTCATCACAATTCTAGATGACCACTGTCATCACAATGCCCCTTGACACATGTCATCATAATTGGCCAGGGCCCTTGACATCACAATGCTTGATGAACCATGTCATCACAATGTTCATGGACAATTGTCATCACAATGCTCCATGACAACTTACATCACAATGCTCCTTGACCCTTGTCATTTCATTGCTCCATGGCCCCTGTAATCACATTGCTCCATGATCCCCTTCATCACAATGCTCCATGATCCCTGTCATCACAATGCTCGAAGACCCTTGACATCACAATGCTCCATGGTCCCTATAATCACAATGCTCCATGCGCTTGTCATCACAGTGCTCCAGAATTCTTGTCATCAAAATATTCCATGGCCTTTGTCATCACAATGCTCCATGACCCCTGTCATCACAATGTTCCATGACTCTTGTCATCAAAATGCCTCATGATCCTTTTAATCACAATGCTCCATGATACTTGTCATTACACTGCCCCATGACCTTTTTCATAACAATGCTCCATGATACCAGTCATCACAATGCTCCATGACCATTGTCGTCACAATGCTCCATGCCCCTTTCAACAAAATGCTCCATGACAACTGTTATCACAATGCTCCATGGCCTTTGTCATCACAATTATACATGGTCCCTGTAATCACAGTGCTCCATGACCCCTTTCATCACAATGCTCCATGACCACTGTCATCACAATGCCCCATGACTCCTGTCATTACAATGCTCCATGACCACTGTCATCACCATACCCCATGAACCCAGTCATCACAATGCTCCATAGCCCTTGTCATCACAATGCTCCATGATCCCTGTCATCACAATGTTCCATGACTCTTGTCATCAAAATGCCTCATGATCCTTTTAATCACAATGCTCCATGACTCCTTTCATCACTTGTTCCATGATACTTGTCATTGCACTGCCTTATGACCTTTTTCATAACAAGCTCCATGATACCAGTCATAACAATGCTCCATGACCATTGTTGTCACAATGCTCCATGCCCCTTTCAACACAATGCTCCATATCAAGTGTCATCAAAATGCTCCATGGCCTTTGTCATCACAATTATACATGGCCCCTGTAATCACAGTGCTCCATGACCCCTTTCATCACAATCCTCCATGACCACTGTCATCACAATGCCCCATGAACCCTGTCATCACAATTCTCCATGGCCCCTGTCATTACAATGCTCCATGACCACTGTCATCACAATGTTCCATGATCGCTGTAATCACAATGACCCATGAGATCTTTCCTCAGAAGGCTCCAGTACGCCTGTCTTAACAATGCTCCAATGCCCGTCTCATCACAATGCTCCATGATCCCTGTCAGCACAACTTTAAATGACAATTGTCATCACAATGCTCCATGACACCTGTCATCACAAAGTTGCCTGCCCATGTCATCAAAATGCTCCATGTCCCCTGTAATCACAATGTTCTATTACACCTGTCATCACAAAGTTCCCTGCCCATGTCATCACAATGCTCCATTACCAATGTAATCAAAATGTTCGCCTGCCCTTGTCATCAAAATGCTCCATCACCCCTTTAATCACAATGCTCCATGAACCCTGTCATCACAATGTTCCATGACAGTTGTTAACACAATGCTCCATGACCCCTGTAATCACAATGCTCCATGCCCTTGTCATCACAAAACTCCAGAACTCTTGTCATCATAATGATGAATGCCCATGTCATCACAAAGCTCCATGGTACTTGTCATCACAATGCTCCATGGCCTTTGTCATCACAATGTTCCATGGCCCCTGTCATCACAGTGCTCCATGATACCTTTCGTCACAATTCTAGATGACCACTGTCATCACAATGCCCCAAGACACATGTCATCACAATTAGCCATGGCCCTTGTCATCACAATGCTCCATCATCCGTGTCATCACAATGGTCCAGGACACTTGTCATCACAATGATCCATGACCACTTACATCACAATGCTCCTTGACCCTGTCATTTTATTGCTCCATGGCCTATGCATTCACAATGCTCCATGGCACCTGTAATCACATTTCTCCATGATCCTTTTCATCACAATATTCTATGACCACTCTCATCACAATACCCCATGACGCCTATCATCATAATGCTCCAAGGCCCCTCTCATCACAATGCTCCATGAACCCTGTCATCACAATGTTCCATGACACTTGTCATCCCAGTGCTCCATGATCCTTGTCATCACAATATTCACTGCCCATGTAATCACAATGCTCCTGGTCCCCTGTAATCACAATGCTCCGTACCCTTTTCATCACAATGCTCCAGAACTCTTGTCATCATAATGCTCCATGCCCGTGTCATCACAATGCTCCATGACCACTTTCATCACAATGCTCCTTGACCCCTGTCATCACAATCCTCCATGGCCTATGTATTCACAATGCTACATGGCCCCTGTAATCACATTGCTCCATGATCCATTTCATCACAATGTTCTATGGCCACTGTCATCACAATGCCACATTACACCTGTCATCACAATGCTCCATGACCCCTGTCAGCCCAATGTTCCATGACAGATGTCATAAGTATCCTCCATGGTCCCTGTATTCACAATGCTCCATTCCCTTGTCAACGCAATGCTCCAGAACTCTGGTCATCATAATGCTCGAAGAACCTTGTCATCACAACGCTCCATGACCCGTATCATCACAATGGTCCAGGACACTTGTCATCACAATGATCCATGACCACTTACATCACAATGCTCCTTGACTCCTGTCATCACAATGCTCCATAGCGTATTCATTCGAAATGCTACATGGTCCCTATAATCACATTGCTCCATGATCCATTTCGTCACAATGCTCTATGAACACTGTCATCACAATGCCACATTACACCTGTCATCACAATGCTCCATGGCCCCTGTCAGCACAATGTTCCATGACAGATGTCATCACAATGCTTTAGAACTCTTGTCTTCATAGTCCTCCATGCCCGTTTCATCACAATGCTCCATGACACTTGTCATCACAATACTCCATGGCCTTTGTCATCACAATGTTCCATGGTCCCTGTCATCACAGTGCTCCATGAATCCTTTCTTCATAATTCTAGATGACCACTGTCATCACAATTCGCCATGGCACCTGTCATCACAATGCTCCATGGCCTATGTATTCACAATTTTCCATGGCCCCTGAAATCACATTGCTCCATGATCCCTTTCATCACAATGCTGCATGCCCCCTGTCATCAAAATGCCCCGTGACACCTGTCATCACAATGCTCCATGGCCTTTATCATCACAATGCTCCATGACCCCTGTCATCACAATGCTCAATGACCCTTGTCATCACAATGCTCCATAGCCCCTGTAATCACAATGCTCCATGCCATTCTCATCACAATGCTCCAGACCTCTTGTCATCATAAGGCTCTATGCCCTTGTCCTCACAATGCTACATGACACGTGTCAGCACAATGTTCCTTGGCCTTTAACATCACAATGTTCCATGGCCCCTGTCATCCCAGTGCTCCAGTATAACTTTCATCACAATGCTAGATGACCACTGTCATCACAATGCCCAATGACACCTGTCATCATAATTCGCCATGGCCCTTGACATCACAATGCTCCATGAACCGTGTCATCACAAGATTCCAGGACACTTGTCATCACAATGATCCTTGACTTCTTTCATCACAATGCTCCATAACCACTGTCATCACAAAGTTCCATGGCCCCTGTAATCACATTGCTCCATGATCCCTTTCATCACAATGCTCCACGACCCTTCTCATCACAATGATCCCAGCCCTTGTCATCACAATGCTCCATGACCCTTCTCATCACAATGTTCCCTGCACTTTTCATCACAATGCTCCATGGACCCTGTAATCACAATGCTCCATGCCCTTGTCATCACAATTCTCCAGAACACTTGTAATCATAATGCCCCTTGCCCATGTCATCACAATGCTCTATGACACTTGTCATCAGAATCCTCCACGGCCTTTGTCATCAAAATGCTCCAAGTCCCCTTTCATCACCGTGTTCCATGATACCTTTCATCACACAGCTAGATTACCACTGTCATCACTATGCCCCATGACACCTGGCATCACAATTCTCCATTGCCCTTTTCATCATAATCCTCCATGAAACGAGTCATCACAATGCTCCATGATCCGAGTCATCACAAGGTTCCAGGACACTTAACATCACAATGATCCTTGACCACTTTCATCACAATGCTCCATGGCACCTGTTATCTCAATGCTCCATGGCCTATGTATTCACAATGCTCCATGGCCCCTGTAATCACGGTTTTCCATGACCCCTTTCATCACAATCCTCCTTGACCACTGTCATCACAACGCCCCATGAAGCCTGTCATCACGATGCTCCAAGGCCACTATCATCACAATGCTCCATGATCCCTGTCATCCTAATGTTCCCTGCCCATGTCATCACAGTGCTCCTTGTCCCTTTTAATCACAATGCCACATACCCTTGTCATCACAATGCTCCATGGCCCCTGTAAACACAATGCTCCAGGCCCTTGCCATTACAATACTCCAGAACTCTTTTCATCATAATGCTCCATGCCCGTGTCATCACAATGTTCCTGGACACTTGTCACCACAATGTTCCATGGCCTTTGTCATCACAATGCTCCATGGCCCCTCTAATCATAGTGCTCCATGATACCTTTCATCACAATTCTAGATGACCACTGTCATCACAATGCCCCTTGACACATGTCATCATAATTGGCCAGGGCCCTTGACATCACAATGCTTGATGAACCATGTCATCACAATGTTCATGGACAATTGTCATCACAATGCTCCATGACAACTTACATCACAATGCTCCTTGACCCTTGTCATTTCATTGCTCCATGGCCCCTGTAATCACATTGCTCCATGATCCCCTTCATCACAATGCTCCATGATCCCTGTCATCACAATGCTCGAAGACCCTTGACATCACAATGCTCCATGGTCCCTATAATCACAATGCTCCATGCGCTTGTCATCACAGTGCTCCAGAATTCTTGTCATCAAAATATTCCATGGCCTTTGTCATCACAATGCTCCATGACCCCTGTCATCACAATGTTCCATGACTCTTGTCATCAAAATGCCTCATGATCCTTTTAATCACAATGCTCCATGACTCCTTTCATCACATGCTCCATGATACTTGTCATTACACTGCCCCATGACCTTTTTCATAACAATGCTCCATGATACCAGTCATCACAATGCTCCATGACCATTGTCGTCACAATGCTCCATGCCCCTTTCAACAAAATGCTCCATGACAACTGTTATCACAATGCTCCATGGCCTTTGTCATCACAATTATACATGGTCCCTGTAATCACAGTGCTCCATGACCCCTTTCATCACAATGCTCCATGACCACTGTCATCACCATACCCCATGAACCCAGTCATCACAATGCTCCATAGCCCTTGTCATCACAATGCTCCATGATCCCTGTCATCACAATGTTCCATGACTCTTGTCATCAAAATGCCTCATGATCCTTTTAATCACAATGCTCCATGACTCCTTTCATCACTTGTTCCATGATACTTGTCATTGCACTGCCTTATGACCTTTTTCATAACAAGCTCCATGATACCAGTCATAACAATGCTCCATGACCATTGTTGTCACAATGCTCCATGCCCCTTTCAACACAATGCTCCATATCAAGTGTCATCAAAATGCTCCATGGCCTTTGTCATCACAATTATACATGGCCCCTGTAATCACAGTGCTCCATGACCCCTTTCATCACAATCCTCCATGACCACTGTCATCACAATGCCCCATGAACCCTGTCATCACAATTCTCCATGGCCCCTGTCATTACAATGCTCCATGACCACTGTCATCACAATGTTCCATGATCGCTGTAATCACAATGACCCATGAGATCTTTCCTCAGAAGTCTCCAGTACGCCTGTCTTAACAATGCTCCAATGCCCGTCTCATCACAATGCTCCATGATCCCTGTTAGCACAACTTTAAATGACAATTGTCATCACAATGCTCCATGACACCTGTCATCACAAAGTTGCCTGCCCATGTCATCAAAATGCTCCATGTCCCCTGTAATCACAATGTTCTATTACACCTGTCATCACAAAGTTCCCTGCCCATGTCATCACAATGCTCCATTACCAATGTAATCAAAATGTTCGCCTGCCCTTGTCATCAAAATGCTCCACCACCCCTTTAATCACAATGCTCCATGAACCCTGTCATCACAATGTTCCATGACAGTTGTTAACACAATGCTCCATGACCCCTGTAATCACAATGCTCCATGCCCTTGTCATCACAAAACTCCAGAACTCTTGTCATCATAATGATGAATGCCCATGTCATCACAAAGCTCCATGATACTTGTCATCACAATGCTCCATGGCCTTTGTCATCACAATGTTCCATGGCCCCTGTCATCACAGTGCTCCATGATACCTTTCGTCACAATTCTAGATGACCACTGTCATCACAATGCCCCAAGACACATGTCATCACAATTAGCCATGGCCCTTGTCATCACAATGCTCCATCATCCGTGTCATCACAATGGTCCAGGACACTTGTCATCACAATGATCCATGACCACTTACATCACAATGCTCCTTGACCCTGTCATTTTATTGCTCCATGGCCTATGCATTCACAATGCTCCATGGCACCTGTAATCACATTTCTCCATGATCCTTTTCATCACAATATTCTATGACCACTCTCATCACAATACCCCATGACGCCTATCATCATAATGCTCCAAGGCCCCTCTCATCACAATGCTCCATGAACCCTGTCATCACAATGTTCCATGACACTTGTCATCCCAGTGCTCCATGATCCTTGTCATCACAATATTCACTGCCCATGTAATCACAATGCTCCTGGTCCCCTGTAATCACAATGCTCCGTACCCTTTTCATCACAATGCTCCAGAACTCTTGTCATCATAATGCTCCATGCCCGTGTCATCACAATGCTCCATGACCACTTTCATCACAATGCTCCTTGACCCCTGTCATCACAATCCTCCATGGCCTATGTATTCACAATGCTACATGGCCCCTGTAATCACATTGCTCCATGATCCATTTCATCACAATGTTCTATGGCCACTGTCATCACAATGCCACATTACACCTGTCATCACAATGCTCCATGACCCCTGTCAGCCCAATGTTCCATGACAGATGTCATAAGTATCCTCCATGGTCCCTGTATTCACAATGCTCCATTCCCTTGTCAACGCAATGCTCCAGAACTCTGGTCATCATAATGCTCGAAGAACCTTGTCATCACAACGCTCCATGACCCGTATCATCACAATGGTCCAGGACACTTGTCATCACAATGATCCATGACCACTTACATCACAATGCTCCTTGACTCCTGTCATCACAATGCTCCATAGCGTATTCATTCGAAATGCTACATGGTCCCTATAATCACATTGCTCCATGATCCATTTCGTCACAATGCTCTATGAACACTGTCATCACAATGCCACATTACACCTGTCATCACAATGCTCCATGGCCCCTGTCAGCACAATGTTCCATGACAGATGTCATCACAATGCTTTAGAACTCTTGTCTTCATAGTCCTCCATGCCCGTTTCATCACAATGCTCCATGACACTTGTCATCACAATACTCCATGGCCTTTGTCATCACAATGTTCCATGGTCCCTGTCATCACAGTGCTCCATGAATCCTTTCTTCATAATTCTAGATGACCACTGTCATCACAATTCGCCATGGCACCTGTCATCACAATGCTCCATGGCCTATGTATTCACAATTTTCCATGGCCCCTGAAATCACATTGCTCCATGATCCCTTTCATCACAATGCTGCATGCCCCCTGTCATCAAAATGCCCCGTGACACCTGTCATCACAATGCTCCATGGCCTTTATCATCACAATGCTCCATGACCCCTGTCATCACAATGCTCAATGACCCTTGTCATCACAATGCTCCATAGCCCCTGTAATCACAATGCTCCATGCCATTCTCATCACAATGCTCCAGACCTCTTGTCATCATAAGGCTCTATGCCCTTGTCCTCACAACGCTACATGACACGTGTCAGCACAATGTTCCTTGGCCTTTAACATCACAATGTTCCATGGCCCCTGTCATCCCAGTGCTCCAGTATAACTTTCATCACAATGCTAGATGACCACTGTCATCACAATGCCCAATGACACCTGTCATCATAATTCGCCATGGCCCTTGACATCACAATGCTCCATGAACCGTGTCATCACAAGATTCCAGGACACTTGTCATCACAATGATCCTTGACTTCTTTCATCACAATGCTCCATAACCACTGTCATCACAAAGTTCCATGGCCCCTGTAATCACATTGCTCCATGATCCCTTTCATCACAATGCTCCACGACCCTTCTCATCACAATGATCCCAGCCCTTGTCATCACAATGCTCCATGACCCTTCTCATCACAATGTTCCCTGCACTTTTCATCACAATGCTCCATGGACCCTGTAATCACAATGCTCCATGCCCTTGTCATCACAATTCTCCAGAACACTTGTAATCATAATGCCCCTTGCCCATGTCATCACAATGCTCTATGACACTTGTCATCAGAATCCTCCACGGCCTTTGTCATCAAAATGCTCCAAGTCCCCTTTCATCACCGTGTTCCATGATACCTTTCATCACACAGCTAGATTACCACTGTCATCACTATGCCCCATGACACCTGGCATCACAATTCTCCATTGCCCTTTTCATCATAATCCTCCATGAAACGAGTCATCACAATGCTCCATGATCCGAGTCATCACAAGGTTCCAGGACACTTAACATCACAATGATCCTTGACCACTTTCATCACAATGCTCCATGGCACCTGTTATCTCAATGCTCCATGGCCTATGTATTCACAATGCTCCATGGCCCCTGTAATCACGGTTTTCCATGACCCCTTTCATCACAATCCTCCTTGACCACTGTCATCACAACGCCCCATGAAGCCTGTCATCACGATGCTCCAAGGCCACTATCATCACAATGCTCCATGATCCCTGTCATCCTAATGTTCCCTGCCCATGTCATCACAGTGCTCCTTGTCCCTTTTAATCACAATGCCACATACCCTTGTCATCACAATGCTCCATGGCCCCTGTAAACACAATGCTCCAGGCCCTTGCCATTACAATACTCCAGAACTCTTTTCATCATAATGCTCCATGCCCGTGTCATCACAATGTTCCTGGACACTTGTCACCACAATGTTCCATGGCCTTTGTCATCACAATGCTCCATGGCCCCTCTAATCATAGTGCTCCATGATACCTTTCATCACAATTCTAGATGACCACTGTCATCACAATGCCCCTTGACACATGTCATCATAATTGGCCAGGGCCCTTGACATCACAATGCTTGATGAACCATGTCATCACAATGTTCATGGACAATTGTCATCACAATGCTCCATGACAACTTACATCACAATGCTCCTTGACCCTTGTCATTTCATTGCTCCATGGCCCCTGTAATCACATTGCTCCATGATCCCCTTCATCACAATGCTCCATGATCCCTGTCATCACAATGCTCGAAGACCCTTGACATCACAATGCTCCATGGTCCCTATAATCACAATGCTCCATGCGCTTGTCATCACAGTGCTCCAGAATTCTTGTCATCAAAATATTCCATGGCCTTTGTCATCACAATGCTCCATGACCCCTGTCATCACAATGTTCCATGACTCTTGTCATCAAAATGCCTCATGATCCTTTTAATCACAATGCTCCATGACTCCTTTCATCACATGCTCCATGATACTTGTCATTACACTGCCCCATGACCTTTTTCATAACAATGCTCCATGATACCAGTCATCACAATGCTCCATGACCATTGTCGTCACAATGCTCCATGCCCCTTTCAACAAAATGCTCCATGACAACTGTTATCACAATGCTCCATGGCCTTTGTCATCACAATTATACATGGTCCCTGTAATCACAGTGCTCCATGACCCCTGTCATTACAATGCTCCATGACCACTGTCATCACCATACCCCATGAACCCAGTCATCACAATGCTCCATAGGCCTTGTCATCACAATGCTCCATGATCCCTGTCATCACAATGTTCCATGACTCTTGTCATCAAAATGCCTCATGATCCTTTTAATCACAATGCTCCATGACTCCTTTCATCACTTGTTCCATGATACTTGTCATTGCACTGCCTTATGACCTTTTTCATAACAAGCTCCATGATACCAGTCATAACAATGCTCCATGACCATTGTTGTCACAATGCTCCATGCCCCTTTCAACACAATGCTCCATATCAAGTGTCATCAAAATGCTCCATGGCCTTTGTCATCACAATTATACATGGCCCCTGTAATCACAGTGCTCCATGACCCCTTTCATCACAATCCTCCATGACCACTGTCATCACAATGCCCCATGAACCCTGTCATCACAATTCTCCATGGCCCCTGTCATTACAATGCTCCATGACCACTGTCATCACAATGTTCCATGATCGCTGTAATCACAATGACCCATGAGATCTTTCCTCAGAAGGCTCCAGTACGCCTGTCTTAACAATGCTCCAATGCCCGTCTCATCACAATGCTCCATGATCCCTGTCAGCACAACTTTAAATGACAATTGTCATCACAATGCTCCATGACACCTGTCATCACAAAGTTGCCTGCCCATGTCATCAAAATGCTCCATGTCCCCTGTAATCACAATGTTCTATTACACCTGTCATCACAAAGTTCCCTGCCCATGTCATCACAATGCTCCATTACCAATGTAATCAAAATGTTCGCCTGCCCTTGTCATCAAAATGCTCCATCACCCCTTTAATCACAATGCTCCATGAACCCTGTCATCACAATGTTCCATGACAGTTGTTAACACAATGCTCCATGACCCCTGTAATCACAATGCTCCATGCCCTTGTCATCACAAAACTCCAGAACTCTTGTCATCATAATGATGAATGCCCATGTCATCACAAAGCTCCATGATACTTGTCATCACAATGCTCCATGGCCTTTGTCATCACAATGTTCCATGGCCCCTGTCATCACAGTGCTCCATGATACCTTTCGTCACAATTCTAGATGACCACTGTCATCACAATGCCCCAAGACACATGTCATCACAATTAGCCATGGCCCTTGTCATCACAATGCTCCATCATCCGTGTCATCACAATGGTCCAGGACACTTGTCATCACAATGATCCATGACCACTTACATCACAATGCTCCTTGACCCTGTCATTTTATTGCTCCATGGCCTATGCATTCACAATGCTCCATGGCACCTGTAATCACATTTCTCCATGATCCTTTTCATCACAATATTCTATGACCACTCTCATCACAATACCCCATGACGCCTATCATCATAATGCTCCAAGGCCCCTCTCATCACAATGCTCCATGAACCCTGTCATCACAATGTTCCATGACACTTGTCATCCCAGTGCTCCATGATCCTTGTCATCACAATATTCACTGCCCATGTAATCACAATGCTCCTGGTCCCCTGTAATCACAATGCTCCGTACCCTTTTCATCACAATGCTCCAGAACTCTTGTCATCATAATGCTCCATGCCCGTGTCATCACAATGCTCCATGACCACTTTCATCACAATGCTCCTTGACCCCTGTCATCACAATCCTCCATGGCCTATGTATTCACAATGCTACATGGCCCCTGTAATCACATTGCTCCATGATCCATTTCATCACAATGTTCTATGGCCACTGTCATCACAATGCCACATTACACCTGTCATCACAATGCTCCATGACCCCTGTCAGCCCAATGTTCCATGACAGATGTCATAAGTATCCTCCATGGTCCCTGTATTCACAATGCTCCATTCCCTTGTCAACGCAATGCTCCAGAACTCTGGTCATCATAATGCTCGAAGAACCTTGTCATCACAACGCTCCATGACCCGTATCATCACAATGGTCCAGGACACTTGTCATCACAATGATCCATGACCACTTACATCACAATGCTCCTTGACTCCTGTCATCACAATGCTCCATAGCGTATTCATTCGAAATGCTACATGGTCCCTATAATCACATTGCTCCATGATCCATTTCGTCACAATGCTCTATGAACACTGTCATCACAATGCCACATTACACCTGTCATCACAATGCTCCATGGCCCCTGTCAGCACAATGTTCCATGACAGATGTCATCACAATGCTTTAGAACTCTTGTCTTCATAGTCCTCCATGCCCGTTTCATCACAATGCTCCATGACACTTGTCATCACAATACTCCATGGCCTTTGTCATCACAATGTTCCATGGTCCCTGTCATCACAGTGCTCCATGAATCCTTTCTTCATAATTCTAGATGACCACTGTCATCACAATTCGCCATGGCACCTGTCATCACAATGCTCCATGGCCTATGTATTCACAATTTTCCATGGCCCCTGAAATCACATTGCTCCATGATCCCTTTCATCACAATGCTGCATGCCCCCTGTCATCAAAATGCCCCGTGACACCTGTCATCACAATGCTCCATGGCCTTTATCATCACAATGCTCCATGACCCCTGTCATCACAATGCTCAATGACCCTTGTCATCACAATGCTCCATAGCCCCTGTAATCACAATGCTCCATGCCATTCTCATCACAATGCTCCAGACCTCTTGTCATCATAAGGCTCTATGCCCTTGTCCTCACAATGCTACATGACACGTGTCAGCACAATGTTCCTTGGCCTTTAACATCACAATGTTCCATGGCCCCTGTCATCCCAGTGCTCCAGTATAACTTTCATCACAATGCTAGATGACCACTGTCATCACAATGCCCAATGACACCTGTCATCATAATTCGCCATGGCCCTTGACATCACAATGCTCCATGAACCGTGTCATCACAAGATTCCAGGACACTTGTCATCACAATGATCCTTGACTTCTTTCATCACAATGCTCCATAACCACTGTCATCACAAAGTTCCATGGCCCCTGTAATCACATTGCTCCATGATCCCTTTCATCACAATGCTCCACGACCCTTCTCATCACAATGATCCCAGCCCTTGTCATCACAATGCTCCATGACCCTTCTCATCACAATGTTCCCTGCACTTTTCATCACAATGCTCCATGGACCCTGTAATCACAATGCTCCATGCCCTTGTCATCACAATTCTCCAGAACACTTGTAATCATAATGCCCCTTGCCCATGTCATCACAATGCTCTATGACACTTGTCATCAGAATCCTCCACGGCCTTTGTCATCAAAATGCTCCAAGTCCCCTTTCATCACCGTGTTCCATGATACCTTTCATCACACAGCTAGATTACCACTGTCATCACTATGCCCCATGACACCTGGCATCACAATTCTCCATTGCCCTTTTCATCATAATCCTCCATGAAACGAGTCATCACAATGCTCCATGATCCGAGTCATCACAAGGTTCCAGGACACTTAACATCACAATGATCCTTGACCACTTTCATCACAATGCTCCATGGCACCTGTTATCTCAATGCTCCATGGCCTATGTATTCACAATGCTCCATGGCCCCTGTAATCACGGTTTTCCATGACCCCTTTCATCACAATCCTCCTTGACCACTGTCATCACAACGCCCCATGAAGCCTGTCATCACGATGCTCCAAGGCCACTATCATCACAATGCTCCATGATCCCTGTCATCCTAATGTTCCCTGCCCATGTCATCACAGTGCTCCTTGTCCCTTTTAATCACAATGCCACATACCCTTGTCATCACAATGCTCCATGGCCCCTGTAAACACAATGCTCCAGGCCCTTGCCATTACAATACTCCAGAACTCTTTTCATCATAATGCTCCATGCCCGTGTCATCACAATGTTCCTGGACACTTGTCATCACAATGTTCCATGGCCTTTGTCATCACAATGCTCCATGGCCCCTCTAATCATAGTGCTCCATGATACCTTTCATCACAATTCTAGATGACCACTGTCATCACAATGCCCCTTGACACATGTCATCATAATTGGCCAGGGCCCTTGACATCACAATGCTTGATGAACCATGTCATCACAATGTTCATGGACAATTGTCATCACAATGCTCCATGACAACTTACATCACAATGCTCCTTGACCCTTGTCATTTCATTGCTCCATGGCCCCTGTAATCACATTGCTCCATGATCCCCTTCATCACAATGCTCCATGATCCCTGTCATCACAATGCTCGAAGACCCTTGACATCACAATGCTCCATGGTCCCTATAATCACAATGCTCCATGCGCTTGTCATCACAGTGCTCCAGAATTCTTGTCATCAAAATATTCCATGGCCTTTGTCATCACAATGCTCCATGACCCCTGTCATCACAATGTTCCATGACTCTTGTCATCAAAATGCCTCATGATCCTTTTAATCACAATGCTCCATGACTCCTTTCATCACATGCTCCATGATACTTGTCATTACACTGCCCCATGACCTTTTTCATAACAATGCTCCATGATACCAGTCATCACAATGCTCCATGACCATTGTCGTCACAATGCTCCATGCCCCTTTCAACAAAATGCTCCATGACAACTGTTATCACAATGCTCCATGGCCTTTGTCATCACAATTATACATGGTCCCTGCAATCACAGTGCTCCATGACCCCTTTCATCACAATGCTCCATGACCACTGTCATCACAATGCCCCATGACCCCTGTCATTACAATGCTCCATGACCACTGTCATCACCATACCCCATGAACCCAGTCATCACAATGCTCCATAGCCCTTGTCATCACAATGCTCCATGATCCCTGTCATCACAATGTTCCATGACTCTTGTCATCAAAATGCCTCATGATCCTTTTAATCACAATGCTCCATGACTCCTTTCATCACTTGTTCCATGATACTTGTCATTGCACTGCCTTATGACCTTTTTCATAACAATGCTCCATGATACCAGTCATAACAATGCTCCATGACCATTGTTGTCACAATGCTCCATGCCCCTTTCAACACAATGCTCCATATCAAGTGTCATCAAAATGCTCCATGGCCTTTGTCATCACAATTATACATGGCCCCTGTAATCACAGTGCTCCATGACCCCTTTCATCACAATCCTCCATGACCACTGTCATCACAATGCCCCATGAACCCTGTCATCACAATTCTCCATGGCCCCTGTCATTACAATGCTCCATGACCACTGTCATCACAATGTTCCATGATCGCTGTAATCACAATGACCCATGAGATCTTTCCTCAGAAGGCTCCAGTACGCCTGTCTTAACAATGCTCCAATGCCCGTCTCATCACAATGCTCCATGATCCCTGTCAGCACAACTTTAAATGACAATTGTCATCACAATGCTCCATGACACCTGTCATCACAAAGTTGCCTGCCCATGTCATCAAAATGCTCCATGTCCCCTGTAATCACAATGTTCTATTACACCTGTCATCACAAAGTTCCCTGCCCATGTCATCACAATGCTCCATTACCAATGTAATCAAAATGTTCGCCTGCCCTTGTCATCAAAATGCTCCATCACCCCTTTAATCACAATGCTCCATGAACCCTGTCATCACAATGTTCCATGACAGTTGTTAACACAATGCTCCATGACCCCTGTAATCACAATGGTCCATGCCCTTGTCATCACAAAACTCCAGAACTCTTGTCATCATAATGATGAATGCCCATGTCATCACAAAGCTCCATGATACTTGTCATCACAATGCTCCATGGCCTTTGTCATCACAATGTTCCATGGCCCCTGTCATCACAGTGCTCCATGATACCTTTCGTCACAATTCTAGATGACCACTGTCATCACAATGCCCCAAGACACATGTCATCACAATTAGCCATGGCCCTTGTCATCACAATGCTCCATCATCCGTGTCATCACAATGGTCCAGGACACTTGTCATCACAATGATCCATGACCACTTACATCACAATGCTCCTTGACCCTGTCATTTTATTGCTCCATGGCCTATGCATTCACAATGCTCCATGGCACCTGTAATCACATTTCTCCATGATCCTTTTCATCACAATATTCTATGACCACTCTCATCACAATACCCCATGACGCCTATCATCATAATGCTCCAAGGCCCCTCTCATCACAATGCTCCATGAACCCTGTCATCACAATGTTCCATGACACTTGTCATCCCAGTGCTCCATGATCCTTGTCATCACAATATTCACTGCCCATGTAATCACAATGCTCCTGGTCCCCTGTAATCACAATGCTCCGTACCCTTTTCATCACAATGCTCCAGAACTCTTGTCATCATAATGCTCCATGCCCGTGTCATCACAATGCTCCATGACCACTTTCATCACAATGCTCCTTGACCCCTGTCATCACAATCCTCCATGGCCTATGTATTCACAATGCTACATGGCCCCTGTAATCACATTGCTCCATGATCCATTTCATCACAATGTTCTATGGCCACTGTCATCACAATGCCACATTACACCTGTCATCACAATGCTCCATGACCCCTGTCAGCCCAATGTTCCATGACAGATGTCATAAGTATCCTCCATGGTCCCTGTATTCACAATGCTCCATTCCCTTGTCAACGCAATGCTCCAGAACTCTGGTCATCATAATGCTCGAAGAACCTTGTCATCACAACGCTCCATGACCCGTATCATCACAATGGTCCAGGACACTTGTCATCACAATGATCCATGACCACTTACATCACAATGCTCCTTGACTCCTGTCATCACAATGCTCCATAGCGTATTCATTCGAAATGCTACATGGTCCCTATAATCACATTGCTCCATGATCCATTTCGTCACAATGCTCTATGAACACTGTCATCACAATGCCACATTACACCTGTCATCACAATGCTCCATGGCCCCTGTCAGCACAATGTTCCATGACAGATGTCATCACAATGCTTTAGAACTCTTGTCTTCATAGTCCTCCATGCCCGTTTCATCACAATGCTCCATGACACTTGTCATCACAATACTCCATGGCCTTTGTCATCACAATATTCCATGGTCCCTGTCATCACAGTGCTCCATGAATCCTTTCTTCATAATTCTAGATGACCACTGTCATCACAATTCGCCATGGCACCTGTCATCACAATGCTCCATGGCCTATGTATTCACAATTTTCCATGGCCCCTGAAATCACATTGCTCCATGATCCCTTTCATCACAATGCTGCATGCCCCCTGTCATCAAAATGCCCCGTGACACCTGTCATCACAATGCTCCATGGCCTTTATCATCACAATGCTCCATGACCCCTGTCATCACAATGCTCAATGACCCTTGTCATCACAATGCTCCATAGCCCCTGTAATCACAATGCTCCATGCCATTCTCATCACAATGCTCCAGACCTCTTGTCATCATAAGGCTCTATGCCCTTGTCCTCACAATGCTACATGACACGTGTCAGCACAATGTTCCTTGGCCTTTAACATCACAATGTTCCATGGCCCCTGTCATCCCAGTGCTCCAGTATAACTTTCATCACAATGCTAGATGACCACTGTCATCACAATGCCCAATGACACCTGTCATCATAATTCGCCATGGCCCTTGACATCACAATGCTCCATGAACCGTGTCATCACAAGATTCCAGGACACTTGTCATCACAATGATCCTTGACTTCTTTCATCACAATGCTCCATAACCATTGTCATCACAAAGTTCCATGGCCCCTGTAATCACATTGCTCCATGATCCCTTTCATCACAATGCTCCACGACCCTTCTCATCACAATGATCCCAGCCCTTGTCATCACAATGCTCCATGACCCTTCTCATCACAATGTTCCCTGCACTTTTCATCACAATGCTCCATGGACCCTGTAATCACAATGCTCCATGCCCTTGTCATCACAATTCTCCAGAACACTTGTAATCATACTGCTCCTTGCCCATGTCATCACAATGCTCTATGACACTTGTCATCAGAATCCTCCACGGCCTTTGTCATCAAAATGCTCCAAGTCCCCTTTCATCACCGTGTTCCATGATACCTTTCATCACACAGCTAGATTACCACTGTCATCACTATGCCCCATGACACCTGGCATCACAATTCTCCATTGCCCTTTTCATCATAATCCTCCATGAAACGAGTCATCACAATGCTCCATGATCCGAGTCATCACAAGGTTCCAGGACACTTAACATCACAATGATCCTTGAGCACTTTCATCACAATGCTCCATGGCACCTGTTATCTCAATGCTCCATGGCCTATGTATTCACAATGCTCCATGGCCCCTGTAATCACGGTTTTCCATGACCCCTTTCATCACAATCCTCCTTGACCACTGTCATCACAACGCCCCATGAAGCCTGTCATCACGATGCTCCAAGGCCACTATCATCACAATGCTCCATGATCCCTGTCATCCTAATGTTCCCTGCCCATGTCATCACAGTGCTCCTTGTCCCTTTTAATCACAATGCCACATACCCTTGTCATCACAATGCTCCATGGCCCCTGTAAACACAATGCTCCAGGCCCTTGCCATTACAATACTCCAGAACTCTTTTCATCATAATGCTCCATGCCCGTGTCATCACAATGTTCCAGGACACTTGTCACCACAATGTTCCATGGCCTTTGTCATCACAATGCTCCATGGCCCCTCTAATCATAGTGCTCCATGATACCTTTCATCACAATTCTAGATGACCACTGTCATCACAATGCCCCTTGACACATGTCATCATAATTGGCCAGGGCCCTTGACATCACAATGCTTGATGAACCATGTCATCACAATGTTCATGGACAATTGTCATCACAATGCTCCATGACAACTTACATCACAATGCTCCTTGACCCTTGTCATTTCATTGCTCCATGGCCCCTGTAATCACATTGCTCCATGATCCCCTTCATCACAATGCTCCATGATCCCTGTCATCACAATGCTCGAAGACCCTTGACATCACAATGCTCCATGGTCCCTATAATCACAATGCTCCATGCGCTTGTCATCACAGTGCTCCAGAATTCTTGTCATCAAAATATTCCATGGCCTTTGTCATCACAATGCTCCATGACCCCTGTCATCACAATGTTCCATGACTCTTGTCATCAAAATGCCTCATGATCCTTTTAATCACAATGCTCCATGACTCCTTTCATCACATGCTCCATGATACTTGTCATTACACTGCCCCATGACCTTTTTCATAACAATGCTCCATGATACCAGTCATCACAATGCTCCATGACCATTGTCGTCACAATGCTCCATGCCCCTTTCAACAAAATTCTCCATGACAACTGTTATCACAATGCTCCATGGCCTTTGTCATCACAATTATACATGGTCCCTGTAATCACAGTGCTCCATGACCCCTTTCATCACAATGCTCCATGACCACTGTCATCACAATGCCCCATGACCCCTGTCATTACAATGCTCCATGACCACTGTCATCACCATACCCCATGAACCCAGTCATCACAATGCTCCATAGCCCTTGTCATCACAATGCTCCATGATCCCTGTCATCACAATGTTCCATGACTCTTGTCATCAAAATGCCTCATGATCCTTTTAATCACAATGCTCCATGACTCCTTTCATCACTTGTTCCATGATACTTGTCATTGCACTGCCTTATGACCTTTTTCATAACAAGCTCCATGATACCAGTCATAACAATGCTCCATGACCATTGTTGTCACAATGCTCCATGCCCCTTTCAACACAATGCTCCATATCAAGTGTCATCAAAATGCTCCATGGCCTTTGTCATCACAATTATACATGGCCCCTGTAATCACAGTGCTCCATGACCCCTTTCATCACAATCCTCCATGACCACTGTCATCACAATGCCCCATGAACCCTGTCATCACAATTCTCCATGGCCCCTGTCATTACAATGCTCCATGACCACTGTCATCACAATGTTCCATGATCGCTGTAATCACAATGACCCATGAGATCTTTCCTCAGAAGGCTCCAGTACGCCTGTCTTAACAATGCTCCAATGCCCGTCTCATCACAATGCTCCATGATCCCTGTCAGCACAACTTTAAATGACAATTGTCATCACAATGCTCCATGACACCTGTCATCACAAAGTTGCCTGCCCATGTCATCAAAATGCTCCATGTCCCCTGTAATCACAATGTTCTATTACACCTGTCATCACAAAGTTCCCTGCCCATGTCATCACAATGCTCCATTACCAATGTAATCAAAATGTTCGCCTGCCCTTGTCATCAAAATGCTCCATCACCCCTTTAATCACAATGCTCCATGAACCCTGTCATCACAATGTTCCATGACAGTTGTTAACACAATGCTCCATGACCCCTGTAATCACAATGCTCCATGCCCTTGTCATCACAAAACTCCAGAACTCTTGTCATCATAATGATGAATGCCCATGTCATCACAAAGCTCCATGATACTTGTCATCACAATGCTCCATGGCCTTTGTCATCACAATGTTCCATGGCCCCTGTCATCACAGTGCTCCATGATACCTTTCGTCACAATTCTAGATGACCACTGTCATCACAATGCCCCAAGACACATGTCATCACAATTAGCCATGGCCCTTGTCATCACAATGCTCCATCATCCGTGTCATCACAATGGTCCAGGACACTTGTCATCACAATGATCCATGACCACTTACATCACAATGCTCCTTGACCCTGTCATTTTATTGCTCCATGGCCTATGCATTCACAATGCTCCATGGCACCTGTAATCACATTTCTCCATGATCCTTTTCATCACAATATTCTATGACCACTCTCATCACAATACCCCATGACGCCTATCATCATAATGCTCCAAGGCCCCTCTCATCACAATGCTCCATGAACCCTGTCATCACAATGTTCCATGACACTTGTCATCCCAGTGCTCCATGATCCTTGTCATCACAATATTCACTGCCCATGTAATCACAATGCTCCTGGTCCCCTGTAATCACAATGCTCCGTACCCTTTTCATCACAATGCTCCAGAACTCTTGTCATCATAATGCTCCATGCCCGTGTCATCACAATGCTCCATGACCACTTTCATCACAATGCTCCTTGACCCCTGTCATCACAATCCTCCATGGCCTATGTATTCACAATGCTACATGGCCCCTGTAATCACATTGCTCCATGATCCATTTCATCACAATGTTCTATGGCCACTGTCATCACAATGCCACATTACACCTGTCATCACAATGCTCCATGACCCCTGTCAGCCCAATGTTCCATGACAGATGTCATAAGTATCCTCCATGGTCCCTGTATTCACAATGCTCCATTCCCTTGTCAACGCAATGCTCCAGAACTCTGGTCATCATAATGCTCGAAGAACCTTGTCATCACAACGCTCCATGACCCGTATCATCACAATGGTCCAGGACACTTGTCATCACAATGATCCATGACCACTTACATCACAATGCTCCTTGACTCCTGTCATCACAATGCTCCATAGCGTATTCATTCGAAATGCTACATGGTCCCTATAATCACATTGCTCCATGATCCATTTCGTCACAATGCTCTATGAACACTGTCATCACAATGCCACATTACACCTGTCATCACAATGCTCCATGGCCCCTGTCAGCACAATGTTCCATGACAGATGTCATCACAATGCTTTAGAACTCTTGTCTTCATAGTCCTCCATGCCCGTTTCATCACAATGCTCCATGACACTTGTCATCACAATACTCCATGGCCTTTGTCATCACAATGTTCCATGGTCCCTGTCATCACAGTGCTCCATGAATCCTTTCTTCATAATTCTAGATGACCACTGTCATCACAATTCGCCATGGCACCTGTCATCACAATGCTCCATGGCCTATGTATTCACAATTTTCCATGGCCCCTGAAATCACATTGCTCCATGATCCCTTTCATCACAATGCTGCATGCCCCCTGTCATCAAAATGCCCCGTGACACCTGTCATCACAATGCTCCATGGCCTTTATCATCACAATGCTCCATGACCCCTGTCATCACAATGCTCAATGACCCTTGTCATCACAATGCTCCATAGCCCCTGTAATCACAATGCTCCATGCCATTCTCATCACAATGCTCCAGACCTCTTGTCATCATAAGGCTCTATGCCCTTGTCCTCACAATGCTACATGACACGTGTCAGCACAATGTTCCTTGGCCTTTAACATCACAATGTTCCATGGCCCCTGTCATCCCAGTGCTCCAGTATAACTTTCATCACAATGCTAGATGACCACTGTCATCACAATGCCCAATGACACCTGTCATCATAATTCGCCATGGCCCTTGACATCACAATGCTCCATGAACTGTGTCATCACAAGATTCCAGGACACTTGTCATCACAATGATCCTTGACTTCTTTCATCACAATGCTCCATAACCACTGTCATCACAAAGTTCCATGGCCCCTGTAATCACATTGCTCCATGATCCCTTTCATCACAATGCTCCACGACCCTTCTCATCACAATGATCCCAGCCCTTGTCATCACAATGCTCCATGACCCTTCTCATCACAATGTTCCCTGCACTTTTCATCACAATGCTCCATGGACCCTGTAATCACAATGCTCCATGCCCTTGTCATCACAATTCTCCAGAACACTTGTAATCATAATGCCCCTTGCCCATGTCATCACAATGCTCTATGACACTTGTCATCAGAATCCTCCACGGCCTTTGTCATCAAAATGCTCCAAGTCCCCTTTCATCACCGTGTTCCATGATACCTTTCATCACACAGCTAGATTACCACTGTCATCACTATGCCCCATGACACCTGGCATCACAATTCTCCATTGCCCTTTTCATCATAATCCTCCATGAAACGAGTCATCACAATGCTCCATGATCCGAGTCATCACAAGGTTCCAGGACACTTAACATCACAATGATCCTTGACCACTTTCATCACAATGCTCCATGGCACCTGTTATCTCAATGCTCCATGGCCTATGTATTCACAATGCTCCATGGCCCCTGTAATCACGGTTTTCCATGACCCCTTTCATCACAATCCTCCTTGACCACTGTCATCACAACGCCCCATGAAGCCTGTCATCACGATGCTCCAAGGCCACTATCATCACAATGCTCCATGATCCCTGTCATCCTAATGTTCCCTGCCCATGTCATCACAGTGCTCCTTGTCCCTTTTAATCACAATGCCACATACCCTTGTCATCACAATGCTCCATGGCCCCTGTAAACACAATGCTCCAGGCCCTTGCCATTACAATACTCCAGAACTCTTTTCATCATAATGCTCCATGCCCGTGTCATCACAATGTTCCAGGACACTTGTCACCACAATGTTCCATGGCCTTTGTCATCACAATGCTCCATGGCCCCTCTAATCATAGTGCTCCATGATACCTTTCATCACAATTCTAGATGACCACTGTCATCACAATGCCCCTTGACACATGTCATCATAATTGGCCAGGGCCCTTGACATCACAATGCTTGATGAACCATGTCATCACAATGTTCATGGACAATTGTCATCACAATGCTCCATGACAACTTACATCACAATGCTCCTTGACCCTTGTCATTTCATTGCTCCATGGCCCCTGTAATCACATTGCTCCATGATCCCCTTCATCACAATGCTCCATGATCCCTGTCATCACAATGCTCGAAGACCCTTGACATCACAATGCTCCATGGTCCCTATAATCACAATGCTCCATGCGCTTGTCATCACAGTGCTCCAGAATTCTTGTCATCAAAATATTCCATGGCCTTTGTCATCACAATGCTCCATGACCCCTGTCATCACAATGTTCCATGACTCTTGTCATCAAAATGCCTCATGATCCTTTTAATCACAATGCTCCATGACTTTCATCACATGCTCCATGATACTTGTCATTACACTGCCCCATGACCTTTTTCATAACAATGCTCCATGATACCAGTCATCACAATGCTCCATGACCATTGTCGTCACAATGCTCCATGCCCCTTTCAACAAAATGCTCCATGACAACTGTTATCACAATGCTCCATGGCCTTTGTCATCACAATTATACATGGTCCCTGTAATCACAGTGCTCCATGACCCCTTTCATCACAATGCTCCATGACCACTGTCATCACAATGCCCCATGACCCCTGTCATTACAATGCTCCATGACCACTGTCATCACCATACCCCATGAACCCAGTCATCACAATGCTCCATAGCCCTTGTCATCACAATGCTCCATGATCCCTGTCATCACAATGTTCCATGACTCTTGTCATCAAAATGCCTCATGATCCTTTTAATCACAATGCTCCATGACTCCTTTCATCACTTGTTCCATGATACTTGTCATTGCACTGCCTTATGACCTTTTTCATAACAAGCTCCATGATACCAGTCATAACAATGCTCCATGACCATTGTTGTCACAATGCTCCATGCCCCTTTCAACACAATGCTCCATATCAAGTGTCATCAAAATGCTCCATGGCCTTTGTCATCACAATTATACATGGCCCCTGTAATCACAGTGCTCCATGACCCCTTTCATCACAATCCTCCATGACCACTGTCATCACAATGCCCCATGAACCCTGTCATCACAATTCTCCATGGCCCCTGTCATTACAATGCTCCATGACCACTGTCATCACAATGTTCCATGATCGCTGTAATCACAATGACCCATGAGATCTTTCCTCAGAAGGCTCCAGTACGCCTGTCTTAACAATGCTCCAATGCCCGTCTCATCACAATGCTCCATGATCCCTGTCAGCACAACTTTAAATGACAATTGTCATCACAATGCTCCATGACACCTGTCATCACAAAGTTGCCTGCCCATGTCATCAAAATGCTCCATGTCCCCTGTAATCACAATGTTCTATTACACCTGTCATCACAAAGTTCCCTGCCCATGTCATCACAATGCTCCATTACCAATGTAATCAAAATGTTCGCCTGCCCTTGTCATCAAAATGCTCCATCACCCCTTTAATCACAATGCTCCATGAACCCTGTCATCACAATGTTCCATGACAGTTGTTAACACAATGCTCCATGACCCCTGTAATCACAATGCTCCATGCCCTTGTCATCACAAAACTCCAGAACTCTTGTCATCATAATGATGAATGCCCATGTCATCACAAAGCTCCATGATACTTGTCATCACAATGCTCCATGGCCTTTGTCATCACAATGTTCCATGGCCCCTGTCATCACAGTGCTCCATGATACCTTTCGTCACAATTCTAGATGACCACTGTCATCACAATGCCCCAAGACACATGTCATCACAATTAGCCATGGCCCTTGTCATCACAATGCTCCATCATCCGTGTCATCACAATGGTCCAGGACACTTGTCATCACAATGATCCATGACCACTTACATCACAATGCTCCTTGACCCTGTCATTTTATTGCTCCATGGCCTATGCATTCACAATGCTCCATGGCACCTGTAATCACATTTCTCCATGATCCTTTTCATCACAATATTCTATGACCACTCTCATCACAATACCCCATGACGCCTATCATCATAATGCTCCAAGGCCCCTCTCATCACAATGCTCCATGAACCCTGTCATCACAATGTTCCATGACACTTGTCATCCCAGTGCTCCATGATCCTTGTCATCACAATATTCACTGCCCATGTAATCACAATGCTCCTGGTCCCCTGTAATCACAATGCTCCGTACCCTTTTCATCACAATGCTCCAGAACTCTTGTCATCATAATGCTCCATGCCCGTGTCATCACAATGCTCCATGACCACTTTCATCACAATGCTCCTTGACCCCTGTCATCACAATCCTCCATGGCCTATGTATTCACAATGCTACATGGCCCCTGTAATCACATTGCTCCATGATCCATTTCATCACAATGTTCTATGGCCACTGTCATCACAATGCCACATTACACCTGTCATCACAATGCTCCATGACCCCTGTCAGCCCAATGTTCCATGACAGATGTCATAAGTATCCTCCATGGTCCCTGTATTCACAATGCTCCATTCCCTTGTCAACGCAATGCTCCAGAACTCTGGTCATCATAATGCTCGAAGAACCTTGTCATCACAACGCTCCATGACCCGTATCATCACAATGGTCCAGGACACTTGTCATCACAATGATCCATGACCACTTACATCACAATGCTCCTTGACTCCTGTCATCACAATGCTCCATAGCGTATTCATTCGAAATGCTACATGGTCCCTATAATCACATTGCTCCATGATCCATTTCGTCACAATGCTCTATGAACACTGTCATCACAATGCCACATTATACCTGTCATCACAATGCTCCATGGCCCCTGTCAGCACAATGTTCCATGACAGATGTCATCACAATGCTTTAGAACTCTTGTCTTCATAGTCCTCCATGCCCGTTTCATCACAATGCTCCATGACACTTGTCATCACAATACTCCATGGCCTTTGTCATCACAATGTTCCATGGTCCCTGTCATCATAGTGCTCCATGAATCCTTTCTTCATAATTCTAGATGACCACTGTCATCACAATTCGCCATGGCACCTGTCATCACAATGCTCCATGGCCTATGTATTCACAATTTTCCATGGCCCCTGAAATCACATTGCTCCATGATCCCTTTCATCACAATGCTGCATGCCCCCTGTCATCAAAATGCCCCGTGACACCTGTCATCACAATGCTCCATGGCCTTTATCATCACAATGCTCCATGACCCCTGTCATCACAATGCTCAATGACCCTTGTCATCACAATGCTCCATAGCCCCTGTAATCACAATGCTCCATGCCATTCTCATCACAATGCTCCAGACCTCTTGTCATCATAAGGCTCTATGCCCTTGTCCTCACAATGCTACATGACACGTGTCAGCACAATGTTCCTTGGCCTTTAACATCACAATGTTCCATGGCCCCTGTCATCCCAGTGCTCCAGTATAACTTTCATCACAATGCTAGATGACCACTGTCATCACAATGCCCAATGACACCTGTCATCATAATTCGCCATGGCCCTTGACATCACAATGCTCCATGAACCGTGTCATCACAAGATTCCAGGACACTTGTCATCACAATGATCCTTGACTTCTTTCATCACAATGCTCCATAACCACTGTCATCACAAAGTTCCATGGCCCCTGTAATCACATTGCTCCATGATCCCTTTCATCACAATGCTCCACGACCCTTCTCATCACAATGATCCCAGCCCTTGTCATCACAATGCTCCATGACCCTTCTCATCACAATGTTCCCTGCACTTTTCATCACAATGCTCCATGGACCCTGTAATCACAATGCTCCATGCCCTTGTCATCACAATTCTCCAGAACACTTGTAATCATAATGCCCCTTGCCCATGTCATCACAATGCTCTATGACACTTGTCATCAGAATCCTCCACGGCCTTTGTCATCAAAATGCTCCAAGTCCCCTTTCATCACCGTGTTCCATGATACCTTTCATCACACAGCTAGATTACCACTGTCATCACTATGCCCCATGACACCTGGCATCACAATTCTCCATTGCCCTTTTCATCATAATCCTCCATGAAACGAGTCATCACAATGCTCCATGATCCGAGTCATCACAAGGTTCCAGGACACTTAACATCACAATGATCCTTGACCACTTTCATCACAATGCTCCATGGCACCTGTTATCTCAATGCTCCATGGCCTATGTATTCACAATGCTCCATGGCCCCTGTAATCACGGTTTTCCATGACCCCTTTCATCACAATCCTCCTTGACCACTGTCATCACAACGCCCCATGAAGCCTGTCATCACGATGCTCCAAGGCCACTATCATCACAATGCTCCATGATCCCTGTCATCCTAATGTTCCCTGCCCATGTCATCACAGTGCTCCTTGTCCCTTTTAATCACAATGCCACATACCCTTGTCATCACAATGCTCCATGGCCCCTGTAAACACAATGCTCCAGGCCCTTGCCATTACAATACTCCAGAACTCTTTTCATCATAATGCTCCATGCCCGTGTCATCACAATGTTCCTGGACACTTGTCACCACAATGTTCCATGGCCTTTGTCATCACAATGCTCCATGGCCCCTCTAATCATAGTGCTCCATGATACCTTTCATCACAATTCTAGATGACCACTGTCATCACAATGCCCCTTGACACATGTCATCATAATTGGCCAGGGCCCTTGACATCACAATGCTTGATGAACCATGTCATCACAATGTTCATGGACAATTGTCATCACAATGCTCCATGACAACTTACATCACAATGCTCCTTGACCCTTGTCATTTCATTGCTCCATGGCCCCTGTAATCACATTGCTCCATGATCCCCTTCATCACAATGCTCCATGATCCCTGTCATCACAATGCTCGAAGACCCTTGACATCACAATGCTCCATGGTCCCTATAATCACAATGCTCCATGCGCTTGTCATCACAGTGCTCCAGAATTCTTGTCATCAAAATATTCCATGGCCTTTGTCATCACAATGCTCCATGACCCCTGTCATCACAATGTTCCATGACTCTTGTCATCAAAATGCCTCATGATCCTTTTAATCACAATGCTCCATGACTCCTTTCATCACATGCTCCATGATACTTGTCATTACACTGCCCCATGACCTTTTTCATAACAATGCTCCATGATACCAGTCATCACAATGCTCCATGACCATTGTCGTCACAATGCTCCATGCCCCTTTCAACAAAATGCTCCATGACAACTGTTATCACAATGCTCCATGGCCTTTGTCATCACAATTATACATGGTCCCTGCAATCACAGTGCTCCATGACCCCTTTCATCACAATGCTCCATGACCACTGTCATCACAATGCCCCATGACCCCTGTCATTACAATGCTCCATGACCACTGTCATCACCATACCCCATGAACCCAGTCATCACAATGCTCCATAGCCCTTGTCATCACAATGCTCCATGACCCCTGTCATCACAATGTTCCATGACTCTTGTCATCAAAATGCCTCATGATCCTTTTAATCACAATGCTCCATGACTCCTTTCATCACTTGTTCCATGATACTTGTCATTGCACTGCCTTATGACCTTTTTCATAACAATGCTCCATGATACCAGTCATAACAATGCTCCATGACCATTGTTGTCACAATGCTCCATGCCCCTTTCAACACAATGCTCCATATCAAGTGTCATCAAAATGCTCCATGGCCTTTGTCATCACAATTATACATGGCCCCTGTAATCACAGTGCTCCATGACCCCTTTCATCACAATCCTCCATGACCACTGTCATCACAATGCCCCATGAACCCTGTCATCACAATTCTCCATGGCCCCTGTCATTACAATGCTCCATGACCACTGTCATCACAATGTTCCATGATCGCTGTAATCACAATGACCCATGAGATCTTTCCTCAGAAGGCTCCAGTACGCCTGTCTTAACAATGCTCCAATGCCCGTCTCATCACAATGCTCCATGATCCCTGTCAGCACAACTTTAAATGACAATTGTCATCACAATGCTCCATGACACCTGTCATCACAAAGTTGCCTGCCCATGTCATCAAAATGCTCCATGTCCCCTGTAATCACAATGTTCTATTACACCTGTCATCACAAAGTTCCCTGCCCATGTCATCACAATGCTCCATTACCAATGTAATCAAAATGTTCGCCTGCCCTTGTCATCAAAATGCTCCATCACCCCTTTAATCACAATGCTCCATGAACCCTGTCATCACAATGTTCCATGACAGTTGTTAACACAATGCTCCATGACCCCTGTAATCACAATGCTCCATGCCCTTGTCATCACAAAACTCCAGAACTCTTGTCATCATAATGATGAATGCCCATGTCATCACAAAGCTCCATGATACTTGTCATCACAATGCTCCATGGCCTTTGTCATCACAATGTTCCATGGCCCCTGTCATCACAGTGCTCCATGATACCTTTCGTCACAATTCTAGATGACCACTGTCATCACAATGCCCCAAGACACATGTCATCACAATTAGCCATGGCCCTTGTCATCACAATGCTCCATCATCCGTGTCATCACAATGGTCCAGGACACTTGTCATCACAATGATCCATGACCACTTACATCACAATGCTCCTTGACCCTGTCATTTTATTGCTCCATGGCCTATGCATTCACAATGCTCCATGGCACCTGTAATCACATTTCTCCATGATCCTTTTCATCACAATATTCTATGACCACTCTCATCACAATACCCCATGACGCCTATCATCATAATGCTCCAAGGCCCCTCTCATCACAATGCTCCATGAACCCTGTCATCACAATGTTCCATGACACTTGTCATCCCAGTGCTCCATGATCCTTGTCATCACAATATTCACTGCCCATGTAATCACAATGCTCCTGGTCCCCTGTAATCACAATGCTCCGTACCCTTTTCATCACAATGCTCCAGAACTCTTGTCATCATAATGCTCCATGCCCGTGTCATCACAATGCTCCATGACCACTTTCATCACAATGCTCCTTGACCCCTGTCATCACAATCCTCCATGGCCTATGTATTCACAATGCTACATGGCCCCTGTAATCACATTGCTCCATGATCCATTTCATCACAATGTTCTATGGCCACTGTCATCACAATGCCACATTACACCTGTCATCACAATGCTCCATGACCCCTGTCAGCCCAATGTTCCATGACAGATGTCATAAGTATCCTCCATGGTCCCTGTATTCACAATGCTCCATTCCCTTGTCAACGCAATGCTCCAGAACTCTGGTCATCATAATGCTCGAAGAAACTTGTCATCACACCGCTCCAGAACTCTGGTCATCATAATGCTCGAAGAACCTTGTCATCACAACGCTCCATGACCCGTATCATCACAATGGTCCAGGACACTTGTCATCACAATGATCCATGACCACTTACATCACAATGCTCCTTGACTCCTGTCATCACAATGCTCCATAGCGTATTCATTCGAAATGCTACATGGTCCCTATAATCACATTGCTCCATGATCCATTTCGTCACAATGCTCTATGAACACTGTCATCACAATGCCACATTACACCTGTCATCACAATGCTCCATGGCCCCTGTCAGCACAATGTTCCATGACAGATGTCATCACAATGCTTTAGAACTCTTGTCTTCATAGTCCTCCATGCCCGTTTCATCACAATGCTCCATGACACTTGTCATCACAATACTCCATGGCCTTTGTCATCACAATGTTCCATGGTCCCTGTCATCATAGTGCTCCATGAATCCTTTCTTCATAATTCTAGATGACCACTGTCATCACAATTCGCCATGGCACCTGTCATCACAATGCTCCATGGCCTATGTATTCACAATTTTCCATGGCCCCTGAAATCACATTGCTCCATGATCCCTTTCATCACAATGCTGCATGCCCCCTGTCATCAAAATGCCCCGTGACACCTGTCATCACAATGCTCCATGGCCTTTATCATCACAATGCTCCATGACCCCTGTCATCACAATGCTCAATGACCCTTGTCATCACAATGCTCCATAGCCCCTGTAATCACAATGCTCCATGCCATTCTCATCACAATGCTCCAGACCTCTTGTCATCATAAGGCTCTATGCCCTTGTCCTCACAACGCTACATGACACGTGTCAGCACAATGTTCCTTGGCCTTTAACATCACAATGTTCCATGGCCCCTGTCATCCCAGTGCTCCAGTATAACTTTCATCACAATGCTAGATGACCACTGTCATCACAATGCCCAATGACACCTGTCATCATAATTCGCCATGGCCCTTGACATCACAATGCTCCATGAACCGTGTCATCACAAGATTCCAGGACACTTGTCATCACAATGATCCTTGACTTCTTTCATCACAATGCTCCATAACCACTGTCATCACAAAGTTCCATGGCCCCTGTAATCACATTGCTCCATGATCCCTTTCATCACAATGCTCCACGACCCTTCTCATCACAATGATCCCAGCCCTTGTCATCACAATGCTCCATGACCCTTCTCATCACAATGTTCCCTGCACTTTTCATCACAATGCTCCATGGACCCTGTAATCACAATGCTCCATGCCCTTGTCATCACAATTCTCCAGAACACTTGTAATCATAATGCCCCTTGCCCATGTCATCACAATGCTCTATGACACTTGTCATCAGAATCCTCCACGGCCTTTGTCATCAAAATGCTCCAAGTCCCCTTTCATCACCGTGTTCCATGATACCTTTCATCACACAGCTAGATTACCACTGTCATCACTATGCCCCATGACACCTGGCATCACAATTCTCCATTGCCCTTTTCATCATAATCCTCCATGAAACGAGTCATCACAATGCTCCATGATCCGAGTCATCACAAGGTTCCAGGACACTTAACATCACAATGATCCTTGAGCACTTTCATCACAATGCTCCATGGCACCTGTTATCTCAATGCTCCATGGCCTATGTATTCACAATGCTCCATGGCCCCTGTAATCACGGTTTTCCATGACCCCTTTCATCACAATCCTCCTTGACCACTGTCATCACAACGCCCCATGAAGCCTGTCATCACGATGCTCCAAGGCCACTATCATCACAATGCTCCATGATCCCTGTCATCCTAATGTTCCCTGCCCATGTCATCACAGTGCTCCTTGTCCCTTTTAATCACAATGCCACATACCCTTGTCATCACAATGCTCCATGGCCCCTCTAAACACAATGCTCCAGGCCCTTGCCATTACAATACTCCAGAACTCTTTTCATCATAATGCTCCATGCCCGTGTCATCACAATGTTCCAGGACACTTGTCACCACAATGTTCCATGGCCTTTGTCATCACAATGCTCCATGGCCCCTCTAATCATAGTGCTCCATGATACCTTTCATCACAATTCTAGATGACCACTGTCATCACAATGCCCCTTGACACATGTCATCATAATTGGCCAGGGCCCTTGACATCACAATGCTTGATGAACCATGTCATCACAATGTTCATGGACAATTGTCATCACAATGCTCCATGACAACTTACATCACAATGCTCCTTGACCCTTGTCATTTCATTGCTCCATGGCCCCTGTAATCACATTGCTCCATGATCCCCTTCATCACAATGCTCCATGATCCCTGTCATCACAATGCTCGAAGACCCTTGACATCACAATGCTCCATGGTCCCTATAATCACAATGCTCCATGCGCTTGTCATCACAGTGCTCCAGAATTCTTGTCATCAAAATATTCCATGGCCTTTGTCATCACAATGCTCCATGACCCCTGTCATCACAATGTTCCATGACTCTTGTCATCAAAATGCCTCATGATCCTTTTAATCACAATGCTCCATGACTCCTTTCATCACATGCTCCATGATACTTGTCATTACACTGCCCCATGACCTTTTTCATAACAATGCTCCATGATACCAGTCATCACAATGCTCCATGACCATTGTCGTCACAATGCTCCATGCCCCTTTCAACAAAATGCTCCATGACAACTGTTATCACAATGCTCCATGGCCTTTGTCATCACAATTATACATGGTCCCTGTAATCACAGTGCTCCATGACCCCTTTCATCACAATGCTCCATGACCACTGTCATCACAATGCCCCATGACCCCTGTCATTACAATGCTCCATGACCACTGTCATCACCATACCCCATGAACCCAGTCATCACAATGCTCCATAGCCCTTGTCATCACAATGCTCCATGATCCCTGTCATCACAATGTTCCATGACTCTTGTCATCAAAATGCCTCATGATCCTTTTAATCACAATGCTCCATGACTCCTTTCATCACTTGTTCCATGATACTTGTCATTGCACTGCCTTATGACCTTTTTCATAACAAGCTCCATGATACCAGTCATAACAATGCTCCATGACCATTGTTGTCACAATGCTCCATGCCCCTTTCAACACAATGCTCCATATCAAGTGTCATCAAAATGCTCCATGGCCTTTGTCATCACAATTATACATGGCCCCTGTAATCACAGTGCTCCATGACCCCTTTCATCACAATCCTCCATGACCACTGTCATCACAATGTTCCATGATCGCTGTAATCACAATGACCCATGAGATCTTTCCTCAGAAGGCTCCAGTACGCCTGTCTTAACAATGCTCCAATGCCCGTCTCATCACAATGCTCCATGATCCCTGTCAGCACAACTTTAAATGACAATTGTCATCACAATGCTCCATGACACCTGTCATCACAAAGTTGCCTGCCCATGTCATCAAAATGCTCCATGTCCCCTGTAATCACAATGTTCTATTACACCTGTCATCACAAAGTTCCCTGCCCATGTCATCACAATGCTCCATTACCAATGTAATCAAAATGTTCGCCTGCCCTTGTCATCAAAATGCTCCACCACCCCTTTAATCACAATGCTCCATGAACCCTGTCATCACAATGTTCCATGACAGTTGTTAACACAATGCTCCATGACCCCTGTAATCACAATGCTCCATGCCCTTGTCATCACAAAACTCCAGAACTCTTGTCATCATAATGATGAATGCCCATGTCATCACAAAGCTCCATGATACTTGTCATCACAATGCTCCATGGCCTTTGTCATCACAATGTTCCATGGCCCCTGTCATCACAGTGCTCCATGATACCTTTCGTCACAATTCTAGATGACCACTGTCATCACAATGCCCCAAGACACATGTCATCACAATTAGCCATGGCCCTTGTCATCACAATGCTCCATCATCCGTGTCATCACAATGGTCCAGGACACTTGTCATCACAATGATCCATGACCACTTACATCACAATGCTCCTTGACCCTGTCATTTTATTGCTCCATGGCCTATGCATTCACAATGCTCCATGGCACCTGTAATCACATTTCTCCATGATCCTTTTCATCACAATATTCTATGACCACTCTCATCACAATACCCCATGACGCCTATCATCATAATGCTCCAAGGCCCCTCTCATCACAATGCTCCATGAACCCTGTCATCACAATGTTCCATGACACTTGTCATCCCAGTGCTCCATGATCCTTGTCATCACAATATTCACTGCCCATGTAATCACAATGCTCCTGGTCCCCTGTAATCACAATGCTCCGTACCCTTTTCATCACAATGCTCCAGAACTCTTGTCATCATAATGCTCCATGCCCGTGTCATCACAATGCTCCATGACCACTTTCATCACAATGCTCCTTGACCCCTGTCATCACAATCCTCCATGGCCTATGTATTCACAATGCTACATGGCCCCTGTAATCACATTGCTCCATGATCCATTTCATCACAATGTTCTATGGCCACTGTCATCACAATGCCACATTACACCTGTCATCACAATGCTCCATGACCCCTGTCAGCCCAATGTTCCATGACAGATGTCATAAGTATCCTCCATGGTCCCTGTATTCACAATGCTCCATTCCCTTGTCAACGCAATGCTCCAGAACTCTGGTCATCATAATGCTCGAAGAAACTTGTCATCACACCGCTCCAGAACTCTGGTCATCATAATGCTCGAAGAACCTTGTCATCACAACGCTCCATGACCCGTATCATCACAATGGTCCAGGACACTTGTCATCACAATGATCCATGACCACTTACATCACAATGCTCCTTGACTCCTGTCATCACAATGCTCCATAGCGTATTCATTCGAAATGCTACATGGTCCCTATAATCACATTGCTCCATGATCCATTTCGTCACAATGCTCTATGAACACTGTCATCACAATGCCACATTACACCTGTCATCACAATGCTCCATGGCCCCTGTCAGCACAATGTTCCATGACAGATGTCATCACAATGCTTTAGAACTCTTGTCTTCATAGTCCTCCATGCCCGTTTCATCACAATGCTCCATGACACTTGTCATCACAATACTCCATGGCCTTTGTCATCACAATGTTCCATGGTCCCTGTCATCATAGTGCTCCATGAATCCTTTCTTCATAATTCTAGATGACCACTGTCATCACAATTCGCCATGGCACCTGTCATCACAATGCTCCATGGCCTATGTATTCACAATTTTCCATGGCCCCTGAAATCACATTGCTCCATGATCCCTTTCATCACAATGCTGCATGCCCCCTGTCATCAAAATGCCCCGTGACACCTGTCATCACAATGCTCCATGGCCTTTATCATCACAATGCTCCATGACCCCTGTCATCACAATGCTCAATGACCCTTGTCATCACAATGCTCCATAGCCCCTGTAATCACAATGCTCCATGCCATTCTCATCACAATGCTCCAGACCTCTTGTCATCATAAGGCTCTATGCCCTTGTCCTCACAACGCTACATGACACGTGTCAGCACAATGTTCCTTGGCCTTTAACATCACAATGTTCCATGGCCCCTGTCATCCCAGTGCTCCAGTATAACTTTCATCACAATGCTAGATGACCACTGTCATCACAATGCCCAATGACACCTGTCATCATAATTCGCCATGGCCCTTGACATCACAATGCTCCATGAACCGTGTCATCACAAGATTCCAGGACACTTGTCATCACAATGATCCTTGACTTCTTTCATCACAATGCTCCATAACCACTGTCATCACAAAGTTCCATGGCCCCTGTAATCACATTGCTCCATGATCCCTTTCATCACAATGCTCCACGACCCTTCTCATCACAATGATCCCAGCCCTTGTCATCACAATGCTCCATGACCCTTCTCATCACAATGTTCCCTGCACTTTTCATCACAATGCTCCATGGACCCTGTAATCACAATGCTCCATGCCCTTGTCATCACAATTCTCCAGAACACTTGTAATCATAATGCCCCTTGCCCATGTCATCACAATGCTCTATGACACTTGTCATCAGAATCCTCCACGGCCTTTGTCATCAAAATGCTCCAAGTCCCCTTTCATCACCGTGTTCCATGATACCTTTCATCACACAGCTAGATTACCACTGTCATCACTATGCCCCATGACACCTGGCATCACAATTCTCCATTGCCCTTTTCATCATAATCCTCCATGAAACGAGTCATCACAATGCTCCATGATCCGAGTCATCACAAGGTTCCAGGACACTTAACATCACAATGATCCTTGACCACTTTCATCACAATGCTCCATGGCACCTGTTATCTCAATGCTCCATGGCCTATGTATTCACAATGCTCCATGGCCCCTGTAATCACGGTTTTCCATGACCCCTTTCATCACAATCCTCCTTGACCACTGTCATCACAACGCCCCATGAAGCCTGTCATCACGATGCTCCAAGGCCACTATCATCACAATGCTCCATGATCCCTGTCATCCTAATGTTCCCTGCCCATGTCATCACAGTGCTCCTTGTCCCTTTTAATCACAATGCCACATACCCTTGTCATCACAATGCTCCATGGCCCCTGTAAACACAATGCTCCAGGCCCTTGCCATTACAATACTCCAGAACTCTTTTCATCATAATGCTCCATGCCCGTGTCATCACAATGTTCCAGGACACTTGTCACCACAATGTTCCATGGCCTTTGTCATCACAATGCTCCATGGCCCCTCTAATCATAGTGCTCCATGATACCTTTCATCACAATTCTAGATGACCACTGTCATCACAATGCCCCTTGACACATGTCATCATAATTGGCCAGGGCCCTTGACATCACAATGCTTGATGAACCATGTCATCACAATGTTCATGGACAATTGTCATCACAATGCTCCATGACAACTTACATCACAATGCTCCTTGACCCTTGTCATTTCATTGCTCCATGGCCCCTGTAATCACATTGCTCCATGATCCCCTTCATCACAATGCTCCATGATCCCTGTCATCACAATGCTCGAAGACCCTTGACATCACAATGCTCCATGGTCCCTATAATCACAATGCTCCATGCGCTTGTCATCACAGTGCTCCAGAATTCTTGTCATCAAAATATTCCATGGCCTTTGTCATCACAATGCTCCATGACCCCTGTCATCACAATGTTCCATGACTCTTGTCATCAAAATGCCTCATGATCCTTTTAATCACAATGCTCCATGACTCCTTTCATCACATGCTCCATGATACTTGTCATTACACTGCCCCATGACCTTTTTCATAACAATGCTCCATGATACCAGTCATCACAATGCTCCATGACCATTGTCGTCACAATGCTCCATGCCCCTTTCAACAAAATGCTCCATGACAACTGTTATCACAATGCTCCATGGCCTTTGTCATCACAATTATACATGGTCCCTGTAATCACAGTGCTCCATGACCCCTTTCATCACAATGCTCCATGACCACTGTCATCACAATGCCCCATGACCCCTGTCATTACAATGCTCCATGACCACTGTCATCACCATACCCCATGAACCCAGTCATCACAATGCTCCATAGCCCTTGTCATCACAATGCTCCATGATCCCTGTCATCACAATGTTCCATGACTCTTGTCATCAAAATGCCTCATGATCCTTTTAATCACAATGCTCCATGACTCCTTTCATCACTTGTTCCATGATACTTGTCATTGCACTGCCTTATGACCTTTTTCATAACAAGCTCCATGATACCAGTCATAACAATGCTCCATGACCATTGTTGTCACAATGCTCCATGCCCCTTTCAACACAATGCTCCATATCAAGTGTCATCAAAATGCTCCATGGCCTTTGTCATCACAATTATACATGGCCCCTGTAATCACAGTGCTCCATGACCCCTTTCATCACAATCCTCCATGACCACTGTCATCACAATGCCCCATGAACCCTGTCATCACAATTCTCCATGGCCCCTGTCATTACAATGCTCCATGACCACTGTCATCACAATGTTCCATGATCGCTGTAATCACAATGACCCATGAGATCTTTCCTCAGAAGGCTCCAGTACGCCTGTCTTAACAATGCTCCAATGCCCGTCTCATCACAATGCTCCATGATCCCTGTCAGCACAACTTTAAATGACAATTGTCATCACAATGCTCCATGACACCTGTCATCACAAAGTTGCCTGCCCATGTCATCAAAATGCTCCATGTCCCCTGTAATCACAATGATCTATTACACCTGTCATCACAAAGTTCCCTGCCCATGTCATCACAATGCTCCATTACCAATGTAATCAAAATGTTCGCCTGCCCTTGTCATCAAAATGCTCCATCACCCCTTTAATCACAATGCTCCATGAACCCTGTCATCACAATGTTCCATGACAGTTGTTAACACAATGCTCCATGACCCCTGTAATCACAATGTTCCATGCCCTTGTCATCACAAAACTCCAGAACTCTTGTCATCATAATGATGAATGCCCATGTCATCACAAAGCTCCATGATACTTGTCATCACAATGCTCCATGGCCTTTGTCATCACAATGTTCCATGGCCCCTGTCATCACAGTGCTCCATGATACCTTTCGTCACAATTCTAGATGACCACTGTCATCACAATGCCCCAAGACACATGTCATCACAATTAGCCATGGCCCTTGTCATCACAATGCTCCATCATCCGTGTCATCACAATGGTCCAGGACACTTGTCATCACAATGATCCATGACCACTTACATCACAATGCTCCTTGACCCTGTCATTTTATTGCTCCATGGCCTATGCATTCACAATGCTCCATGGCACCTGTAATCACATTTCTCCATGATCCTTTTCATCACAATATTCTATGACCACTCTCATCACAATACCCCATGACGCCTATCATCATAATGCTCCAAGGCCCCTCTCATCACAATGCTCCATGAACCCTGTCATCACAATGTTCCATGACACTTGTCATCCCAGTGCTCCATGATCCTTGTCATCACAATATTCACTGCCCATGTAATCACAATGCTCCTGGTCCCCTGTAATCACAATGCTCCGTACCCTTTTCATCACAATGCTCCAGAACTCTTGTCATCATAATGCTCCATGCCCGTGTCATCACAATGCTCCATGACCACTTTCATCACAATGCTCCTTGACCCCTGTCATCACAATCCTCCATGGCCTATGTATTCACAATGCTACATGGCCCCTGTAATCACATTGCTCCATGATCCATTTCATCACAATGTTCTATGGCCACTGTCATCACAATGCCACATTACACCTGTCATCACAATGCTCCATGACCCCTGTCAGCCCAATGTTCCATGACAGATGTCATAAGTATCCTCCATGGTCCCTGTATTCACAATGCTCCATTCCCTTGTCAACGCAATGCTCCAGAACTCTGGTCATCATAATGCTCGAAGAACCTTGTCATCACAACGCTCCATGACCCGTATCATCACAATGGTCCAGGACACTTGTCATCACAATGATCCATGACCACTTACATCACAATGCTCCTTGACTCCTGTCATCACAATGCTCCATAGCGTATTCATTCGAAATGCTACATGGTCCCTATAATCACATTGCTCCATGATCCATTTCGTCACAATGCTCTATGAACACTGTCATCACAATGCCACATTACACCTGTCATCACAATGCTCCATGGCCCCTGTCAGCACAATGTTCCATGACAGATGTCATCACAATGCTTTAGAACTCTTGTCTTCATAGTCCTCCATGCCCGTTTCATCACAATGCTCCATGACACTTGTCATCACAATACTCCATGGCCTTTGTCATCACAATGTTCCATGGTCCCTGTCATCACAGTGCTCCATGAATCCTTTCTTCATAATTCTAGATGACCACTGTCATCACAATTCGCCATGGCACCTGTCATCACAATGCTCCATGGCCTATGTATTCACAATTTTCCATGGCCCCTGAAATCACATTGCTCCATGATCCCTTTCATCACAATGCTGCATGCCCCCTGTCATCAAAATGCCCCGTGACACCTGTCATCACAATGCTCCATGGCCTTTATCATCACAATGCTCCATGACCCCTGTCATCACAATGCTCAATGACCCTTGTCATCACAATGCTCCATAGCCCCTGTAATCACAATGCTCCATGCCATTCTCATCACAATGCTCCAGACCTCTTGTCATCATAAGGCTCTATGCCCTTGTCCTCACAATGCTACATGACACGTGTCAGCACAATGTTCCTTGGCCTTTAACATCACAATGTTCCATGGCCCCTGTCATCCCAGTGCTCCAGTATAACTTCATCACAATGCTAGATGACCACTGTCATCACAATGCCCAATGACACCTGTCATCATAATTCGCCATGGCCCTTGACATCACAATGCTCCATGAACCGTGTCATCACAAGATTCCAGGACACTTGTCATCACAATGATCCTTGACTTCTTTCATCACAATGCTCCATAACCACTGTCATCACAAAGTTCCATGGCCCCTGTAATCACATTGCTCCATGATCCCTTTCATCACAATGCTCCACGACACTTCTCATCACAATGATCCCAGCCCTTGTCATCACAATGCTCCATGACCCTTCTCATCACAATGTTCCCTGCACTTTTCATCACAATGCTCCATGGACCCTGTAATCACAATGCTCCATGCCCTTGTCATCACAATTCTCCAGAACACTTGTAATCATAATGCCCCTTGCCCATGTCATCACAATGCTCTATGACACTTGTCATCAGAATCCTCCACGGCCTTTGTCATCAAAATGCTCCAAGTCCCCTTTCATCACCGTGTTCCATGATACCTTTCATCACACAGATAGATTACCACTGTCATCACTATGCCCCATGACACCTGGCATCACAATTCTCCATTGCCCTTTTCATCATAATCCTCCATGAAACGAGTCATCACAATGCTCCATGATCCGAGTCATCACAAGGTTCCAGGACACTTAACATCACAATGATCCTTGACCACTTTCATCACAATGCTCCATGGCACCTGTTATCTCAATGCTCCATGGCCTATGTATTCACAATGCTCCATGGCCCCTGTAATCACGGTTTTCCATGACCCCTTTCATCACAATCCTCCTTGACCACTGTCATCACAACGCCCCATGAAGCCTGTCATCACGATGCTCCAAGGCCACTATCATCACAATGCTCCATGATCCCTGTCATCCTAATGTTCCCTGCCCATGTCATCACAGTGCTCCTTGTCCCTTTTAATCACAATGCCACATACCCTTGTCATCACAATGCTCCATGGCCCCTGTAAACACAATGCTCCAGGCCCTTGCCATTACAATACTCCAGAACTCTTTTCATCATAATGCTCCATGCCCGTGTCATCACAATGTTCCAGGACACTTGTCACCACAATGTTCCATGGCCTTTGTCATCACAATGCTCCATGGCCCCTCTAATCATAGTGCTCCATGATACCTTTCATCACAATTCTAGATGACCACTGTCATCACAATGCCCCTTGACACATGTCATCATAATTGGCCAGGGCCCTTGACATCACAATGCTTGATGAACCATGTCATCACAATGTTCATGGACAATTGTCATCACAATGCTCCATGACAACTTACATCACAATGCTCCTTGACCCTTGTCATTTCATTGCTCCATGGCCCCTGTAATCACATTGCTCCATGATCCCCTTCATCACAATGCTCCATGATCCCTGTCATCACAATGCTCGAAGACCCTTGACATCACAATGCTCCATGGTCCCTATAATCACAATGCTCCATGCGCTTGTCATCACAGTGCTCCAGAATTCTTGTCATCAAAATATTCCATGGCCTTTGTCATCACAATGCTCCATGACCCCTGTCATCACAATGTTCCATGACTCTTGTCATCAAAATGCCTCATGATCCTTTTAATCACAATGCTCCATGACTCCTTTCATCACATGCTCCATGATACTTGTCATTACACTGCCCCATGACCTTTTTCATAACAATGCTCCATGATACCAGTCATCACAATGCTCCATGACCATTGTCGTCACAATGCTCCATGCCCCTTTCAACAAAATGCTCCATGACAACTGTTATCACAATGCTCCATGGCCTTTGTCATCACAATTATACATGGTCCCTGTAATCACAGTGCTCCATGACCCCTGTCATTACAATGCTCCATGACCACTGTCATCACCATACCCCATGAACCCAGTCATCACAATGATCCATAGCCCTTGTCATCACAATGCTCCATGATCCCTGTCATCACAATGTTCCATGACTCTTGTCATCAAAATGCCTCATGATCCTTTTAATCACAATGCTCCATGACTCCTTTCATCACTTGTTCCATGATACTTGTCATTGCACTGCCTTATGACCTTTTTCATAACAAGCTCCATGATACCAGTCATAACAATGCTCCATGACCATTGTTGTCACAATGCTCCATGCCCCTTTCAACACAATGCTCCATATCAAGTGTCATCAAAATGCTCCATGGCCTTTGTCATCACAATTATACATGGCCCCTGTAATCACAGTGCTCCATGACCCCTTTCATCACAATCCTCCATGACCACTGTCATCACAATGCCCCATGAACCCTGTCATCACAATTCTCCATGGCCCCTGTCATTACAATGCTCCATGACCACTGTCATCACAATGTTCCATGATCGCTGTAATCACAATGACCCATGAGATCTTTCCTCAGAAGGCTCCAGTACGCCTGTCTTAACAATGCTCCAATGCCCGTCTCATCACAATGCTCCATGATCCCTGTCAGCACAACTTTAAATGACAATTGTCATCACAATGCTCCATGACACCTGTCATCACAAAGTTGCCTGCCCATGTCATCAAAATGCTCCATGTCCCCTGTAATCGCAATGTTCTATTACACCTGTCATCACAAAGTTCCCTGCCCATGTCATCACAATGCTCCATTACCAATGTAATCAAAATGTTCGCCTGCCCTTGTCATCAAAATGCTCCATCACCCCTTTAATCACAATGCTCCATGAACCCTGTCATCACAATGTTCCATGACAGTTGTTAACACAATGCTCCATGACCCCTGTAATCACAATGCTCCATGCCCTTGTCATCACAAAACTCCAGAACTCTTGTCATCATAATGATGAATGCCCATGTCATCACAAAGCTCCATGATACTTGTCATCACAATGCTCCATGGCCTTTGTCATCACAATGTTCCATGGCCCCTGTCATCACAGTGCTCCATGATACCTTTCGTCACAATTCTAGATGACCACTGTCATCACAATGCCCCAAGACACATGTCATCACAATTAGCCATGGCCCTTGTCATCACAATGCTCCATCATCCGTGTCATCACAATGGTCCAGGACACTTGTCATCACAATGATCCATGACCACTTACATCACAATGCTCCTTGACCCTGTCATTTTATTGCTCCATGGCCTATGCATTCACAATGCTCCATGGCACCTGTAATCACATTTCTCCATGATCCTTTTCATCACAATATTCTATGACCACTCTCATCACAATACCCCATGACGCCTATCATCATAATGCTCCAAGGCCCCTCTCATCACAATGCTCCATGAACCCTGTCATCACAATGTTCCATGACACTTGTCATCCCAGTGCTCCATGATCCTTGTCATCACAATATTCACTGCCCATGTAATCACAATGCTCCTGGTCCCCTGTAATCACAATGCTCCGTACCCTTTTCATCACAATGCTCCAGAACTCTTGTCATCATAATGCTCCATGCCCGTGTCATCACAATGCTCCATGACCACTTTCATCACAATGCTCCTTGACCCCTGTCATCACAATCCTCCATGGCCTATGTATTCACAATGCTACATGGCCCCTGTAATCACATTGCTCCATGATCCATTTCATCACAATGTTCTATGGCCACTGTCATCACAATGCCACATTACACCTGTCATCACAATGCTCCATGACCCCTGTCAGCCCAATGTTCCATGACAGATGTCATAAGTATCCTCCATGGTCCCTGTATTCACAATGCTCCATTCCCTTGTCAACGCAATGCTCCAGAACTCTGGTCATCATAATGCTCGAAGAACCTTGTCATCACAACGCTCCATGACCCGTATCATCACAATGGTCCAGGACACTTGTCATCACAATGATCCATGACCACTTACATCACAATGCTCCTTGACTCCTGTCATCACAATGCTCCATAGCGTATTCATTCGAAATGCTACATGGTCCCTATAATCACATTGCTCCATGATCCATTTCGTCACAATGCTCTATGAACACTGTCATCACAATGCCACATTACACCTGTCATCACAATGCTCCATGGCCCCTGTCAGCACAATGTTCCATGACAGATGTCATCACAATGCTTTAGAACTCTTGTCTTCATAGTCCTCCATGCCCGTTTCATCACAATGCTCCATGACACTTGTCATCACAATACTCCATGGCCTTTGTCATCACAATGTTCCATGGTCCCTGTCATCACAGTGCTCCATGAATCCTTTCTTCATAATTCTAGATGACCACTGTCATCACAATTCGCCATGGCACCTGTCATCACAATGCTCCATGGCCTATGTATTCACAATTTTCCATGGCCCCTGAAATCACATTGCTCCATGATCCCTTTCATCACAATGCTGCATGCCCCCTGTCATCAAAAAGCCCCGTGACACCTGTCATCACAATGCTCCATGGCCTTTATCATCACAATGCTCCATGACCCCTGTCATCACAATGCTCAATGACCCTTGTCATCACAATGCTCCATAGCCCCTGTAATCACAATGCTCCATGCCATTCTCATCACAATGCTCCAGACCTCTTGTCATCATAAGGCTCTATGCCCTTGTCCTCACAATGCTACATGACACGTGTCAGCACAATGTTCCTTGGCCTTTAACATCACAATGTTCCATGGCCCCTGTCATCCCAGTGCTCCAGTATAACTTTCATCACAATGCTAGATGACCACTGTCATCACAATGCCCAATGACACCTGTCATCATAATTCGCCATGGCCCTTGACATCACAATGCTCCATGAACCGTGTCATCACAAGATTCCAGGACACTTGTCATCACAATGATCCTTGACTTCTTTCATCACAATGCTCCATAACCACTGTCATCACAAAGTTCCATGGCCCCTGTAATCACATTGCTCCATGATCCCTTTCATCACAATGCTCCACGACCCTTCTCATCACAATGATCCCAGCCCTTGTCATCACAATGCTCCATGACCCTTCTCATCACAATGTTCCCTGCACTTTTCATCACAATGCTCCATGGACCCTGTAATCACAATGCTCCATGCCCTTGTCATCACAATTCTCCAGAACACTTGTAATCATAATGCCCCTTGCCCATGTCATCACAATGCTCTATGACACTTGTCATCAGAATCCTCCACGGCCTTTGTCATCAAAATGCTCCAAGTCCCCTTTCATCACCGTGTTCCATGATACCTTTCATCACACAGCTAGATTACCACTGTCATCACTATGCCCCATGACACCTGGCATCACAATTCTCCATTGCCCTTTTCATCATAATCCTCCATGAAACGAGTCATCACAATGCTCCATGATCCGAGTCATCACAAGGTTCCAGGACACTTAACATCACAATGATCCTTGAGCACTTTCATCACAATGCTCCATGGCACCTGTTATCTCAATGCTCCATGGCCTATGTATTCACAATGCTCCATGGCCCCTGTAATCACGGTTTTCCATGACCCCTTTCATCACAATCCTCCTTGACCACTGTCATCACAACGCCCCATGAAGCCTGTCATCACGATGCTCCAAGGCCACTATCATCACAATGCTCCATGATCCCTGTCATCCTAATGTTCCCTGCCCATGTCATCACAGTGCTCCTTGTCCCTTTTAATCACAATGCCACATACCCTTGTCATCACAATGCTCCATGGCCCCTGTAAACACAATGCTCCAGGCCCTTGCCATTACAATACTCCAGAACTCTTTTCATCATAATGCTCCATGCCCGTGTCATCACAATGTTCCAGGACACTTGTCACCATAATGTTCCATGGCCTTTGTCATCACAATGCTCCATGGCCCCTCTAATCATAGTGCTCCATGATACCTTTCATCACAATTCTAGATGACCACTGTCATCACAATGCCCCTTGACACATGTCATCATAATTGGCCAGGGCCCTTGACATCACAATGCTTGATGAACCATGTCATCACAATGTTCATGGACAATTGTCATCACAATGCTCCATGACAACTTACATCACAATGCTCCTTGACCCTTGTCATTTCATTGCTCCATGGCCCCTGTAATCACATTGCTCCATGATCCCCTTCATCACAATGCTCCATGATCCCTGTCATCACAATGCTCGAAGACCCTTGACATCACAATGCTCCATGGTCCCTATAATCACAATGCTCCATGCGCTTGTCATCACAGTGCTCCAGAATTCTTGTCATCAAAATATTCCATGGCCTTTGTCATCACAATGCTCCATGACCCCTGTCATCACAATGTTCCATGACTCTTGTCATCAAAATGCCTCATGATCCTTTTAATCACAATGCTCCATGACTCCTTTCATCACATGCTCCATGATACTTGTCATTACACTGCCCCATGACCTTTTTCATAACAATGCTCCATGATACCAGTCATCACAATGCTCCATGACCATTGTCGTCACAATGCTCCATGCCCCTTTCAACAAAATGCTCCATGACAACTGTTATCACAATGCTCCATGGCCTTTGTCATCACAATTATACATGGTCCCTGTAATCACAGTGCTCCATGACCCCTTTCATCACAATGCTCCATGACCACTGTCATCACAATGCCCCATGACCCCTGTCATTACAATGCTCCATGACCACTGTCATCACCATACCCCATGAACCCAGTCATCACAATGCTCCATAGCCCTTGTCATCACAATGCTCCATGATCCCTGTCATCACAATGTTCCATGACTCTTGTCATCAAAATGCCTCATGATCCTTTTAATCACAATGCTCCATGACTCCTTTCATCACTTGTTCCATGATACTTGTCATTGCACTGCCTTATGACCTTTTTCATAACAAGCTCCATGATACCAGTCATAACAATGCTCCATGACCATTGTTGTCACAATGCTCCATGCCCCTTTCAACACAATGCTCCATATCAAGTGTCATCAAAATGCTCCATGGCCTTTGTCATCACAATTATACATGGCCCCTGTAATCACAGTGCTCCATGACCCCTTTCATCACAATCCTCCATGACCACTGTCATCACAATGCCCCATGAACCCTGTCATCACAATTCTCCATGGCCCCTGTCATTACAATGCTCCATGACCACTGTCATCACAATGTTCCATGATCGCTGTAATCACAATGACCCATGAGATCTTTCCTCAGAAGGCTCCAGTACGCCTGTCTTAACAATGCTCCAATGCCCGTCTCATCACAATGCTCCATGATCCCTGTCAGCACAACTTTAAATGACAATTGTCATCACAATGCTCCATGACACCTGTCATCACAAAGTTGCCTGCCCATGTCATCAAAATGCTCCATGTCCCCTGTAATCACAATGTTCTATTACACCTGTCATCACAAAGTTCCCTGCCCATGTCATCACAATGCTCCATTACCAATGTAATCAAAATGTTCGCCTGCCCTTGTCATCAAAATGCCCCATCACCCCTTTAATCACAATGCTCCATGAACCCTGTCATCACAATGTTTCATGACAGTTGTTAACACAATGCTCCATGACCCCTGTAATCACAATGCTCCATGCCCTTGTCATCACAAAACTCCAGAACTCTTGTCATCATAATGATGAATGCCCATGTCATCACAAAGCTCCATGATACTTGTCATCACAATGCTCCATGGCCTTTGTCATCACAATGTTCCATGGCCCCTGTCATCACAGTGCTCCATGATACCTTTCGTCACAATTCTAGATGACCACTGTCATCACAATGCCCCAAGACACATGTCATCACAATTAGCCATGGCCCTTGTCATCACAATGCTCCATCATCCGTGTCATCACAATGGTCCAGGACACTTGTCATCACAATGATCCATGACCACTTACATCACAATGCTCCTTGACCCTGTCATTTTATTGCTCCATGGCCTATGCATTCACAATGCTCCATGGCACCTGTAATCACATTTCTCCATGATCCTTTTCATCACAATATTCTATGACCACTCTCATCACAATACCCCATGACGCCTATCATCATAATGCTCCAAGGCCCCTCTCATCACAATGCTCCATGAACCCTGTCATCACAATGTTCCATGACACTTGTCATCCCAGTGCTCCATGATCCTTGTCATCACAATATTCACTGCCCATGTAATCACAATGCTCCTGGTCCCCTGTAATCACAATGCTCCGTACCCTTTTCATCACAATGCTCCAGAACTCTTGTCATCATAATTCTCCATGCCCGTGTCATCACAATGCTCCATGACCACTTTCATCACAATGCTCCTTGACCCCTGTCATCACAATCCTCCATGGCCTATGTATTCACAATGCTACATGGCCCCTGTAATCACATTGCTCCATGATCCATTTCATCACAATGTTCTATGGCCACTGTCATCACAATGCCACATTACACCTGTCATCACAATGCTCCATGACCCCTGTCAGCCCAATGTTCCATGACAGATGTCATAAGTATCCTCCATGGTCCCTGTATTCACAATGCTCCATTCCCTTGTCAACGCAATGCTCCAGAACTCTGGTCATCATAATGCTCGAAGAACCTTGTCATCACAACGCTCCATGACCCGTATCATCACAATGGTCCAGGACACTTGTCATCACAATGATCCATGACCACTTACATCACAATGCTCCTTGACTCCTGTCATCACAATGCTCCATAGCGTATTCATTCGAAATGCTACATGGTCCCTATAATCACATTGCTCCATGATCCATTTCGTCACAATGCTCTATGAACACTGTCATCACAATGCCACATTACACCTGTCATCACAATGCTCCATGGCCCCTGTCAGCACAATGTTCCATGACAGATGTCATCACAATGCTTTAGAACTCTTGTCTTCATAGTCCTCCATGCCCGTTTCATCACAATGCTCCATGACACTTGTCATCACAATACTCCATGGCCTTTGTCATCACAATGTTCCATGGTCCCTGTCATCACAGTGCTCCATGAATCCTTTCTTCATAATTCTAGATGACCACTGTCATCACAATTCGCCATGGCACCTGTCATCACAATGCTCCATGGCCTATGTATTCACAATTTTCCATGGCCCCTGAAATCACATTGCTCCATGATCCCTTTCATCACAATGCTGCATGCCCCCTGTCATCAAAATGCCCCGTGACACCTGTCATCACAATGCTCCATGGCCTTTATCATCACAATGCTCCATGACCCCTGTCATCACAATGCTCAATGACCCTTGTCATCACAATGCTCCATAGCCCCTGTAATCACAATGCTCCATGCCATTCTCATCACAATGCTCCAGACCTCTTGTCATCATAAGGCTCTATGCCCTTGTCCTCACAATGCTACATGACACGTGTCAGCACAATGTTCCTTGGCCTTTAACATCACAATGTTCCATGGCCCCTGTCATCCCAGTGCTCCAGTATAACTTTCATCACAATGCTAGATGACCACTGTCATCACAATGCCCAATGACACCTGTCATCATAATTCGCCATGGCCCTTGACATCACAATGCTCCATGAACCGTGTCATCACAAGATTCCAGGACACTTGTCATCACAATGATCCTTGACTTCTTTCATCACAATGCTCCATAACCACTGTCATCACAAAGTTCCATGGCCCCTGTAATCACATTGCTCCATGATCCCTTTCATCACAATGCTCCACGACCCTTCTCATCACAATGATCCCAGCCCTTGTCATCACAATGCTCCATGACCCTTCTCATCACAATGTTCCCTGCACTTTTCATCACAATGCTCCATGGACCCTGTAATCACAATGCTCCATGCCCTTGTCATCACAATTCTCCAGAACACTTGTAATCATAATGCCCCTTGCCCATGTCATCACAATGCTCTATGACACTTGTCATCAGAATCCTCCACGGCCTTTGTCATCAAAATGCTCCAAGTCCCCTTTCATCACCGTGTTCCATGATACCTTTCATCACACAGCTAGATTACCACTGTCATCACTATGCCCCATGACACCTGGCATCACAATTCTCCATTGCCCTTTTCATCATAATCCTCCATGAAACGAGTCATCACAATGCTCCATGATCCGAGTCATCACAAGGTTCCAGGACACTTAACATCACAATGATCCTTGACCACTTTCATCACAATGCTCCATGGCACCTGTTATCTCAATGCTCCATGGCCTATGTATTCACAATGCTCCATGGCCCCTGTAATCACGGTTTTCCATGACCCCTTTCATCACAATCCTCCTTGACCACTGTCATCACAACGCCCCATGAAGCCTGTCATCACGATGCTCCAAGGCCACTATCATCACAATGCTCCATGATCCCTGTCATCCTAATGTTCCCTGCCCATGTCATCACAGTGCTCCTTGTCCCTTTTAATCACAATGCCACATACCCTTGTCATCACAATGCTCCATGGCCCCTGTAAACACAATGCTCCAGGCCCTTGCCATTACAATACTCCAGAACTCTTTTCATCATAATGCTCCATGCCCGTGTCATCACAATGTTCCAGGACACTTGTCACCACAATGTTCCATGGCCTTTGTCATCACAATGCTCCATGGCCCCTCTAATCATAGTGCTCCATGATACCTTTCATCACAATTCTAGATGACCACTGTCATCACAATGCCCCTTGACACATGTCATCATAATTGGCCAGGGCCCTTGACATCACAATGCTTGATGAACCATGTCATCACAATGTTCATGGACAATTGTCATCACAATGCTCCATGACAACTTACATCACAATGCTCCTTGACCCTTGTCATTTCATTGCTCCATGGCCCCTGTAATCACATTGCTCCATGATCCCCTTCATCACAATGCTCCATGATCCCTGTCATCACAATGCTCGAAGACCCTTGACATCACAATGCTCCATGGTCCCTATAATCACAATGCTCCATGCGCTTGTCATCACAGTGCTCCAGAATTCTTGTCATCAAAATATTCCATGGCCTTTGTCATCACAATGCTCCATGACCCCTGTCATCACAATGTTCCATGACTCTTGTCATCAAAATGCCTCATGATCCTTTTAATCACAATGCTCCATGACTCCTTTCATCACATGCTCCATGATACTTGTCATTACACTGCCCCATGACCTTTTTCATAACAATGCTCCATGATACCAGTCATCACAATGCTCCATGACCATTGTCGTCACAATGCTCCATGCCCCTTTCAACAAAATGCTCCATGACAACTGTTATCACAATGCTCCATGGCCTTTGTCATCACAATTATACATGGTCCCTGTAATCACAGTGCTCCATGACCCCTTTCATCACAATGCTCCATGACCACTGTCATCACAATGCCCCATGACCCCTGTCATTACAATGCTCCATGACCACTGTCATCACCATACCCCATGAACCCAGTCATCACAATGCTCCATAGCCCTTGTCATCACAATGCTCCATGATCCCTGTCATCACAATGTTCCATGACTCTTGTCATCAAAATGCCTCATGATCCTTTTAATCACAATGCTCCATGACTCCTTTCATCACTTGTTCCATGATACTTGTCATTGCACTGCCTTATGACCTTTTTCATAACAAGCTCCATGATACCAGTCATAACAATGCTCCATGACCATTGTTGTCACAATGCTCCATGCCCCTTTCAACACAATGCTCCATATCAAGTGTCATCAAAATGCTCCATGGCCTTTGTCATCACAATTATACATGGCCCCTGTAATCACAGTGCTCCATGACCCCTTTCATCACAATCCTCCATGACCACTGTCATCACAATGCCCCATGAACCCTGTCATCACAATTCTCCATGGCCCCTGTCATTACAATGCTCCATGACCACTGTCATCACAATGTTCCATGATCGCTGTAATCACAATGACCCATGAGATCTTTCCTCAGAAGGCTCCAGTACGCCTGTCTTAACAATGCTCCAATGCCCGTCTCATCACAATGCTCCATGATCCCTGTCAGCACAACTTTAAATGACAATTGTCATCACAATGCTCCATGACACCTGTCATCACAAAGTTGCCTGCCCATGTCATCAAAATGCTCCATGTCCCCTGTAATCACAATGTTCTATTACACCTGTCATCACAAAGTTCCCTGCCCATGTCATCACAATGCTCCATTACCAATGTAATCAAAATGTTCGCCTGCCCTTGTCATCAAAATGCTCCATCACCCCTTTAATCACAATGTTCCATGATCCGAGTCATCACAAGGTTCCAGGACACTTAACATCACAATGATCCTTGACCACTTTCATCACAATGCTCCATGGCACCTGTTATCTCAATGCTCCATGGCCTATGTATTCACAATGCTCCATGGCCCCTGTAATCACGGTTTTCCATGACCCATTTCATCACAATCCTCCTTGACCACTGTCATCACAACGCCCCATGAAGCCTGTCATCACGATGCTCCAAGGCCACTATCATCACAATGCTCCATGATCCCTGTCATCCTAATGTTCCCTGCCCATGTCATCACAGTGCTCCTTGTCCCTTTTAATCACAATGCCACATACCCTTGTCATCACAATGCTCCATGGCCCCTGTAAACACAATGCTCCAGGCCCTTGCCATTACAATACTCCAGAACTCTTTTCATCATAATGCTCCATGCCCGTGTCATCACAATGTTCCAGGACACTTGTCACCACAATGTTCCATGGCCTTTGTCATCACAATGCTCCATGGCCCCTCTAATCATAGTGCTCCATGATACCTTTCATCACAATTCTAGATGACCACTGTCATCACAATGCCCCTTGACACATGTCATCATAATTTGCCAGGGCCCTTGACATCACAATGCTTGATGAACCATGTCATCACAATGTTCATGGACAATTGTCATCACAATGCTCCATGACAACTTACATCACAATGCTCCTTGACCCTTGTCATTTCATTGCACCATGGCCCCTGTAATCACATTGCTCCATGATCCCCTTCATCACAATGCTCCATGATCCCTGTCATCACAATGCTCGAAGACCCTTGACATCACAATGCTCCATGGTCCCTATAATCACAATGCTCCATGCGCTTGTCATCACAGTGCTCCAGAATTCTTGTCATCAAAATATTCCATGGCCTTTGTCATCACAATGCTCCATGACCCCTGTCATCACAATGTTCCATGACTCTTGTCATCAAAATGCCTCATGATCCTTTTAATCACAATGCTCCATGACTCCTTTCATCACATGCTCCATGATACTTGTCATTACACTGCCCCATGACCTTTTTCATAACAATGCTCCATGATACCAGTCATCACAATGCTCCATGACCATTGTCGTCACAATGCTCCATGCCCCTTTCAACAAAATGCTCCATGACAACTGTTATCACAATGCTCCATGGCCTTTGTCATCACAATTATACATGGTCCCTGTAATCACAGTGCTCCATGACCCCTTTCATCACAATGCTCCATGACCACTGTCATCACAATGCCCCATGACCCCTGTCATTACAATGCTCCATGACCACTGTCATCACCATACCCCATGAACCCAGTCATCACAATGCTCCATAGCCCTTGTCATCACAATGCTCCATGATCCCTGTCATCACAATGTTCCATGACTCTTGTCATCAAAATGCCTCATGATCCTTTTAATCACAATGCTCCATGACTCCTTTCATCACTTGTTCCATGATACTTGTCATTGCACTGCCTTATGACCTTTTTCATAACAAGCTCCATGATACCAGTCATAACAATGCTCCATGACCATTGTTGTCACAATGCTCCATGCCCCTTTCAACACAATGCTCCATATCAAGTGTCATCAAAATGCTCCATGGCCTTTGTCATCACAATTATACATGGCCCCTGTAATCACAGTGCTCCATGACCCCTTTCATCACAATCCTCCATGACCACTGTCATCACAATGCCCCATGAACCCTGTCATCACAATTCTCCATGGCCCCTGTCATTACAATGCTCCATGACCACTGTCATCACAATGTTCCATGATCGCTGTAATCACAATGACCCATGAGATCTTTCCTCAGAAGGCTCCAGTACGCCTGTCTTAACAATGCTCCAATGCCCGTCTCATCACAATGCTCCATGATCCCTGTCAGCACAACTTTAAATGACAATTGTCATCACAATGCTCCATGACACCTGTCATCACAAAGTTGCCTGCCCATGTCATCAAAATGCTCCATGTCCCCTGTAATCACAATGTTCTATTACACCTGTCATCACAAAGTTCCCTGCCCATGTCATCACAATGCTCCATTACCAATGTAATCAAAATGTTCGCCTGCCCTTGTCATCAAAATGCTCCATCACCCCTTTAATCACAATGCTCCATGAACCCTGTCATCACAATGTTCCATGACAGTTGTTAACACAATGCTCCATGACCCCTGTAATCACAATGCTCCATGCCCTTGTCATCACAAAACTCCAGAACTCTTGTCATCATAATGATGAATGCCCATGTCATCACAAAGCTCCATGATACTTGTCATCACAATGCTCCATGGCCTTTGTCATCACAATGTTCCATGGCCCCTGTCATCACAGTGCTCCATGATACCTTTCGTCACAATTCTAGATGACCACTGTCATCACAATGCCCCAAGACACATGTCATCACAATTAGCCATGGCCCTTGTCATCACAATGCTCCATCATCCGTGTCATCACAATGGTCCAGGACACTTGTCATCACAATGATCCATGACCACTTACATCACAATGCTCCTTGACCCTGTCATTTTATTGCTCCATGGCCTATGCATTCACAATGCTCCATGGCACCTGTAATCACATTTCTCCATGATCCTTTTCATCACAATATTCTATGACCACTCTCATCACAATACCCCATGACGCCTATCATCATAATGCTCCAAGGCCCCTCTCATCACAATGCTCCATGAACCCTGTCATCACAATGTTCCATGACACTTGTCATCCCAGTGCTCCATGATCCTTGTCATCACAATATTCACTGCCCATGTAATCACAATGCTCCTGGTCCCCTGTAATCACAATGCTCCGTACCCTTTTCATCACAATGCTCCAGAACTCTTGTCATCATAATGCTCCATGCCCGTGTCATCACAATGCTCCATGACCACTTTCATCACAATGCTCCTTGACCCCTGTCATCACAATCCTCCATGGCCTATGTATTCACAATGCTACATGGCCCCTGTAATCACATTGCTCCATGATCCATTTCATCACAATGTTCTATGGCCACTGTCATCACAATGCCACATTACACCTGTCATCACAATGCTCCATGACCCCTGTCAGCCCAATGTTCCATGACAGATGTCATAAGTATCCTCCATGGTCCCTGTATTCACAATGCTCCATTCCCTTGTCAACGCAATGCTCCAGAACTCTGGTCATCATAATGCTCGAAGAACCTTGTCATCACAACGCTCCATGACCCGTATCATCACAATGGTCCAGGACACTTGTCATCACAATGATCCATGACCACTTACATCACAATGCTCCTTGACTCCTGTCATCACAATGCTCCATAGCGTATTCATTCGAAATGCTACATGGTCCCTATAATCACATTGCTCCATGATCCATTTCGTCACAATGCTCTATGAACACTGTCATCACAATGCCACATTACACCTGTCATCACAATGCTCCATGGCCCCTGTCAGCACAATGTTCCATGACAGATGTCATCACAATGCTTTAGAACTCTTGTCTTCATAGTCCTCCATGCCCGTTTCATCACAATGCTCCATGACACTTGTCATCACAATACTCCATGGCCTTTGTCATCACAATGTTCCATGGTCCCTGTCATCACAGTGCTCCATGAATCCTTTCTTCATAATTCTAGATGACCACTGTCATCACAATTCGCCATGGCACCTGTCATCACAATGCTCCATGGCCTATGTATTCACAATTTTCCATGGCCCCTGAAATCACATTGCTCCATGATCCCTTTCATCACAATGCTGCATGCCCCCTGTCATCAAAATGCCCCGTGACACCTGTCATCACAATGCTCCATGGCCTTTATCATCACAATGCTCCATGACCCCTGTCATCACAATGCTCAATGACCCTTGTCATCACAATGCTCCATAGCCCCTGTAATCACAATGCTCCATGCCATTCTCATCACAATGCTCCAGACCTCTTGTCATCATAAGGCTCTATGCCCTTGTCCTCACAATGCTACATGACACGTGTCAGCACAATGTTCCTTGGCCTTTAACATCACAATGTTCCATGGCCCCTGTCATCCCAGTGCTCCAGTATAACTTTCATCACAATGCTAGATGACCACTGTCATCACAATGCCCAATGACACCTGTCATCATAATTCGCCATGGCCCTTGACATCACAATGCTCCATGAACCGTGTCATCACAAGATTCCAGGACACTTGTCATCACAATGATCCTTGACTTCTTTCATCACAATGCTCCATAACCACTGTCATCACAAAGTTCCATGGCCCCTGTAATCACATTGCTCCATGATCCCTTTCATCACAATGCTCCACGACCCTTCTCATCACAATGATCCCAGCCCTTGTCATCACAATGCTCCATGACCCTTCTCATCACAATGTTCCCTGCACTTTTCATCACAATGCTCCATGGACCCTGTAATCACAATGCTCCATGCCCTTGTCATCACAATTCTCCAGAACACTTGTAATCATAATGCCCCTTGCCCATGTCATCACAATGCTCTATGACACTTGTCATCAGAATCCTCCACGGCCTTTGTCATCAAAATGCTCCAAGTCCCCTTTCATCACCGTGTTCCATGATACCTTTCATCACACAGCTAGATTACCACTGTCATCACTATGCCCCATGACACCTGGCATCACAATTCTCCATTGCCCTTTTCATCATAATCCTCCATGAAACGAGTCATCACAATGCTCCATGATCCGAGTCATCACAAGGTTCCAGGACACTTAACATCACAATGATCCTTGACCACTTTCATCACAATGCTCCATGGCACCTGTTATCTCAATGCTCCATGGCCTATGTATTCACAATGCTCCATGGCCCCTGTAATCACGGTTTTCCATGACCCCTTTCATCACAATCCTCCTTGACCACTGTCATCACAACGCCCCATGAAGCCTGTCATCACGATGCTCCAAGGCCACTATCATCACAATGCTCCATGATCCCTGTCATCCTAATGTTCCCTGCCCATGTCATCACAGTGCTCCTTGTCCCTTTTAATCACAATGCCACATACCCTTGTCATCACAATGCTCCATGGCCCCTGTAAACACAATGCTCCAGGCCCTTGCCATTACAATACTCCAGAACTCTTTTCATCATAATGCTCCATGCCCGTGTCATCACAATGTTCCTGGACACTTGTCACCACAATGTTCCATGGCCTTTGTCATCACAATGCTCCATGGCCCCTCTAATCATAGTGCTCCATGATACCTTTCATCACAATTCTAGATGACCACTGTCATCACAATGCCCCTTGACACATGTCATCATAATTGGCCAGGGCCCTTGACATCACAATGCTTGATGAACCATGTCATCACAATGTTCATGGACAATTGTCATCACAATGCTCCATGACAACTTACATCACAATGCTCCTTGACCCTTGTCATTTCATTGCTCCATGGCCCCTGTAATCACATTGCTCCATGATCCCCTTCATCACAATGCTCCATGATCCCTGTCATCACAATGCTCGAAGACCCTTGACATCACAATGCTCCATGGTCCCTATAATCACAATGCTCCATGCGCTTGTCATCACAGTGCTCCAGAATTCTTGTCATCAAAATATTCCATGGCCTTTGTCATCACAATGCTCCATGACCCCTGTCATCACAATGTTCCATGACTCTTGTCATCAAAATGCCTCATGATCCTTTTAATCACAATGCTCCATGATACTTGTCATTACACTGCCCCATGACCTTTTTCATAACAATGCTCCATGATACCAGTCATCACAATGCTCCATGACCATTGTCGTCACAATGCTCCATGCCCCTTTCAACAAAATGCTCCATGACAACTGTTATCACAATGCTCCATGGCCTTTGTCATCACAATTATACATGGTCCCTGTAATCACAGTGCTCCATGACCCCTGTCATTACAATGCTCCATGACCACTGTCATCACCATACCCCATGAACCCAGTCATCACAATGCTCCATAGCCCTTGTCATCACAATGCTCCATGATCCCTGTCATCACAATGTTCCATGACTCTTGTCATCAAAATGCCTCATGATCCTTTTAATCACAATGCTCCATGACTCCTTTCATCACTTGTTCCATGATACTTGTCATTGCACTGCCTTATGACCTTTTTCATAACAAGCTCCATGATACCAGTCATAACAATGCTCCATGACCATTGTTGTCACAATGCTCCATGCCCCTTTCAACACAATGCTCCATATCAAGTGTCATCAAAATGCTCCATGGCCTTTGTCATCACAATTATACATGGCCCCTGTAATCACAGTGCTCCATGACCCCTTTCATCACAATCCTCCATGACCACTGTCATCACAATGCCCCATGAACCCTGTCATCACAATTCTCCATGGCCCCTGTCATTACAATGCTCCATGACCACTGTCATCACAATGTTCCATGATCGCTGTAATCACAATGACCCATGAGATCTTTCCTCAGAAGGCTCCAGTACGCCTGTCTTAACAATGCTCCAATGCCCGTCTCATCACAATGCTCCATGATCCCTGTCAGCACAACTTTAAATGACAATTGTCATCACAATGCTCCATGACACCTGTCATCACAAAGTTGCCTGCCCATGTCATCAAAATGCTCCATGTCCCCTGTAATCACAATGTTCTATTACACCTGTCATCACAAAGTTCCCTGCCCATGTCATCACAATGCTCCATTACCAATGTAATCAAAATGTTCGCCTGCCCTTGTCATCAAAATGCTCCATCACCCCTTTAATCACAATGCTCCATGAACCCTGTCATCACAATGTTCCATGACAGTTGTTAACACAATGCTCCATGACCCCTGTAATCACAATGCTCCATGCCCTTGTCATCACAAAACTCCAGAACTCTTGTCATCATAATGATGAATGCCCATGTCATCACAAAGCTCCATGATACTTGTCATCACAATGCTCCATGGCCTTTGTCATCACAATGTTCCATGGCCCCTGTCATCACAGTGCTCCATGATACCTTTCGTCACAATTCTAGATGACCACTGTCATCACAATGCCCCAAGACACATGTCATCACAATTAGCCATGGCCCTTGTCATCACAATGCTCCATCATCCGTGTCATCACAATGGTCCAGGACACTTGTCATCACAATGATCCATGACCACTTACATCACAATGCTCCTTGACCCTGTCATTTTATTGCTCCATGGCCTATGCATTCACAATGCTCCATGGCACCTGTAATCACATTTCTCCATGATCCTTTTCATCACAATATTCTATGACCACTCTCATCACAATACCCCATGACGCCTATCATCATAATGCTCCAAGGCCCCTCTCATCACAATGCTCCATGAACCCTGTCATCACAATGTTCCATGACACTTGTCATCCCAGTGCTCCATGATCCTTGTCATCACAATATTCACTGCCCATGTAATCACAATGCTCCTGGTCCCCTGTAATCACAATGCTCCGTACCCTTTTCATCACAATGCTCCAGAACTCTTGTCATCATAATGCTCCATGCCCGTGTCATCACAATGCTCCATGACCACTTTCATCACAATGCTCCTTGACCCCTGTCATCACAATCCTCCATGGCCTATGTATTCACAATGCTACATGGCCCCTGTAATCACATTGCTCCATGATCCATTTCATCACAATGTTCTATGGCCACTGTCATCACAATGCCACATTACACCTGTCATCACAATGCTCCATGACCCCTGTCAGCCCAATGTTCCATGACAGATGTCATAAGTATCCTCCATGGTCCCTGTATTCACAATGCTCCATTCCCTTGTCAACGCAATGCTCCAGAACTCTGGTCATCATAATGCTCGAAGAAACTTGTCATCACACCGCTCCAGAACTCTGGTCATCATAATGCTCGAAGAACCTTGTCATCACAACGCTCCATGACCCGTATCATCACAATGGTCCAGGACACTTGTCATCACAATGATCCATGACCACTTACATCACAATGCTCCTTGACTCCTGTCATCACAATGCTCCATAGCGTATTCATTCGAAATGCTACATGGTCCCTATAATCACATTGCTCCATGATCCATTTCGTCACAATGCTCTATGAACACTGTCATCACAATGCCACATTACACCTGTCATCACAATGCTCCATGGCCCCTGTCAGCACAATGTTCCATGACAGATGTCATCACAATGCTTTAGAACTCTTGTCTTCATAGTCCTCCATGCCCGTTTCATCACAATGCTCCATGACACTTGTCATCACAATACTCCATGGCCTTTGTCATCACAATGTTCCATGGTCCCTGTCATCACAGTGCTCCATGAATCCTTTCTTCATAATTCTAGATGACCACTGTCATCACAATTTGCCATGGCACCTGTCATCACAATGCTCCATGGCCTATGTATTCACAATTTTCCATGGCCCCTGAAATCACATTGCTCCATGATCCCTTTCATCACAATGCTGCATGCCCCCTGTCATCAAAATGCCCCGTGACACCTGTCATCACAATGCTCCATGGCCTTTATCATCACAATGCTCCATGACCCCTGTCATCACAATGCTCAATGACCCTTGTCATCACAATGCTCCATAGCCCCTGTAATCACAATGCTCCATGCCATTCTCATCACAATGCTCCAGACCTCTTGTCATCATAAGGCTCTATGCCCTTGTCCTCACAATGCTACATGACACGTGTCAGCACAATGTTCCTTGGCCTTTAACATCACAATGTTCCATGGCCCCTGTCATCCCAGTGCTCCAGTATAACTTTCATCACAATGCTAGATGACCACTGTCATCACAATGCCCAATGACACCTGTCATCATAATTCGCCATGGCCCTTGACATCACAATGCTCCATGAACCGTGTCATCACAAGATTCCAGGACACTTGTCATCACAATGATCCTTGACTTCTTTCATCACAATGCTCCATAACCACTGTCATCACAAAGTTCCATGGCCCCTGTAATCACATTGCTCCATGATCCCTTTCATCACAATGCTCCACGACCCTTCTCATCACAATGATCCCAGCCCTTGTCATCACAATGCTCCATGACCCTTCTCATCACAATGTTCCCTGCACTTTTCATCACAATGCTCCATGGACCCTGTAATCACAATGCTCCATGCCCTTGTCATCACAATTCTCCAGAACACTTGTAATCATAATGCCCCTTGCCCATGTCATCACAATGCTCTATGACACTTGTCATCAGAATCCTCCACGGCCTTTGTCATCAAAATGCTCCAAGTCCCCTTTCATCACCGTGTTCCATGATACCTTTCATCACACAGCTAGATTACCACTGTCATCACTATGCCCCATGACACCTGGCATCACAATTCTCCATTGCCCTTTTCATCATAATCCTCCATGAAACGAGTCATCACAATGCTCCATGATCCGAGTCATCACAAGGTTCCAGGACACTTAACATCACAATGATCCTTGACCACTTTCATCACAATGCTCCATGGCACCTGTTATCTCAATGCTCCATGGCCTATGTATTCACAATGCTCCATGGCCCCTGTAATCACGGTTTTCCATGACCCCTTTCATCACAATCCTCCTTGACCACTGTCATCACAACGCCCCATGAAGCCTGTCATCACGATGCTCCAAGGCCACTATCATCACAATGCTCCATGATCCCTGTCATCCTAATGTTCCCTGCCCATGTCATCACAGTGCTCCTTGTCCCTTTTAATCACAATGCCACATACCCTTGTCATCACAATGCTCCATGGCCCCTGTAAACACAATGCTCCAGGCCCTTGCCATTACAATACTCCAGAACTCTTTTCATCATAATGCTCCATGCCCGTGTCATCACAATGTTCCTGGACACTTGTCACCACAATGTTCCATGGCCTTTGTCATCACAATGCTCCATGGCCCCTCTAATCATAGTGCTCCATGATACCTTTCATCACAATTCTAGATGACCACTGTCATCACAATGCCCCTTGACACATGTCATCATAATTGGCCAGGGCCCTTGACATCACAATGCTTGATGAACCATGTCATCACAATGTTCATGGACAATTGTCATCACAATGCTCCATGACAACTTACATCACAATGCTCCTTGACCCTTGTCATTTCATTGCTCCATGGCCCCTGTAATCACATTGCTCCATGATCCCCTTCATCACAATGCTCCATGATCCCTGTCATCACAATGCTCGAAGACCCTTGACATCACAATGCTCCATGGTCCCTATAATCACAATGCTCCATGCGCTTGTCATCACAGTGCTCCAGAATTCTTGTCATCAAAATATTCCATGGCCTTTGTCATCACAATGCTCCATGACCCCTGTCATCACAATGTTCCATGACTCTTGTCATCAAAATGCCTCATGATCCTTTTAATCACAATGCTCCATGATACTTGTCATTACACTGCCCCATGACCTTTTTCATAACAATGCTCCATGATACCAGTCATCACAATGCTCCATGACCATTGTCGTCACAATGCTCCATGCCCCTTTCAACAAAATGCTCCATGACAACTGTTATCACAATGCTCCATGGCCTTTGTCATCACAATTATACATGGTCCCTGTAATCACAGTGCTCCATGACCCCTGTCATTACAATGCTCCATGACCACTGTCATCACCATACCCCATGAACCCAGTCATCACAATGCTCCATAGCCCTTGTCATCACAATGCTCCATGATCCCTGTCATCACAATGTTCCATGACTCTTGTCATCAAAATGCCTCATGATCCTTTTAATCACAATGCTCCATGACTCCTTTCATCACTTGTTCCATGATACTTGTCATTGCACTGCCTTATGACCTTTTTCATAACAAGCTCCATGATACCAGTCATAACAATGCTCCATGACCATTGTTGTCACAATGCTCCATGCCCCTTTCAACACAATGCTCCATATCAAGTGTCATCAAAATGCTCCATGGCCTTTGTCATCACAATTATACATGGCCCCTGTAATCACAGTGCTCCATGACCCCTTTCATCACAATCCTCCATGACCACTGTCATCACAATGCCCCATGAACCCTGTCATCACAATTCTCCATGGCCCCTGTCATTACAATGCTCCATGACCACTGTCATCACAATGTTCCATGATCGCTGTAATCACAATGACCCATGAGATCTTTCCTCAGAAGGCTCCAGTACGCCTGTCTTAACAATGCTCCAATGCCCGTCTCATCACAATGCTCCATGATCCCTGTCAGCACAACTTTAAATGACAATTGTCATCACAATGCTCCATGACACCTGTCATCACAAAGTTGCCTGCCCATGTCATCAAAATGCTCCATGTCCCCTGTAATCACAATGTTCTATTACACCTGTCATCACAAAGTTCCCTGCCCATGTCATCACAATGCTCCATTACCAATGTAATCAAAATGTTCGCCTGCCCTTGTCATCAAAATGCTCCATCACCCCTTTAATCACAATGCTCCATGAACCCTGTCATCACAATGTTCCATGACAGTTGTTAACACAATGCTCCATGACCCCTGTAATCACAATGCTCCATGCCCTTGTCATCACAAAACTCCAGAACTCTTGTCATCATAATGATGAATGCCCATGTCATCACAAAGCTCCATGATACTTGTCATCACAATGCTCCATGGCCTTTGTCATCACAATGTTCCATGGCCCCTGTCATCACAGTGCTCCATGATACCTTTCGTCACAATTCTAGATGACCACTGTCATCACAATGCCCCAAGACACATGTCATCACAATTAGCCATGGCCCTTGTCATCACAATGCTCCATCATCCGTGTCATCACAATGGTCCAGGACACTTGTCATCACAATGATCCATGACCACTTACATCACAATGCTCCTTGACCCTGTCATTTTATTGCTCCATGGCCTATGCATTCACAATGCTCCATGGCACCTGTAATCACATTTCTCCATGATCCTTTTCATCACAATATTCTATGACCACTCTCATCACAATACCCCATGACGCCTATCATCATAATGCTCCAAGGCCCCTCTCATCACAATGCTCCATGAACCCTGTCATCACAATGTTCCATGACACTTGTCATCCCAGTGCTCCATGATCCTTGTCATCACAATATTCACTGCCCATGTAATCACAATGCTCCTGGTCCCCTGTAATCACAATGCTCCGTACCCTTTTCATCACAATGCTCCAGAACTCTTGTCATCATAATGCTCCATGCCCGTGTCATCACAATGCTCCATGACCACTTTCATCACAATGCTCCTTGACCCCTGTCATCACAATCCTCCATGGCCTATGTATTCACAATGCTACATGGCCCCTGTAATCACATTGCTCCATGATCCATTTCATCACAATGTTCTATGGCCACTGTCATCACAATGCCACATTACACCTGTCATCACAATGCTCCATGACCCCTGTCAGCCCAATGTTCCATGACAGATGTCATAAGTATCCTCCATGGTCCCTGTATTCACAATGCTCCATTCCCTTGTCAACGCAATGCTCCAGAACTCTGGTCATCATAATGCTCGAAGAAACTTGTCATCACACCGCTCCAGAACTCTGGTCATCATAATGCTCGAAGAACCTTGTCATCACAACGCTCCATGACCCGTATCATCACAATGGTCCAGGACACTTGTCATCACAATGATCCATGACCACTTACATCACAATGCTCCTTGACTCCTGTCATCACAATGCTCCATAGCGTATTCATTCGAAATGCTACATGGTCCCTATAATCACATTGCTCCATGATCCATTTCGTCACAATGCTCTATGAACACTGTCATCACAATGCCACATTACACCTGTCATCACAATGCTCCATGGCCCCTGTCAGCACAATGTTCCATGACAGATGTCATCACAATGCTTTAGAACTCTTGTCTTCATAGTCCTCCATGCCCGTTTCATCACAATGCTCCATGACACTTGTCATCACAATACTCCATGGCCTTTGTCATCACAATGTTCCATGGTCCCTGTCATCATAGTGCTCCATGAATCCTTTCTTCATAATTCTAGATGACCACTGTCATCACAATTCGCCATGGCACCTGTCATCACAATGCTCCATGGCCTATGTATTCACAATTTTCCATGGCCCCTGAAATCACATTGCTCCATGATCCCTTTCATCACAATGCTGCATGCCCCCTGTCATCAAAATGCCCCGTGACACCTGTCATCACAATGCTCCATGGCCTTTATCATCACAATGCTCCATGACCCCTGTCATCACAATGCTCAATGACCCTTGTCATCACAATGCTCCATAGCCCCTGTAATCACAATGCTCCATGCCATTCTCATCACAATGCTCCAGACCTCTTGTCATCATAAGGCTCTATGCCCTTGTCCTCACAACGCTACATGACACGTGTCAGCACAATGTTCCTTGGCCTTTAACATCACAATGTTCCATGGCCCCTGTCATCCCAGTGCTCCAGTATAACTTTCATCACAATGCTAGATGACCACTGTCATCACAATGCCCAATGACACCTGTCATCATAATTCGCCATGGCCCTTGACATCACAATGCTCCATGAACCGTGTCATCACAAGATTCCAGGACACTTGTCATCACAATGATCCTTGACTTCTTTCATCACAATGCTCCATAACCACTGTCATCACAAAGTTCCATGGCCCCTGTAATCACATTGCTCCATGATCCCTTTCATCACAATGCTCCACGACCCTTCTCATCACAATGATCCCAGCCCTTGTCATCACAATGCTCCATGACCCTTCTCATCACAATGTTCCCTGCACTTTTCATCACAATGCTCCATGGACCCTGTAATCACAATGCTCCATGCCCTTGTCATCACAATTCTCCAGAACACTTGTAATCATAATGCCCCTTGCCCATGTCATCACAATGCTCTATGACACTTGTCATCAGAATCCTCCACGGCCTTTGTCATCAAAATGCTCCAAGTCCCCTTTCATCACCGTGTTCCATGATACCTTTCATCACACAGCTAGATTACCACTGTCATCACTATGCCCCATGACACCTGGCATCACAATTCTCCATTGCCCTTTTCATCATAATCCTCCATGAAACGAGTCATCACAATGCTCCATGATCCGAGTCATCACAAGGTTCCAGGACACTTAACATCACAATGATCCTTGACCACTTTCATCACAATGCTCCATGGCACCTGTTATCTCAATGCTCCATGGCCTATGTATTCACAATGCTCCATGGCCCCTGTAATCACGGTTTTCCATGACCCCTTTCATCACAATCCTCCTTGACCACTGTCATCACAACGCCCCATGAAGCCTGTCATCACGATGCTCCAAGGCCACTATCATCACAATGCTCCATGATCCCTGTCATCCTAATGTTCCCTGCCCATGTCATCACAGTGCTCCTTGTCCCTTTTAATCACAATGCCACATACCCTTGTCATCACAATGCTCCATGGCCCCTCTAAACACAATGCTCCAGGCCCTTGCCATTACAATACTCCAGAACTCTTTTCATCATAATGCTCCATGCCCGTGTCATCACAATGTTCCAGGACACTTGTCACCACAATGTTCCATGGCCTTTGTCATCACAATGCTCCATGGCCCCTCTAATCATAGTGCTCCATGATACCTTTCATCACAATTCTAGATGACCACTGTCATCACAATGCCCCTTGACACATGTCATCATAATTGGCCAGGGCCCTTGACATCACAATGCTTGATGAACCATGTCATCACAATGTTCATGGACAATTGTCATCACAATGCTCCATGACAACTTACATCACAATGCTCCTTGACCCTTGTCATTTCATTGCTCCATGGCCCCTGTAATCACATTGCTCCATGATCCCCTTCATCACAATGCTCCATGATCCCTGTCATCACAATGCTCGAAGACCCTTGACATCACAATGCTCCATGGTCCCTATAATCACAATGCTCCATGCGCTTGTCATCACAGTGCTCCAGAATTCTTGTCATCAAAATATTCCATGGCCTTTGTCATCACAATGCTCCATGACCCCTGTCATCACAATGTTCCATGACTCTTGTCATCAAAATGCCTCATGATCCTTTTAATCACAATGCTCCATGACTCCTTTCATCACATGCTCCATGATACTTGTCATTACACTGCCCCATGACCTTTTTCATAACAATGCTCCATGATACCAGTCATCACAATGCTCCATGACCATTGTCGTCACAATGCTCCATGCCCCTTTCAACAAAATGCTCCATGACAACTGTTATCACAATGCTCCATGGCCTTTGTCATCACAATTATACATGGTCCCTGTAATCACAGTGCTCCATGACCCCTTTCATCACAATGCTCCATGACCACTGTCATCACAATGCCCCATGACCCCTGTCATTACAATGCTCCATGACCACTGTCATCACCATACCCCATGAACCCAGTCATCACAATGCTCCATAGCCCTTGTCATCACAATGCTCCATGATCCCTGTCATCACAATGTTCCATGACTCTTGTCATCAAAATGCCTCATGATCCTTTTAATCACAATGCTCCATGACTCCTTTCATCACTTGTTCCATGATACTTGTCATTGCACTGCCTTATGACCTTTTTCATAACAATGCTCCATGATACCAGTCATAACAATGCTCCATGACCATTGTTGTCACAATGCTCCATGCCCCTTTCAACACAATGCTCCATATCAAGTGTCATCAAAATGCTCCATGGCCTTTGTCATCACAATTATACATGGCCCCTGTAATCACAGTGCTCCATGACCCCTTTCATCACAATCCTCCATGACCACTGTCATCACAATGCCCCATGAACCCTGTCATCACAATTCTCCATGGCCCCTGTCATTACAATGCTCCATGACCACTGTCATCACAATGTTCCATGATCGCTGTAATCACAATGACCCATGAGATCTTTCCTCAGAAGGCTCCAGTACGCCTGTCTTAACAATGCTCCAATGCCCGTCTCATCACAATGCTCCATGATCCCTGTCAGCACAACTTTAAATGACAATTGTCATCACAATGCTCCATGACACCTGTCATCACAAAGTTGCCTGCCCATGTCATCAAAATGCTCCATGTCCCCTGTAATCACAATGTTCTATTACACCTGTCATCACAAAGTTCCCTGCCCATGTCATCACAATGCTCCATTACCAATGTAATCAAAATGTTCGCCTGCCCTTGTCATCAAAATGCTCCATCACCCCTTTAATCACAATGCTCCATGAACCCTGTCATCACAATGTTCCATGACAGTTGTTAACACAATGCTCCATGACCCCTGTAATCACAATGCTCCATGCCCTTGTCATCACAAAACTCCAGAACTCTTGTCATCATAATGATGAATGCCCATGTCATCACAAAGCTCCATGATACTTGTCATCACAATGCTCCATGGCCTTTGTCATCACAATGTTCCATGGCCCCTGTCATCACAGTGCTCCATGATACCTTTCGTCACAATTCTAGATGACCACTGTCATCACAATGCCCCAAGACACATGTCATCACAATTAGCCATGGCCCTTGTCATCACAATGCTCCATCATCCGTGTCATCACAATGGTCCAGGACACTTGTCATCACAATGATCCATGACCACTTACATCACAATGCTCCTTAACCCTGTCATTTTATTGCTCCATGGCCTATGCATTCACAATGCTCCATGGCACCTGTAATCACATTTCTCCATGATCCTTTTCATCACAATATTCTATGACCACTCTCATCACAATACCCCATGACGCCTATCATCATAATGCTCCAAGGCCCCTCTCATCACAATGCTCCATGAACCCTGTCATCACAATGTTCCATGACACTTGTCATCCCAGTGCTCCATGATCCTTGTCATCACAATATTCACTGCCCATGTAATCACAATGCTCCTGGTCCCCTGTAATCACAATGCTCCGTACCCTTTTCATCACAATGCTCCAGAACTCTTGTCATCATAATGCTCCATGCCCGTGTCATCACAATGCTCCATGACCACTTTCATCACAATGCTCCTTGACCCCTGTCATCACAATCCTCCATGGCCTATGTATTCACAATGCTACATGGCCCCTGTAATCACATTGCTCCATGATCCATTTCATCACAATGTTCTATGGCCACTGTCATCACAATGCCACATTACACCTGTCATCACAATGCTCCATGACCCCTGTCAGCCCAATGTTCCATGACAGATGTCATAAGTATCCTCCATGGTCCCTGTATTCACAATGCTCCATTCCCTTGTCAACGCAATGCTCCAGAACTCTGGTCATCATAATGCTCGAAGAACCTTGTCATCACAACGCTCCATGACCCGTATCATCACAATGGTCCAGGACACTTGTCATCACAATGATCCATGACCACTTACATCACAATGCTCCTTGACTCCTGTCATCACAATGCTCCATAGCGTATTCATTCGAAATGCTACATGGTCCCTATAATCACATTGCTCCATGATCCATTTCGTCACAATGCTCTATGAACACTGTCATCACAATGCCACATTACACCTGTCATCACAATGCTCCATGGCCCCTGTCAGCACAATGTTCCATGACAGATGTCATCACAATGCTTTAGAACTCTTGTCTTCATAGTCCTCCATGCCCGTTTCATCACAATGCTCCATGACACTTGTCATCACAATACTCCATGGCCTTTGTCATCACAATGTTCCATGGTCCCTGTCATCACAGTGCTCCATGAATCCTTTCTTCATAATTCTAGATGACCACTGTCATCACAATTCGCCATGGCACCTGTCATCACAATGCTCCATGGCCTATGTATTCACAATTTTCCATGGCCCCTGAAATCACATTGCTCCATGATCCCTTTCATCACAATGCTGCATGCCCCCTGTCATCAAAATGCCCCGTGACACCTGTCATCACAATGCTCCATGGCCTTTATCATCACAATGCTCCATGACCCCTGTCATCACAATGCTCAATGACCCTGGTCATCACAATGCTCCATAGCCCCTGTAATCACAATGCTCCATGCCATTCTCATCACAATGCTCCAGACCTCTTGTCATCATAAGGCTCTATGCCCTTGTCCTCACAATGCTACATGACACGTGTCAGCACAATGTTCCTTGGCCTTTAACATCACAATGTTCCATGGCCCCTGTCATCCCAGTGCTCCAGTATAACTTTCATCACAATGCTAGATGACCACTGTCATCACAATGCCCAATGACACCTGTCATCATAATTCGCCATGGCCCTTGACATCACAATGCTCCATGAACCGTGTCATCACAAGATTCCAGGACACTTGTCATCACAATGATCCTTGACTTCTTTCATCACAATGCTCCATAACCACTGTCATCACAAAGTTCCATGGCCCCTGTAATCACATTGCTCCATGATCCCTTTCATCACAATGCTCCACGACCCTTCTCATCACAATGATCCCAGCCCTTGTCATCACAATGCTCCATGACCCTTCTCATCACAATGTTCCCTGCACTTTTCATCACAATGCTCCATGGACCCTGTAATCACAATGCTCCATGCCCTTGTCATCACAATTCTCCAGAACACTTGTAATCATAATGCCCCTTGCCCATGTCATCACAATGCTCTATGACACTTGTCATCAGAATCCTCCACGGCCTTTGTCATCAAAATGCTCCAAGTCCCCTTTCATCACCGTGTTCCATGATACCTTTCATCACACAGCTAGATTACCACTGTCATCACTATGCCCCATGACACCTGGCATCACAATTCTCCATTGCCCTTTTCATCATAATCCTCCATGAAACGAGTCATCACAATGCTCCATGATCCGAGTCATCACAAGGTTCCAGGACACTTAACATCACAATGATCCTTGACCACTTTCATCACAATGCTCCATGGCACCTGTTATCTCAATGCTCCATGGCCTATGTATTCACAATGCTCCATGGCCCCTGTAATCACGGTTTTCCATGACCCCTTTCATCACAATCCTCCTTGACCACTGTCATCACAACGCCCCATGAAGCCTGTCATCACGATGCTCCAAGGCCACTATCATCACAATGCTCCATGATCCCTGTCATCCTAATGTTCCCTGCCCATGTCATCACAGTGCTCCTTGTCCCTTTTAATCACAATGCCACATACCCTTGTCATCACAATGCTCCATGGCCCCTGTAAACACAATGCTCCAGGCCCTTGCCATTACAATACTCCAGAACTCTTTTCATCATAATGCTCCATGCCCGTGTCATCACAATGTTCCAGGACACTTGTCACCACAATGTTCCATGGCCTTTGTCATCACAATGCTCCATGGCCCCTCTAATCATAGTGCTCCATGATACCTTTCATCACAATTCTAGATGACCACTGTCATCACAATGCCCCTTGACACATGTCATCATAATTGGCCAGGGCCCTTGACATCACAATGCTTGATGAACCATGTCATCACAATGTTCATGGACAATTGTCATCACAATGCTCCATGACAACTTACATCACAATGCTCCTTGACCCTTGTCATTTCATTGCTCCATGGCCCCTGTAATCACATTGCTCCATGATCCCCTTCATCACAATGCTCCATGATCCCTGTCATCACAATGCTCGAAGACCCTTGACATCACAATGCTCCATGGTCCCTATAATCACAATGCTCCATGCGCTTGTCATCACAGTGCTCCAGAATTCTTGTCATCAAAATATTCCATGGCCTTTGTCATCACAATGCTCCATGACCCCTGTCATCACAATGTTCCATGACTCTTGTCATCAAAATGCCTCATGATCCTTTTAATCACAATGCTCCATGACTCCTTTCATCACATGCTCCATGATACTTGTCATTACACTGCCCCATGACCTTTTTCATAACAATGCTCCATGATACCAGTCATCACAATGCTCCATGACCATTGTCGTCACAATGCTCCATGCCCCTTTCAACAAAATGCTCCATGACAACTGTTATCACAATGCTCCATGGCCTTTGTCATCACAATTATACATGGTCCCTGTAATCACAGTGCTCCATGACCCCTTTCATCACAATGCTCCATGACCACTGTCATCACAATGCCCCATGACCCCTGTCATTACAATGCTCCATGACCACTGTCATCACCATACCCCATGAACCCAGTCATCACAATGCTCCATAGCCCTTGTCATCACAATGCTCCATGATCCCTGTCATCACAATGTTCCATGACTCTTGTCATCAAAATGCCTCATGATCCTTTTAATCACAATGCTCCATGACTCCTTTCATCACTTGTTCCATGATACTTGTCATTGCACTGCCTTATGACCTTTTTCATAACAATGCTCCATGATACCAGTCATAACAATGCTCCATGACCATTGTTGTCACAATGCTCCATGCCCCTTTCAACACAATGCTCCATATCAAGTGTCATCAAAATGCTCCATGGCCTTTGTCATCACAATTATACATGGCCCCTGTAATCACAGTGCTCCATGACCCCTTTCATCACAATCCTCCATGACCACTGTCATCACAATGCCCCATGAACCCTGTCATCACAATTCTCCATGGCCCCTGTCATTACAATGCTCCATGACCACTGTCATCACAATGTTCCATGATCGCTGTAATCACAATGACCCATGAGATCTTTCCTCAGAAGGCTCCAGTACGCCTGTCTTAACAATGCTCCAATGCCCGTCTCATCACAATGCTCCATGATCCCTGTCAGCACAACTTTAAATGACAATTGTCATCACAATGCTCCATGACACCTGTCATCACAAAGTTGCCTGCCCATGTCATCAAAATGCTCCATGTCCCCTGTAATCACAATGTTCTATTACACCTGTCATCACAAAGTTCCCTGCCCATGTCATCACAATGCTCCATTACCAATGTAATCAAAATGTTCGCCTGCCCTTGTCATCAAAATGCTCCACCACCCCTTTATTCACAATGCTCCATGAACCCTGTCATCACAATGTTCCATGACAGTTGTTAACACAATGCTCCATGACCCCTGTAATCACAATGCTCCATGCCCTTGTCATCACAAAACTCCAGAACTCTTGTCATCATAATGATGAATGCCCATGTCATCACAAAGCTCCATGATACTTGTCATCACAATGCTCCATGGCCTTTGTCATCACAATGTTCCATGGCCCCTGTCATCACAGTGCTCCATGATACCTTTCGTCACAATTCTAGATGACCACTGTCATCACAATGCCCCAAGACACATGTCATCACAATTAGCCATGGCCCTTGTCATCACAATGCTCCATCATCCGTGTCATCACAATGGTCCAGGACACTTGTCATCACAATGATCCATGACCACTTACATCACAATGCTCCTTGACCCTGTCATTTTATTGCTCCATGGCCTATGCATTCACAATGCTCCATGGCACCTGTAATCACATTTCTCCATGATCCTTTTCATCACAATATTCTATGACCACTCTCATCACAATACCCCATGACGCCTATCATCATAATGCTCCAAGGCCCCTCTCATCACAATGCTCCATGAACCCTGTCATCACAATGTTCCATGACACTTGTCATCCCAGTGCTCCATGATCCTTGTCGTCACAATATTCACTGCCCATGTAATCACAATGCTCCTGGTCCCCTGTAATCACAATGCTCCGTACCCTTTTCATCACAATGCTCCAGAACTCTTGTCATCATAATGCTCCATGCCCGTGTCATCACAATGCTCCATGACCACTTTCATCACAATGCTCCTTGACCCCTGTCATCACAATCCTCCATGGCCTATGTATTCACAATGCTACATGGCCCCTGTAATCACATTGCTCCATGATCCATTTCATCACAATGTTCTATGGCCACTGTCATCACAATGCCACATTACACCTGTCATCACAATGCTCCATGACCCCTGTCAGCCCAATGTTCCATGACAGATGTCATAAGTATCCTCCATGGTCCCTGTATTCACAATGCTCCATTCCCTTGTCAACGCAATGCTCCAGAACTCTGGTCATCATAATGCTCGAAGAACCTTGTCATCACAACGCTCCATGACCCGTATCATCACAATGGTCCAGGACACTTGTCATCACAATGATCCATGACCACTTACATCACAATGCTCCTTGACTCCTGTCATCACAATGCTCCATAGCGTATTCATTCGAAATGCTACATGGTCCCTATAATCACATTGCTCCATGATCCATTTCGTCACAATGCTCTATGAACACTGTCATCACAATGCCACATTACACCTGTCATCACAATGCTCCATGGCCCCTGTCAGCACAATGTTCCATGACAGATGTCATCACAATGCTTTAGAACTCTTGTCTTCATAGTCCTCCATGCCCGTTTCATCACAATGCTCCATGACACTTGTCATCACAATACTCCATGGCCTTTGTCATCACAATGTTCCATGGTCCCTGTCATCACAGTGCTCCATGAATCCTTTCTTCATAATTCTAGATGACCACTGTCATCACAATTCGCCATGGCACCTGTCATCACAATGCTCCATGGCCTATGTATTCACAATTTTCCATGGCCCCTGAAATCACATTGCTCCATGATCCCTTTCATCACAATGCTGCATGCCCCCTGTCATCAAAATGCCCCGTGACACCTGTCATCACAATGCTCCATGGCCTTTATCATCACAATGCTCCATGACCCCTGTCATCACAATGCTCAATGACCCTGGTCATCACAATGCTCCATAGCCCCTGTAATCACAATGCTCCATGCCATTCTCATCACAATGCTCCAGACCTCTTGTCATCATAAGGCTCTATGCCCTTGTCCTCACAATGCTACATGACACGTGTCAGCACAATGTTCCTTGGCCTTTAACATCACAATGTTCCATGGCCCCTGTCATCCCAGTGCTCCAGTATAACTTTCATCACAATGCTAGATGACCACTGTCATCACAATGCCCAATGACACCTGTCATCATAATTCGCCATGGCCCTTGACATCACAATGCTCCATGAACCGTGTCATCACAAGATTCCAGGACACTTGTCATCACAGTGATCCTTGACTTCTTTCATCACAATGCTCCATAACCACTGTCATCACAAAGTTCCATGGCCCCTGTAATCACATTGCTCCATGATCCCTTTCATCACAATGCTCCACGACCCTTCTCATCACAATGATCCCAGCCCTTGTCATCACAATGCTCCATGACCCTTCTCATCACAATGTTCCCTGCACTTTTCATCACAATGCTCCATGGACCCTGTAATCACAATGCTCCATGCCCTTGTCATCACAATTCTCCAGAACACTTGTAATCATAATGCCCCTTGCCCATGTCATCACAATGCTCTATGACACTTGTCATCAGAATCCTCCACGGCCTTTGTCATCAAAATGCTCCAAGTCCCCTTTCATCACCGTGTTCCATGATACCTTTCATCACACAGCTAGATTACCACTGTCATCACTATGCCCCATGACACCTGGCATCACAATTCTCCATTGCCCTTTTCATCATAATCCTCCATGAAACGAGTCATCACAATGCTCCATGATCCGAGTCATCACAAGGTTCCAGGACACTTAACATCACAATGATCCTTGACCACTTTCATCACAATGCTCCATGGCACCTGTTATCTCAATGCTCCATGGCCTATGTATTCACAATGCTCCATGGCCCCTGTAATCACGGTTTTCCATGACCCCTTTCATCACAATCCTCCTTGACCACTGTCATCACAACGCCCCATGAAGCCTGTCATCACGATGCTCCAAGGCCACTATCATCACAATGCTCCATGATCCCTGTCATCCTAATGTTCCCTGCCCATGTCATCACAGTGCTCCTTGTCCCTTTTAATCACAATGCCACATACCCTTGTCATCACAATGCTCCATGGCCCCTGTAAACACAATGCTCCAGGCCCTTGCCATTACAATACTCCAGAACTCTTTTCATCATAATGCTCCATGCCCGTGTCATCACAATGTTCCAGGACACTTGTCACCACAATGTTCCATGGCCTTTGTCATCACAATGCTCCATGGCCCCTCTAATCATAGTGCTCCATGATACCTTTCATCACAATTCTAGATGACCACTGTCATCACAATGCCCCTTGACACATGTCATCATAATTGGCCAGGGCCCTTGACATCACAATGCTTGATGAACCATGTCATCACAATGTTCATGGACAATTGTCATCACAATGCTCCATGACAACTTACATCACAATGCTCCTTGACCCTTGTCATTTCATTGCTCCATGGCCCCTGTAATCACATTGCTCCATGATCCCCTTCATCACAATGCTCCATGATCCCTGTCATCACAATGCTCGAAGACCCTTGACATCACAATGCTCCATGGTCCCTATAATCACAATGCTCCATGCGCTTGTCATCACAGTGCTCCAGAATTCTTGTCATCAAAATATTCCATGGCCTTTGTCATCACAATGCTCCATGACCCCTGTCATCACAATGTTCCATGACTCTTGTCATCAAAATGCCTCATGATCCTTTTAATCACAATGCTCCATGACTCCTTTCATCACATGCTCCATGATACTTGTCATTACACTGCCCCATGACCTTTTTCATAACAATGCTCCATGATACCAGTCATCACAATGCTCCATGACCATTGTCGTCACAATGCTCCATGCCCCTTTCAACAAAATGCTCCATGACAACTGTTATCACAATGCTCCATGGCCTTTGTCATCACAATTATACATGGTCCCTGTAATCACAGTGCTCCATGACCCCTTTCATCACAATGCTCCATGACCACTGTCATCACAATGCCCCATGACCCCTGTCATTACAATGCTCCATGACCACTGTCATCACCATACCCCATGAACCCAGTCATCACAATGCTCCATAGCCCTTGTCATCACAATGCTCCATGATCCCTGTCATCACAATGTTCCATGACTCTTGTCATCAAAATGCCTCATGATCCTTTTAATCACAATGCTCCATGACTCCTTTCATCACTTGTTCCATGATACTTGTCATTGCACTGCCTTATGACCTTTTTCATAACAATGCTCCATGATACCAGTCATAACAATGCTCCATGACCATTGTTGTCACAATGCTCCATGCCCCTTTCAACACAATGCTCCATATCAAGTGTCATCAAAATGCTCCATGGCCTTTGTCATCACAATTATACATGGCCCCTGTAATCACAGTGCTCCATGACCCCTTTCATCACAATCCTCCATGACCACTGTCATCACAATGCCCCATGAACCCTGTCATCACAATTCTCCATGGCCCCTGTCATTACAATGCTCCATGACCACTGTCATCACAATGTTCCATGATCGCTGTAATCACAATGACCCATGAGATCTTTCCTCAGAAGGCTCCAGTACGCCTGTCTTAACAATGCTCCAATGCCCGTCTCATCACAATGCTCCATGATCCCTGTCAGCACAACTTTAAATGACAATTGTCATCACAATGCTCCATGACACCTGTCATCACAAAGTTGCCTGCCCATGTCATCAAAATGCTCCATGTCCCCTGTAATCACAATGTTCTATTACACCTGTCATCACAAAGTTCCCTGCCCATGTCATCACAATGCTCCATTACCAATGTAATCAAAATGTTCGCCTGCCCTTGTCATCAAAATGCTCCATCACCCCTTTAATCACAATGCTCCATGAACCCTGTCATCACAATGTTCCATGACAGTTGTTAACACAATGCTCCATGACCCCTGTAATCACAATGCTCCATGCCCTTGTCATCACAAAACTCCAGAACTCTTGTCATCATAATGATGAATGCCCATGTCATCACAAAGCTCCATGATACTTGTCATCACAATGCTCCATGGCCTTTGTCATCACAATGTTCCATGGCCCCTGTCATCACAGTGCTCCATGATACCTTTCGTCACAATTCTAGATGACCACTGTCATCACAATGCCCCAAGACACATGTCATCACAATTAGCCATGGCCCTTGTCATCACAATGCTCCATCATCCGTGTCATCACAATGGTCCAGGACACTTGTCATCACAATGATCCATGACCACTTACATCACAATGCTCCTTGACCCTGTCATTTTATTGCTCCATGGCCTATGCATTCACAATGCTCCATGGCACCTGTAATCACATTTCTCCATGATCCTTTTCATCACAATATTCTATGACCACTCTCATCACAATACCCCATGACGCCTATCATCATAATGCTCCAAGGCCCCTCTCATCACAATGCTCCATGAACCCTGTCATCACAATGTTCCATAACACTTGTCATCCCAGTGCTCCATGATCCTTGTCGTCACAATATTCACTGCCCATGTAATCACAATGCTCCTGGTCCCCTGTAATCACAATGCTCCGTACCCTTTTCATCACAATGCTCCAGAACTCTTGTCATCATAATGCTCCATGCCCGTGTCATCACAATGCTCCATGACCACTTTCATCACAATGCTCCTTGACCCCTGTCATCACAATCCTCCATGGCCTATGTATTCACAATGCTACATGGCCCCTGTAATCACATTGCTCCATGATCCATTTCATCACAATGTTCTATGGCCACTGTCATCACAATGCCACATTACACCTGTCATCACAATGCTCCATGACCCCTGTCAGCCCAATGTTCCATGACAGATGTCATAAGTATCCTCCATGGTCCCTGTATTCACAATGCTCCATTCCCTTGTCAACGCAATGCTCCAGAACTCTGGTCATCATAATGCTCGAAGAACCTTGTCATCACAACGCTCCATGACCCGTATCATCACAATGGTCCAGGACACTTGTCATCACAATGATCCATGACCACTTACATCACAATGCTCCTTGACTCCTGTCATCACAATGCTCCATAGCGTATTCATTCGAAATGCTACATGGTCCCTATAATCACATTGCTCCATGATCCATTTCGTCACAATGCTCTATGAACACTGTCATCACAATGCCACATTACACCTGTCATCACAATGCTCCATGGCCCCTGTCAGCACAATGTTCCATGACAGATGTCATCACAATGCTTTAGAACTCTTGTCTTCATAGTCCTCCATGCCCGTTTCATCACAATGCTCCATGACACTTGTCATCACAATACTCCATGGCCTTTGTCATCACAATGTTCCATGGTCCCTGTCATCACAGTGCTCCATGAATCCTTTCTTCATAATTCTAGATGACCACTGTCATCACAATTCGCCATGGCACCTGTCATCACAATGCTCCATGGCCTATGTATTCACAATTTTCCATGGCCCCTGAAATCACATTGCTCCATGATCCCTTTCATCACAATGCTGCATGCCCCCTGTCATCAAAATGCCCCGTGACACCTGTCATCACAATGCTCCATGGCCTTTATCATCACAATGCTCCATGACCCCTGTCATCACAATGCTCAATGACCCTTGTCATCACAATGCTCCATAGCCCCTGTAATCACAATGCTCCATGCCATTCTCATCACAATGCTCCAGACCTCTTGTCATCATAAGGCTCTATGCCCTTGTCCTCACAATGCTACATGACACGTGTCAGCACAATGTTCCTTGGCCTTTAACATCACAATGTTCCATGGCCCCTGTCATCCCAGTGCTCCAGTATAACTTTCATCACAATGCTAGATGACCACTGTCATCACAATGCCCAATGACACCTGTCATCATAATTCGCCATGGCCCTTGACATCACAATGCTCCATGAACCGTGTCATCACAAGATTCCAGGACACTTGTCATCACAATGATCCTTGACTTCTTTCATCACAATGCTCCATAACCACTGTCATCACAAAGTTCCATGGCCCCTGTAATCACATTGCTCCATGATCCCTTTCATCACAATGCTCCACGACCCTTCTCATCACAATGATCCCAGCCCTTGTCATCACAATGCTCCATGACCCTTCTCATCACAATGTTCCCTGCACTTTTCATCACAATGCTCCATGGACCCTGTAATCACAATGCTCCATGCCCTTGTCATCACAATTCTCCAGAACACTTGTAATCATAATGCCCCTTGCCCATGTCATCACAATGCTCTATGACACTTGTCATCAGAATCCTCCACGGCCTTTGTCATCAAAATGCTCCAAGTCCCCTTTCATCACCGTGTTCCATGATACCTTTCATCACACAGCTAGATTACCACTGTCATCACTATGCCCCATGACACCTGGCATCACAATTCTCCATTGCCCTTTTCATCATAATCCTCCATGAAACGAGTCATCACAATGCTCCATGATCCGAGTCATCACAAGGTTCCAGGACACTTAACATCACAATGATCCTTGACCACTTTCATCACAATGCTCCATGGCACCTGTTATCTCAATGCTCCATGGCCTATGTATTCACAATGCTCCATGGCCCCTGTAATCACGGTTTTCCATGACCCCTTTCATCACAATCCTCCTTGACCACTGTCATCACAACGCCCCATGAAGCCTGTCATCACGATGCTCCAAGGCCACTATCATCACAATGCTCCATGATCCCTGTCATCCTAATGTTCCCTGCCCATGTCATCACAGTGCTCCTTGTCCCTTTTAATCACAATGCCACATACCCTTGTCATCACAATGCTCCATGGCCCCTGTAAACACAATGCTCCAGGCCCTTGCCATTACAATACTCCAGAACTCTTTTCATCATAATGCTCCATGCCCGTGTCATCACAATGTTCCAGGACACTTGTCACCACAATGTTCCATGTCCTTTGTCATCAAAATGCTCCATGGCCCCTCTAATCATAGTGCTCCATGATACCTTTCATCACAATTCTAGATGACCACTGTCATCACAATGCCCCTTGACACATGTCATCATAATTGGCCAGGGCCCTTGACATCACAATGCTTGATGAACCATGTCATCACAATGTTCATGGACAATTGTCATCACAATGCTCCATGACAACTTACATCACAATGCTCCTTGACCCTTGTCATTTCATTGCTCCATGGCCCCTGTAATCACATTGCTCCATGATCCCCTTCATCACAATGCTCCATGATCCCTGTCATCACAATGCTCGAAGACCCTTGACATCACAATGCTCCATGGTCCCTATAATCACAATGCTCCATGCGCTTGTCATCACAGTGCTCCAGAATTCTTGTCATCAAAATATTCCATGGCCTTTGTCATCACAATGCTCCATGACCCCTGTCATCACAATGTTCCATGACTCTTGTCATCAAAATGCCTCATGATCCTTTTAATCACAATGCTCCATGACTCCTTTCATCACATGCTCCATGATACTTGTCATTACACTGCCCCATGACCTTTTTCATAACAATGCTCCATGATACCAGTCATCACAATGCTCCATGACCATTGTCGTCACAATGCTCCATGCCCCTTTCAACAAAATGCTCCATGACAACTGTTATCACAATGCTCCATGGCCTTTGTCATCACAATTATACATGGTCCCTGTAATCACAGTGCTCCATGACCCCTTTCATCACAATGCTCCATGACCACTGTCATCACAATGCCCCATGACCCCTGTCATTACAATGCTCCATGACCACTGTCATCACCATACCCCATGAACCCAGTCATCACAATGCTCCATAGCCCTTGTCATCACAATGCTCCATGATCCCTGTCATCACAATGTTCCATGACTCTTGTCATCAAAATGCCTCATGATCCTTTTAATCACAATGCTCCATGACTCCTTTCATCACTTGTTCCATGATACTTGTCATTGCACTGCCTTATGACCTTTTTCATAACAATGCTCCATGATACCAGTCATAACAATGCTCCATGACCATTGTTGTCACAATGCTCCATGCCCCTTTCAACACAATGCTCCATATCAAGTGTCATCAAAATGCTCCATGGCCTTTGTCATCACAATTATACATGGCCCCTGTAATCACAGTGCTCCATGACCCCTTTCATCACAATCCTCCATGACCACTGTCATCACAATGCCCCATGAACCCTGTCATCACAATTCTCCATGGCCCCTGTCATTACAATGCTCCATGACCACTGTCATCACAATGTTCCATGATCGCTGTAATCACAATGACCCATGAGATCTTTCCTCAGAAGGCTCCAGTACGCCTGTCTTAACAATGCTCCAATGCCCGTCTCATCACAATGCTCCATGATCCCTGTCAGCACAACTTTAAATGACAATTGTCATCACAATGCTCCATGACACCTGTCATCACAAAGTTGCCTGCCCATGTCATCAAAATGCTCCATGTCCCCTGTAATCACAATGTTCTATTACACCTGTCATCACAAAGTTCCCTGCCCATGTCATCACAATGCTCCATTACCAATGTAATCAAAATGTTCGCCTGCCCTTGTCATCAAAATGCTCCATCACCCCTTTAATCACAATGCTCCATGAACCCTGTCATCACAATGTTCCATGACAGTTGTTAACACAATGCTCCATGACCCCTGTAATCACAATGCTCCATGCCCTTGTCATCACAAAACTCCAGAACTCTTGTCATCATAATGATGAATGCCCATGTCATCACAAAGCTCCATGATACTTGTCATCACAATGCTCCATGGCCTTTGTCATCACAATGTTCCATGGCCCCTGTCATCACAGTGCTCCATGATACCTTTCGTCACAATTCTAGATGACCACTGTCATCACAATGCCCCAAGACACATGTCATCACAATTAGCCATGGCCCTTGTCATCACAATGCTCCATCATCCGTGTCATCACAATGGTCCAGGACACTTGTCATCACAATGATCCATGACCACTTACATCACAATGCTCCTTGACCCTGTCATTTTATTGCTCCATGGCCTATGCATTCACAATGCTCCATGGCACCTGTAATCACATTTCTCCATGATCCTTTTCATCACAATATTCTATGACCACTCTCATCACAATACCCCATGACGCCTATCATCATAATGCTCCAAGGCCCCTCTCATCACAATGCTCCATGAACCCTGTCATCACAATGTTCCATGACACTTGTCATCCCAGTGCTCCATGATCCTTGTCGTCACAATATTCACTGCCCATGTAATCACAATGCTCCTGGTCCCCTGTAATCACAATGCTCCGTACCCTTTTCATCACAATGCTCCAGAACTCTTGTCATCATAATGCTCCATGCCCGTGTCATCACAATGCTCCATGACCACTTTCATCACAATGCTCCTTGACCCCTGTCATCACAATCCTCCATGGCCTATGTATTCACAATGCTACATGGCCCCTGTAATCACATTGCTCCATGATCCATTTCATCACAATGTTCTATGGCCACTGTCATCACAATGCCACATTACACCTGTCATCACAATGCTCCATGACCCCTGTCAGCCCAATGTTCCATGACAGATGTCATAAGTATCCTCCATGGTCCCTGTATTCACAATGCTCCATTCCCTTGTCAACGCAATGCTCCAGAACTCTGGTCATCATAATGCTCGAAGAACCTTGTCATCACAACGCTCCATGACCCGTATCATCACAATGGTCCAGGACACTTGTCATCACAATGATCCATGACCACTTACATCACAATGCTCCTTGACTCCTGTCATCACAATGCTCCATAGCGTATTCATTAGAAATGCTACATGGTCCCTATAATCACATTGCTCCATGATCCATTTCGTCACAATGCTCTATGAACACTGTCATCACAATGCCACATTACACCTGTCATCACAATGCTCCATGGCCCCTGTCAGCACAATGTTCCATGACAGATGTCATCACAATGCTTTAGAACTCTTGTCTTCATAGTCCTCCATGCCCGTTTCATCACAATGCTCCATGACACTTGTCATCACAATACTCCATGGCCTTTGTCATCACAATGTTCCATGGTCCCTGTCATCACAGTGCTCCATGAATCCTTTCTTCATAATTCTAGATGACCACTGTCATCACAATTCGCCATGGCACCTGTCATCACAATGCTCCATGGCCTATGTATTCACAATTTTCCATGGCCCCTGAAATCACATTGCTCCATGATCCCTTTCATCACAATGCTGCATGCCCCCTGTCATCAAAATGCCCCGTGACACCTGTCATCACAATGCTCCATGGCCTTTATCATCACAATGCTCCATGACCCCTGTCATCACAATGCTCAATGACCCTTGTCATCACAATGCTCCATAGCCCCTGTAATCACAATGCTCCATGCCATTCTCATCACAATGCTCCAGACCTCTTGTCATCATAAGGCTCTATGCCCTTGTCCTCACAATGCTACATGACACGTGTCAGCACAATGTTCCTTGGCCTTTAACATCACAATGTTCCATGGCCCCTGTCATCCCAGTGCTCCAGTATAACTTTCATCACAATGCTAGATGACCACTGTCATCACAATGCCCAATGACACCTGTCATCATAATTCGCCATGGCCCTTGACATCACAATGCTCCATGAACCGTGTCATCACAAGATTCCAGGACACTTGTCATCACAATGATCCTTGACTTCTTTCATCACAATGCTCCATAACCACTGTCATCACAAAGTTCCATGGCCCCTGTAATCACATTGCTCCATGATCCCTTTCATCACAATGCTCCACGACCCTTCTCATCACAATGATCCCAGCCCTTGTCATCACAATGCTCCATGACCCTTCTCATCACAATGTTCCCTGCACTTTTCATCACAATGCTCCATGGACCCTGTAATCACAATGCTCCATGCCCTTGTCATCTCAATTCTCCAGAACACTTGTAATCATAATGCCCCTTGCCCATGTCATCACAAAGCTCTATGACACTTGTCATCAGAATCCTCCACGGCCTTTGTCATCAAAATGCTCCAAGTCCCCTTTCATCACCGTGTTCCATGATACCTTTCATCACACAGATAGATTACCACTGTCATCACTATGCCCCATGACACCTGGCATCACAATTCTCCATTGCCCTTTTCATCATAATCCTCCATGAAACGAGTCATCACAATGCTCCATGATCCGAGTCATCACAAGGTTCCAGGACACTTAACATCACAATGATCCTTGACCACTTTCATCACAATGCTCCATGGCACCTGTTATCTCAATGCTCCATGGCCTATGTATTCACAATGCTCCATGGCCCCTGTAATCACGGTTTTCCATGACCCCTTTCATCACAATCCTCCTTGACCACTGTCATCACAACGCCCCATGAAGCCTGTCATCACGATGCTCCAAGGCCACTATCATCACAATGCTCCATGATCCCTGTCATCCTAATGTTCCCTGCCCATGTCATCACAGTGCTCCTTGTCCCTTTTAATCACAATGCCACATACCCTTGTCATCACAATGCTCCATGGCCCCTGTAAACACAATGCTCCAGGCCCTTGCCATTACAATACTCCAGAACTCTTTTCATCATAATGCTCCATGCCCGTGTCATCACAATGTTCCAGGACACTTGTCACCACAATGTTCCATGGCCTTTGTCATCACAATGCTCCATGGCCCCTCTAATCATAGTGCTCCATGATACCTTTCATCACAATTCTAGATGACCACTGTCATCACAATGCCCCTTGACACATGTCATCATAATTGGCCAGGGCCCTTGACATCACAATGCTTGATGAACCATGTCATCACAATGTTCATGGACAATTGTCATCACAATGCTCCATGACAACTTACATCACAATGCTCCTTGACCCTTGTCATTTCATTGCTCCATGGCCCCTGTAATCACATTGCTCCATGATCCCCTTCATCACAATGCTCCATGATCCCTGTCATCACAATGCTCGAAGACCCTTGACATCACAATGCTCCATGGTCCCTATAATCACAATGCTCCATGCGCTTGTCATCACAGTGCTCCAGAATTCTTGTCATCAAAATATTCCATGGCCTTTGTCATCACAATGCTCCATGACCCCTGTCATCACAATGTTCCATGACTCTTGTCATCAAAATGCCTCATGATCCTTTTAATCACAATGCTCCATGACTCCTTTCATCACATGCTCCATGATACTTGTCATTACACTGCCCCATGACCTTTTTCATAACAATGCTCCATGATACCAGTCATCACAATGCTCCATGACCATTGTCGTCACAATGCTCCATGCCCCTTTCAACAAAATGCTCCATGACAACTGTTATCACAATGCTCCATGGCCTTTGTCATCACAATTATACATGGTCCCTGTAATCACAGTGCTCCATGACCCCTTTCATCACAATGCTCCATGACCACTGTCATCACAATGCCCCATGACCCCTGTCATTACAATGCTCCATGACCACTGTCATCACCATACCCCATGAACCCAGTCATCACAATGCTCCATAGCCCTTGTCATCACAATGCTCCATGATCCCTGTCATCACAATGTTCCATGACTCTTGTCATCAAAATGCCTCATGATCCTTTTAATCACAATGCTCCATGACTCCTTTCATCACTTGTTCCATGATACTTGTCATTGCACTGCCTTATGACCTTTTTCATAACAAGCTCCATGATACCAGTCATAACAATGCTCCATGACCATTGTTGTCACAATGCTCCATGCCCCTTTCAACACAATGCTCCATATCAAGTGTCATCAAAATGCTCCATGGCCTTTGTCATCACAATTATACATGGCCCCTGTAATCACAGTGCTCCATGACCCCTTTCATCACAATCCTCCATGACCACTGTCATCACAATGCCCCATGAACCCTGTCATCACAATTCTCCATGGCCCCTGTCATTACAATGCTCCATGACCACTGTCATCACAATGTTCCATGATCGCTGTAATCACAATGACCCATGAGATCTTTCCTCAGAAGGCTCCAGTACGCCTGTCTTAACAATGCTCCAATGCCCGTCTCATCACAATGCTCCATGATCCCTGTCAGCACAACTTTAAATGACAATTGTCATCACAATGCTCCATGACACCTGTCATCACAAAGTTGCCTGCCCATGTCATCAAAATGCTCCATGTCCCCTGTAATCACAATGTTCTATTACACCTGTCATCACAAAGTTCCCTGCCCATGTCATCACAATGCTCCATTACCAATGTAATCAAAATGTTCGCCTGCCCTTGTCATCAAAATGCTCCATCACCCCTTTAATCACAATGCTCCATGAACCCTGTCATCACAATGTTCCATGACAGTTGTTAACACAATGCTCCATGACCCCTGTAATCACAATGCTCCATGCCCTTGTCATCACAAAACTCCAGAACTCTTGTCATCATAATGATGAATGCCCATGTCATCACAAAGCTCCATGGTACTTGTCATCACAATGCTCCATGGCCTTTGTCATCACAATGTTCCATGGCCCCTGTCATCACAGTGCTCCATGATACCTTTCGTCACAATTCTAGATGACCACTGTCATCACAATGCCCCAAGACACATGTCATCACAATTAGCCATGGCCCTTGTCATCACAATGCTCCATCATCCGTGTCATCACAATGGTCCAGGACACTTGTCATCACAATGATCCATGACCACTTACATCACAATGCTCCTTGACCCTGTCATTTTATTGCTCCATGGCCTATGCATTCACAATGCTCCATGGCACCTGTAATCACATTTCTCCATGATCCTTTTCATCACAATATTCTATGACCACTCTCATCACAATACCCCATGACGCCTATCATCATAATGCTCCAAGGCCCCTCTCATCACAATGCTCCATGAACCCTGTCATCACAATGTTCCATGACACTTGTCATCCCAGTGCTCCATGATCCTTGTCATCACAATATTCACTGCCCATGTAATCACAATGCTCCTGGTCCCCTGTAATCACAATGCTCCGTACCCTTTTCATCACAATGCTCCAGAACTCTTGTCATCATAATGCTCCATGCCCGTGTCATCACAATGCTCCATGACCACTTTCATCACAATGCTCCTTGACCCCTGTCATCACAATCCTCCATGGCCTATGTATTCACAATGCTACATGGCCCCTGTAATCACATTGCTCCATGATCCATTTCATCACAATGTTCTATGGCCACTGTCATCACAATGCCACATTACACCTGTCATCACAATGCTCCATGACCCCTGTCAGCCCAATGTTCCATGACAGATGTCATAAGTATCCTCCATGGTCCCTGTATTCACAATGCTCCATTCCCTTGTCAACGCAATGCTCCAGAACTCTGGTCATCATAATGCTCGAAGAACCTTGTCATCACAACGCTCCATGACCCGTATCATCACAATGGTCCAGGACACTTGTCATCACAATGATCCATGACCACTTACATCACAATGCTCCTTGACTCCTGTCATCACAATGCTCCATAGCGTATTCATTCGAAATGCTACATGGTCCCTATAATCACATTGCTCCATGATCCATTTCGTCACAATGCTCTATGAACACTGTCATCACAATGCCACATTACACCTGTCATCACAATGCTCCATGGCCCCTGTCAGCACAATGTTCCATGACAGATGTCATCACAATGCTTTAGAACTCTTGTCTTCATAGTCCTCCATGCCCGTTTCATCACAATGCTCCATGACACTTGTCATCACAATACTCCATGGCCTTTGTCATCACAATGTTCCATGGTCCCTGTCATCACAGTGCTCCATGAATCCTTTCTTCATAATTCTAGATGACCACTGTCATCACAATTCGCCATGGCACCTGTCATCACAATGCTCCATGGCCTATGTATTCACAATTTTCCATGGCCCCTGAAATCACATTGCTCCATGATCCCTTTCATCACAATGCTGCATGCCCCCTGTCATCAAAATGCCCCGTGACACCTGTCATCACAATGCTCCATGGCCTTTATCATCACAATGCTCCATGACCCCTGTCATCACAATGCTCAATGACCCTTGTCATCACAATGCTCCATAGCCCCTGTAATCACAATGCTCCATGCCATTCTCATCACAATGCTCCAGACCTCTTGTCATCATAAGGCTCTATGCCCTTGTCCTCACAATGCTACATGACACGTGTCAGCACAATGTTCCTTGGCCTTTAACATCACAATGTTCCATGGCCCCTGTCATCCCAGTGCTCCAGTATAACTTTCATCACAATGCTAGATGACCACTGTCATCACAATGCCCAATGACACCTGTCATCATAATTCGCCATGGCCCTTGACATCACAATGCTCCATGAACCGTGTCATCACAAGATTCCAGGACACTTGTCATCACAATGATCCTTGACTTCTTTCATCACAATGCTCCATAACCACTGTCATCACAAAGTTCCATGGCCCCTGTAATCACATTGCTCCATGATCCCTTTCATCACAATGCTCCACGACCCTTCTCATCACAATGATCCCAGCCCTTGTCATCACAATGCTCCATGACCCTTCTCATCACAATGTTCCCTGCACTTTTCATCACAATGCTCCATGGACCCTGTAATCACAATGCTCCATGCCCTTGTCATCACAATTCTCCAGAACACTTGTAATCATAATGCCCCTTGCCCATGTCATCACAATGCTCTATGACACTTGTCATCAGAATCCTCCACGGCCTTTGTCATCAAAATGCTCCAAGTCCCCTTTCATCACCGTGTTCCATGATACCTTTCATCACACAGCTAGATTACCACTGTCATCACTATGCCCCATGACACCTGGCATCACAATTCTCCATTGCCCTTTTCATCATAATCCTCCATGAAACGAGTCATCACAATGCTCCATGATCCGAGTCATCACAAGGTTCCAGGACACTTAACATCACAATGATCCTTGACCACTTTCATCACAATGCTCCATGGCACCTGTTATCTCAATGTTCCATGGCCTATGTATTCACAATGCTCCATGGCCCCTGTAATCACGGTTTTCCATGACCCCTTTCATCACAATCCTCCTTGACCACTGTCATCACAACGCCCCATGAAGCCTGTCATCACGATGCTCCAAGGCCACTATCATCACAATGCTCCATGATCCCTGTCATCCTAATGTTCCCTGCCCATGTCATCACAGTGCTCCTTGTCCCTTTTAATCACAATGCCACATACCCTTGTCATCACAATGCTCCATGGCCCCTGTAAACACAATGCTCCAGGCCCTTGCCATTACAATACTCCAGAACTCTTTTCATCATAATGCTCCATGCCCGTGTCATCACAATGTTCCAGGACACTTGTCACCACAATGTTCCATGGCCTTTGTCATCACAATGCTCCATGGCCCCTCTAATCATAGTGCTCCATGATACCTTTCATCACAATTCTAGATGACCACTGTCATCACAATGCCCCTTGACACATGTCATCATAATTGGCCAGGGCCCTTGACATCACAATGCTTGATGAACCATGTCATCACAATGTTCATGGACAATTGTCATCACAATGCTCCATGACAACTTACATCACAATGCTCCTTGACCCTTGTCATTTCATTGCTCCATGGCCCCTGTAATCACATTGCTCCATGATCCCCTTCATCACAATGCTCCATGATCCCTGTCATCACAATGCTCGAAGACCCTTGACATCACAATGCTCCATGGTCCCTATAATCACAATGCTCCATGCGCTTGTCATCACAGTGCTCCAGAATTCTTGTCATCAAAATATTCCATGGCCTTTGTCATCACAATGCTCCATGACCCCTGTCATCACAATGTTCCATGACTCTTGTCATCAAAATGCCTCATGATCCTTTTAATCACAATGCTCCATGATACTTGTCATTACACTGCCCCATGACCTTTTTCATAACAATGCTCCATGATACCAGTCATCACAATGCTCCATGACCATTGTCGTCACAATGCTCCATGCCCCTTTCAACAAAATGCTCCATGACAACTGTTATCACAATGCTCCATGGCCTTTGTCCTCACAATTATACATGGTCCCTGTAATCACAGTGCTCCATGACCCCTGTCATTACAATGCTCCATGACCACTGTCATCACCATACCCCATGAACCCAGTCATCACAATGATCCATAGCCCTTGTCATCACAATGCTCCATGATCCCTGTCATCACAATGTTCCATGACTCTTGTCATCAAAATGCCTCATGATCCTTTTAATCACAATGCTCCATGACTCCTTTCATCACTTGTTCCATGATACTTGTCATTGCACTGCCTTATGACCTTTTTCATAACAAGCTCCATGATACCAGTCATAACAATGCTCCATGACCATTGTTGTCACAATGCTCCATGCCCCTTTCAACACAATGCTCCATATCAAGTGTCATCAAAATGCTCCATGGCCTTTGTCATCACAATTATACATGGCCCCTGTAATCACAGTGCTCCATGACCCCTTTCATCACAATCCTCCATGACCACTGTCATCACAATGCCCCATGAACCCTGTCATCACAATTCTCCATGGCCCCTGTCATTACAATGCTCCATGACCACTGTCATCACAATGTTCCATGATCGCTGTAATCACAATGACCCATGAGATCTTTCCTCAGAAGGCTCCAGTACGCCTGTCTTAACAATGCTCCAATGCCCGTCTCATCACAATGCTCCATGATCCCTGTCAGCACAACTTTAAATGACAATTGTCATCACAATGCTCCATGACACCTGTCATCACAAAGTTGCCTGCCCATGTCATCAAAATGCTCCATGTCCCCTGTAATCGCAATGTTCTATTACACCTGTCATCACAAAGTTCCCTGCCCATGTCATCACAATGCTCCATTACCAATGTAATCAAAATGTTCGCCTGCCCTTGTCATCAAAATGCTCCATCACCCCTTTAATCACAATGCTCCATGAACCCTGTCATCACAATGTTCCATGACAGTTGTTAACACAATGCTCCATGACCCCTGTAATCACAATGCTCCATGCCCTTGTCATCACAAAACTCCAGAACTCTTGTCATCATAATGATGAATGCCCATGTCATCACAAAGCTCCATGATACTTGTCATCACAATGCTCCATGGCCTTTGTCATCACAATGTTCCATGGCCCCTGTCATCACAGTGCTCCATGATACCTTTCGTCACAATTCTAGATGACCACTGTCATCACAATGCCCCAAGACACATGTCATCACAATTAGCCATGGCCCTTGTCATCACAATGCTCCATCATCCGTGTCATCACAATGGTCCAGGACACTTGTCATCACAATGATCCATGACCACTTACATCACAATGCTCCTTGACCCTGTCATTTTATTGCTCCATGGCCTATGCATTCACAATGCTCCATGGCACCTGTAATCACATTTCTCCATGATCCTTTTCATCACAATATTCTATGACCACTCTCATCACAATACCCCATGACGCCTATCATCATAATGCTCCAAGGCCCCTCTCATCACAATGCTCCATGAACCCTGTCATCACAATGTTCCATGACACTTGTCATCCCAGTGCTCCATGATCCTTGTCATCACAATATTCACTGCCCATGTAATCACAATGCTCCTGGTCCCCTGTAATCACAATGCTCCGTACCCTTTTCATCACAATGCTCCAGAACTCTTGTCATCATAATGCTCCATGCCCGTGTCATCACAATGCTCCATGACCACTTTCATCACAATGCTCCTTGACCCCTGTCATCACAATCCTCCATGGCCTATGTATTCACAATGCTACATGGCCCCTGTAATCACATTGCTCCATGATCCATTTCATCACAATGTTCTATGGCCACTGTCATCACAATGCCACATTACACCTGTCATCACAATGCTCCATGACCCCTGTCAGCCCAATGTTCCATGACAGATGTCATAAGTATCCTCCATGGTCCCTGTATTCACAATGCTCCATTCCCTTGTCAACGCAATGCTCCAGAACTCTGGTCATCATAATGCTCGAAGAACCTTGTCATCACAACGCTCCATGACCCGTATCATCACAATGGTCCAGGACACTTGTCATCACAATGATCCATGACCACTTACATCACAATACTCCTTGACTCCTGTCATCACAATGCTCCATAGCGTATTCATTCGAAATGCTACATGGTCCCTATAATCACATTGCTCCATGATCCATTTCGTCACAATGCTCTATGAACACTGTCATCACAATGCCACATTACACCTGTCATCACAATGCTCCATGGCCCCTGTCAGCACAATGTTCCATGACAGATGTCATCACAATGCTTTAGAACTCTTGTCTTCATAGTCCTCCATGCCCGTTTCATCACAATGCTCCATGACACTTGTCATCACAATACTCCATGGCCTTTGTCATCACAATGTTCCATGGTCCCTGTCATCACAGTGCTCCATGAATCCTTTCTTCATAATTCTAGATGACCACTGTCATCACAATTCGCCATGGCACCTGTCATCACAATGCTCCATGGCCTATGTATTCACAATTTTCCATGGCCCCTGAAATCACATTGCTCCATGATCCCTTTCATCACAATGCTGCATGCCCCCTGTCATCAAAATGCCCCGTGACACCTGTCATCACAATGCTCCATGGCCTTTATCATCACAATGCTCCATGACCCCTGTCATCACAATGCTCAATGACCCTTGTCATCACAATGCTCCATAGCCCCTGTAATCACAATGCTCCATGCCATTCTCATCACAATGCTCCAGACCTCTTGTCATCATAAGGCTCTATGCCCTTGTCCTCACAATGCTACATGACACGTGTCAGCACAATGTTCCTTGGCCTTTAACATCACAATGTTCCATGGCCCCTGTCATCCCAGTGCTCCAGTATAACTTTCATCACAATGCTAGATGACCACTGTCATCACAATGCCCAATGACACCTGTCATCATAATTCGCCATGGCCCTTGACATCACAATGCTCCATGAACCGTGTCATCACAAGATTCCAGGACACTTGTCATCACAATGATCCTTGACTTCTTTCATCACAATGCTCCATAACCACTGTCATCACAAAGTTCCATGGCCCCTGTAATCACATTGCTCCATGATCCCTTTCATCACAATGCTCCACGACCCTTCTCATCACAATGATCCCAGCCCTTGTCATCACAATGCTCCATGACCCTTCTCATCACAATGTTCCCTGCACTTTTCATCACAATGCTCCATGGACCCTGTAATCACAATGCTCCATGCCCTTGTCATCTCAATTCTCCAGAACACTTGTAATCATAATGCCCCTTGCCCATGTCATCACAATGCTCTATGACACTTGTCATCAGAATCCTCCACGGCCTTTGTCATCAAAATGCTCCAAGTCCCCTTTCATCACCGTGTTCCATGATACCTTTCATCACACAGCTAGATTACCACTGTCATCACTATGCCCCATGACACCTGGCATCACAATTCTCCATTGCCCTTTTCATCATAATCCTCCATGAAACGAGTCATCACAATGCTCCATGATCCGAGTCATCACAAGTTTCCAGGACACTTAACATCACAATGATCCTTGACCACTTTCATCACAATGCTCCATGGCACCTGTTATCTCAATGCTCCATGGCCTATGTATTCACAATGCTCCATGGCCCCTGTAATCACGGTTTTCCATGACCCCTTTCATCACAATCCTCCTTGACCACTGTCATCACAACGCCCCATGAAGCCTGTCATCACGATGCTCCAAGGCCACTATCATCACAATGCTCCATGATCCCTGTCATCCTAATGTTCCCTGCCCATGTCATCACAGTGCTCCTTGTCCCTTTTAATCACAATGCCACATACCCTTGTCATCACAATGCTCCATGGCCCCTGTAAACACAATGCTCCAGGCCCTTGCCATTACAATACTCCAGAACTCTTTTCATCATAATGCTCCATGCCCGTGTCATCACAATGTTCCAGGACACTTGTCACCACAATGTTCCATGGCCTTTGTCATCACAATGCTCCATGGCCCCTCTAATCATAGTGCTCCATGATACCTTTCATCACAATTCTAGATGACCACTGTCATCACAATGCCCCTTGACACATGTCATCATAATTGGCCAGGGCCCTTGACATCACAATGCTTGATGAACCATGTCATCACAATGTTCATGGACAATTGTCATCACAATGCTCCATGACAACTTACATCACAATGCTCCTTGACCCTTGTCATTTCATTGCTCCATGGCCCCTGTAATCACATTGCTCCATGATCCCCTTCATCACAATGCTCCATGATCCCTGTCATCACAATGCTCGAAGACCCTTGACATCACAATGCTCCATGGTCCCTATAATCACAATGCTCCATGCGCTTGTCATCACAGTGCTCCAGAATTCTTGTCATCAAAATATTCCATGGCCTTTGTCATCACAATGCTCCATGACCCCTGTCATCACAATGTTCCATGACTCTTGTCATCAAAATGCCTCATGATCCTTTTAATCACAATGCTCCATGACTCCTTTCATCACATGCTCCATGATACTTGTCATTACACTGCCCCATGACCTTTTTCATAACAATGCTCCATGATACCAGTCATCACAATGCTCCATGACCATTGTCGTCACAATGCTCCATGCCCCTTTCAACAAAATGCTCCATGACAACTGTTATCACAATGCTCCATGGCCTTTGTCCTCACAATTATACATGGTCCCTGTAATCACAGTGCTCCATGACCCCTGTCATTACAATGCTCCATGACCACTGTCATCACCATACCCCATGAACCCAGTCATCACAATGATCCATAGCCCTTGTCATCACAATGCTCCATGATCCCTGTCATCACAATGTTCCATGACTCTTGTCATCAAAATGCCTCATGATCCTTTTAATCACAATGCTCCATGACTCCTTTCATCACTTGTTCCATGATACTTGTCATTGCACTGCCTTATGACCTTTTTCATAACAAGCTCCATGATACCAGTCATAACAATGCTCCATGACCATTGTTGTCACAATGCTCCATGCCCCTTTCAACACAATGCTCCATATCAAGTGTCATCAAAATGCTCCATGGCCTTTGTCATCACAATTATACATGGCCCCTGTAATCACAGTGCTCCATGACCCCTTTCATCACAATCCTCCATGACCACTGTCATCACAATGCCCCATGAACCCTGTCATCACAATTCTCCATGGCCCCTGTCATTACAATGCTCCATGACCACTGTCATCACAATGTTCCATGATCGCTGTAATCACAATGACCCATGAGATCTTTCCTCAGAAGGCTCCAGTACGCCTGTCTTAACAATGCTCCAATGCCCGTCTCATCACAATGCTCCATGATCCCTGTCAGCACAACTTTAAATGACAATTGTCATCACAATGCTCCATGACACCTGTCATCACAAAGTTGCCTGCCCATGTCATCAAAATGCTCCATGTCCCCTGTAATCACAATGTTCTATTACACCTGTCATCACAAAGTTCCCTGCCCATGTCATCACAATGCTCCATTACCAATGTAATCAAAATGTTCGCCTGCCCTTGTCATCAAAATGCTCCATCACCCCTTTAATCACAATGCTCCATGAACCCTGTCATCACAATGTTCCATGACAGTTGTTAACACAATGCTCCATGACCCCTGTAATCACAATGCTCCATGCCCTTGTCATCACAAAACTCCAGAACTCTTGTCATCATAATGATGAATGCCCATGTCATCACAAAGCTCCATGATATTTGTCATCACAATGCTCCATGGCCTTTGTCATCACAATGTTCCATGGCCCCTGTCATCACAGTGCTCCATGATACCTTTTGTCACAATTCTAGATGACCACTGTCATCACAATGCCCCAAGACACATGTCATCACAATTAGCCATGGCCCTTGTCATCACAATGCTCCATCATCCGTGTCATCACAATGGTCCAGGACACTTGTCATCACAATGATCCATGACCACTTACATCACAATGCTCCTTGACCCTGTCATTTTATTGCTCCATGGCCTATGCATTCACAATGCTCCATGGCACCTGTAATCACATTTCTCCATGATCCTTTTCATCACAATATTCTATGACCACTCTCATCACAATACCCCATGACGCCTATCATCATAATGCTCCAAGGCCCCTCTCATCACAATGCTCCATGAACCCTGTCATCACAATGTTCCATGACACTTGTCATCCCAGTGCTCCATGATCCTTGTCATCACAATATTCACTGCCCATGTAATCACAATGCTCCTGGTCCCCTGTAATCACAATGCTCCGTACCCTTTTCATCACAATGCTCCAGAACTCTTGTCATCATAATGCTCCATGCCCGTGTCATCACAATGCTCCATGACCACTTTCATCACAATGCTCCTTGACCTCTGTCATCACAATCCTCCATGGCCTATGTATTCACAATGCTACATGGCCCCTGTAATCACATTGCTCCATGATCCATTTCATCACAATGTTCTATGGCCACTGTCATCACAATGCCACATTACACCTGTCATCACAATGCTCCATGACCCCTGTCAGCCCAATGTTCCATGACAGATGTCATAAGTATCCTCCATGGTCCCTGTATTCACAATGCTCCATTCCCTTGTCAACGCAATGCTCCAGAACTCTGGTCATCATAATGCTCGAAGAACCTTGTCATCACAACGCTCCATGACCCGTATCATCACAATGGTCCAGGACACTTGTCATCACAATGATCCATGACCACTTACATCACAATGCTCCTTGACTCCTGTCATCACAATGCTCCATAGCGTATTCATTCGAAATGCTACATGGTCCCTATAATCACATTGCTCCATGATCCATTTCGTCACAATGCTCTATGAACACTGTCATCACAATGCCACATTACACCTGTCATCACAATGCTCCATGGCCCCTGTCAGCACAATGTTCCATGACAGATGTCATCACAATGCTTTAGAACTCTTGTCTTCATAGTCCTCCATGCCCGTTTCATCACAATGCTCCATGACACTTGTCATCACAATACTCCATGGCCTTTGTCATCACAATGTTCCATGGTCCCTGTCATCACAGTGCTCCATGAATCCTTTCTTCATAATTCTAGATGACCACTGTCATCACAATTCGCCATGGCACCTGTCATCACAATGCTCCATGGCCTATGTATTCACAATTTTCCATGGCCCCTGAAATCACATTGCTCCATGATCCCTTTCATCACAATGCTGCATGCCCCCTGTCATCAAAATGCCCCGTGACACCTGTCATCACAATGCTCCATGGCCTTTATCATCACAATGCTCCATGACCCCTGTCATCACAATGCTCAATGACCCTTGTCATCACAATGCTCCATAGCCCCTGTAATCACAATGCTCCATGCCATTCTCATCACAATGCTCCAGACCTCTTGTCATCATAAGGCTCTATGCCCTTGTCCTCACAATGCTACATGACACGTGTCAGCACAATGTTCCTTGGCCTTTAACATCACAATGTTCCATGGCCCCTGTCATCCCAGTGCTCCAGTATAACTTTCATCACAATGCTAGATGACCACTGTCATCACAATGCCCAATGACACCTGTCATCATAATTCGCCATGGCCCTTGACATCACAATGCTCCATGAACCGTGTCATCACAAGATTCCAGGACACTTGTCATCACAATGATCCTTGACTTCTTTCATCACAATGCTCCATAACCACTGTCATCACAAAGTTCCATGGCCCCTGTAATCACATTGCTCCATGATCCCTTTCATCACAATGCTCCACGACCCTTCTCATCACAATGATCCCAGCCCTTGTCATCACAATGCTCCATGACCCTTCTCATCACAATGTTCCCTGCACTTTTCATCACAATGCTCCATGGACCCTGTAATCACAATGCTCCATGCCCTTGTCATCACAATTCTCCAGAACACTTGTAATCATAATGCCCCTTGCCCATGTCATCACAATGCTCTATGACACTTGTCATCAGAATCCTCCACGGCCTTTGTCATCAAAATGCTCCAAGTCCCCTTTCATCACCGTGTTCCATGATACCTTTCATCACACAGCTAGATTACCACTGTCATCACTATGCCCCATGACACCTGGCATCACAATTCTCCATTGCCCTTTTCATCATAATCCTCCATGAAACGAGTCATCACAATGCTCCATGATCCGAGTCATCACAAGGTTCCAGGACACTTAACATCACAATGATCCTTGAGCACTTTCATCACAATGCTCCATGGCACCTGTTATCTCAATGCTCCATGGCCTATGTATTCACAATGCTCCATGGCCCCTGTAATCACGGTTTTCCATGACCCCTTTCATCACAATCCTCCTTGACCACTGTCATCACAACGCCCCATGAAGCCTGTCATCACGATGCTCCAAGGCCACTATCATCACAATGCTCCATGATCCCTGTCATCCTAATGTTCCCTGCCCATGTCATCACAGTGCTCCTTGTCCCTTTTAATCACAATGCCACATACCCTTGTCATCACAATGCTCCATGGCCCCTGTAAACACAATGCTCCAGGCCCTTGCCATTACAATACTCCAGAACTCTTTTCATCATAATGCTCCATGCCCGTGTCATCACAATGTTCCAGGACACTTGTCACCACAATGTTCCATGGCCTTTGTCATCACAATGCTCCATGGCCCCTCTAATCATAGTGCTCCATGATACCTTTCATCACAATTCTAGATGACCACTGTCATCACAATGCCCCTTGACACATGTCATCATAATTGGCCAGGGCCCTTGACATCACAATGCTTGATGAACCATGTCATCACAATGTTCATGGACAATTGTCATCACAATGCTCCATGACAACTTACATCACAATGCTCCTTGACCCTTGTCATTTCATTGCTCCATGGCCCCTGTAATCACATTGCTCCATGATCCCCTTCATCACAATGCTCCATGATCCCTGTCATCACAATGCTCGAAGACCCTTGACATCACAATGCTCCATGGTCCCTATAATCACAATGCTCCATGCGCTTGTCATCACAGTGCTCCAGAATTCTTGTCATCAAAATATTCCATGGCCTTTGTCATCACAATGCTCCATGACCCCTGTCATCACAATGTTCCATGACTCTTGTCATCAAAATGCCTCATGATCCTTTTAATCACAATGCTCCATGACTCCTTTCATCACATGCTCCATGATACTTGTCATTACACTGCCCCATGACCTTTTTCATAACAATGCTCCATGATACCAGTCATCACAATGCTCCATGACCATTGTCGTCACAATGCTCCATGCCCCTTTCAACAAAATGCTCCATGACAACTGTTATCACAATGCTCCATGGCCTTTGTCATCACAATTATACATGGTCCCTGTAATCACAGTGCTCCATGACCCCTTTCATCACAATGCTCCATGACCACTGTCATCACAATGCCCCATGACCCCTGTCATTACAATGCTCCATGACCACTGTCATCACCATACCCCATGAACCCAGTCATCACAATGCTCCATAGCCCTTGTCATCACAATGCTCCATGATCCCTGTCATCACAATGTTCCATGACTCTTGTCATCAAAATGCCTCATGATCCTTTTAATCACAATGCTCCATGACTCCTTTCATCACTTGTTCCATGATACTTGTCATTGCACTGCCTTATGACCTTTTTCATAACAAGCTCCATGATACCAGTCATAACAATGCTCCATGACCATTGTTGTCACAATGCTCCATGCCCCTTTCAACACAATGCTCCATATCAAGTGTCATCAAAATGCTCCATGGCCTTTGTCATCACAATTATACATGGCCCCTGTAATCACAGTGCTCCATGACCCCTTTCATCACAATCCTCCATGACCACTGTCATCACAATGCCCCATGAACCCTGTCATCACAATTCTCCATGGCCCCTGTCATTACAATGCTCCATGACCACTGTCATCACAATGTTCCATGATCGCTGTAATCACAATGACCCATGAGATCTTTCCTCAGAAGGCTCCAGTACGCCTGTCTTAACAATGCTCCAATGCCCGTCTCATCACAATGCTCCATGATCCCTGTCAGCACAACTTTAAATGACAATTGTCATCACAATGCTCCATGACACCTGTCATCACAAAGTTGCCTGCCCATGTCATCAAAATGCTCCATGTCCCCTGTAATCACAATGTTCTATTACACCTGTCATCACAAAGTTCCCTGCCCATGTCATCACAATGCTCCATTACCAATGTAATCAAAATGTTCGCCTGCCCTTGTCATCAAAATGCTCCATCACCCCTTTAATCACAATGCTCCATGAACCCTGTCATCACAATGTTCCATGACAGTTGTTAACACAATGCTCCATGACCCCTGTAATCACAATGCTCCATGCCCTTGTCATCACAAAACTCCAGAACTCTTGTCATCATAATGATGAATGCCCATGTCATCACAAAGCTCCATGATACTTGTCATCACAATGCTCCATGGCCTTTGTCATCACAATGTTCCATGGCCCCTGTCATCACAGTGCTCCATGATACCTTTCGTCACAATTCTAGATGACCACTGTCATCACAATGCCCCAAGACACATGTCATCACAATTAGCCATGGCCCTTGTCATCACAATGCTCCATCATCCGTGTCATCACAATGGTCCAGGACACTTGTCATCACAATGATCCATGACCACTTACATCACAATGCTCCTTGACCCTGTCATTTTATTGCTCCATGGCCTATGCATTCACAATGCTCCATGGCACCTGTAATCACATTTCTCCATGATCCTTTTCATCACAATATTCTATGACCACTCTCATCACAATACCCCATGACGCCTATCATCATAATGCTCCAAGGCCCCTCTCATCACAATGCTCCATGAACCCTGTCATCACAATGTTCCATGACACTTGTCATCCCAGTGCTCCATGATCCTTGTCGTCACAATATTCACTGCCCATGTAATCACAATGCTCCTGGTCCCCTGTAATCACAATGCTCCGTACCCTTTTCATCACAATGCTCCAGAACTCTTGTCATCATAATGCTCCATGCCCGTGTCATCACAATGCTCCATGACCACTTTCATCACAATGCTCCTTGACCCCTGTCATCACAATCCTCCATGGCCTATGTATTCACAATGCTACATGGCCCCTGTAATCACATTGCTCCATGATCCATTTCATCACAATGTTCTATGGCCACTGTCATCACAATGCCACATTACACCTGTCATCACAATGCTCCATGACCCCTGTCAGCCCAATGTTCCATGACAGATGTCATAAGTATCCTCCATGGTCCCTGTATTCACAATGCTCCATTCCCTTGTCAACGCAATGCTCCAGAACTCTGGTCATCATAATGCTCGAAGAACCTTGTCATCACAACGCTCCATGACCCGTATCATCACAATGGTCCAGGACACTTGTCATCACAATGATCCATGACCACTTACATCACAATGCTCCTTGACTCCTGTCATCACAATGCTCCATAGCGTATTCATTCGAAATGCTACATGGTCCCTATAATCACATTGCTCCATGATCCATTTCGTCACAATGCTCTATGAACACTGTCATCACAATGCCACATTACACCTGTCATCACAATGCTCCATGGCCCCTGTCAGCACAATGTTCCATGACAGATGTCATCACAATGCTTTAGAACTCTTGTCTTCATAGTCCTCCATGCCCGTTTCATCACAATGCTCCATGACACTTGTCATCACAATACTCCATGGCCTTTGTCATCACAATGTTCCATGGTCCCTGTCATCACAGTGCTCCATGAATCCTTTCTTCATAATTCTAGATGACCACTGTCATCACAATTCGCCATGGCACCTGTCATCACAATGCTCCATGGCCTATGTATTCACAATTTTCCATGGCCCCTGAAATCACATTGCTCCATGATCCCTTTCATCACAATGCTGCATGCCCCCTGTCATCAAAATGCCCCGTGACACCTGTCATCACAATGCTCCATGGCCTTTATCATCACAATGCTCCATGACCCCTGTCATCACAATGCTCAATGACCCTTGTCATCACAATGCTCCATAGCCCCTGTAATCACAATGCTCCATGCCATTCTCATCACAATGCTCCAGACCTCTTGTCATCATAAGGCTCTATGCCCTTGTCCTCACAATGCTACATGACACGTGTCAGCACAATGTTCCTTGGCCTTTAACATCACAATGTTCCATGGCCCCTGTCATCCCAGTGCTCCAGTATAACTTTCATCACAATGCTAGATGACCACTGTCATCACAATGCCCAATGACACCTGTCATCATAATTCGCCATGGCCCTTGACATCACAATGCTCCATGAACCGTGTCATCACAAGATTCCAGGACACTTGTCATCACAATGATCCTTGACTTCTTTCATCACAATGCTCCATAACCACTGTCATCACAAAGTTCCATGGCCCCTGTAATCACATTGCTCCATGATCCCTTTCATCACAATGCTCCACGACCCTTCTCATCACAATGATCCCAGCCCTTGTCATCACAATGCTCCATGACCCTTCTCATCACAATGTTCCCTGCACTTTTCATCACAATGCTCCATGGACCCTGTAATCACAATGCTCCATGCCCTTGTCATCTCAATTCTCCAGAACACTTGTAATCATAATGCCCCTTGCCCATGTCATCACAATGCTCTATGACACTTGTCATCAGAATCCTCCACGGCCTTTGTCATCAAAATGCTCCAAGTCCCCTTTCATCACCGTGTTCCATGATACCTTTCATCACACAGATAGATTACCACTGTCATCACTATGCCCCATGACACCTGGCATCACAATTCTCCATTGCCCTTTTCATCATAATCCTCCATGAAACGAGTCATCACAATGCTCCATGATCCGAGTCATCACAAGGTTCCAGGACACTTAACATCACAATGATCCTTGACCACTTTCATCACAATGCTCCATGGCACCTGTTATCTCAATGCTCCATGGCCTATGTATTCACAATGCTCCATGGCCCCTGTAATCACGGTTTTCCATGACCCCTTTCATCACAATCCTCCTTGACCACTGTCATCACAACGCCCCATGAAGCCTGTCATCACGATGCTCCAAGGCCACTATCATCACAATGCTCCATGATCCCTGTCATCCTAATGTTCCCTGCCCATGTCATCACAGTGCTCCTTGTCCCTTTTAATCACAATGCCACATACCCTTGTCATCACAATGCTCCATGGCCCCTGTAAACACAATGCTCCAGGCCCTTGCCATTACAATACTCCAGAACTCTTTTCATCATAATGCTCCATGCCCGTGTCATCACAATGTTCCAGGACACTTGTCACCACAATGTTCCATGGCCTTTGTCATCACAATGCTCCATGGCCCCTCTAATCATAGTGCTCCATGATACCTTTCATCACAATTCTAGATGACCACTGTCATCACAATGCCCCTTGACACATGTCATCATAATTGGCCAGGGCCCTTGACATCACAATGCTTGATGAACCATGTCATCACAATGTTCATGGACAATTGTCATCACAATGCTCCATGACAACTTACATCACAATGCTCCTTGACCCTTGTCATTTCATTGCTCCATGGCCCCTGTAATCACATTGCTCCATGATCCCCTTCATCACAATGCTCCATGATCCCTGTCATCACAATGCTCGAAGACCCTTGACATCACAATGCTCCATGGTCCCTATAATCACAATGCTCCATGCGCTTGTCATCACAGTGCTCCAGAATTCTTGTCATCAAAATATTCCATGGCCTTTGTCATCACAATGCTCCATGACCCCTGTCATCACAATGTTCCATGACTCTTGTCATCAAAATGCCTCATGATCCTTTTAATCACAATGCTCCATGACTCCTTTCATCACATGCTCCATGATACTTGTCATTACACTGCCCCATGACCTTTTTCATAACAATGCTCCATGATACCAGTCATCACAATGCTCCATGACCATTGTCGTCACAATGCTCCATGCCCCTTTCAACAAAATGCTCCATGACAACTGTTATCACAATGCTCCATGGCCTTTGTCATCACAATTATACATGGTCCCTGTAATCACAGTGCTCCATGACCCCTGTCATTACAATGCTCCATGACCACTGTCATCACCATACCCCATGAACCCAGTCATCACAATGCTCCATAGCCCTTGTCATCACAATGCTCCATGATCCCTGTCATCACAATGTTCCATGACTCTTGTCATCAAAATGCCTCATGATCCTTTTAATCACAATGCTCCATGACTCCTTTCATCACTTGTTCCATGATACTTGTCATTGCACTGCCTTATGACCTTTTTCATAACAAGCTCCATGATACCAGTCATAACAATGCTCCATGACCATTGTTGTCACAATGCTCCATGCCCCTTTCAACACAATGCTCCATATCAAGTGTCATCAAAATGCTCCATGGCCTTTGTCATCACAATTATACATGGCCCCTGTAATCACAGTGCTCCATGACCCCTTTCATCACAATCCTCCATGACCACTGTCATCACAATGCCCCATGAACCCTGTCATCACAATTCTCCATGGCCCCTGTCATTACAATGCTCCATGACCACTGTCATCACAATGTTCCATGATCGCTGTAATCACAATGACCCATGAGATCTTTCCTCAGAAGGCTCCAGTACGCCTGTCTTAACAATGCTCCAATGCCCGTCTCATCACAATGCTCCATGATCCCTGTCAGCACAACTTTAAATGACAATTGTCATCACAATGCTCCATGACACCTGTCATCACAAAGTTGCCTGCCCATGTCATCAAAATGCTCCATGTCCCCTGTAATCGCAATGTTCTATTACACCTGTCATCACAAAGTTCCCTGCCCATGTCATCACAATGCTCCATTACCAATGTAATCAAAATGTTCGCCTGCCCTTGTCATCAAAATGCTCCATCACCCCTTTAATCACAATGCTCCATGAACCCTGTCATCACAATGTTCCATGACAGTTGTTAACACAATGCTCCATGACCCCTGTAATCACAATGCTCCATGCCCTTGTCATCACAAAACTCCAGAACTCTTGTCATCATAATGATGAATGCCCATGTCATCACAAAGCTCCATGATACTTGTCATCACAATGCTCCATGGCCTTTGTCATCACAATGTTCCATGGCCCCTGTCATCACAGTGCTCCATGATACCTTTCGTCACAATTCTAGATGACCACTGTCATCACAATGCCCCAAGACACATGTCATCACAATTAGCCATGGCCCTTGTCATCACAATGCTCCATCATCCGTGTCATCACAATGGTCCAGGACACTTGTCATCACAATGATCCATGACCACTTACATCACAATGCTCCTTGACCCTGTCATTTTATTGCTCCATGGCCTATGCATTCACAATGCTCCATGGCACCTGTAATCACATTTCTCCATGATCCTTTTCATCACAATATTCTATGACCACTCTCATCACAATACCCCATGACGCCTATCATCATAATGCTCCAAGGCCCCTCTCATCACAATGCTCCATGAACCCTGTCATCACAATGTTCCATGACACTTGTCATCCCAGTGCTCCATGATCCTTGTCGTCACAATATTCACTGCCCATGTAATCACAATGCTCCTGGTCCCCTGTAATCACAATGCTCCGTACCCTTTTCATCACAATGCTCCAGAACTCTTGTCATCATAATGCTCCATGCCCGTGTCATCACAATGCTCCATGACCACTTTCATCACAATGCTCCTTGACCCCTGTCATCACAATCCTCCATGGCCTATGTATTCACAATGCTACATGGCCCCTGTAATCACACTGCTCCATGATCCATTTCATCACAATGTTCTATGGCCACTGTCATCACAATGCCACATTACACCTGTCATCACAATGCTCCATGACCCCTGTCAGCCCAATGTTCCATGACAGATGTCATAAGTATCCTCCATGGTCCCTGTATTCACAATGCTCCATTCCCTTGTCAACGCAATGCTCCAGAACTCTGGTCATCATAATGCTCGAAGAACCTTGTCATCACAACGCTCCATGACCCGTATCATCACAATGGTCCAGGACACTTGTCATCACAATGATCCATGACCACTTACATCACAATGCTCCTTGACTCCTGTCATCACAATGCTCCATAGCGTATTCATTCGAAATGCTACATGGTCCCTATAATCACATTGCTCCATGATCCATTTCGTCACAATGCTCTATGAACACTGTCATCACAATGCCACATTACACCTGTCATCACAATGCTCCATGGCCCCTGTCAGCACAATGTTCCATGACAGATGTCATCACAATGCTTTAGAACTCTTGTCTTCATAGTCCTCCATGCCCGTTTCATCACAATGCTCCATGACACTTGTCATCACAATACTCCATGGCCTTTGTCATCACAATGTTCCATGGTCCCTGTCATCACAGTGCTCCATGAATCCTTTCTTCATAATTCTAGATGACCACTGTCATCACAATTCGCCATGGCACCTGTCATCACAATGCTCCATGGCCTATGTATTCACAATTTTCCATGGCCCCTGAAATCACATTGCTCCATGATCCCTTTCATCACAATGCTGCATGCCCCCTGTCATCAAAATGCCCCGTGACACCTGTCATCACAATGCTCCATGGCCTTTATCATCACAATGCTCCATGACCCCTGTCATCACAATGCTCAATGACCCTTGTCATCACAATGCTCCATAGCCCCTGTAATCACAATGCTCCATGCCATTCTCATCACAATGCTCCAGACCTCTTGTCATCATAAGGCTCTATGCCCTTGTCCTCACAATGCTACATGACACGTGTCAGCACAATGTTCCTTGGCCTTTAACATCACAATGTTCCATGGCCCCTGTCATCCCAGTGCTCCAGTATAACTTTCATCACAATGCTAGATGACCACTGTCATCACAATGCCCAATGACACCTGTCATCATAATTCGCCATGGCCCTTGACATCACAATGCTCCATGAACCGTGTCATCACAAGATTCCAGGACACTTGTCATCACAATGATCCTTGACTTCTTTCATCACAATGCTCCATAACCACTGTCATCACAAAGTTCCATGGCCCCTGTAATCACATTGCTCCATGATCCCTTTCATCACAATGCTCCACGACCCTTCTCATCACAATGATCCCAGCCCTTGTCATCACAATGCTCCATGACCCTTCTCATCACAATGTTCCCTGCACTTTTCATCACAATGCTCCATGGACCCTGTAATCACAATGCTCCATGCCCTTGTCATCTCAATTCTCCAGAACACTTGTAATCATAATGCCCCTTGCCCATGTCATCACAATGCTCTATGACACTTGTCATCAGAATCCTCCACGGCCTTTGTCATCAAAATGCTCCAAGTCCCCTTTCATCACCGTGTTCCATGATACCTTTCATCACACAGATAGATTACCACTGTCATCACTATGCCCCATGACACCTGGCATCACAATTCTCCATTGCCCTTTTCATCATAATCCTCCATGAAACGAGTCATCACAATGCTCCATGATCCGAGTCATCACAAGGTTCCAGGACACTTAACATCACAATGATCCTTGAGCACTTTCATCACAATGCTCCATGGCACCTGTTATCTCAATGCTCCATGGCCTATGTATTCACAATGCTCCATGGCCCCTGTAATCACGGTTTTCCATGACCCCTTTCATCACAATCCTCCTTGACCACTGTCATCACAACGCCCCATGAAGCCTGTCATCACGATGCTCCAAGGCCACTATCATCACAATGCTCCATGATCCCTGTCATCCTAATGTTCCCTGCCCATGTCATCACAGTGCTCCTTGTCCCTTTTAATCACAATGCCACATACCCTTGTCATCACAATGCTCCATGGCCCCTGTAAACACAATGCTCCAGGCCCTTGCCATTACAATACTCCAGAACTCTTTTCATCATAATGCTCCATGCCCGTGTCATCACAATGTTCCAGGACACTTGTCACCACAATGTTCCATGGCCTTTGTCATCACAATGTTCCATGGCCCCTCTAATCATAGTGCTCCATGATACCTTTCATCACAATTCTAGATGACCACTGTCATCACAATGCCCCTTGACACATGTCATCATAATTGGCCAGGGCCCTTGACATCACAATGCTTGATGAACCATGTCATCACAATGTTCATGGACAATTGTCATCACAATGCTCCATGACAACTTACATCACAATGCTCCTTGACCCTTGTCATTTCATTGCTCCATGGCCCCTGTAATCACATTGCTCCATGATCCCCTTCATCACAATGCTCCATGATCCCTGTCATCACAATGCTCGAAGACCCTTGACATCACAATGCTCCATGGTCCCTATAATCACAATGCTCCATGCGCTTGTCATCACAGTGCTCCAGAATTCTTGTCATCAAAATATTCCATGGCCTTTGTCATCACAATGCTCCATGACCCCTGTCATCACAATGTTCCATGACTCTTGTCATCAAAATGCCTCATGATCCTTTTAATCACAATGCTCCATGACTCCTTTCATCACATGCTCCATGATACTTGTCATTACACTGCCCCATGACCTTTTTCATAACAATGCTCCATGATACCAGTCATCACAATGCTCCATGACCATTGTCGTCACAATGCTCCATGCCCCTTTCAACAAAATGCTCCATGACAACTGTTATCACAATGCTCCATGGCCTTTGTCATCCCAATTATACATGGTCCCTGTAATCACAGTGCTCCATGACCCCTTTCATCACAATGCTCCATGACCACTGTCATCACAATGCCCCATGACCCCTGTCATTACAATGCTCCATGACCACTGTCATCACCATACCCCATGAACCCAGTCATCACAATGCTCCATAGCCCTTGTCATCACAATGCTCCATGATCCCTGTCATCACAATGTTCCATGACTCTTGTCATCAAAATGCCTCATGATCCTTTTAATCACAATGCTCCATGACTCCTTTCATCACTTGTTCCATGATACTTGTCATTGCACTGCCTTATGACCTTTTTCATAACAAGCTCCATGATACCAGTCATAACAATGCTCCATGACCATTGTTGTCACAATGCTCCATGCCCCTTTCAACACAATGCTCCATATCAAGTGTCATCAAAATGCTCCATGGCCTTTGTCATCACAATTATACATGGCCCCTGTAATCACAGTGCTCCATGACCCCTTTCATCACAATCCTCCATGACCACTGTCATCACAATGCCCCATGAACCCTGTCATCACAATTCTCCATGGCCCCTGTCATTACAATGCTCCATGACCACTGTCATCACAATGTTCCATGATCGCTGTAATCACAATGACCCATGAGATCTTTCCTCAGAAGGCTCCAGTACGCCTGTCTTAACAATGCTCCAATGCCCGTCTCATCACAATGCTCCATGATCCCTGTCAGCACAACTTTAAATGACAATTGTCATCACAATGCTCCATGACACCTGTCATCACAAAGTTGCCTGCCCATGTCATCAAAATGCTCCATGTCCCCTGTAATCACAATGTTCTATTACACCTGTCATCACAAAGTTCCCTGCCCATGTCATCACAATGCTCCATTACCAATGTAATCAAAATGTTCGCCTGCCCTTGTCATCAAAATGCTCCATCACCCCTTTAATCACAATGCTCCATGAACCCTGTCATCACAATGTTCCATGACAGTTGTTAACACAATGCTCCATGACCCCTGTAATCACAATGCTCCATGCCCTTGTCATCACAAAACTCCAGAACTCTTGTCATCATAATGATGAATGCCCATGTCATCACAAAGCTCCATGATACTTGTCATCACAATGCTCCATGGCCTTTGTCATCACAATGTTCCATGGCCCCTGTCATCACAGTGCTCCATGATACCTTTCGTCACAATTCTAGATGACCACTGTCATCACAATGCCCCAAGACACATGTCATCACAATTAGCCATGGCCCTTGTCATCACAATGCTCCATCATCCGTGTCATCACAATGGTCCAGGACACTTGTCATCACAATGATCCATGACCACTTACATCACAATGCTCCTTGACCCTGTCATTTTATTGCTCCATGGCCTATGCATTCACAATGCTCCATGGCACCTGTAATCACATTTCTCCATGATCCTTTTCATCACAATATTCTATGACCACTCTCATCACAATACCCCATGACGCCTATCATCATAATGCTCCAAGGCCCCTCTCATCACAATGCTCCATGAACCCTGTCATCACAATGTTCCATGACACTTGTCATCCCAGTGCTCCATGATCCTTGTCATCACAATATTCACTGCCCATGTAATCACAATGCTCCTGGTCCCCTGTAATCACAATGCTCCGTACCCTTTTCATCACAATGCTCCAGAACTCTTGTCATCATAATGCTCCATGCCCGTGTCATCACAATGCTCCATGACCACTTTCATCACAATGCTCCTTGACCCCTGTCATCACAATCCTCCATGGCCTATGTATTCACAATGCTACATGGCCCCTGTAATCACATTGCTCCATGATCCATTTCATCACAATGTTCTATGGCCACTGTCATCACAATGCCACATTACACCTGTCATCACAATGCTCCATGACCCCTGTCAGCCCAATGTTCCATGACAGATGTCATAAGTATCCTCCATGGTCCCTGTATTCACAATGCTCCATTCCCTTGTCAACGCAATGCTCCAGAACTCTGGTCATCATAATGCTCGAAGAACCTTGTCATCACAACGCTCCATGACCCGTATCATCACAATGGTCCAGGACACTTGTCATCACAATGATCCATGACCACTTACATCACAATGCTCCTTGACTCCTGTCATCACAATGCTCCATAGCGTATTCATTCGAAATGCTACATGGTCCCTATAATCACATTGCTCCATGATCCATTTCGTCACAATGCTCTATGAACACTGTCATCACAATGCCACATTACACCTGTCATCACAATGCTCCATGGCCCCTGTCAGCACAATGTTCCATGACAGATGTCATCACAATGCTTTAGAACTCTTGTCTTCATAGTCCTCCATGCCCGTTTCATCACAATGCTCCATGACACTTGTCATCACAATACTCCATGGCCTTTGTCATCACAATGTTCCATGGTCCCTGTCATCACAGTGCTCCATGAATCCTTTCTTCATAATTCTAGATGACCACTGTCATCACAATTCGCCATGGCACCTGTCATCACAATGCTCCATGGCCTATGTATTCACAATTTTCCATGGCCCCTGAAATCACATTGCTCCATGATCCCTTTCATCACAATGCTGCATGCCCCCTGTCATCAAAATGCCCCGTGACACCTGTCATCACAATGCTCCATGGCCTTTATCATCACAATGCTCCATGACCCCTGTCATCACAATGCTCAATGACCCTTGTCATCACAATGCTCCATAGCCCCTGTAATCACAATGCTCCATGCCATTCTCATCACAATGCTCCAGACCTCTTGTCATCATAAGGCTCTATGCCCTTGTCCTCACAATGCTACATGACACGTGTCAGCACAATGTTCCTTGGCCTTTAACATCACAATGTTCCATGGCCCCTGTCATCCCAGTGCTCCAGTATAACTTTCATCACAATGCTAGATGACCACTGTCATCACAATGCCCAATGACACCTGTCATCATAATTCGCCATGGCCCTTGACATCACAATGCTCCATGAACCGTGTCATCACAAGATTCCAGGACACTTGTCATCACAATGATCCTTGACTTCTTTCATCACAATGCTCCATAACCACTGTCATCACAAAGTTCCATGGCCCCTGTAATCACATTGCTCCATGATCCCTTTCATCACAATGCTCCACGACCCTTCTCATCACAATGATCCCAGCCCTTGTCATCACAATGCTCCATGACCCTTCTCATCACAATGTTCCCTGCACTTTTCATCACAATGCTCCATGGACCCTGTAATCACAATGCTCCATGCCCTTGTCATCTCAATTCTCCAGAACACTTGTAATCATAATGCCCCTTGCCCATGTCATCACAATGCTCTATGACACTTGTCATCAGAATCCTCCACGGCCTTTGTCATCAAAATGCTCCAAGTCCCCTTTCATCACCGTGTTCCATGATACCTTTCATCACACAGATAGATTACCACTGTCATCACTATGCCCCATGACACCTGGCATCACAATTCTCCATTGCCCTTTTCATCATAATCCTCCATGAAACGAGTCATCACAATGCTCCATGATCCGAGTCATCACAAGGTTCCAGGACACTTAACATCACAATGATCCTTGAGCACTTTCATCACAATGCTCCATGGCACCTGTTATCTCAATGCTCCATGGCCTATGTATTCACAATGCTCCATGGCCCCTGTAATCACGGTTTTCCATGACCCCTTTCATCACAATCCTCCTTGACCACTGTCATCACAACGCCCCATGAAGCCTGTCATCACGATGCTCCAAGGCCACTATCATCACAATGCTCCATGATCCCTGTCATCTTAATGTTCCCTGCCCATGTCATCACAGTGCTCCTTGTCCCTTTTAATCACAATGCCACATACCCTTGTCATCACAATGCTCCATGGCCCCTGTAAACACAATGCTCCAGGCCCTTGCCATTACAATACTCCAGAACTCTTTTCATCATAATGCTCCATGCCCGTGTCATCACAATGTTCCAGGACACTTGTCACCACAATGTTCCATGGCCTTTGTCATCACAATGTTCCATGGCCCCTCTAATCATAGTGCTCCATGATACCTTTCATCACAATTCTAGATGACCACTGTCATCACAATGCCCCTTGACACATGTCATCATAATTGGCCAGGGCCCTTGACATCACAATGCTTGATGAACCATGTCATCACAATGTTCATGGACAATTGTCATCACAATGCTCCATGACAACTTACATCACAATGCTCCTTGACCCTTGTCATTTCATTGCTCCATGGCCCCTGTAATCACATTGCTCCATGATCCCCTTCATCACAATGCTCCATGATCCCTGTCATCACAATGCTCGAAGACCCTTGACATCACAATGCTCCATGGTCCCTATAATCACAATGCTCCATGCGCTTGTCATCACAGTGCTCCAGAATTCTTGTCATCAAAATATTCCATGGCCTTTGTCATCACAATGCTCCATGACCCCTGTCATCACAATGTTCCATGACTCTTGTCATCAAAATGCCTCATGATCCTTTTAATCACAATGCTCCATGACTCCTTTCATCACATGCTCCATGATACTTGTCATTACACTGCCCCATGACCTTTTTCATAACAATGCTCCATGATACCAGTCATCACAATGCTCCATGACCATTGTCGTCACAATGCTCCATGCCCCTTTCAACAAAATGCTCCATGACAACTGTTATCACAATGCTCCATGGCCTTTGTCATCCCAATTATACATGGTCCCTGTAATCACAGTGCTCCATGACCCCTTTCATCACAATGCTCCATGACCACTGTCATCACAATGCCCCATGACCCCTGTCATTACAATGCTCCATGACCACTGTCATCACCATACCCCATGAACCCAGTCATCACAATGCTCCATAGCCCTTGTCATCACAATGCTCCATGATCCCTGTCATCACAATGTTCCATGACTCTTGTCATCAAAATGCCTCATGATCCTTTTAATCACAATGCTCCATGACTCCTTTCATCACTTGTTCCATGATACTTGTCATTGCACTGCCTTATGACCTTTTTCATAACAAGCTCCATGATACCAGTCATAACAATGCTCCATGACCATTGTTGTCACAATGCTCCATGCCCCTTTCAACACAATGCTCCATATCAAGTGTCATCAAAATGCTCCATGGCCTTTGTCATCACAATTATACATGGCCCCTGTAATCACAGTGCTCCATGACCCCTTTCATCACAATCCTCCATGACCACTGTCATCACAATGCCCCATGAACCCTGTCATCACAATTCTCCATGGCCCCTGTCATTACAATGCTCCATGACCACTGTCATCACAATGTTCCATGATCGCTGTAATCACAATGACCCATGAGATCTTTCCTCAGAAGGCTCCAGTACGCCTGTCTTAACAATGCTCCAATGCCCGTCTCATCACAATGCTCCATGATCCCTGTCAGCACAACTTTAAATGACAATTGTCATCACAATGCTCCATGACACCTGTCATCACAAAGTTGCCTGCCCATGTCATCAAAATGCTCCATGTCCCCTGTAATCACAATGTTCTATTACACCTGTCATCACAAAGTTCCCTGCCCATGTCATCACAATGCTCCATTACCAATGTAATCAAAATGTTCGCCTGCCCTTGTCATCAAAATGCTCCATCACCCCTTTAATCACAATGCTCCATGAACCCTGTCATCACAATGTTCCATGACAGTTGTTAACACAATGCTCCATGACCCCTGTAATCACAATGCTCCATGCCCTTGTCATCACAAAACTCCAGAACTCTTGTCATCATAATGATGAATGCCCATGTCATCACAAAGCTCCATGATACTTGTCATCACAATGCTCCATGGCCTTTGTCATCACAATGTTCCATGGCCCCTGTCATCACAGTGCTCCATGATACCTTTCGTCACAATTCTAGATGACCACTGTCATCACAATGCCCCAAGACACATGTCATCACAATTAGCCATGGCCCTTGTCATCACAATGCTCCATCATCCGTGTCATCACAATGGTCCAGGACACTTGTCATCACAATGATCCATGACCACTTACATCACAATGCTCCTTGACCCTGTCATTTTATTGCTCCATGGCCTATGCATTCACAATGCTCCATGGCACCTGTAATCACATTTCTCCATGATCCTTTTCATCACAATATTCTATGACCACTCTCATCACAATACCCCATGACGCCTATCATCATAATGCTCCAAGGCCCCTCTCATCACAATGCTCCATGAACCCTGTCATCACAATGTTCCATGACACTTGTCATCCCAGTGCTCCATGATCCTTGTCATCACAATATTCACTGCCCATGTAATCACAATGCTCCTGGTCCCCTGTAATCACAATGCTCCGTACCCTTTTCATCACAATGCTCCAGAACTCTTGTCATCATAATGCTCCATGCCCGTGTCATCACAATGCTCCATGACCACTTTCATCACAATGCTCCTTGACCTCTGTCATCACAATCCTCCATGGCCTATGTATTCACAATGCTACATGGCCCCTGTAATCACATTGCTCCATGATCCATTTCATCACAATGTTCTATGGCCACTGTCATCACAATGCCACATTACACCTGTCATCACAATGCTCCATGACCCCTGTCAGCCCAATGTTCCATGACAGATGTCATAAGTATCCTCCATGGTCCCTGTATTCACAATGCTCCATTCCCTTGTCAACGCAATGCTCCAGAACTCTGGTCATCATAATGCTCGAAGAACCTTGTCATCACAACGCTCCATGACCCGTATCATCACAATGGTCCAGGACACTTGTCATCACAATGATCCATGACCACTTACATCACAATGCTCCTTGACTCCTGTCATCACAATGCTCCATAGCGTATTCATTCGAAATGCTACATGGTCCCTATAATCACATTGCTCCATGATCCATTTCGTCACAATGCTCTATGAACACTGTCATCACAATGCCACATTACACCTGTCATCACAATGCTCCATGGCCCCTGTCAGCACAATGTTCCATGACAGATGTCATCACAATGCTTTAGAACTCTTGTCTTCATAGTCCTCCATGCCCGTTTCATCACAATGCTCCATGACACTTGTCATCACAATACTCCATGGCCTTTGTCATCACAATGTTCCATGGTCCCTGTCATCACAGTGCTCCATGAATCCTTTCTTCATAATTCTAGATGACCACTGTCATCACAATTCGCCATGGCACCTGTCATCACAATGCTCCATGGCCTATGTATTCACAATTTTCCATGGCCCCTGAAATCACATTGCTCCATGATCCCTTTCATCACAATGCTGCATGCCCCCTGTCATCAAAATGCCCCGTGACACCTGTCATCACAATGCTCCATGGCCTTTATCATCACAATGCTCCATGACCCCTGTCATCACAATGCTCAATGACCCTTGTCATCACAATGCTCCATAGCCCCTGTAATCACAATGCTCCATGCCATTCTCATCACAATGCTCCAGACCTCTTGTCATCATAAGGCTCTATGCCCTTGTCCTCACAATGCTACATGACACGTGTCAGCACAATGTTCCTTGGCCTTTAACATCACAATGTTCCATGGCCCCTGTCATCCCAGTGCTCCAGTATAACTTTCATCACAATGCTAGATGACCACTGTCATCACAATGCCCAATGACACCTGTCATCATAATTCGCCATGGCCCTTGACATCACAATGCTCCATGAACCGTGTCATCACAAGATTCCAGGACACTTGTCATCACAATGATCCTTGACTTCTTTCATCACAATGCTCCATAACCACTGTCATCACAAAGTTCCATGGCCCCTGTAATCACATTGCTCCATGATCCCTTTCATCACAATGCTCCACGACCCTTCTCATCACAATGATCCCAGCCCTTGTCATCACAATGCTCCATGACCCTTCTCATCACAATGTTCCCTGCACTTTTCATCACAATGCTCCATGGACCCTGTAATCACAATGCTCCATGCCCTTGTCATCACAATTCTCCAGAACACTTGTAATCATAATGCCCCTTGCCCATGTCATCACAATGCTCTATGACACTTGTCATCAGAATCCTCCACGGCCTTTGTCATCAAAATGCTCCAAGTCCCCTTTCATCACCGTGTTCCATGATACCTTTCATCACACAGCTAGATTACCACTGTCATCACTATGCCCCATGACACCTGGCATCACAATTCTCCATTGCCCTTTTCATCATAATCCTCCATGAAACGAGTCATCACAATGCTCCATGATCCGAGTCATCACAAGGTTCCAGGACACTTAACATCACAATGATCCTTGAGCACTTTCATCACAATGCTCCATGGCACCTGTTAATTCAATGCTCCATGGCCTATGTATTCACAATGCTCCATGGCCCCTGTAATCACGGTTTTCCATGACCCCTTTCATCACAATCCTCCTTGACCACTGTCATCACAACGCCCCATGAAGCCTGTCATCACGATGCTCCAAGGCCACTATCATCACAATGCTCCATGATCCCTGTCATCCTAATGTTCCCTGCCCATGTCATCACAGTGCTCCTTGTCCCTTTTAATCACAATGCCACATACCCTTGTCATCACAATGCTCCATGGCCCCTGTAAACACAATGCTCCAGGCCCTTGCCATTACAATACTCCAGAACTCTTTTCATCATAATGCTCCATGCCCGTGTCATCACAATGTTCCAGGACACTTGTCACCACAATGTTCCATGGCCTTTGTCATCACAATGCTCCATGGCCCCTCTAATCATAGTGCTCCATGATACCTTTCATCACAATTCTAGATGACCACTGTCATCACAATGCCCCTTGACACATGTCATCATAATTGGCCAGGGCCCTTGACATCACAATGCTTGATGAACCATGTCATCACAATGTTCATGGACAATTGTCATCACAATGCTCCATGACAACTTACATCACAATGCTCCTTGACCCTTGTCATTTCATTGCTCCATGGCCCCTGTAATCACATTGCTCCATGATCCCCTTCATCACAATGCTCCATGATCCCTGTCATCACAATGCTCGAAGACCCTTGACATCACAATGCTCCATGGTCCCTATAATCACAATGCTCCATGCGCTTGTCATCACAGTGCTCCAGAATTCTTGTCATCAAAATATTCCATGGCCTTTGTCATCACAATGCTCCATGACCCCTGTCATCACAATGTTCCATGACTCTTGTCATCAAAATGCCTCATGATCCTTTTAATCACAATGCTCCATGACTCCTTTCATCACATGCTCCATGATACTTGTCATTACACTGCCCCATGACCTTTTTCATAACAATGCTCCATGATACCAGTCATCACAATGCTCCATGACCATTGTCGTCACAATGCTCCATGCCCCTTTCAACAAAATGCTCCATGACAACTGTTATCACAATGCTCCATGGCCTTTGTCATCACAATTATACATGGTCCCTGTAATCACAGTGCTCCATGACCCCTTTCATCACAATGCTCCATGACCACTGTCATCACAATGCCCCATGACCCCTGTCATTACAATGCTCCATGACCACTGTCATCACCATACCCCATGAACCCAGTCATCACAATGCTCCATAGCCCTTGTCATCACAATGCTCCATGATCCCTGTCATCACAATGTTCCATGACTCTTGTCATCAAAATGCCTCATGATCCTTTTAATCACAATGCTCCATGACTCCTTTCATCACTTGTTCCATGATACTTGTCATTGCACTGCCTTATGACCTTTTTCATAACAAGCTCCATGATACCAGTCATAACAATGCTCCATGACCATTGTTGTCACAATGCTCCATGCCCCTTTCAACACAATGCTCCATATCAAGTGTCATCAAAATGCTCCATGGCCTTTGTCATCACAATTATACATGGCCCCTGTAATCACAGTGCTCCATGACCCCTTTCATCACAATCCTCCATGACCACTGTCATCACAATGCCCCATGAACCCTGTCATCACAATTCTCCATGGCCCCTGTCATTACAATGCTCCATGACCACTGTCATCACAATGTTCCATGATCGCTGTAATCACAATGACCCATGAGATCTTTCCTCAGAAGGCTCCAGTACGCCTGTCTTAACAATGCTCCAATGCCCGTCTCATCACAATGCTCCATGATCCCTGTCAGCACAACTTTAAATGACAATTGTCATCACAATGCTCCATGACACCTGTCATCACAAAGTTGCCTGCCCATGTCATCAAAATGCTCCATGTCCCCTGTAATCACAATGTTCTATTACACCTGTCATCACAAAGTTCCCTGCCCATGTCATCACAATGCTCCATTACCAATGTAATCAAAATGTTCGCCTGCCCTTGTCATCAAAATGCTCCATCACCCCTTTAATCACAATGCTCCATGAACCCTGTCATCACAATGTTCCATGACAGTTGTTAACACAATGCTCCATGACCCCTGTAATCACAATGCTCCATGCCCTTGTCATCACAAAACTCCAGAACTCTTGTCATCATAATGATGAATGCCCATGTCATCACAAAGCTCCATGATACTTGTCATCACAATGCTCCATGGCCTTTGTCATCACAATGTTCCATGGCCCCTGTCATCACAGTGCTCCATGATACCTTTCGTCACAATTCTAGATGACCACTGTCATCACAATGCCCCAAGACACATGTCATCACAATTAGCCATGGCCCTTGTCATCACAATGCTCCATCATCCGTGTCATCACAATGGTCCAGGACACTTGTCATCACAATGATCCATGACCACTTACATCACAATGCTCCTTGACCCTGTCATTTTATTGCTCCATGGCCTATGCATTCACAATGCTCCATGGCACCTGTAATCACATTTCTCCATGATCCTTTTCATCACAATATTCTATGACCACTCTCATCACAATACCCCATGACGCCTATCATCATAATGCTCCAAGGCCCCTCTCATCACAATGCTCCATGAACCCTGTCATCACAATGTTCCATGACACTTGTCATCCCAGTGCTCCATGATCCTTGTCATCACAATATTCACTGCCCATGTAATCACAATGCTCCTGGTCCCCTGTAATCACAATGCTCCGTACCCTTTTCATCACAATGCTCCAGAACTCTTGTCATCATAATGCTCCATGCCCGTGTCATCACAATGCTCCATGACCACTTTCATCACAATGCTCCTTGACCCCTGTCATCACAATCCTCCATGGCCTATGTATTCACAATGCTACATGGCCCCTGTAATCACATTGCTCCATGATCCATTTCATCACAATGTTCTATGGCCACTGTCATCACAATGCCACATTACACCTGTCATCACAATGCTCCATGACCCCTGTCAGCCCAATGTTCCATGACAGATGTCATAAGTATCCTCCATGGTCCCTGTATTCACAATGCTCCATTCCCTTGTCAACGCAATGCTCCAGAACTCTGGTCATCATAATGCTCGAAGAACCTTGTCATCACAACGCTCCATGACCCGTATCATCACAATGGTCCAGGACACTTGTCATCACAATGATCCATGACCACTTACATCACAATGCTCCTTGACTCCTGTCATCACAATGCTCCATAGCGTATTCATTTGAAATGCTACATGGTCCCTATAATCACATTGCTCCATGATCCATTTCGTCACAATGCTCTATGAACACTGTCATCACAATGCCACATTACACCTGTCATCACAATGCTCCATGGCCCCTGTCAGCACAATGTTCCATGACAGATGTCATCACAATGCTTTAGAACTCTTGTCTTCATAGTCCTCCATGCCCGTTTCATCACAATGCTCCATGACACTTGTCATCACAATACTCCATGGCCTTTGTCATCACAATGTTCCATGGTCCCTGTCATCACAGTGCTCCATGAATCCTTTCTTCATAATTCTAGATGACCACTGTCATCACAATTTGCCATGGCACCTGTCATCACAATGCTCCATGGCCTATGTATTCACAATTTTCCATGGCCCCTGAAATCACATTGCTCCATGATCCCTTTCATCACAATGCTGCATGCCCCCTGTCATCAAAATGCCCCGTGACACCTGTCATCACAATGCTCCATGGCCTTTATCATCACAATGCTCCATGACCCCTGTCATCACAATGCTCAATGACCCTTGTCATCACAATGCTCCATAGCCCCTGTAATCACAATGCTCCATGCCATTCTCATCACAATGCTCCAGACCTCTTGTCATCATAAGGCTCTATGCCCTTGTCCTCACAATGCTACATGACACGTGTCAGCACAATGTTCCTTGGCCTTTAACATCACAATGTTCCATGGCCCCTGTCATCCCAGTGCTCCAGTATAACTTTCATCACAATGCTAGATGACCACTGTCATCACAATGCCCAATGACACCTGTCATCATAATTCGCCATGGCCCTTGACATCACAATGCTCCATGAACCGTGTCATCACAAGATTCCAGGACACTTGTCATCACAATGATCCTTGACTTCTTTCATCACAATGCTCCATAACCACTGTCATCACAAAGTTCCATGGCCCCTGTAATCACATTGCTCCATGATCCCTTTCATCACAATGCTCCACGACCCTTCTCATCACAATGATCCCAGCCCTTGTCATCACAATGCTCCATGACCCTTCTCATCACAATGTTCCCTGCACTTTTCATCACAATGCTCCATGGACCCTGTAATCACAATGCTCCATGCCCTTGTCATCACAATTCTCCAGAACACTTGTAATCATAATGCCCCTTGCCCATGTCATCACAATGCTCTATGACACTTGTCATCAGAATCCTCCACGGCCTTTGTCATCAAAATGCTCCAAGTCCCCTTTCATCACCGTGTTCCATGATACCTTTCATCACACAGCTAGATTACCACTGTCATCACTATGCCCCATGACACCTGGCATCACAATTCTCCATTGCCCTTTTCATCATAATCCTCCATGAAACGAGTCATCACAATGCTCCATGATCCGAGTCATCACAAGGTTCCAGGACACTTAACATCACAATGATCCTTGAGCACTTTCATCACAATGCTCCATGGCACCTGTTATCTCAATGCTCCATGGCCTATGTATTCACAATGCTCCATGGCCCCTGTAATAACGGTTTTCCATGACCCCTTTCATCACAATCCTCCTTGACCACTGTCATCACAACGCCCCATGAAGCCTGTCATCACGATGCTCCAAGGCCACTATCATCACAATGCTCCATGATCCCTGTCATCCTAATGTTCCCTGCCCATGTCATCACAGTGCTCCTTGTCCCTTTTAATCACAATGCCACATACCCTTGTCATCACAATGCTCCATGGCCCCTGTAAACACAATGCTCCAGGCCCTTGCCATTACAATACTCCAGAACTCTTTTCATCATAATGCTCCATGCCCGTGTCATCACAATGTTCCAGGACACTTGTCACCACAATGTTCCATGGCCTTTGTCATCACAATGCTCCATGGCCCCTCTAATCATAGTGCTCCATGATACCTTTCATCACAATTCTAGATGACCACTGTCATCACAATGCCCCTTGACACATGTCATCATAATTGGCCAGGGCCCTTGACATCACAATGCTTGATGAACCATGTCATCACAATGTTCATGGACAATTGTCATCACAATGCTCCATGACAACTTACATCACAATGCTCCTTGACCCTTGTCATTTCATTGCTCCATGGCCCCTGTAATCACATTGCTCCATGATCCCCTTCATCACAATGCTCCATGATCCCTGTCATCACAATGCTCGAAGACCCTTGACATCACAATGCTCCATGGTCCCTATAATCACAATGCTCCATGCGCTTGTCATCACAGTGCTCCAGAATTCTTGTCATCAAAATATTCCATGGCCTTTGTCATCACAATGCTCCATGACCCCTGTCATCACAATGTTCCATGACTCTTGTCATCAAAATGCCTCATGATCCTTTTAATCACAATGCTCCATGACTCCTTTCATCACATGCTCCATGATACTTGTCATTACACTGCCCCATGACCTTTTTCATAACAATGCTCCATGATACCAGTCATCACAATGCTCCATGACCATTGTCGTCACAATGCTCCATGCCCCTTTCAACAAAATGCTCCATGACAACTGTTATCACAATGCTCCATGGCCTTTGTCATCACAATTATACATGGTCCCTGTAATCACAGTGCTCCATGACCCCTTTCATCACAATGCTCCATGACCACTGTCATCACAATGCCCCATGACCCCTGTCATTACAATGCTCCATGACCACTGTCATCACCATACCCCATGAACCCAGTCATCACAATGCTCCATAGCCCTTGTCATCACAATGCTCCATGATCCCTGTCATCACAATGTTCCATGACTCTTGTCATCAAAATGCCTCATGATCCTTTTAATCACAATGCTCCATGACTCCTTTCATCACTTGTTCCATGATACTTGTCATTGCACTGCCTTATGACCTTTTTCATAACAAGCTCCATGATACCAGTCATAACAATGCTCCATGACCATTGTTGTCACAATGCTCCATGCCCCTTTCAACACAATGCTCCATATCAAGTGTCATCAAAATGCTCCATGGCCTTTGTCATCACAATTATACATGGCCCCTGTAATCACAGTGCTCCATGACCCCTTTCATCACAATCCTCCATGACCACTGTCATCACAATGCCCCATGAACCCTGTCATCACAATTCTCCATGGCCCCTGTCATTACAATGCTCCATGACCACTGTCATCACAATGTTCCATGATCGCTGTAATCACAATGACCCATGAGATCTTTCCTCAGAAGGCTCCAGTACGCCTGTCTTAACAATGCTCCAATGCCCGTCTCATCACAATGCTCCATGATCCCTGTCAGCACAACTTTAAATGACAATTGTCATCACAATGCTCCATGACACCTGTCATCACAAAGTTGCCTGCCCATGTCATCAAAATGCTCCATGTCCCCTGTAATCACAATGTTCTATTACACCTGTCATCACAAAGTTCCCTGCCCATGTCATCACAATGCTCCATTACCAATGTAATCAAAATGTTCGCCTGCCCTTGTCATCAAAATGCTCCATCACCCCTTTAATCACAATGCTCCATGAACCCTGTCATCACAATGTTCCATGACAGTTGTTAACACAATGCTCCATGACCCCTGTAATCACAATGCTCCATGCCCTTGTCATCACAAAACTCCAGAACTCTTGTCATCATAATGATGAATGCCCATGTCATCACAAAGCTCCATGATACTTGTCATCACAATGCTCCATGGCCTTTGTCATCACAATGTTCCATGGCCCCTGTCATCACAGTGCTCCATGATACCTTTCGTCACAATTCTAGATGACCACTGTCATCACAATGCCCCAAGACACATGTCATCACAATTAGCCATGGCCCTTGTCATCACAATGCTCCATCATCCGTGTCATCACAATGGTCCAGGACACTTGTCATCACAATGATCCATGACCACTTACATCACAATGCTCCTTGACCCTGTCATTTTATTGCTCCATGGCCTATGCATTCACAATGCTCCATGGCACCTGTAATCACATTTCTCCATGATCCTTTTCATCACAATATTCTATGACCACTCTCATCACAATACCCCATGACGCCTATCATCATAATGCTCCAAGGCCCCTCTCATCACAATGCTCCATGAACCCTGTCATCACAATGTTCCATGACACTTGTCATCCCAGTGCTCCATGATCCTTGTCATCACAATATTCACTGCCCATGTAATCACAATGCTCCTGGTCCCCTGTAATCACAATGCTCCGTACCCTTTTCATCACAATGCTCCAGAACTCTTGTCATCATAATGCTCCATGCCCGTGTCATCACAATGCTCCATGACCACTTTCATCACAATGCTCCTTGACCCCTGTCATCACAATCCTCCATGGCCTATGTATTCACAATGCTACATGGCCCCTGTAATCACATTGCTCCATGATCCATTTCATCACAATGTTCTATGGCCACTGTCATCACAATGCCACATTACACCTGTCATCACAATGCTCCATGACCCCTGTCAGCCCAATGTTCCATGACAGATGTCATAAGTATCCTCCATGGTCCCTGTATTCACAATGCTCCATTCCCTTGTCAACGCAATGCTCCAGAACTCTGGTCATCATAATGCTCGAAGAACCTTGTCATCACAACGCTCCAAGACCCGTATCATCACAATGGTCCAGGACACTTGTCATCACAATGATCCATGACCACTTACATCACAATGCTCCTTGACTCCTGTCATCACAATGCTCCATAGCGTATTCATTCGAAATGCTACATGGTCCCTATAATCACATTGCTCCATGATCCATTTCGTCACAATGCTCTATGAACACTGTCATCACAATGCCACATTACACCTGTCATCACAATGCTCCATGGCCCCTGTCAGCACAATGTTCCATGACAGATGTCATCACAATGCTTTAGAACTCTTGTCTTCATAGTCCTCCATGCCCGTTTCATCACAATGCTCCATGACACTTGTCATCACAATACTCCATGGCCTTTGTCATCACAATGTTCCATGGTCCCTGTCATCACAGTGCTCCATGAATCCTTTCTTCATAATTCTAGATGACCACTGTCATCACAATTTGCCATGGCACCTGTCATCACAATGCTCCATGGCCTATGTATTCACAATTTTCCATGGCCCCTGAAATCACATTGCTCCATGATCCCTTTCATCACAATGCTGCATGCCCCCTGTCATCAAAATGCCCCGTGACACCTGTCATCACAATGCTCCATGGCCTTTATCATCACAATGCTCCATGACCCCTGTCATCACAATGCTCAATGACCCTTGTCATCACAATGCTCCATAGCCCCTGTAATCACAATGCTCCATGCCATTCTCATCACAATGCTCCAGACCTCTTGTCATCATAAGGCTCTATGCCCTTGTCCTCACAATGCTACATGACACGTGTCAGCACAATGTTCCTTGGCCTTTAACATCACAATGTTCCATGGCCCCTGTCATCCCAGTGCTCCAGTATAACTTTCATCACAATGCTAGATGACCACTGTCATCACAATGCCCAATGACACCTGTCATCATAATTCGCCATGGCCCTTGACATCACAATGCTCCATGAACCGTGTCATCACAAGATTCCAGGACACTTGTCATCACAATGATCCTTGACTTCTTTCATCACAATGCTCCATAACCACTGTCATCACAAAGTTCCATGGCCCCTGTAATCACATTGCTCCATGATCCCTTTCATCACAATGCTCCACGACCCTTCTCATCACAATGATCCCAGCCCTTGTCATCACAATGCTCCATGACCCTTCTCATCACAATGTTCCCTGCACTTTTCATCACAATGCTCCATGGACCCTGTAATCACAATGCTCCATGCCCTTGTCATCACAATTCTCCAGAACACTTGTAATCATAATGCCCCTTGCCCATGTCATCACAATGCTCTATGACACTTGTCATCAGAATCCTCCACGGCCTTTGTCATCAAAATGCTCCAAGTCCCCTTTCATCACCGTGTTCCATGATACCTTTCATCACACAGCTAGATTACCACTGTCATCACTATGCCCCATGACACCTGGCATCACAATTCTCCATTGCCCTTTTCATCATAATCCTCCATGAAACGAGTCATCACAATGCTCCATGATCCGAGTCATCACAAGGTTCCAGGACACTTAACATCACAATGATCCTTGAGCACTTTCATCACAATGCTCCATGGCACCTGTTATCTCAATGCTCCATGGCCTATGTATTCACAATGCTCCATGGCCCCTGTAATCACGGTTTTCCATGACCCCTTTCATCACAATCCTCCTTGACCACTGTCATCACAACGCCCCATGAAGCCTGTCATCACGATGCTCCAAGGCCACTATCATCACAATGCTCCATGATCCCTGTCATCCTAATGTTCCCTGCCCATGTCATCACAGTGCTCCTTGTCCCTTTTAATCACAATGCCACATACCCTTGTCATCACAATGCTCCATGGCCCCTGTAAACACAATGCTCCAGGCCCTTGCCATTACAATACTCCAGAACTCTTTTCATCATAATGCTCCATGCCCGTGTCATCACAATGTTCCAGGACACTTGTCACCACAATGTTCCATGGCCTTTGTCATCACAATGCTCCATGGCCCCTCTAATCATAGTGCTCCATGATACCTTTCATCACAATTCTAGATGACCACTGTCATCACAATGCCCCTTGACACATGTCATCATAATTGGCCAGGGCCCTTGACATCACAATGCTTGATGAACCATGTCATCACAATGTTCATGGACAATTGTCATCACAATGCTCCATGACAACTTACATCACAATGCTCCTTGACCCTTGTCATTTCATTGCTCCATGGCCCCTGTAATCACATTGCTCCATGATCCCCTTCATCACAATGCTCCATGATCCCTGTCATCACAATGCTCGAAGACCCTTGACATCACAATGCTCCATGGTCCCTATAATCACAATGCTCCATGCGCTTGTCATCACAGTGCTCCAGAATTCTTGTCATCAAAATATTCCATGGCCTTTGTCATCACAATGCTCCATGACCCCTGTCATCACAATGTTCCATGACTCTTGTCATCAAAATGCCTCATGATCCTTTTAATCACAATGCTCCATGACTCCTTTCATCACATGCTCCATGATACTTGTCATTACACTGCCCCATGACCTTTTTCATAACAATGCTCCATGATACCAGTCATCACAATGCTCCATGACCATTGTCGTCACAATGCTCCATGCCCCTTTCAACAAAATGCTCCATGACAACTGTTATCACAATGCTCCATGGCCTTTGTCATCACAATTATACATGGTCCCTGTAATCACAGTGCTCCATGACCCCTTTCATCACAATGCTCCATGACCACTGTCATCACAATGCCCCATGACCCCTGTCATTACAATGCTCCATGACCACTGTCATCACCATACCCCATGAACCCAGTCATCACAATGCTCCATAGCCCTTGTCATCACAATGCTCCATGATCCCTGTCATCACAATGTTCCATGACTCTTGTCATCAAAATGCCTCATGATCCTTTTAATCACAATGCTCCATGACTCCTTTCATCACTTGTTCCATGATACTTGTCATTGCACTGCCTTATGACCTTTTTCATAACAAGCTCCATGATACCAGTCATAACAATGCTCCATGACCATTGTTGTCACAATGCTCCATGCCCCTTTCAACACAATGCTCCATATCAAGTGTCATCAAAATGCTCCATGGCCTTTGTCATCACAATTATACATGGCCCCTGTAATCACAGTGCTCCATGACCCCTTTCATCACAATCCTCCATGACCACTGTCATCACAATGCCCCATGAACCCTGTCATCACAATTCTCCATGGCCCCTGTCATTACAATGCTCCATGACCACTGTCATCACAATGTTCCATGATCGCTGTAATCACAATGACCCATGAGATCTTTCCTCAGAAGGCTCCAGTACGCCTGTCTTAACAATGCTCCAATGCCCGTCTCATCACAATGCTCCATGATCCCTGTCAGCACAACTTTAAATGACAATTGTCATCACAATGCTCCATGACACCTGTCATCACAAAGTTGCCTGCCCATGTCATCAAAATGCTCCATGTCCCCTGTAATCACAATGTTCTATTACACCTGTCATCACAAAGTTCCCTGCCCATGTCATCACAATGCTCCATTACCAATGTAATCAAAATGTTCGCCTGCCCTTGTCATCAAAATGCTCCATCACCCCTTTAATCACAATGCTCCATGAACCCTGTCATCACAATGTTCCATGACAGTTGTTAACACAATGCTCCATGACCCCTGTAATCACAATGCTCCATGCCCTTGTCATCACAAAACTCCAGAACTCTTGTCATCATAATGATGAATGCCCATGTCATCACAAAGCTCCATGATACTTGTCATCACAATGCTCCATGGCCTTTGTCATCACAATGTTCCATGGCCCCTGTCATCACAGTGCTCCATGATACCTTTCGTCACAATTCTAGATGACCACTGTCATCACAATGCCCCAAGACACATGTCATCACAATTAGCCATGGCCCTTGTCATCACAATGCTCCATCATCCGTGTCATCACAATGGTCCAGGACACTTGTCATCACAATGATCCATGACCACTTACATCACAATGCTCCTTGACCCTGTCATTTTATTGCTCCATGGCCTATGCATTCACAATGCTCCATGGCACCTGTAATCACATTTCTCCATGATCCTTTTCATCACAATATTCTATGACCACTCTCATCACAATACCCCATGACGCCTATCATCATAATGCTCCAAGGCCCCTCTCATCACAATGCTCCATGAACCCTGTCATCACAATGTTCCATGACACTTGTCATCCCAGTGCTCCATGATCCTTGTCATCACAATATTCACTGCCCATGTAATCACAATGCTCCTGGTCCCCTGTAATCACAATGCTCTGTACCCTTTTCATCACAATGCTCCAGAACTCTTGTCATCATAATGCTCCATGCCCGTGTCATCACAATGCTCCATGACCACTTTCATCACAATGCTCCTTGACCCCTGTCATCACAATCCTCCATGGCCTATGTATTCACAATGCTACATGGCCCCTGTAATCACATTGCTCCATGATCCATTTCATCACAATGTTCTATGGCCACTGTCATCACAATGCCACATTACACTTGTCATCACAATGCTCCATGACCCCTGTCAGCCCAATGTTCCATGACAGATGTCATAAGTATCCTCCATGGTCCCTGTATTCACAATGCTCCATTCCCTTGTCAACGCAATGCTCCAGAACTCTGGTCATCATAATGCTCGAAGAACCTTGTCATCACAATGCTCCAAGACCCGTATCATCACAATGGTCCAGGACACTTGTCATCACAATGATCCATGACCACTTACATCACAATGCTCCTTGACTCCTGTCATCACAATGCTCCATAGCGTATTCATTCGAAATGCTACATGGTCCCTATAATCACATTGCTCCATGATCCATTTCGTCACAATGCTCTATGAACACTGTCATCACAATGCCACATTACACCTGTCATCACAATGCTCCATGGCCCCTGTCAGCACAATGTTCCATGACAGATGTCATCACAATGCTTTAGAACTCTTGTCTTCATAGTCCTCCATGCCCGTTTCATCACAATGCTCCATGACACTTGTCATCACAATACTCCATGGCCTTTGTCATCACAATGTTCCATGGTCCCTGTCATCACAGTGCTCCATGAATCCTTTCTTCATAATTCTAGATGACCACTGTCATCACAATTCGCCATGGCACCTGTCATCACAATGCTCCATGGCCTATGTATTCACAATTTTCCATGGCCCCTGAAATCACATTGCTCCATGATCCCTTTCATCACAATGCTGCATGCCCCCTGTCATCAAAATGCCCCGTGACACCTGTCATCACAATGCTCCATGGCCTTTATCATCACAATGCTCCATGACCCCTGTCATCACAATGCTCAATGACCCTTGTCATCACAATGCTCCATAGCCCCTGTAATCACAATGCTCCATGCCATTCTCATCACAATGCTCCAGACCTCTTGTCATCATAAGGCTCTATGCCCTTGTCCTCACAATGCTACATGACACGTGTCAGCACAATGTTCCTTGGCCTTTAACATCACAATGTTCCATGGCCCCTGTCATCCCAGTGCTCCAGTATAACTTTCATCACAATGCTAGATGACCACTGTCATCACAATGCCCAATGACACCTGTCATCATAATTCGCCATGGCCCTTGACATCACAATGCTCCATGAACCGTGTCATCACAAGATTCCAGGACACTTGTCATCACAATGATCCTTGACTTCTTTCATCACAATGCTCCATAACCACTGTCATCACAAAGTTCCATGGCCCCTGTAATCACATTGCTCCATGATCCCTTTCATCACAATGCTCCACGACCCTTCTCATCACAATGATCCCAGCCCTTGTCATCACAATGCTCCATGACCCTTCTCATCACAATGTTCCCTGCACTTTTCATCACAATGCTCCATGGACCCTGTAATCACAATGCTCCATGCCCTTGTCATCACAATTCTCCAGAACACTTGTAATCATAATGCCCCTTGCCCATGTCATCACAATGCTCTATGACACTTGTCATCAGAATCCTCCACGGCCTTTGTCATCAAAATGCTCCAAGTCCCCTTTCATCACCGTGTTCCATGATACCTTTCATCACACAGCTAGATTACCACTGTCATCACTATGCCCCATGACACCTGGCATCACAATTCTCCATTGCCCTTTTCATCATAATCCTCCATGAAACGAGTCATCACAATGCTCCATGATCCGAGTCATCACAAGGTTCCAGGACACTTAACATCACAATGATCCTTGAGCACTTTCATCACAATGCTCCATGGCACCTGTTATCTCAATGCTCCATGGCCTATGTATTCACAATGCTCCATGGCCCCTGTAATCACGGTTTTCCATGACCCCTTTCATCACAATCCTCCTTGACCACTGTCATCACAACGCCCCATGAAGCCTGTCATCACGATGCTCCAAGGCCACTATCATCACAATGCTCCATGATCCCTGTCATCCTAATGTTCCCTGCCCATGTCATCACAGTGCTCCTTGTCCCTTTTAATCACAATGCCACATACCCTTGTCATCACAATGCTCCATGGCCCCTGTAAACACAATGCTCCAGGCCCTTGCCATTACAATACTCCAGAACTCTTTTCATCATAATGCTCCATGCCCGTGTCATCACAATGTTCCAGGACACTTGTCACCACAATGTTCCATGGCCTTTGTCATCACAATGCTCCATGGCCCCTCTAATCATAGTGCTCCATGATACCTTTCATCACAATTCTAGATGACCACTGTCATCACAATGCCCCTTGACACATGTCATCATAATTGGCCAGGGCCCTTGACATCACAATGCTTGATGAACCATGTCATCACAATGTTCATGGACAATTGTCATCACAATGCTCCATGACAACTTACATCACAATGCTCCTTGACCCTTGTCATTTCATTGCTCCATGGCCCCTGTAATCACATTGCTCCATGATCCCCTTCATCACAATGCTCCATGATCCCTGTCATCACAATGCTCGAAGACCCTTGACATCACAATGCTCCATGGTCCCTATAATCACAATGCTCCATGCGCTTGTCATCACAGTGCTCCAGAATTCTTGTCATCAAAATATTCCATGGCCTTTGTCATCACAATGCTCCATGACCCCTGTCATCACAATGTTCCATGACTCTTGTCATCAAAATGCCTCATGATCCTTTTAATCACAATGCTCCATGACTCCTTTCATCACATGCTCCATGATACTTGTCATTACACTGCCCCATGACCTTTTTCATAACAATGCTCCATGATACCAGTCATCACAATGCTCCATGACCATTGTCGTCACAATGCTCCATGCCCCTTTCAACAAAATGCTCCATGACAACTGTTATCACAATGCTCCATGGCCTTTGTCATCACAATTATACATGGTCCCTGTAATCACAGTGCTCCATGACCCCTTTCATCACAATGCTCCATGACCACTGTCATCACAATGCCCCATGACCCCTGTCATTACAATGCTCCATGACCACTGTCATCACCATACCCCATGAACCCAGTCATCACAATGCTCCATAGCCCTTGTCATCACAATGCTCCATGATCCCTGTCATCACAATGTTCCATGACTCTTGTCATCAAAATGCCTCATGATCCTTTTAATCACAATGCTCCATGACTCCTTTCATCACTTGTTCCATGATACTTGTCATTGCACTGCCTTATGACCTTTTTCATAACAAGCTCCATGATACCAGTCATAACAATGCTCCATGACCATTGTTGTCACAATGCTCCATGCCCCTTTCAACACAATGCTCCATATCAAGTGTCATCAAAATGCTCCATGGCCTTTGTCATCACAATTATACATGGCCCCTGTAATCACAGTGCTCCATGACCCCTTTCATCACAATCCTCCATGACCACTGTCATCACAATGCCCCATGAACCCTGTCATCACAATTCTCCATGGCCCCTGTCATTACAATGCTCCATGACCACTGTCATCACAATGTTCCATGATCGCTGTAATCACAATGACCCATGAGATCTTTCCTCAGAAGGCTCCAGTACGCCTGTCTTAACAATGCTCCAATGCCCGTCTCATCACAATGCTCCATGATCCCTGTCACCACAACTTTAAATGACAATTGTCATCACAATGCTCCATGACACCTGTCATCACAAAGTTGCCTGCCCATGTCATCAAAATGCTCCATGTCCCCTGTAATCACAATGTTCTATTACACCTGTCATCACAAAGTTCCCTGCCCATGTCATCACAATGCTCCATTACCAATGTAATCAAAATGTTCGCCTGCCCTTGTCATCAAAATGCTCCATCACCCCTTTAATCACAATGCTCCATGAACCCTGTCATCACAATGTTCCATGACAGTTGTTAACACAATGCTCCATGACCCCTGTAATCACAATGCTCCATGCCCTTGTCATCACAAAACTCCAGAACTCTTGTCATCATAATGAGGAATGCCCATGTCATCACAAAGCTCCATGATACTTGTCATCACAATGCTCCATGGCCTTTGTCATCACAATGTTCCATGGCCCCTGTCATCACAGTGCTCCATGATACCTTTCGTCACAATTCTAGATGACCACTGTCATCACAATGCCCCAAGACACATGTCATCACAATTAGCCATGGCCCTTGTCATCACAATGCTCCATCATCCGTGTCATCACAATGGTCCAGGACACTTGTCATCACAATGATCCATGACCACTTACATCACAATGCTCCTTGACCCTGTCATTTTATTGCTCCATGGCCTATGCATTCACAATGCTCCATGGCACCTGTAATCACATTTCTCCATGATCCTTTTCATCACAATATTCTATGACCACTCTCATCACAATACCCCATGACGCCTATCATCATAATGCTCCAAGGCCCCTCTCATCACAATGCTCCATGAACCCTGTCATCACAATGTTCCATGACACTTGTCATCCCAGTGCTCCATGATCCTTGTCGTCACAATATTCACTGCCCATGTAATCACAATGCTCCTGGTCCCCTGTAATCACAATGCTCCGTACCCTTTTCATCACAATGCTCCAGAACTCTTGTCATCATAATGCTCCATGCCCGTGTCATCACAATGCTCCATGACCACTTTCATCACAATGCTCCTTGACCCCTGTCATCACAATCCTCCATGGCCTATGTATTCACAATGCTACATGGCCCCTGTAATCACATTGCTCCATGATCCATTTCATCACAATGTTCTATGGCCACTGTCATCACAATGCCACATTACACCTGTCATCACAATGCTCCATGACCCCTGTCAGCCCAATGTTCCATGACAGATGTCATAAGTATCCTCCATGGTCCCTGTATTCACAATGCTCCATTCCCTTGTCAACGCAATGCTCCAGAACTCTGGTCATCATAATGCTCGAAGAACCTTGTCATCACAACGCTCCATGACCCGTATCATCACAATGGTCCAGGACACTTGTCATCACAATGATCCATGACCACTTACATCACAATGCTCCTTGACTCCTGTCATCACAATGCTCCATAGCGTATTCATTCGAAATGCTACATGGTCCCTATAATCACATTGCTCCATGATCCATTTCGTCACAATGCTCTATGAACACTGTCATCACAATGCCACATTACACCTGTCATCACAATGCTCCATGGCCCCTGTCAGCACAATGTTCCATGACAGATGTCATCACAATGCTTTAGAACTCTTGTCTTCATAGTCCTCCATGCCCGTTTCATCACAATGCTCCATGACACTTGTCATCACAATACTCCATGGCCTTTGTCATCACAATGTTCCATGGTCCCTGTCATCACAGTGCTCCATGAATCCTTTCTTCATAATTCTAGATGACCACTGTCATCACAATTCGCCATGGCACCTGTCATCACAATGCTCCATGGCCTATGTATTCACAATTTTCCATGGCCCCTGAAATCACATTGCTCCATGATCCCTTTCATCACAATGCTGCATGCCCCCTGTCATCAAAATGCCCCGTGACACCTGTCATCACAATGCTCCATGGCCTTTATCATCACAATGCTCCATGACCCCTGTCATCACAATGCTCAATGACCCTTGTCATCACAATGCTCCATAGCCCCTGTAATCACAATGCTCCATGCCATTCTCATCACAATGCTCCAGACCTCTTGTCATCATAAGGCTCTATGCCCTTGTCCTCACAATGCTACATGACACGTGTCAGCACAATGTTCCTTGGCCTTTAACATCACAATGTTCCATGGCCCCTGTCATCCCAGTGCTCCAGTATAACTTTCATCACAATGCTAGATGACCACTGTCATCACAATGCCCAATGACACCTGTCATCATAATTCGCCATGGCCCTTGACATCACAATGCTCCATGAACCGTGTCATCACAAGATTCCAGGACACTTGTCATCACAATGATCCTTGACTTCTTTCATCACAATGCTCCATAACCACTGTCATCACAAAGTTCCATGGCCCCTGTAATCACATTGCTCCATGATCCCTTTCATCACAATGCTCCACGACCCTTCTCATCACAATGATCCCAGCCCTTGTCATCACAATGCTCCATGACCCTTCTCATCACAATGTTCCCTGCACTTTTCATCACAATGCTCCATGGACCCTGTAATCACAATGCTCCATGCCCTTGTCATCACAATTCTCCAGAACACTTGTAATCATAATGCCCCTTGCCCATGTCATCACAATGCTCTATGACACTTGTCATCAGAATCCTCCACGGCCTTTGTCATCAAAATGCTCCAAGTCCCCTTTCATCACCGTGTTCCATGATACCTTTCATCACACAGCTAGATTACCACTGTCATCACTATGCCCCATGACACCTGGCATCACAATTCTCCATTGCCCTTTTCATCATAATCCTCCATGAAACGAGTCATCACAATGCTCCATGATCCGAGTCATCACAAGGTTCCAGGACACTTAACATCACAATGATCCTTGAGCACTTTCATCACAATGCTCCATGGCACCTGTTATCTCAATGCTCCATGGCCTATGTATTCACAATGCTCCATGGCCCCTGTAATAACGGTTTTCCATGACCCCTTTCATCACAATCCTCCTTGACCACTGTCATCACAACGCCCCATGAAGCCTGTCATCACGATGCTCCAAGGCCACTATCATCACAATGCTCCATGATCCCTGTCATCCTAATGTTCCCTGCCCATGTCATCACAGTGCTCCTTGTCCCTTTTAATCACAATGCCACATACCCTTGTCATCACAATGCTCCATGGCCCCTGTAAACACAATGCTCCAGGCCCTTGCCATTACAATACTCCAGAACTCTTTTCATCATAATGCTCCATGCCCGTGTCATCACAATGTTCCAGGACACTTGTCACCACAATGTTCCATGGCCTTTGTCATCACAATGCTCCATGGCCCCTCTAATCATAGTGCTCCATGATACCTTTCATCACAATTCTAGATGACCACTGTCATCACAATGCCCCTTGACACATGTCATCATAATTGGCCAGGGCCCTTGACATCACAATGCTTGATGAACCATGTCATCACAATGTTCATGGACAATTGTCATCACAATGCTCCATGACAACTTACATCACAATGCTCCTTGACCCTTGTCATTTCATTGCTCCATGGCCCCTGTAATCACATTGCTCCATGATCCCCTTCATCACAATGCTCCATGATCCCTGTCATCACAATGCTCGAAGACCCTTGACATCACAATGCTCCATGGTCCCTATAATCACAATGCTCCATGCGCTTGTCATCACAGTGCTCCAGAATTCTTGTCATCAAAATATTCCATGGCCTTTGTCATCACAATGCTCCATGACCCCTGTCATCACAATGTTCCATGACTCTTGTCATCAAAATGCCTCATGATCCTTTTAATCACAATGCTCCATGACTCCTTTCATCACATGCTCCATGATACTTGTCATTACACTGCCCCATGACCTTTTTCATAACAATGCTCCATGATACCAGTCATCACAATGCTCCATGACCATTGTCGTCACAATGCTCCATGCCCCTTTCAACAAAATGCTCCATGACAACTGTTATCACAATGCTCCATGGCCTTTGTCATCACAATTATACATGGTCCCTGTAATCACAGTGCTCCATGACCCCTTTCATCACAATGCTCCATGACCACTGTCATCACAATGCCCCATGACCCCTGTCATTACAATGCTCCATGACCACTGTCATCACCATACCCCATGAACCCAGTCATCACAATGCTCCATAGCCCTTGTCATCACAATGCTCCATGATCCCTGTCATCACAATGTTCCATGACTCTTGTCATCAAAATGCCTCATGATCCTTTTAATCACAATGCTCCATGACTCCTTTCATCACTTGTTCCATGATACTTGTCATTGCACTGCCTTATGACCTTTTTCATAACAAGCTCCATGATACCAGTCATAACAATGCTCCATGACCATTGTTGTCACAATGCTCCATGCCCCTTTCAACACAATGCTCCATATCAAGTGTCATCAAAATGCTCCATGGCCTTTGTCATCACAATTATACATGGCCCCTGTAATCACAGTGCTCCATGACCCCTTTCATCACAATCCTCCATGACCACTGTCATCACAATGCCCCATGAACCCTGTCATCACAATTCTCCATGGCCCCTGTCATTACAATGCTCCATGACCACTGTCATCACAATGTTCCATGATCGCTGTAATCACAATGACCCATGAGATCTTTCCTCAGAAGGCTCCAGTACGCCTGTCTTAACAATGCTCCAATGCCCGTCTCATCACAATGCTCCATGATCCCTGTCAGCACAACTTTAAATGACAATTGTCATCACAATGCTCCATGACACCTGTCATCACAAAGTTGCCTGCCCATGTCATCAAAATGCTCCATGTCCCCTGTAATCACAATGTTCTATTACACCTGTCATCACAAAGTTCCCTGCCCATGTCATCACAATGCTCCATTACCAATGTAATCAAAATGTTCGCCTGCCCTTGTCATCAAAATGCTCCATCACCCCTTTAATCACAATGCTCCATGAACCCTGTCATCACAATGTTCCATGACAGTTGTTAACACAATGCTCCATGACCCCTGTAATCACAATGCTCCATGCCCTTGTCATCACAAAACTCCAGAACTCTTGTCATCATAATGATGAATGCCCATGTCATCACAAAGCTCCATGATACTTGTCATCACAATGCTCCATGGCCTTTGTCATCACAATGTTCCATGGCCCCTGTCATCACAGTGCTCCATGATACCTTTCGTCACAATTCTAGATGACCACTGTCATCACAATGCCCCAAGACACATGTCATCACAATTAGCCATGGCCCTTGTCATCACAATGCTCCATCATCCGTGTCATCACAATGGTCCAGGACACTTGTCATCACAATGATCCATGACCACTTACATCACAATGCTCCTTGACCCTGTCATTTTATTGCTCCATGGCCTATGCATTCACAATGCTCCATGGCACCTGTAATCACATTTCTCCATGATCCTTTTCATCACAATATTCTATGACCACTCTCATCACAATACCCCATGACGCCTATCATCATAATGCTCCAAGGCCCCTCTCATCACAATGCTCCATGAACCCTGTCATCACAATGTTCCATGACACTTGTCATCCCAGTGCTCCATGATCCTTGTCGTCACAATATTCACTGCCCATGTAATCACAATGCTCCTGGTCCCCTGTAATCACAATGCTCCGTACCCTTTTCATCACAATGCTCCAGAACTCTTGTCATCATAATGCTCCATGCCCGTGTCATCACAATGCTCCATGACCACTTTCATCACAATGCTCCTTGACCCCTGTCATCACAATCCTCCATGGCCTATGTATTCACAATGCTACATGGCCCCTGTAATCACATTGCTCCATGATCCATTTCATCACAATGTTCTATGGCCACTGTCATCACAATGCCACATTACACCTGTCATCACAATGCTCCATGACCCCTGTCAGCCCAATGTTCCATGACAGATGTCATAAGTATCCTCCATGGTCCCTGTATTCACAATGCTCCATTCCCTTGTCAACGCAATGCTCCAGAACTCTGGTCATCATAATGCTCGAAGAACCTTGTCATCACAACGCTCCATGACCCGTATCATCACAATGGTCCAGGACACTTGTCATCACAATGATCCATGACCACTTACATCACAATGCTCCTTGACTCCTGTCATCACAATGCTCCATAGCGTATTCATTCGAAATGCTACATGGTCCCTATAATCACATTGCTCCATGATCCATTTCGTCACAATGCTCTATGAACACTGTCATCACAATGCCACATTACACCTGTCATCACAATGCTCCATGGCCCCTGTCAGCACAATGTTCCATGACAGATGTCATCACAATGCTTTAGAACTCTTGTCTTCATAGTCCTCCATGCCCGTTTCATCACAATGCTCCATGACACTTGTCATCACAATACTCCATGGCCTTTGTCATCACAATGTTCCATGGTCCCTGTCATCACAGTGCTCCATGAATCCTTTCTTCATAATTCTAGATGACCACTGTCATCACAATTCGCCATGGCACCTGTCATCACAATGCTCCATGGCCTATGTATTCACAATTTTCCATGGCCCCTGAAATCACATTGCTCCATGATCCCTTTCATCACAATGCTGCATGCCCCCTGTCATCAAAATGCCCCGTGACACCTGTCATCACAATGCTCCATGGCCTTTATCATCACAATGCTCCATGACCCCTGTCATCACAATGCTCAATGACCCTTGTCATCACAATGCTCCATAGCCCCTGTAATCACAATGCTCCATGCCATTCTCATCACAATGCTCCAGACCTCTTGTCATCATAAGGCTCTATGCCCTTGTCCTCACAATGCTACATGACACGTGTCAGCACAATGTTCCTTGGCCTTTAACATCACAATGTTCCATGGCCCCTGTCATCCCAGTGCTCCAGTATAACTTTCATCACAATGCTAGATGACCACTGTCATCACAATGCCCAATGACACCTGTCATCATAATTCGCCATGGCCCTTGACATCACAATGCTCCATGAACCGTGTCATCACAAGATTCCAGGACACTTGTCATCACAATGATCCTTGACTTCTTTCATCACAATGCTCCATAACCACTGTCATCACAAAGTTCCATGGCCCCTGTAATCACATTGCTCCATGATCCCTTTCATCACAATGCTCCACGACCCTTCTCATCACAATGATCCCAGCCCTTGTCATCACAATGCTCCATGACCCTTCTCATCACAATGTTCCCTGCACTTTTCATCACAATGCTCCATGGACCCTGTAATCACAATGCTCCATGCCCTTGTCATCACAATTCTCCAGAACACTTGTAATCATAATGCCCCTTGCCCATGTCATCACAATGCTCTATGACACTTGTCATCAGAATCCTCCACGGCCTTTGTCATCAAAATGCTCCAAGTCCCCTTTCATCACCGTGTTCCATGATACCTTTCATCACACAGCTAGATTACCACTGTCATCACTATGCCCCATGACACCTGGCATCACAATTCTCCATTGCCCTTTTCATCATAATCCTCCATGAAACGAGTCATCACAATGCTCCATGATCCGAGTCATCACAAGGTTCCAGGACACTTAACATCACAATGATCCTTGAGCACTTTCATCACAATGCTCCATGGCACCTGTTATCTCAATGCTCCATGGCCTATGTATTCACAATGCTCCATGGCCCCTGTAATAACGGTTTTCCATGACCCCTTTCATCACAATCCTCCTTGACCACTGTCATCACAACGCCCCATGAAGCCTGTCATCACGATGCTCCAAGGCCACTATCATCACAATGCTCCATGATCCCTGTCATCCTAATGTTCCCTGCCCATGTCATCACAGTGCTCCTTGTCCCTTTTAATCACAATGCCACATACCCTTGTCATCACAATGCTCCATGGCCCCTGTAAACACAATGCTCCAGGCCCTTGCCATTACAATACTCCAGAACTCTTTTCATCATAATGCTCCATGCCCGTGTCATCACAATGTTCCAGGACACTTGTCACCACAATGTTCCATGGCCTTTGTCATCACAATGCTCCATGGCCCCTCTAATCATAGTGCTCCATGATACCTTTCATCACAATTCTAGATGACCACTGTCATCACAATGCCCCTTGACACATGTCATCATAATTGGCCAGGGCCCTTGACATCACAATGCTTGATGAACCATGTCATCACAATGTTCATGGACAATTGTCATCACAATGCTCCATGACAACTTACATCACAATGCTCCTTGACCCTTGTCATTTCATTGCTCCATGGCCCCTGTAATCACATTGCTCCATGATCCCCTTCATCACAATGCTCCATGATCCCTGTCATCACAATGCTCGAAGACCCTTGACATCACAATGCTCCATGGTCCCTATAATCACAATGCTCCATGCGCTTGTCATCACAGTGCTCCAGAATTCTTGTCATCAAAATATTCCATGGCCTTTGTCATCACAATGCTCCATGACCCCTGTCATCACAATGTTCCATGACTCTTGTCATCAAAATGCCTCATGATCCTTTTAATCACAATGCTCCATGACTCCTTTCATCACATGCTCCATGATACTTGTCATTACACTGCCCCATGACCTTTTTCATAACAATGCTCCATGATACCAGTCATCACAATGCTCCATGACCATTGTCGTCACAATGCTCCATGCCCCTTTCAACAAAATGCTCCATGACAACTGTTATCACAATGCTCCATGGCCTTTGTCATCACAATTATACATGGTCCCTGTAATCACAGTGCTCCATGACCCCTTTCATCACAATGCTCCATGACCACTGTCATCACAATGCCCCATGACCCCTGTCATTACAATGCTCCATGACCACTGTCATCACCATACCCCATGAACCCAGTCATCACAATGCTCCATAGCCCTTGTCATCACAATGCTCCATGATCCCTGTCATCACAATGTTCCATGACTCTTGTCATCAAAATGCCTCATGATCCTTTTAATCACAATGCTCCATGACTCCTTTCATCACTTGTTCCATGATACTTGTCATTGCACTGCCTTATGACCTTTTTCATAACAAGCTCCATGATACCAGTCATAACAATGCTCCATGACCATTGTTGTCACAATGCTCCATGCCCCTTTCAACACAATGCTCCATATCAAGTGTCATCAAAATGCTCCATGGCCTTTGTCATCACAATTATACATGGCCCCTGTAATCACAGTGCTCCATGACCCCTTTCATCACAATCCTCCATGACCACTGTCATCACAATGCCCCATGAACCCTGTCATCACAATTCTCCATGGCCCCTGTCATTACAATGCTCCATGACCACTGTCATCACAATGTTCCATGATCGCTGTAATCACAATGACCCATGAGATCTTTCCTCAGAAGGCTCCAGTACGCCTGTCTTAACAATGCTCCAATGCCCGTCTCATCACAATGCTCCATGATCCCTGTCAGCACAACTTTAAATGACAATTGTCATCACAATGCTCCATGACACCTGTCATCACAAAGTTGCCTGCCCATGTCATCAAAATGCTCCATGTCCCCTGTAATCACAATGTTCTATTACACCTGTCATCACAAAGTTCCCTGCCCATGTCATCACAATGCTCCATTACCAATGTAATCAAAATGTTCGCCTGCCCTTGTCATCAAAATGCTCCATCACCCCTTTAATCACAATGCTCCATGAACCCTGTCATCACAATGTTCCATGACAGTTGTTAACACAATGCTCCATGACCCCTGTAATCACAATGCTCCATGCCCTTGTCATCACAAAACTCCAGAACTCTTGTCATCATAATGATGAATGCCCATGTCATCACAAAGCTCCATGATACTTGTCATCACAATGCTCCATGGCCTTTGTCATCACAATGTTCCATGGCCCCTGTCATCACAGTGCTCCATGATACCTTTCGTCACAATTCTAGATGACCACTGTCATCACAATGCCCCAAGACACATGTCATCACAATTAGCCATGGCCCTTGTCATCACAATGCTCCATCATCCGTGTCATCACAATGGTCCAGGACACTTGTCATCACAATGATCCATGACCACTTACATCACAATGCTCCTTGACCCTGTCATTTTATTGCTCCATGGCCTATGCATTCACAATGCTCCATGGCACCTGTAATCACATTTCTCCATGATCCTTTTCATCACAATATTCTATGACCACTCTCATCACAATACCCCATGACGCCTATCATCATAATGCTCCAAGGCCCCTCTCATCACAATGCTCCATGAACCCTGTCATCACAATGTTCCATGACACTTGTCATCCCAGTGCTCCATGATCCTTGTCATCACAATATTCACTGCCCATGTAATCACAATGCTCCTGGTCCCCTGTAATCACAATGCTCCGTACCCTTTTCATCACAATGCTCCAGAACTCTTGTCATCATAATGCTCCATGCCCGTGTCATCACAATGCTCCATGACCACTTTCATCACAATGCTCCTTGACCTCTGTCATCACAATCCTCCATGGCCTATGTATTCACAATGCTACATGGCCCCTGTAATCACATTGCTCCATGATCCATTTCATCACAATGTTCTATGGCCACTGTCATCACAATGCCACATTACACCTGTCATCACAATGCTCCATGACCCCTGTCAGCCCAATGTTCCATGACAGATGTCATAAGTATCCTCCATGGTCCCTGTATTCACAATGCTCCATTCCCTTGTCAACGCAATGCTCCAGAACTCTGGTCATCATAATGCTCGAAGAACCTTGTCATCACAACGCTCCATGACCCGTATCATCACAATGGTCCAGGACACTTGTCATCACAATGATCCATGACCACTTACATCACAATGCTCCTTGACTCCTGTCATCACAATGCTCCATAGCGTATTCATTTGAAATGCTACATGGTCCCTATAATCACATTGCTCCATGATCCATTTCGTCACAATGCTCTATGAACACTGTCATCATAATGCCACATTACACCTGTCATCACAATGCTCCATGGCCCCTGTCAGCACAATGTTCCATGACAGATGTCATCACAATGCTTTAGAACTCTTGTCTTCATAGTCCTCCATGCCCGTTTCATCACAATGCTCCATGACACTTGTCATCACAATACTCCATGGCCTTTGTCATCACAATGTTCCATGGTCCCTGTCATCACAGTGCTCCATGAATCCTTTCTTCATAATTCTAGATGACCACTGTCATCACAATTTGCCATGGCACCTGTCATCACAATGCTCCATGGCCTATGTATTCACAATTTTCCATGGCCCCTGAAATCACATTGCTCCATGATCCCTTTCATCACAATGCTGCATGCCCCCTGTCATCAAAATGCCCCGTGACACCTGTCATCACAATGCTCCATGGCCTTTATCATCACAATGCTCCATGACCCCTGTCATCACAATGCTCAATGACCCTTGTCATCACAATGCTCCATAGCCCCTGTAATCACAATGCTCCATGCCATTCTCATCACAATGCTCCAGACCTCTTGTCATCATAAGGCTCTATGCCCTTGTCCTCACAATGCTACATGACACGTGTCAGCACAATGTTCCTTGGCCTTTAACATCACAATGTTCCATGGCCCCTGTCATCCCAGTGCTCCAGTATAACTTTCATCACAATGCTAGATGACCACTGTCATCACAATGCCCAATGACACCTGTCATCATAATTCGCCATGGCCCTTGACATCACAATGCTCCATGAACCGTGTCATCACAAGATTCCAGGACACTTGTCATCACAATGATCCTTGACTTCTTTCATCACAATGCTCCATAACCACTGTCATCACAAAGTTCCATGGCCCCTGTAATCACATTGCTCCATGATCCCTTTCATCACAATGCTCCACGACCCTTCTCATCACAATGATCCCAGCCCTTGTCATCACAATGCTCCATGACCCTTCTCATCACAATGTTCCCTGCACTTTTCATCACAATGCTCCATGGACCCTGTAATCACAATGCTCCATGCCCTTGTCATCACAATTCTCCAGAACACTTGTAATCATAATGCCCCTTGCCCATGTCATCACAATGCTCTATGACACTTGTCATCAGAATCCTCCACGGCCTTTGTCATCAAAATGCTCCAAGTCCCCTTTCATCACCGTGTTCCATGATACCTTTCATCACACAGCTAGATTACCACTGTCATCACTATGCCCCATGACACCTGGCATCACAATTCTCCATTGCCCTTTTCATCATAATCCTCCATGAAACGAGTCATCACAATGCTCCATGATCCGAGTCATCACAAGGTTCCAGGACACTTAACATCACAATGATCCTTGAGCACTTTCATCACAATGCTCCATGGCACCTGTTATCTCAATGCTCCATGGCCTATGTATTCACAATGCTCCATGGCCCCTGTAATAACGGTTTTCCATGACCCCTTTCATCACAATCCTCCTTGACCACTGTCATCACAACGCCCCATGAAGCCTGTCATCACGATGCTCCAAGGCCACTATCATCACAATGCTCCATGATCCCTGTCATCCTAATGTTCCCTGCCCATGTCATCACAGTGCTCCTTGTCCCTTTTAATCACAATGCCACATACCCTTGTCATCACAATGCTCCATGGCCCCTGTAAACACAATGCTCCAGGCCCTTGCCATTACAATACTCCAGAACTCTTTTCATCATAATGCTCCATGCCCGTGTCATCACAATGTTCCAGGACACTTGTCACCACAATGTTCCATGGCCTTTGTCATCACAATGCTCCATGGCCCCTCTAATCATAGTGCTCCATGATACCTTTCATCACAATTCTAGATGACCACTGTCATCACAATGCCCCTTGACACATGTCATCATAATTGGCCAGGGCCCTTGACATCACAATGCTTGATGAACCATGTCATCACAATGTTCATGGACAATTGTCATCACAATGCTCCATGACAACTTACATCACAATGCTCCTTGACCCTTGTCATTTCATTGCTCCATGGCCCCTGTAATCACATTGCTCCATGATCCCCTTCATCACAATGCTCCATGATCCCTGTCATCACAATGCTCGAAGACCCTTGACATCACAATGCTCCATGGTCCCTATAATCACAATGCTCCATGCGCTTGTCATCACAGTGCTCCAGAATTCTTGTCATCAAAATATTCCATGGCCTTTGTCATCACAATGCTCCATGACCCCTGTCATCACAATGTTCCATGACTCTTGTCATCAAAATGCCTCATGATCCTTTTAATCACAATGCTCCATGACTCCTTTCATCACATGCTCCATGATACTTGTCATTACACTGCCCCATGACCTTTTTCATAACAATGCTCCATGATACCAGTCATCACAATGCTCCATGACCATTGTCGTCACAATGCTCCATGCCCCTTTCAACAAAATGCTCCATGACAACTGTTATCACAATGCTCCATGGCCTTTGTCATCACAATTATACATGGTCCCTGTAATCACAGTGCTCCATGACCCCTTTCATCACAATGCTCCATGACCACTGTCATCACAATGCCCCATGACCCCTGTCATTACAATGCTCCATGACCACTGTCATCACCATACCCCATGAACCCAGTCATCACAATGCTCCATAGCCCTTGTCATCACAATGCTCCATGATCCCTGTCATCACAATGTTCCATGACTCTTGTCATCAAAATGCCTCATGATCCTTTTAATCACAATGCTCCATGACTCCTTTCATCACTTGTTCCATGATACTTGTCATTGCACTGCCTTATGACCTTTTTCATAACAAGCTCCATGATACCAGTCATAACAATGCTCCATGACCATTGTTGTCACAATGCTCCATGCCCCTTTCAACACAATGCTCCATATCAAGTGTCATCAAAATGCTCCATGGCCTTTGTCATCACAATTATACATGGCCCCTGTAATCACAGTGCTCCATGACCCCTTTCATCACAATCCTCCATGACCACTGTCATCACAATGCCCCATGAACCCTGTCATCACAATTCTCCATGGCCCCTGTCATTACAATGCTCCATGACCACTGTCATCACAATGTTCCATGATCGCTGTAATCACAATGACCCATGAGATCTTTCCTCAGAAGGCTCCAGTACGCCTGTCTTAACAATGCTCCAATGCCCGTCTCATCACAATGCTCCATGATCCCTGTCAGCACAACTTTAAATGACAATTGTCATCACAATGCTCCATGACACCTGTCATCACAAAGTTGCCTGCCCATGTCATCAAAATGCTCCATGTCCCCTGTAATCACAATGTTCTATTACACCTGTCATCACAAAGTTCCCTGCCCATGTCATCACAATGCTCCATTACCAATGTAATCAAAATGTTCGCCTGCCCTTGTCATCAAAATGCTCCATCACCCCTTTAATCACAATGCTCCATGAACCCTGTCATCACAATGTTCCATGACAGTTGTTAACACAATGCTCCATGACCCCTGTAATCACAATGCTCCATGCCCTTGTCATCACAAAACTCCAGAACTCTTGTCATCATAATGATGAATGCCCATGTCATCACAAAGCTCCATGATACTTGTCATCACAATGCTCCATGGCCTTTGTCATCACAATGTTCCATGGCCCCTGTCATCACAGTGCTCCATGATACCTTTCGTCACAATTCTAGATGACCACTGTCATCACAATGCCCCAAGACACATGTCATCACAATTAGCCATGGCCCTTGTCATCACAATGCTCCATCATCCGTGTCATCACAATGGTCCAGGACACTTGTCATCACAATGATCCATGACCACTTACATCACAATGCTCCTTGACCCTGTCATTTTATTGCTCCATGGCCTATGCATTCACAATGCTCCATGGCACCTGTAATCACATTTCTCCATGATCCTTTTCATCACAATATTCTATGACCACTCTCATCACAATACCCCATGACGCCTATCATCATAATGCTCCAAGGCCCCTCTCATCACAATGCTCCATGAACCCTGTCATCACAATGTTCCATGACACTTGTCATCCCAGTGCTCCATGATCCTTGTCATCACAATATTCACTGCCCATGTAATCACAATGCTCCTGGTCCCCTGTAATCACAATGCTCTGTACCCTTTTCATCACAATGCTCCAGAACTCTTGTCATCATAATGCTCCATGCCCGTGTCATCACAATGCTCCATGACCACTTTCATCACAATGCTCCTTGACCCCTGTCATCACAATCCTCCATGGCCTATGTATTCACAATGCTACATGGCCCCTGTAATCACATTGCTCCATGATCCATTTCATCACAATGTTCTATGGCCACTGTCATCACAATGCCACATTACACTTGTCATCACAATGCTCCATGACCCCTGTCAGCCCAATGTTCCATGACAGATGTCATAAGTATCCTCCATGGTCCCTGTATTCACAATGCTCCATTCCCTTGTCAACGCAATGCTCCAGAACTCTGGTCATCATAATGCTCGAAGAACCTTGTCATCACAATGCTCCAAGACCCGTATCATCACAATGGTCCAGGACACTTGTCATCACAATGATCCATGACCACTTACATCACAATGCTCCTTGACTCCTGTCATCACAATGCTCCATAGCGTATTCATTCGAAATGCTACATGGTCCCTATAATCACATTGCTCCATGATCCATTTCGTCACAATGCTCTATGAACACTGTCATCACAATGCCACATTACACCTGTCATCACAATGCTCCATGGCCCCTGTCAGCACAATGTTCCATGACAGATGTCATCACAATGCTTTAGAACTCTTGTCTTCATAGTCCTCCATGCCCGTTTCATCACAATGCTCCATGACACTTGTCATCACAATACTCCATGGCCTTTGTCATCACAATGTTCCATGGTCCCTGTCATCACAGTGCTCCATGAATCCTTTCTTCATAATTCTAGATGACCACTGTCATCACAATTTGCCATGGCACCTGTCATCACAATGCTCCATGGCCTATGTATTCACAATTTTCCATGGCCCCTGAAATCACATTGCTCCATGATCCCTTTCATCACAATGCTGCATGCCCCCTGTCATCAAAATGCCCCGTGACACCTGTCATCACAATGCTCCATGGCCTTTATCATCACAATGCTCCATGACCCCTGTCATCACAATGCTCAATGACCCTTGTCATCACAATGCTCCATAGCCCCTGTAATCACAATGCTCCATGCCATTCTCATCACAATGCTCCAGACCTCTTGTCATCATAAGGCTCTATGCCCTTGTCCTCACAATGCTACATGACACGTGTCAGCACAATGTTCCTTGGCCTTTAACATCACAATGTTCCATGGCCCCTGTCATCCCAGTGCTCCAGTATAACTTTCATCACAATGCTAGATGACCACTGTCATCACAATGCCCAATGACACCTGTCATCATAATTCGCCATGGCCCTTGACATCACAATGCTCCATGAACCGTGTCATCACAAGATTCCAGGACACTTGTCATCACAATGATCCTTGACTTCTTTCATCACAATGCTCCATAACCACTGTCATCACAAAGTTCCATGGCCCCTGTAATCACATTGCTCCATGATCCCTTTCATCACAATGCTCCACGACCCTTCTCATCACAATGATCCCAGCCCTTGTCATCACAATGCTCCATGACCCTTCTCATCACAATGTTCCCTGCACTTTTCATCACAATGCTCCATGGACCCTGTAATCACAATGCTCCATGCCCTTGTCATCACAATTCTCCAGAACACTTGTAATCATAATGCCCCTTGCCCATGTCATCACAATGCTCTATGACACTTGTCATCAGAATCCTCCACGGCCTTTGTCATCAAAATGCTCCAAGTCCCCTTTCATCACCGTGTTCCATGATACCTTTCATCACACAGCTAGATTACCACTGTCATCACTATGCCCCATGACACCTGGCATCACAATTCTCCATTGCCCTTTTCATCATAATCCTCCATGAAACGAGTCATCACAATGCTCCATGATCCGAGTCATCACAAGGTTCCAGGACACTTAACATCACAATGATCCTTGAGCACTTTCATCACAATGCTCCATGGCACCTGTTATCTCAATGCTCCATGGCCTATGTATTCACAATGCTCCATGGCCCCTGTAATAACGGTTTTCCATGACCCCTTTCATCACAATCCTCCTTGACCACTGTCATCACAACGCCCCATGAAGCCTGTCATCACGATGCTCCAAGGCCACTATCATCACAATGCTCCATGATCCCTGTCATCCTAATGTTCCCTGCCCATGTCATCACAGTGCTCCTTGTCCCTTTTAATCACAATGCCACATACCCTTGTCATCACAATGCTCCATGGCCCCTGTAAACACAATGCTCCAGGCCCTTGCCATTACAATACTCCAGAACTCTTTTCATCATAATGCTCCATGCCCGTGTCATCACAATGTTCCAGGACACTTGTCACCACAATGTTCCATGGCCTTTGTCATCACAATGCTCCATGGCCCCTCTAATCATAGTGCTCCATGATACCTTTCATCACAATTCTAGATGACCACTGTCATCACAATGCCCCTTGACACATGTCATCATAATTGGCCAGGGCCCTTGACATCACAATGCTTGATGAACCATGTCATCACAATGTTCATGGACAATTGTCATCACAATGCTCCATGACAACTTACATCACAATGCTCCTTGACCCTTGTCATTTCATTGCTCCATGGCCCCTGTAATCACATTGCTCCATGATCCCCTTCATCACAATGCTCCATGATCCCTGTCATCACAATGCTCGAAGACCCTTGACATCACAATGCTCCATGGTCCCTATAATCACAATGCTCCATGCGCTTGTCATCACAGTGCTCCAGAATTCTTGTCATCAAAATATTCCATGGCCTTTGTCATCACAATGCTCCATGACCCCTGTCATCACAATGTTCCATGACTCTTGTCATCAAAATGCCTCATGATCCTTTTAATCACAATGCTCCATGACTCCTTTCATCACATGCTCCATGATACTTGTCATTACACTGCCCCATGACCTTTTTCATAACAATGCTCCATGATACCAGTCATCACAATGCTCCATGACCATTGTCGTCACAATGCTCCATGCCCCTTTCAACAAAATGCTCCATGACAACTGTTATCACAATGCTCCATGGCCTTTGTCATCACAATTATACATGGTCCCTGTAATCACAGTGCTCCATGACCCCTTTCATCACAATGCTCCATGACCACTGTCATCACAATGCCCCATGACCCCTGTCATTACAATGCTCCATGACCACTGTCATCACCATACCCCATGAACCCAGTCATCACAATGCTCCATAGCCCTTGTCATCACAATGCTCCATGATCCCTGTCATCACAATGTTCCATGACTCTTGTCATCAAAATGCCTCATGATCCTTTTAATCACAATGCTCCATGACTCCTTTCATCACTTGTTCCATGATACTTGTCATTGCACTGCCTTATGACCTTTTTCATAACAAGCTCCATGATACCAGTCATAACAATGCTCCATGACCATTGTTGTCACAATGCTCCATGCCCCTTTCAACACAATGCTCCATATCAAGTGTCATCAAAATGCTCCATGGCCTTTGTCATCACAATTATACATGGCCCCTGTAATCACAGTGCTCCATGACCCCTTTCATCACAATCCTCCATGACCACTGTCATCACAATGCCCCATGAACCCTGTCATCACAATTCTCCATGGCCCCTGTCATTACAATGCTCCATGACCACTGTCATCACAATGTTCCATGATCGCTGTAATCACAATGACCCATGAGATCTTTCCTCAGAAGGCTCCAGTACGCCTGTCTTAACAATGCTCCAATGCCCGTCTCATCACAATGCTCCATGATCCCTGTCAGCACAACTTTAAATGACAATTGTCATCACAATGCTCCATGACACCTGTCATCACAAAGTTGCCTGCCCATGTCATCAAAATGCTCCATGTCCCCTGTAATCACAATGTTCTATTACACCTGTCATCACAAAGTTCCCTGCCCATGTCATCACAATGCTCCATTACCAATGTAATCAAAATGTTCGCCTGCCCTTGTCATCAAAATGCTCCATCACCCCTTTAATCACAATGCTCCATGAACCCTGTCATCACAATGTTCCATGACAGTTGTTAACACAATGCTCCATGACCCCTGTAATCACAATGCTCCATGCCCTTGTCATCACAAAACTCCAGAACTCTTGTCATCATAATGATGAATGCCCATGTCATCACAAAGCTCCATGATACTTGTCATCACAATGCTCCATGGCCTTTGTCATCACAATGTTCCATGGCCCCTGTCATCACAGTGCTCCATGATACCTTTCGTCACAATTCTAGATGACCACTGTCATCACAATGCCCCAAGACACATGTCATCACAATTAGCCATGGCCCTTGTCATCACAATGCTCCATCATCCGTGTCATCACAATGGTCCAGGACACTTGTCATCACAATGATCCATGACCACTTACATCACAATGCTCCTTGACCCTGTCATTTTATTGCTCCATGGCCTATGCATTCACAATGCTCCATGGCACCTGTAATCACATTTCTCCATGATCCTTTTCATCACAATATTCTATGACCACTCTCATCACAATACCCCATGACGCCTATCATCATAATGCTCCAAGGCCCCTCTCATCACAATGCTCCATGAACCCTGTCATCACAATGTTCCATGACACTTGTCATCCCAGTGCTCCATGATCCTTGTCATCACAATATTCACTGCCCATGTAATCACAATGCTCCTGGTCCCCTGTAATCACAATGCTCCGTACCCTTTTCATCACAATGCTCCAGAACTCTTGTCATCATAATGCTCCATGCCCGTGTCATCACAATGCTCCATGACCACTTTCATCACAATGCTCCTTGACCTCTGTCATCACAATCCTCCATGGCCTATGTATTCACAATGCTACATGGCCCCTGTAATCACATTGCTCCATGATCCATTTCATCACAATGTTCTATGGCCACTGTCATCACAATGCCACATTACACCTGTCATCACAATGCTCCATGACCCCTGTCAGCCCAATGTTCCATGACAGATGTCATAAGTATCCTCCATGGTCCCTGTATTCACAATGCTCCATTCCCTTGTCAACGCAATGCTCCAGAACTCTGGTCATCATAATGCTCGAAGAACCTTGTCATCACAACGCTCCATGACCCGTATCATCACAATGGTCCAGGACACTTGTCATCACAATGATCCATGACCACTTACATCACAATGCTCCTTGACTCCTGTCATCACAATGCTCCATAGCGTATTCATTCGAAATGCTACATGGTCCCTATAATCACATTGCTCCATGATCCATTTCGTCACAATGCTCTATGAACACTGTCATCACAATGCCACATTACACCTGTCATCACAATGCTCCATGGCCCCTGTCAGCACAATGTTCCATGACAGATGTCATCACAATGCTTTAGAACTCTTGTCTTCATAGTCCTCCATGCCCGTTTCATCACAATGCTCCATGACACTTGTCATCACAATACTCCATGGCCTTTGTCATCACAATGTTCCATGGTCCCTGTCATCACAGTGCTCCATGAATCCTTTCTTCATAATTCTAGATGACCACTGTCATCACAATTCGCCATGGCACCTGTCATCACAATGCTCCATGGCCTATGTATTCACAATTTTCCATGGCCCCTGAAATCACATTGCTCCATGATCCCTTTCATCACAATGCTGCATGCCCCCTGTCATCAAAATGCCCCGTGACACCTGTCATCACAATGCTCCATGGCCTTTATCATCACAATGCTCCATGACCCCTGTCATCACAATGCTCAATGACCCTTGTCATCACAATGCTCCATAGCCCCTGTAATCACAATGCTCCATGCCATTCTCATCACAATGCTCCAGACCTCTTGTCATCATAAGGCTCTATGCCCTTGTCCTCACAATGCTACATGACACGTGTCAGCACAATGTTCCTTGGCCTTTAACATCACAATGTTCCATGGCCCCTGTCATCCCAGTGCTCCAGTATAACTTTCATCACAATGCTAGATGACCACTGTCATCACAATGCCCAATGACACCTGTCATCATAATTCGCCATGGCCCTTGACATCACAATGCTCCATGAACCGTGTCATCACAAGATTCCAGGACACTTGTCATCACAATGATCCTTGACTTCTTTCATCACAATGCTCCATAACCACTGTCATCACAAAGTTCCATGGCCCCTGTAATCACATTGCTCCATGATCCCTTTCATCACAATGCTCCACGACCCTTCTCATCACAATGATCCCAGCCCTTGTCATCACAATGCTCCATGACCCTTCTCATCACAATGTTCCCTGCACTTTTCATCACAATGCTCCATGGACCCTGTAATCACAATGCTCCATGCCCTTGTCATCACAATTCTCCAGAACACTTGTAATCATAATGCCCCTTGCCCATGTCATCACAATGCTCTATGACACTTGTCATCAGAATCCTCCACGGCCTTTGTCATCAAAATGCTCCAAGTCCCCTTTCATCACCGTGTTCCATGATACCTTTCATCACACAGCTAGATTACCACTGTCATCACTATGCCCCATGACACCTGGCATCACAATTCTCCATTGCCCTTTTCATCATAATCCTCCATGAAACGAGTCATCACAATGCTCCATGATCCGAGTCATCACAAGGTTCCAGGACACTTAACATCACAATGATCCTTGAGCACTTTCATCACAATGCTCCATGGCACCTGTTATCTCAATGCTCCATGGCCTATGTATTCACAATGCTCCATGGCCCCTGTAATAACGGTTTTCCATGACCCCTTTCATCACAATCCTCCTTGACCACTGTCATCACAACGCCCCATGAAGCCTGTCATCACGATGCTCCAAGGCCACTATCATCACAATGCTCCATGATCCCTGTCATCCTAATGTTCCCTGCCCATGTCATCACAGTGCTCCTTGTCCCTTTTAATCACAATGCCACATACCCTTGTCATCACAATGCTCCATGGCCCCTGTAAACACAATGCTCCAGGCCCTTGCCATTACAATACTCCAGAACTCTTTTCATCATAATGCTCCATGCCCGTGTCATCACAATGTTCCAGGACACTTGTCACCACAATGTTCCATGGCCTTTGTCATCACAATGCTCCATGGCCCCTCTAATCATAGTGCTCCATGATACCTTTCATCACAATTCTAGATGACCACTGTCATCACAATGCCCCTTGACACATGTCATCATAATTGGCCAGGGCCCTTGACATCACAATGCTTGATGAACCATGTCATCACAATGTTCATGGACAATTGTCATCACAATGCTCCATGACAACTTACATCACAATGCTCCTTGACCCTTGTCATTTCATTGCTCCATGGCCCCTGTAATCACATTGCTCCATGATCCCCTTCATCACAATGCTCCATGATCCCTGTCATCACAATGCTCGAAGACCCTTGACATCACAATGCTCCATGGTCCCTATAATCACAATGCTCCATGCGCTTGTCATCACAGTGCTCCAGAATTCTTGTCATCAAAATATTCCATGGCCTTTGTCATCACAATGCTCCATGACCCCTGTCATCACAATGTTCCATGACTCTTGTCATCAAAATGCCTCATGATCCTTTTAATCACAATGCTCCATGACTCCTTTCATCACATGCTCCATGATACTTGTCATTACACTGCCCCATGACCTTTTTCATAACAATGCTCCATGATACCAGTCATCACAATGCTCCATGACCATTGTCGTCACAATGCTCCATGCCCCTTTCAACAAAATGCTCCATGACAACTGTTATCACAATGCTCCATGGCCTTTGTCATCACAATTATACATGGTCCCTGTAATCACAGTGCTCCATGACCCCTTTCATCACAATGCTCCATGACCACTGTCATCACAATGCCCCATGACCCCTGTCATTACAATGCTCCATGACCACTGTCATCACCATACCCCATGAACCCAGTCATCACAATGCTCCATAGCCCTTGTCATCACAATGCTCCATGATCCCTGTCATCACAATGTTCCATGACTCTTGTCATCAAAATGCCTCATGATCCTTTTAATCACAATGCTCCATGACTCCTTTCATCACTTGTTCCATGATACTTGTCATTGCACTGCCTTATGACCTTTTTCATAACAAGCTCCATGATACCAGTCATAACAATGCTCCATGACCATTGTTGTCACAATGCTCCATGCCCCTTTCAACACAATGCTCCATATCAAGTGTCATCAAAATGCTCCATGGCCTTTGTCATCACAATTATACATGGCCCCTGTAATCACAGTGCTCCATGACCCCTTTCATCACAATCCTCCATGACCACTGTCATCACAATGCCCCATGAACCCTGTCATCACAATTCTCCATGGCCCCTGTCATTACAATGCTCCATGACCACTGTCATCACAATGTTCCATGATCGCTGTAATCACAATGACCCATGAGATCTTTCCTCAGAAGGCTCCAGTACGCCTGTCTTAACAATGCTCCAATGCCCGTCTCATCACAATGCTCCATGATCCCTGTCAGCACAACTTTAAATGACAATTGTCATCACAATGCTCCATGACACCTGTCATCACAAAGTTGCCTGCCCATGTCATCAAAATGCTCCATGTCCCCTGTAATCACAATGTTCTATTACACCTGTCATCACAAAGTTCCCTGCCCATGTCATCACAATGCTCCATTACCAATGTAATCAAAATGTTCGCCTGCCCTTGTCATCAAAATGCTCCATCACCCCTTTAATCACAATGCTCCATGAACCCTGTCATCACAATGTTCCATGACAGTTGTTAACACAATGCTCCATGACCCCTGTAATCACAATGCTCCATGCCCTTGTCATCACAAAACTCCAGAACTCTTGTCATCATAATGATGAATGCCCATGTCATCACAAAGCTCCATGATACTTGTCATCACAATGCTCCATGGCCTTTGTCATCACAATGTTCCATGGCCCCTGTCATCACAGTGCTCCATGATACCTTTCGTCACAATTCTAGATGACCACTGTCATCACAATGCCCCAAGACACATGTCATCACAATTAGCCATGGCCCTTGTCATCACAATGCTCCATCATCCGTGTCATCACAATGGTCCAGGACACTTGTCATCACAATGATCCATGACCACTTACATCACAATGCTCCTTGACCCTGTCATTTTATTGCTCCATGGCCTATGCATTCACAATGCTCCATGGCACCTGTAATCACATTTCTCCATGATCCTTTTCATCACAATATTCTATGACCACTCTCATCACAATACCCCATGACGCCTATCATCATAATGCTCCAAGGCCCCTCTCATCACAATGCTCCATGAACCCTGTCATCACAATGTTCCATGACACTTGTCATCCCAGTGCTCCATGATCCTTGTCATCACAATATTCACTGCCCATGTAATCACAATGCTCCTGGTCCCCTGTAATCACAATGCTCCGTACCCTTTTCATCACAATGCTCCAGAACTCTTGTCATCATAATGCTCCATGCCCGTGTCATCACAATGCTCCATGACCACTTTCATCACAATGCTCCTTGACCTCTGTCATCACAATCCTCCATGGCCTATGTATTCACAATGCTACATGGCCCCTGTAATCACATTGCTCCATGATCCATTTCATCACAATGTTCTATGGCCACTGTCATCACAATGCCACATTACACCTGTCATCACAATGCTCCATGACCCCTGTCAGCCCAATGTTCCATGACAGATGTCATAAGTATCCTCCATGGTCCCTGTATTCACAATGCTCCATTCCCTTGTCAACGCAATGCTCCAGAACTCTGGTCATCATAATGCTCGAAGAACCTTGTCATCACAACGCTCCATGACCCGTATCATCACAATGGTCCAGGACACTTGTCATCACAATGATCCATGACCACTTACATCACAATGCTCCTTGACTCCTGTCATCACAATGCTCCATAGCGTATTCATTTGAAATGCTACATGGTCCCTATAATCACATTGCTCCATGATCCATTTCGTCACAATGCTCTATGAACACTGTCATCACAATGCCACATTACACCTGTCATCACAATGCTCCATGGCCCCTGTCAGCACAATGTTCCATGACAGATGTCATCACAATGCTTTAGAACTCTTGTCTTCATAGTCCTCCATGCCCGTTTCATCACAATGCTCCATGACACTTGTCATCACAATACTCCATGGCCTTTGTCATCACAATGTTCCATGGTCCCTGTCATCACAGTGCTCCATGAATCCTTTCTTCATAATTCTAGATGACCACTGTCATCACAATTTGCCATGGCACCTGTCATCACAATGCTCCATGGCCTATGTATTCACAATTTTCCATGGCCCCTGAAATCACATTGCTCCATGATCCCTTTCATCACAATGCTGCATGCCCCCTGTCATCAAAATGCCCCGTGACACCTGTCATCACAATGCTCCATGGCCTTTATCATCACAATGCTCCATGACCCCTGTCATCACAATGCTCAATGACCCTTGTCATCACAATGCTCCATAGCCCCTGTAATCACAATGCTCCATGCCATTCTCATCACAATGCTCCAGACCTCTTGTCATCATAAGGCTCTATGCCCTTGTCCTCACAATGCTACATGACACGTGTCAGCACAATGTTCCTTGGCCTTTAACATCACAATGTTCCATGGCCCCTGTCATCCCAGTGCTCCAGTATAACTTTCATCACAATGCTAGATGACCACTGTCATCACAATGCCCAATGACACCTGTCATCATAATTCGCCATGGCCCTTGACATCACAATGCTCCATGAACCGTGTCATCACAAGATTCCAGGACACTTGTCATCACAATGATCCTTGACTTCTTTCATCACAATGCTCCATAACCACTGTCATCACAAAGTTCCATGGCCCCTGTAATCACATTGCTCCATGATCCCTTTCATCACAATGCTCCACGACCCTTCTCATCACAATGATCCCAGCCCTTGTCATCACAATGCTCCATGACCCTTCTCATCACAATGTTCCCTGCACTTTTCATCACAATGCTCCATGGACCCTGTAATCACAATGCTCCATGCCCTTGTCATCACAATTCTCCAGAACACTTGTAATCATAATGCCCCTTGCCCATGTCATCACAATGCTCTATGACACTTGTCATCAGAATCCTCCACGGCCTTTGTCATCAAAATGCTCCAAGTCCCCTTTCATCACCGTGTTCCATGATACCTTTCATCACACAGCTAGATTACCACTGTCATCACTATGCCCCATGACACCTGGCATCACAATTCTCCATTGCCCTTTTCATCATAATCCTCCATGAAACGAGTCATCACAATGCTCCATGATCCGAGTCATCACAAGGTTCCAGGACACTTAACATCACAATGATCCTTGAGCACTTTCATCACAATGCTCCATGGCACCTGTTATCTCAATGCTCCATGGCCTATGTATTCACAATGCTCCATGGCCCCTGTAATAACGGTTTTCCATGACCCCTTTCATCACAATCCTCCTTGACCACTGTCATCACAACGCCCCATGAAGCCTGTCATCACGATGCTCCAAGGCCACTATCATCACAATGCTCCATGATCCCTGTCATCCTAATGTTCCCTGCCCATGTCATCACAGTGCTCCTTGTCCCTTTTAATCACAATGCCACATACCCTTGTCATCACAATGCTCCATGGCCCCTGTAAACACAATGCTCCAGGCCCTTGCCATTACAATACTCCAGAACTCTTTTCATCATAATGCTCCATGCCCGTGTCATCACAATGTTCCAGGACACTTGTCACCACAATGTTCCATGGCCTTTGTCATCACAATGCTCCATGGCCCCTCTAATCATAGTGCTCCATGATACCTTTCATCACAATTCTAGATGACCACTGTCATCACAATGCCCCTTGACACATGTCATCATAATTGGCCAGGGCCCTTGACATCACAATGCTTGATGAACCATGTCATCACAATGTTCATGGACAATTGTCATCACAATGCTCCATGACAACTTACATCACAATGCTCCTTGACCCTTGTCATTTCATTGCTCCATGGCCCCTGTAATCACATTGCTCCATGATCCCCTTCATCACAATGCTCCATGATCCCTGTCATCACAATGCTCGAAGACCCTTGACATCACAATGCTCCATGGTCCCTATAATCACAATGCTCCATGCGCTTGTCATCACAGTGCTCCAGAATTCTTGTCATCAAAATATTCCATGGCCTTTGTCATCACAATGCTCCATGACCCCTGTCATCACAATGTTCCATGACTCTTGTCATCAAAATGCCTCATGATCCTTTTAATCACAATGCTCCATGACTCCTTTCATCACATGCTCCATGATACTTGTCATTACACTGCCCCATGACCTTTTTCATAACAATGCTCCATGATACCAGTCATCACAATGCTCCATGACCATTGTCGTCACAATGCTCCATGCCCCTTTCAACAAAATGCTCCATGACAACTGTTATCACAATGCTCCATGGCCTTTGTCATCACAATTATACATGGTCCCTGTAATCACAGTGCTCCATGACCCCTTTCATCACAATGCTCCATGACCACTGTCATCACAATGCCCCATGACCCCTGTCATTACAATGCTCCATGACCACTGTCATCACCATACCCCATGAACCCAGTCATCACAATGCTCCATAGCCCTTGTCATCACAATGCTCCATGATCCCTGTCATCACAATGTTCCATGACTCTTGTCATCAAAATGCCTCATGATCCTTTTAATCACAATGCTCCATGACTCCTTTCATCACTTGTTCCATGATACTTGTCATTGCACTGCCTTATGACCTTTTTCATAACAAGCTCCATGATACCAGTCATAACAATGCTCCATGACCATTGTTGTCACAATGCTCCATGCCCCTTTCAACACAATGCTCCATATCAAGTGTCATCAAAATGCTCCATGGCCTTTGTCATCACAATTATACATGGCCCCTGTAATCACAGTGCTCCATGACCCCTTTCATCACAATCCTCCATGACCACTGTCATCACAATGCCCCATGAACCCTGTCATCACAATTCTCCATGGCCCCTGTCATTACAATGCTCCATGACCACTGTCATCACAATGTTCCATGATCGCTGTAATCACAATGACCCATGAGATCTTTCCTCAGAAGGCTCCAGTACGCCTGTCTTAACAATGCTCCAATGCCCGTCTCATCACAATGCTCCATGATCCCTGTCAGCACAACTTTAAATGACAATTGTCATCACAATGCTCCATGACACCTGTCATCACAAAGTTGCCTGCCCATGTCATCAAAATGCTCCATGTCCCCTGTAATCACAATGTTCTATTACACCTGTCATCACAAAGTTCCCTGCCCATGTCATCACAATGCTCCATTACCAATGTAATCAAAATGTTCGCCTGCCCTTGTCATCAAAATGCTCCATCACCCCTTTAATCACAATGCTCCATGAACCCTGTCATCACAATGTTCCATGACAGTTGTTAACACAATGCTCCATGACCCCTGTAATCACAATGCTCCATGCCCTTGTCATCACAAAACTCCAGAACTCTTGTCATCATAATGATGAATGCCCATGTCATCACAAAGCTCCATGATACTTGTCATCACAATGCTCCATGGCCTTTGTCATCACAATGTTCCATGGCCCCTGTCATCACAGTGCTCCATGATACCTTTCGTCACAATTCTAGATGACCACTGTCATCACAATGCCCCAAGACACATGTCATCACAATTAGCCATGGCCCTTGTCATCACAATGCTCCATCATCCGTGTCATCACAATGGTCCAGGACACTTGTCATCACAATGATCCATGACCACTTACATCACAATGCTCCTTGACCCTGTCATTTTATTGCTCCATGGCCTATGCATTCACAATGCTCCATGGCACCTGTAATCACATTTCTCCATGATCCTTTTCATCACAATATTCTATGACCACTCTCATCACAATACCCCATGACGCCTATCATCATAATGCTCCAAGGCCCCTCTCATCACAATGCTCCATGAACCCTGTCATCACAATGTTCCATGACACTTGTCATCCCAGTGCTCCATGATCCTTGTCATCACAATATTCACTGCCCATGTAATCACAATGCTCCTGGTCCCCTGTAATCACAATGCTCTGTACCCTTTTCATCACAATGCTCCAGAACTCTTGTCATCATAATGCTCCATGCCCGTGTCATCACAATGCTCCATGACCACTTTCATCACAATGCTCCTTGACCCCTGTCATCACAATCCTCCATGGCCTATGTATTCACAATGCTACATGGCCCCTGTAATCACATTGCTCCATGATCCATTTCATCACAATGTTCTATGGCCACTGTCATCACAATGCCACATTACACTTGTCATCACAATGCTCCATGACCCCTGTCAGCCCAATGTTCCATGACAGATGTCATAAGTATCCTCCATGGTCCCTGTATTCACAATGCTCCATTCCCTTGTCAACGCAATGCTCCAGAACTCTGGTCATCATAATGCTCGAAGAACCTTGTCATCACAATGCTCCAAGACCCGTATCATCACAATGGTCCAGGACACTTGTCATCACAATGATCCATGACCACTTACATCACAATGCTCCTTGACTCCTGTCATCACAATGCTCCATAGCGTATTCATTCGAAATGCTACATGGTCCCTATAATCACATTGCTCCATGATCCATTTCGTCACAATGCTCTATGAACACTGTCATCACAATGCCACATTACACCTGTCATCACAATGCTCCATGGCCCCTGTCAGCACAATGTTCCATGACAGATGTCATCACAATGCTTTAGAACTCTTGTCTTCATAGTCCTCCATGCCCGTTTCATCACAATGCTCCATGACACTTGTCATCACAATACTCCATGGCCTTTGTCATCACAATGTTCCATGGTCCCTGTCATCACAGTGCTCCATGAATCCTTTCTTCATAATTCTAGATGACCACTGTCATCACAATTTGCCATGGCACCTGTCATCACAATGCTCCATGGCCTATGTATTCACAATTTTCCATGGCCCCTGAAATCACATTGCTCCATGATCCCTTTCATCACAATGCTGCATGCCCCCTGTCATCAAAATGCCCCGTGACACCTGTCATCACAATGCTCCATGGCCTTTATCATCACAATGCTCCATGACCCCTGTCATCACAATGCTCAATGACCCTTGTCATCACAATGCTCCATAGCCCCTGTAATCACAATGCTCCATGCCATTCTCATCACAATGCTCCAGACCTCTTGTCATCATAAGGCTCTATGCCCTTGTCCTCACAATGCTACATGACACGTGTCAGCACAATGTTCCTTGGCCTTTAACATCACAATGTTCCATGGCCCCTGTCATCCCAGTGCTCCAGTATAACTTTCATCACAATGCTAGATGACCACTGTCATCACAATGCCCAATGACACCTGTCATCATAATTCGCCATGGCCCTTGACATCACAATGCTCCATGAACCGTGTCATCACAAGATTCCAGGACACTTGTCATCACAATGATCCTTGACTTCTTTCATCACAATGCTCCATAACCACTGTCATCACAAAGTTCCATGGCCCCTGTAATCACATTGCTCCATGATCCCTTTCATCACAATGCTCCACGACCCTTCTCATCACAATGATCCCAGCCCTTGTCATCACAATGCTCCATGACCCTTCTCATCACAATGTTCCCTGCACTTTTCATCACAATGCTCCATGGACCCTGTAATCACAATGCTCCATGCCCTTGTCATCACAATTCTCCAGAACACTTGTAATCATAATGCCCCTTGCCCATGTCATCACAATGCTCTATGACACTTGTCATCAGAATCCTCCACGGCCTTTGTCATCAAAATGCTCCAAGTCCCCTTTCATCACCGTGTTCCATGATACCTTTCATCACACAGCTAGATTACCACTGTCATCACTATGCCCCATGACACCTGGCATCACAATTCTCCATTGCCCTTTTCATCATAATCCTCCATGAAACGAGTCATCACAATGCTCCATGATCCGAGTCATCACAAGGTTCCAGGACACTTAACATCACAATGATCCTTGAGCACTTTCATCACAATGCTCCATGGCACCTGTTATCTCAATGCTCCATGGCCTATGTATTCACAATGCTCCATGGCCCCTGTAATAACGGTTTTCCATGACCCCTTTCATCACAATCCTCCTTGACCACTGTCATCACAACGCCCCATGAAGCCTGTCATCACGATGCTCCAAGGCCACTATCATCACAATGCTCCATGATCCCTGTCATCCTAATGTTCCCTGCCCATGTCATCACAGTGCTCCTTGTCCCTTTTAATCACAATGCCACATACCCTTGTCATCACAATGCTCCATGGCCCCTGTAAACACAATGCTCCAGGCCCTTGCCATTACAATACTCCAGAACTCTTTTCATCATAATGCTCCATGCCCGTGTCATCACAATGTTCCAGGACACTTGTCACCACAATGTTCCATGGCCTTTGTCATCACAATGCTCCATGGCCCCTCTAATCATAGTGCTCCATGATACCTTTCATCACAATTCTAGATGACCACTGTCATCACAATGCCCCTTGACACATGTCATCATAATTGGCCAGGGCCCTTGACATCACAATGCTTGATGAACCATGTCATCACAATGTTCATGGACAATTGTCATCACAATGCTCCATGACAACTTACATCACAATGCTCCTTGACCCTTGTCATTTCATTGCTCCATGGCCCCTGTAATCACATTGCTCCATGATCCCCTTCATCACAATGCTCCATGATCCCTGTCATCACAATGCTCGAAGACCCTTGACATCACAATGCTCCATGGTCCCTATAATCACAATGCTCCATGCGCTTGTCATCACAGTGCTCCAGAATTCTTGTCATCAAAATATTCCATGGCCTTTGTCATCACAATGCTCCATGACCCCTGTCATCACAATGTTCCATGACTCTTGTCATCAAAATGCCTCATGATCCTTTTAATCACAATGCTCCATGACTCCTTTCATCACATGCTCCATGATACTTGTCATTACACTGCCCCATGACCTTTTTCATAACAATGCTCCATGATACCAGTCATCACAATGCTCCATGACCATTGTCGTCACAATGCTCCATGCCCCTTTCAACAAAATGCTCCATGACAACTGTTATCACAATGCTCCATGGCCTTTGTCATCACAATTATACATGGTCCCTGTAATCACAGTGCTCCATGACCCCTTTCATCACAATGCTCCATGACCACTGTCATCACAATGCCCCATGACCCCTGTCATTACAATGCTCCATGACCACTGTCATCACCATACCCCATGAACCCAGTCATCACAATGCTCCATAGCCCTTGTCATCACAATGCTCCATGATCCCTGTCATCACAATGTTCCATGACTCTTGTCATCAAAATGCCTCATGATCCTTTTAATCACAATGCTCCATGACTCCTTTCATCACTTGTTCCATGATACTTGTCATTGCACTGCCTTATGACCTTTTTCATAACAAGCTCCATGATACCAGTCATAACAATGCTCCATGACCATTGTTGTCACAATGCTCCATGCCCCTTTCAACACAATGCTCCATATCAAGTGTCATCAAAATGCTCCATGGCCTTTGTCATCACAATTATACATGGCCCCTGTAATCACAGTGCTCCATGACCCCTTTCATCACAATCCTCCATGACCACTGTCATCACAATGCCCCATGAACCCTGTCATCACAATTCTCCATGGCCCCTGTCATTACAATGCTCCATGACCACTGTCATCACAATGTTCCATGATCGCTGTAATCACAATGACCCATGAGATCTTTCCTCAGAAGGCTCCAGTACGCCTGTCTTAACAATGCTCCAATGCCCGTCTCATCACAATGCTCCATGATCCCTGTCAGCACAACTTTAAATGACAATTGTCATCACAATGCTCCATGACACCTGTCATCACAAAGTTGCCTGCCCATGTCATCAAAATGCTCCATGTCCCCTGTAATCACAATGTTCTATTACACCTGTCATCACAAAGTTCCCTGCCCATGTCATCACAATGCTCCATTACCAATGTAATCAAAATGTTCGCCTGCCCTTGTCATCAAAATGCTCCATCACCCCTTTAATCACAATGCTCCATGAACCCTGTCATCACAATGTTCCATGACAGTTGTTAACACAATGCTCCATGACCCCTGTAATCACAATGCTCCATGCCCTTGTCATCACAAAACTCCAGAACTCTTGTCATCATAATGATGAATGCCCATGTCATCACAAAGCTCCATGATACTTGTCATCACAATGCTCCATGGCCTTTGTCATCACAATGTTCCATGGCCCCTGTCATCACAGTGCTCCATGATACCTTTCGTCACAATTCTAGATGACCACTGTCATCACAATGCCCCAAGACACATGTCATCACAATTAGCCATGGCCCTTGTCATCACAATGCTCCATCATCCGTGTCATCACAATGGTCCAGGACACTTGTCATCACAATGATCCATGACCACTTACATCACAATGCTCCTTGACCCTGTCATTTTATTGCTCCATGGCCTATGCATTCACAATGCTCCATGGCACCTGTAATCACATTTCTCCATGATCCTTTTCATCACAATATTCTATGACCACTCTCATCACAATACCCCATGACGCCTATCATCATAATGCTCCAAGGCCCCTCTCATCACAATGCTCCATGAACCCTGTCATCACAATGTTCCATGACACTTGTCATCCCAGTGCTCCATGATCCTTGTCATCACAATATTCACTGCCCATGTAATCACAATGCTCCTGGTCCCCTGTAATCACAATGCTCTGTACCCTTTTCATCACAATGCTCCAGAACTCTTGTCATCATAATGCTCCATGCCCGTGTCATCACAATGCTCCATGACCACTTTCATCACAATGCTCCTTGACCCCTGTCATCACAATCCTCCATGGCCTATGTATTCACAATGCTACATGGCCCCTGTAATCACATTGCTCCATGATCCATTTCATCACAATGTTCTATGGCCACTGTCATCACAATGCCACATTACACTTGTCATCACAATGCTCCATGACCCCTGTCAGCCCAATGTTCCATGACAGATGTCATAAGTATCCTCCATGGTCCCTGTATTCACAATGCTCCATTCCCTTGTCAACGCAATGCTCCAGAACTCTGGTCATCATAATGCTCGAAGAACCTTGTCATCACAATGCTCCAAGACCCGTATCATCACAATGGTCCAGGACACTTGTCATCACAATGATCCATGACCACTTACATCACAATGCTCCTTGACTCCTGTCATCACAATGCTCCATAGCGTATTCATTCGAAATGCTACATGGTCCCTATAATCACATTGCTCCATGATCCATTTCGTCACAATGCTCTATGAACACTGTCATCACAATGCCACATTACACCTGTCATCACAATGCTCCATGGCCCCTGTCAGCACAATGTTCCATGACAGATGTCATCACAATGCTTTAGAACTCTTGTCTTCATAGTCCTCCATGCCCGTTTCATCACAATGCTCCATGACACTTGTCATCACAATACTCCATGGCCTTTGTCATCACAATGTTCCATGGTCCCTGTCATCACAGTGCTCCATGAATCCTTTCTTCATAATTCTAGATGACCACTGTCATCACAATTTGCCATGGCACCTGTCATCACAATGCTCCATGGCCTATGTATTCACAATTTTCCATGGCCCCTGAAATCACATTGCTCCATGATCCCTTTCATCACAATGCTGCATGCCCCCTGTCATCAAAATGCCCCGTGACACCTGTCATCACAATGCTCCATGGCCTTTATCATCACAATGCTCCATGACCCCTGTCATCACAATGCTCAATGACCCTTGTCATCACAATGCTCCATAGCCCCTGTAATCACAATGCTCCATGCCATTCTCATCACAATGCTCCAGACCTCTTGTCATCATAAGGCTCTATGCCCTTGTCCTCACAATGCTACATGACACGTGTCAGCACAATGTTCCTTGGCCTTTAACATCACAATGTTCCATGGCCCCTGTCATCCCAGTGCTCCAGTATAACTTTCATCACAATGCTAGATGACCACTGTCATCACAATGCCCAATGACACCTGTCATCATAATTCGCCATGGCCCTTGACATCACAATGCTCCATGAACCGTGTCATCACAAGATTCCAGGACACTTGTCATCACAATGATCCTTGACTTCTTTCATCACAATGCTCCATAACCACTGTCATCACAAAGTTCCATGGCCCCTGTAATCACATTGCTCCATGATCCCTTTCATCACAATGCTCCACGACCCTTCTCATCACAATGATCCCAGCCCTTGTCATCACAATGCTCCATGACCCTTCTCATCACAATGTTCCCTGCACTTTTCATCACAATGCTCCATGGACCCTGTAATCACAATGCTCCATGCCCTTGTCATCACAATTCTCCAGAACACTTGTAATCATAATGCCCCTTGCCCATGTCATCACAATGCTCTATGACACTTGTCATCAGAATCCTCCACGGCCTTTGTCATCAAAATGCTCCAAGTCCCCTTTCATCACCGTGTTCCATGATACCTTTCATCACACAGCTAGATTACCACTGTCATCACTATGCCCCATGACACCTGGCATCACAATTCTCCATTGCCCTTTTCATCATAATCCTCCATGAAACGAGTCATCACAATGCTCCATGATCCGAGTCATCACAAGGTTCCAGGACACTTAACATCACAATGATCCTTGAGCACTTTCATCACAATGCTCCATGGCACCTGTTATCTCAATGCTCCATGGCCTATGTATTCACAATGCTCCATGGCCCCTGTAATCACGGTTTTCCATGACCCCTTTCATCACAATCCTCCTTGACCACTGTCATCACAACGCCCCATGAAGCCTGTCATCACGATGCTCCAAGGCCACTATCATCACAATGCTCCATGATCCCTGTCATCCTAATGTTCCCTGCCCATGTCATCACAGTGCTCCTTGTCCCTTTTAATCACAATGCCACATACCCTTGTCATCACAATGCTCCATGGCCCCTGTAAACACAATGCTCCAGGCCCTTGCCATTACAATACTCCAGAACTCTTTTCATCATAATGCTCCATGCCCGTGTCATCACAATGTTCCAGGACACTTGTCACCACAATGTTCCATGGCCTTTGTCATCACAATGCTCCATGGCCCCTCTAATCATAGTGCTCCATGATACCTTTCATCACAATTCTAGATGACCACTGTCATCACAATGCCCCTTGACACATGTCATCATAATTGGCCAGGGCCCTTGACATCACAATGCTTGATGAACCATGTCATCACAATGTTCATGGACAATTGTCATCACAATGCTCCATGACAACTTACATCACAATGCTCCTTGACCCTTGTCATTTCATTGCTCCATGGCCCCTGTAATCACATTGCTCCATGATCCCCTTCATCACAATGCTCCATGATCCCTGTCATCACAATGCTCGAAGACCCTTGACATCACAATGCTCCATGGTCCCTATAATCACAATGCTCCATGCGCTTGTCATCACAGTGCTCCAGAATTCTTGTCATCAAAATATTCCATGGCCTTTGTCATCACAATGCTCCATGACCCCTGTCATCACAATGTTCCATGACTCTTGTCATCAAAATGCCTCATGATCCTTTTAATCACAATGCTCCATGACTCCTTTCATCACATGCTCCATGATACTTGTCATTACACTGCCCCATGACCTTTTTCATAACAATGCTCCATGATACCAGTCATCACAATGCTCCATGACCATTGTCGTCACAATGCTCCATGCCCCTTTCAACAAAATGCTCCATGACAACTGTTATCACAATGCTCCATGGCCTTTGTCATCACAATTATACATGGTCCCTGTAATCACAGTGCTCCATGACCCCTTTCATCACAATGCTCCATGACCACTGTCATCACAATGCCCCATGACCCCTGTCATTACAATGCTCCATGACCACTGTCATCACCATACCCCATGAACCCAGTCATCACAATGCTCCATAGCCCTTGTCATCACAATGCTCCATGATCCCTGTCATCACAATGTTCCATGACTCTTGTCATCAAAATGCCTCATGATCCTTTTAATCACAATGCTCCATGACTCCTTTCATCACTTGTTCCATGATACTTGTCATTGCACTGCCTTATGACCTTTTTCATAACAAGCTCCATGATACCAGTCATAACAATGCTCCATGACCATTGTTGTCACAATGCTCCATGCCCCTTTCAACACAATGCTCCATATCAAGTGTCATCAAAATGCTCCATGGCCTTTGTCATCACAATTATACATGGCCCCTGTAATCACAGTGCTCCATGACCCCTTTCATCACAATCCTCCATGACCACTGTCATCACAATGCCCCATGAACCCTGTCATCACAATTCTCCATGGCCCCTGTCATTACAATGCTCCATGACCACTGTCATCACAATGTTCCATGATCGCTGTAATCACAATGACCCATGAGATCTTTCCTCAGAAGGCTCCAGTACGCCTGTCTTAACAATGCTCCAATGCCCGTCTCATCACAATGCTCCATGATCCCTGTCAGCACAACTTTAAATGACAATTGTCATCACAATGCTCCATGACACCTGTCATCACAAAGTTGCCTGCCCATGTCATCAAAATGCTCCATGTCCCCTGTAATCACAATGTTCTATTACACCTGTCATCACAAAGTTCCCTGCCCATGTCATCACAATGCTCCATTACCAATGTAATCAAAATGTTCGCCTGCCCTTGTCATCAAAATGCTCCATCACCCCTTTAATCACAATGCTCCATGAACCCTGTCATCACAATGTTCCATGACAGTTGTTAACACAATGCTCCATGACCCCTGTAATCACAATGCTCCATGCCCTTGTCATCACAAAACTCCAGAACTCTTGTCATCATAATGATGAATGCCCATGTCATCACAAAGCTCCATGATACTTGTCATCACAATGCTCCATGGCCTTTGTCATCACAATGTTCCATGGCCCCTGTCATCACAGTGCTCCATGATACCTTTCGTCACAATTCTAGATGACCACTGTCATCACAATGCCCCAAGACACATGTCATCACAATTAGCCATGGCCCTTGTCATCACAATGCTCCATCATCCGTGTCATCACAATGGTCCAGGACACTTGTCATCACAATGATCCATGACCACTTACATCACAATGCTCCTTGACCCTGTCATTTTATTGCTCCATGGCCTATGCATTCACAATGCTCCATGGCACCTGTAATCACATTTCTCCATGATCCTTTTCATCACAATATTCTATGACCACTCTCATCACAATACCCCATGACGCCTATCATCATAATGCTCCAAGGCCCCTCTCATCACAATGCTCCATGAACCCTGTCATCACAATGTTCCATGACACTTGTCATCCCAGTGCTCCATGATCCTTGTCATCACAATATTCACTGCCCATGTAATCACAATGCTCCTGGTCCCCTGTAATCACAATGCTCTGTACCCTTTTCATCACAATGCTCCAGAACTCTTGTCATCATAATGCTCCATGCCCGTGTCATCACAATGCTCCATGACCACTTTCATCACAATGCTCCTTGACCCCTGTCATCACAATCCTCCATGGCCTATGTATTCACAATGCTACATGGCCCCTGTAATCACATTGCTCCATGATCCATTTCACCACAATGTTCTATGGCCACTGTCATCACAATGCCACATTACACTTGTCATCACAATGCTCCATGACCCCTGTCAGCCCAATGTTCCATGACAGATGTCATAAGTATCCTCCATGGTCCCTGTATTCACAATGCTCCATTCCCTTGTCAACGCAATGCTCCAGAACTCTGGTCATCATAATGCTCGAAGAACCTTGTCATCACAATGCTCCAAGACCCGTATCATCACAATAGTCCAGGACACTTGTCATCACAATGATACATGACCACTTACATCACAATGCTCCTTGACTCCTGTCATCACAATGCTCCATAGCGTATTCATTCGAAATGCTACATGGTCCCTATAATCACATTGCTCCATGATCCATTTCGTCACAATGCTCTATGAACACTGTCATCACAATGCCACATTACACCTGTCATCACAATGCTCCATGGCCCCTGTCAGCACAATGTTCCATGACAGATGTCATCACAATGCTTTAGAACTCTTGTCTTCATAGTCCTCCATGCCCGTTTCATCACAATGCTCCATGACACTTGTCATCACAATACTCCATGGCCTTTGTCATCACAATGTTCCATGGTCCCTGTCATCACAGTGCTCCATGAATCCTTTCTTCATAATTCTAGATGACCACTGTCATCACAATTTGCCATGGCACCTGTCATCACAATGCTCCATGGCCTATGTATTCACAATTTTCCATGGCCCCTGAAATCACATTGCTCCATGATCCCTTTCATCACAATGCTGCATGCCCCCTGTCATCAAAATGCCCCGTGACACCTGTCATCACAATGCTCCATGGCCTTTATCATCACAATGCTCCATGACCCCTGTCATCACAATGCTCAATGACCCTTGTCATCACAATGCTCCATAGCCCCTGTAATCACAATGCTCCATGCCATTCTCATCACAATGCTCCAGACCTCTTGTCATCATAAGGCTCTATGCCCTTGTCCTCACAATGCTACATGACACGTGTCAGCACAATGTTCCTTGGCCTTTAACATCACAATGTTCCATGGCCCCTGTCATCCCAGTGCTCCAGTATAACTTTCATCACAATGCTAGATGACCACTGTCATCACAATGCCCAATGACACCTGTCATCATAATTCGCCATGGCCCTTGACATCACAATGCTCCATGAACCGTGTCATCACAAGATTCCAGGACACTTGTCATCACAATGATCCTTGACTTCTTTCATCACAATGCTCCATAACCACTGTCATCACAAAGTTCCATGGCCCCTGTAATCACATTGCTCCATGATCCCTTTCATCACAATGCTCCACGACCCTTCTCATCACAATGATCCCAGCCCTTGTCATCACAATGCTCCATGACCCTTCTCATCACAATGTTCCCTGCACTTTTCATCACAATGCTCCATGGACCCTGTAATCACAATGCTCCATGCCCTTGTCATCACAATTCTCCAGAACACTTGTAATCATAATGCCCCTTGCCCATGTCATCACAATGCTCTATGACACTTGTCATCAGAATCCTCCACGGCCTTTGTCATCAAAATGCTCCAAGTCCCCTTTCATCACCGTGTTCCATGATACCTTTCATCACACAGCTAGATTACCACTGTCATCACTATGCCCCATGACACCTGGCATCACAATTCTCCATTGCCCTTTTCATCATAATCCTCCATGAAACGAGTCATCACAATGCTCCATGATCCGAGTCATCACAAGGTTCCAGGACACTTAACATCACAATGATCCTTGACCACTTTCATCACAATGCTCCATGGCACCTGTTATCTCAATGCTCCATGGCCTATGTATTCACAATGCTCCATGGCCCCTGTAATCACGGTTTTCCATGACCCCTTTCATCACAATCCTCCTTGACCACTGTCATCACAACGCCCCATGAAGCCTGTCATCACGATGCTCCAAGGCCACTATCATCACAATGCTCCATGATCCCTGTCATCCTAATGTTCCCTGCCCATGTCATCACAGTGCTCCTTGTCCCTTTTAATCACAATGCCACATACCCTTGTCATCACAATGCTCCATGGCCCCTGTAAACACAATGCTCCAGGCCCTTGCCATTACAATACTCCAGAACTCTTTTCATCATAATGCTCCATGCCCGTGTCATCACAATGTTCCAGGACACTTGTCACCACAATGTTCCATGGCCTTTGTCATCACAATGCTCCATGGCCCCTCTAATCATAGTGCTCCATGATACCTTTCATCACAATTCTAGATGACCACTGTCATCACAATGCCCCTTGACACATGTCATCATAATTGGCCAGGGCCCTTGACATCACAATGCTTGATGAACCATGTCATCACAATGTTCATGGACAATTGTCATCACAATGCTCCATGACAACTTACATCACAATGCTCCTTGACCCTTGTCATTTCATTGCTCCATGGCCCCTGTAATCACATTGCTCCATGATCCCCTTCATCACAATGCTCCATGATCCCTGTCATCACAATGCTCGAAGACCCTTGACATCACAATGCTCCATGGTCCCTATAATCACAATGCTCCATGCGCTTGTCATCACAGTGCTCCAGAATTCTTGTCATCAAAATATTCCATGGCCTTTGTCATCACAATGCTCCATGACCCCTGTCATCACAATGTTCCATGACTCTTGTCATCAAAATGCCTCATGATCCTTTTAATCACAATGCTCCATGACTCCTTTCATCACATGCTCCATGATACTTGTCATTACACTGCCCCATGACCTTTTTCATAACAATGCTCCATGATACCAGTCATCACAATGCTCCATGACCATTGTCGTCACAATGCTCCATGCCCCTTTCAACAAAATGCTCCATGACAACTGTTATCACAATGCTCCATGGCCTTTGTCATCACAATTATACATGGTCCCTGTAATCACAGTGCTCCATGACCCCTTTCATCACAATGCTCCATGACCACTGTCATCACAATGCCCCATGACCCCTGTCATTACAATGCTCCATGACCACTGTCATCACCATACCCCATGAACCCAGTCATCACAATGCTCCATAGCCCTTGTCATCACAATGCTCCATGATCCCTGTCATCACAATGTTCCATGACTCTTGTCATCAAAATGCCTCATGATCCTTTTAATCACAATGCTCCATGACTCCTTTCATCACTTGTTCCATGATACTTGTCATTGCACTGCCTTATGACCTTTTTCATAACAAGCTCCATGATACCAGTCATAACAATGCTCCATGACCATTGTTGTCACAATGCTCCATGCCCCTTTCAACACAATGCTCCATATCAAGTGTCATCAAAATGCTCCATGGCCTTTGTCATCACAATTATACATGGCCCCTGTAATCACAGTGCTCCATGACCCCTTTCATCACAATCCTCCATGACCACTGTCATCACAATGCCCCATGAACCCTGTCATCACAATTCTCCATGGCCCCTGTCATTACAATGCTCCATGACCACTGTCATCACAATGTTCCATGATCGCTGTAATCACAATGACCCATGAGATCTTTCCTCAGAAGGCTCCAGTACGCCTGTCTTAACAATGCTCCAATGCCCGTCTCATCACAATGCTCCATGATCCCTGTCAGCACAACTTTAAATGACAATTGTCATCACAATGCTCCATGACACCTGTCATCACAAAGTTGCCTGCCCATGTCATCAAAATGCTCCATGTCCCCTGTAATCACAATGTTCTATTACACCTGTCATCACAAAGTTCCCTGCCCATGTCATCACAATGCTCCATTACCAATGTAATCAAAATGTTCGCCTGCCCTTGTCATCAAAATGCTCCATCACCCCTTTAATCACAATGCTCCATGAACCCTGTCATCACAATGTTCCATGACAGTTGTTAACACAATGCTCCATGACCCCTGTAATCACAATGCTCCATGCCCTTGTCATCACAAAACTCCAGAACTCTTGTCATCATAATGATGAATGCCCATGTCATCACAAAGCTCCATGATACTTGTCATCACAATGCTCCATGGCCTTTGTCATCACAATGTTCCATGGCCCCTGTCATCACAGTGCTCCATGATACCTTTCGTCACAATTCTAGATGACCACTGTCATCACAATGCCCCAAGACACATGTCATCACAATTAGCCATGGCCCTTGTCATCACAATGCTCCATCATCCGTGTCATCACAATGGTCCAGGACACTTGTCATCACAATGATCCATGACCACTTACATCACAATGCTCCTTGACCCTGTCATTTTATTGCTCCATGGCCTATGCATTCACAATGCTCCATGGCACCTGTAATCACATTTCTCCATGATCCTTTTCATCACAATATTCTATGACCACTCTCATCACAATACCCCATGACGCCTATCATCATAATGCTCCAAGGCCCCTCTCATCACAATGCTCCATGAACCCTGTCATCACAATGTTCCATGACACTTGTCATCCCAGTGCTCCATGATCCTTGTCATCACAATATTCACTGCCCATGTAATCACAATGCTCCTGGTCCCCTGTAATCACAATGCTCTGTACCCTTTTCATCACAATGCTCCAGAACTCTTGTCATCATAATGCTCCATGCCCGTGTCATCACAATGCTCCATGACCACTTTCATCACAATGCTCCTTGACCCCTGTCATCACAATCCTCCATGGCCTATGTATTCACAATGCTACATGGCCCCTGTAATCACATTGCTCCATGATCCATTTCACCACAATGTTCTATGGCCACTGTCATCACAATGCCACATTACACTTGTCATCACAATGCTCCATGACCCCTGTCAGCCCAATGTTCCATGACAGATGTCATAAGTATCCTCCATGGTCCCTGTATTCACAATGCTCCATTCCCTTGTCAACGCAATGCTCCAGAACTCTGGTCATCATAATGCTCGAAGAACCTTGTCATCACAATGCTCCAAGACCCGTATCATCACAATAGTCCAGGACACTTGTCATCACAATGATACATGACCACTTACATCACAATGCTCCTTGACTCCTGTCATCACAATGCTCCATAGCGTATTCATTCGAAATGCTACATGGTCCCTATAATCACATTGCTCCATGATCCATTTCGTCACAATGCTCTATGAACACTGTCATCACAATGCCACATTACACCTGTCATCACAATGCTCCATGGCCCCTGTCAGCACAATGTTCCATGACAGATGTCATCACAATGCTTTAGAACTCTTGTCTTCATAGTCCTCCATGCCCGTTTCATCACAATGCTCCATGACACTTGTCATCACAATACTCCATGGCCTTTGTCATCACAATGTTCCATGGTCCCTGTCATCACAGTGCTCCATGAATCCTTTCTTCATAATTCTAGATGACCACTGTCATCACAATTCGCCATGGCACCTGTCATCACAATGCTCCATGGCCTATGTATTCACAATTTTCCATGGCCCCTGAAATCACATTGCTCCATGATCCCTTTCATCACAATGCTGCATGCCCCCTGTCATCAAAATGCCCCGTGACACCTGTCATCACAATGCTCCATGGCCTTTATCATCACAATGCTCCATGACCCCTGTCATCACAATGCTCAATGACCCTTGTCATCACAATGCTCCATAGCCCCTGTAATCACAATGCTCCATGCCATTCTCATCACAATGCTCCAGACCTCTTGTCATCATAAGGCTCTATGCCCTTGTCCTCACAATGCTACATGACACGTGTCAGCACAATGTTCCTTGGCCTTTAACATCACAATGTTCCATGGCCCCTGTCATCCCAGTGCTCCAGTATAACTTTCATCACAATGCTAGATGACCACTGTCATCACAATGCCCAATGACACCTGTCATCATAATTCGCCATGGCCCTTGACATCACAATGCTCCATGAACCGTGTCATCACAAGATTCCAGGACACTTGTCATCACAATGATCCTTGACTTCTTTCATCACAATGCTCCATAACCACTGTCATCACAAAGTTCCATGGCCCCTGTAATCACATTGCTCCATGATCCCTTTCATCACAATGCTCCACGACCCTTCTCATCACAATGATCCCAGCCCTTGTCATCACAATGCTCCATGACCCTTCTCATCACAATGTTCCCTGCACTTTTCATCACAATGCTCCCTGGACCCTGTAATCACAATGCTCCATGCCCTTGTCATCACAATTCTCCAGAACACTTGTAATCATAATGCCCCTTGCCCATGTCATCACAATGCTCTATGACACTTGTCATCAGAATCCTCCACGGCCTTTGTCATCAAAATGCTCCAAGTCCCCTTTCATCACCGTGTTCCATGATACCTTTCATCACACAGCTAGATTACCACTGTCATCACTATGCCCCATGACACCTGGCATCACAATTCTCCATTGCCCTTTTCATCATAATCCTCCATGAAACGAGTCATCACAATGCTCCATGATCCGAGTCATCACAAGGTTCCAGGACACTTAACATCACAATGATCCTTGACCACTTTCATCACAATGCTCCATGGCACCTGTTATCTCAATGCTCCATGGCCTATGTATTCACAATGCTCCATGGCCCCTGTAATCACGGTTTTCCATGACCCCTTTCATCACAATCCTCCTTGACCACTGTCATCACAATGCCCCATGAAGCCTGTCATCACGATGCTCCAAGGCCACTATCATCACAATGCTCCATGATCCCTGTCATCCTAATGTTCCCTGCCCATGTCATCACAGTGCTCCTTGTCCCTTTTAATCACAATGCCACATACCCTTGTCATCACAATGCTCCATGGCCCCTGTAAACACAATGCTCCAGGCCCTTGCCATTACAATACTCCAGAACTCTTTTCATCATAATGCTCCATGCCCGTGTCATCACAATGTTCCAGGACACTTGTCACCACAATGTTCCATGGCCTTTGTCATCACAATGCTCCATGGCCCCTCTAATCATAGTGCTCCATGATACCTTTCATCACAATTCTAGATGACCACTGTCATCACAATGCCCCTTGACACATGTCATCATAATTGGCCAGGGCCCTTGACATCACAATGCTTGATGAACCATGTCATCACAATGTTCATGGACAATTGTCATCACAATGCTCCATGACAACTTACATCACAATGCTCCTTGACCCTTGTCATTTCATTGCTCCATGGCCCCTGTAATCACATTGCTCCATGATCCCCTTCATCACAATGCTCCATGATCCCTGTCATCACAATGCTCGAAGACCCTTGACATCACAATGCTCCATGGTCCCTATAATCACAATGCTCCATGCGCTTGTCATCACAGTGCTCCAGAATTCTTGTCATCAAAATATTCCATGGCCTTTGTCATCACAATGCTCCATGACCCCTGTCATCACAATGTTCCATGACTCTTGTCATCAAAATGCCTCATGATCCTTTTAATCACAATGCTCCATGACTCCTTTCATCACATGCTCCATGATACTTGTCATTACACTGCCCCATGACCTTTTTCATAACAATGCTCCATGATACCAGTCATCACAATGCTCCATGACCATTGTCGTCACAATGCTCCATGCCCCTTTCAACAAAATGCTCCATGACAACTGTTATCACAATGCTCCATGGCCTTTGTCATCACAATTATACATGGTTCCTGTAATCACAGTGCTCCATGACCCCTTTCATCACAATGCTCCATGACCACTGTCATCACAATGCCCCATGACCCCTGTCATTACAATGCTCCATGACCACTGTCATCACCATACCCCATGAACCCAGTCATCACAATGCTCCATAGCCCTTGTCATCACAATGCTCCATGATCCCTGTCATCACAATGTTCCATGACTCTTGTCATCAAAATGCCTCATGATCCTTTTAATCACAATGCTCCATGACTCCTTTCATCACTTGTTCCATGATACTTGTCATTGCACTGCCTTATGACCTTTTTCATAACAAGCTCCATGATACCAGTCATAACAATGCTCCATGACCATTGTTGTCACAATGCTCCATGCCCCTTTCAACACAATGCTCCATATCAAGTGTCATCAAAATGCTCCATGGCCTTTGTCATCACAATTATACATGGCCCCTGTAATCACAGTGCTCCATGACCCCTTTCATCACAATCCTCCATGACCACTGTCATCACAATGCCCCATGAACCCTGTCATCACAATTCTCCATGGCCCCTGTCATTACAATGCTCCATGACCACTGTCATCACAATGTTCCATGATCGCTGTAATCACAATGACCCATGAGATCTTTCCTCAGAAGGCTCCAGTACGCCTGTCTTAACAATGCTCCAATGCCCGTCTCATCACAATGCTCCATGATCCCTGTCAGCACAACTTTAAATGACAATTGTCATCACAATGCTCCATGACACCTGTCATCACAAAGTTGCCTGCCCATGTCATCAAAATGCTCCATGTCCCCTGTAATCACAATGTTCTATTACACCTGTCATCACAAAGTTCCCTGCCCATGTCATCACAATGCTCCATTACCAATGTAATCAAAATGTTCGCCTGCCCTTGTCATCAAAATGCTCCATCACCCCTTTAATCACAATGCTCCATGAACCCTGTCATCACAATGTTCCATGACAGTTGTTAACACAATGCTCCATGACCCCTGTAATCACAATGCTCCATGCCCTTGTCATCACAAAACTCCAGAACTCTTGTCATCATAATGATGAATGCCCATGTCATCACAAAGCTCCATGGTACTTGTCATCACAATGCTCCATGGCCTTTGTCATCACAATGTTCCATGGCCCCTGTCATCACAGTGCTCCATGATACCTTTCGTCACAATTCTAGATGACCACTGTCATCACAATGCCCCAAGACACATGTCATCACAATTAGCCATGGCCCTTGTCATCACAATGCTCCATCATCCGTGTCATCACAATGGTCCAGGACACTTGTCATCACAATGATCCATGACCACTTACATCACAATGCTCCTTGACCCTGTCATTTTATTGCTCCATGGCCTATGCATTCACAATGCTCCATGGCACCTGTAATCACATTTCTCCATGATCCTTTTCATCACAATATTCTATGACCACTCTCATCACAATACCCCATGACGCCTATCATCATAATGCTCCAAGGCCCCTCTCATCACAATGCTCCATGAACCCTGTCATCACAATGTTCCATGACACTTGTCATCCCAGTGCTCCATGATCCTTGTCATCACAATATTCACTGCCCATGTAATCACAATGCTCCTGGTCCCCTGTAATCACAATGCTCCGTACCCTTTTCATCACAATGCTCCAGAACTCTTGTCATCATAATGCTCCATGCCCGTGTCATCACAATGCTCCATGACCACTTTCATCACAATGCTCCTTGACCCCTGTCATCACAATCCTCCATGGCCTATGTATTCACAATGCTACATGGCCCCTGTAATCACATTGCTCCATGATCCATTTCATCACAATGTTCTATGGCCACTGTCATCACAATGCCACATTACACCTGTCATCACAATGCTCCATGACCCCTGTCAGCCCAATGTTCCATGACAGATGTCATAAGTATCCTCCATGGTCCCTGTATTCACAATGCTCCATTCCCTTGTCAACGCAATGCTCCAGAACTCTGGTCATCATAATGCTCGAAGAACCTTGTCATCACAACGCTCCATGACCCGTATCATCACAATGGTCCAGGACACTTGTCATCACAATGATCCATGACCACTTACATCACAATGCTCCTTGACTCCTGTCATCACAATGCTCCATAGCGTATTCATTCGAAATGCTACATGGTCCCTATAATCACATTGCTCCATGATCCATTTCGTCACAATGCTCTATGAACACTGTCATCACAATGCCACATTACACCTGTCATCACAATGCTCCATGGCCCCTGTCAGCACAATGTTCCATGACAGATGTCATCACAATGCTTTAGAACTCTTGTCTTCATAGTCCTCCATGCCCGTTTCATCACAATGCTCCATGACACTTGTCATCACAATACTCCATGGCCTTTGTCATCACAATGTTCCATGGTCCCTGTCATCACAGTGCTCCATGAATCCTTTCTTCATAATTCTAGATGACCACTGTCATCACAATTCACCATGGCACCTGTCATCACAATGCTCCATGGCCTATGTATTCACAATTTTCCATGGCCCCTGAAATCACATTGCTCCATGATCCCTTTCATCACAATGCTGCATGCCCCCTGTCATCAAAATGCCCCGTGACACCTGTCATCACAATGCTCCATGGCCTTTATCATCACAATGCTCCATGACCCCTGTCATCACAATGCTCAATGACCCTTGTCATCACAATGCTCCATAGCCCCTGTAATCACAATGCTCCATGCCATTCTCATCACAATGCTCCAGACCTCTTGTCATCATAAGGCTCTATGCCCTTGTCCTCACAATGCTACATGACACGTGTCAGCACAATGTTCCTTGGCCTTTAACATCACAATGTTCCATGGCCCCTGTCATCCCAGTGCTCCAGTATAACTTTCATCACAATGCTAGATGACCACTGTCATCACAATGCCCAATGACACCTGTCATCATAATTCGCCATGGCCCTTGACATCACAATGCTCCATGAACCGTGTCATCACAAGATTCCAGGACACTTGTCATCACAATGATCCTTGACTTCTTTCATCACAATGCTCCATAACCACTGTCATCACAAAGTTCCATGGCCCCTGTAATCACATTGCTCCATGATCCCTTTCATCACAATGCTCCACGACCCTTCTCATCACAATGATCCCAGCCCTTGTCATCACAATGCTCCATGACCCTTCTCATCACAATGTTCCCTGCACTTTTCATCACAATGCTCCATGGACCCTGTAATCACAATGCTCCATGCCCTTGTCATCACAATTCTCCAGAACACTTGTAATCATAATGCCCCTTGCCCATGTCATCACAATGCTCTATGACACTTGTCATCAGAATCCTCCACGGCCTTTGTCATCAAAATGCTCCAAGTCCCCTTTCATCACCGTGTTCCATGATACCTTTCATCACACAGCTAGATTACCACTGTCATCACTATGCCCCATGACACCTGGCATCACAATTCTCCATTGCCCTTTTCATCATAATCCTCCATGAAACGAGTCATCACAATGCTCCATGATCCGAGTCATCACAAGGTTCCAGGACACTTAACATCACAATGATCCTTGAGCACTTTCATCACAATGCTCCATGGCACCTGTTATCTCAATGCTCCATGGCCTATGTATTCACAATGCTCCATGGCCCCTGTAATCACGGTTTTCCATGACCCCTTTCATCACAATCCTCCTTGACCACTGTCATCACAACGCCCCATGAAGCCTGTCATCACGATGCTCCAAGGCCACTATCATCACAATGCTCCATGATCCCTGTCATCCTAATGTTCCCTGCCCATGTCATCACAGTGCTCCTTGTCCCTTTTAATCACAATGCCACATACCCTTGTCATCACAATGCTCCATGGCCCCTGTAAACACAATGCTCCAGGCCCTTGCCATTACAATACTCCAGAACTCTTTTCATCATAATGCTCCATGCCCGTGTCATCACAATGTTCCAGGACACTTGTCACCACAATGTTCCATGGCCTTTGTCATCACAATGCTCCATGGCCCCTCTAATCATAGTGCTCCATGATACCTTTCATCACAATTCTAGATGACCACTGTCATCACAATGCCCCTTGACACATGTCATCATAATTGGCCAGGGCCCTTGACATCACAATGCTTGATGAACCATGTCATCACAATGTTCATGGACAATTGTCATCACAATGCTCCATGACAACTTACATCACAATGCTCCTTGACCCTTGTCATTTCATTGCTCCATGGCCCCTGTAATCACATTGCTCCATGATCCCCTTCATCACAATGCTCCATGATCCCTGTCATCACAATGCTCGAAGACCCTTGACATCACAATGCTCCATGGTCCCTATAATCACAATGCTCCATGCGCTTGTCATCACAGTGCTCCAGAATTCTTGTCATCAAAATATTCCATGGCCTTTGTCATCACAATGCTCCATGACCCCTGTCATCACAATGTTCCATGACTCTTGTCATCAAAATGCCTCATGATCCTTTTAATCACAATGCTCCATGACTCCTTTCATCACATGCTCCATGATACTTGTCATTACACTGCCCCATGACCTTTTTCATAACAATGCTCCATGATACCAGTCATCACAATGCTCCATGACCATTGTCGTCACAATGCTCCATGCCCCTTTCAACAAAATGCTCCATGACAACTGTTATCACAATGCTCCATGGCCTTTGTCATCACAATTATACATGGTCCCTGTAATCACAGTGCTCCATGACCCCTTTCATCACAATGCTCCATGACCACTGTCATCACAATGCCCCATGACCCCTGTCATTACAATGCTCCATGACCACTGTCATCACCATACCCCATGAACCCAGTCATCACAATGCTCCATAGCCCTTGTCATCACAATGCTCCATGATCCCTGTCATCACAATGTTCCATGACTCTTGTCATCAAAATGCCTCATGATCCTTTTAATCACAATGCTCCATGACTCCTTTCATCACTTGTTCCATGATACTTGTCATTGCACTGCCTTATGACCTTTTTCATAACAAGCTCCATGATACCAGTCATAACAATGCTCCATGACCATTGTTGTCACAATGCTCCATGCCCCTTTCAACACAATGCTCCATATCAAGTGTCATCAAAATGCTCCATGGCCTTTGTCATCACAATTATACATGGCCCCTGTAATCACAGTGCTCCATGACCCCTTTCATCACAATCCTCCATGACCACTGTCATCACAATGCCCCATGAACCCTGTCATCACAATTCTCCATGGCCCCTGTCATTACAATGCTCCATGACCACTGTCATCACAATGTTCCATGATCGCTGTAATCACAATGACCCATGAGATCTTTCCTCAGAAGGCTCCAGTACGCCTGTCTTAACAATGCTCCAATGCCCGTCTCATCACAATGCTCCATGATCCCTGTCAGCACAACTTTAAATGACAATTGTCATCACAATGCTCCATGACACCTGTCATCACAAAGTTGCCTGCCCATGTCATCAAAATGCTCCATGTCCCCTGTAATCACAATGTTCTATTACACCTGTCATCACAAAGTTCCCTGCCCATGTCATCACAATGCTCCATTACCAATGTAATCAAAATGTTCGCCTGCCCTTGTCATCAAAATGCTCCATCACCCCTTTAATCACAATGCTCCATGAACCCTGTCATCACAATGTTCCATGACAGTTGTTAACACAATGCTCCATGACCCCTGTAATCACAATGCTCCATGCCCTTGTCATCACAAAACTCCAGAACTCTTGTCATCATAATGATGAATGCCCATGTCATCACAAAGCTCCATGGTACTTGTCATCACAATGCTCCATGGCCTTTGTCATCACAATGTTCCATGGCCCCTGTCATCACAGTGCTCCATGATACCTTTCGTCACAATTCTAGATGACCACTGTCATCACAATGCCCCAAGACACATGTCATCACAATTAGCCATGGCCCTTGTCATCACAATGCTCCATCATCCGTGTCATCACAATGGTCCAGGACACTTGTCATCACAATGATCCATGACCACTTACATCACAATGCTCCTTGACCCTGTCATTTTATTGCTCCATGGCCTATGCATTCACAATGCTCCATGGCACCTGTAATCACATTTCTCCATGATCCTTTTCATCACAATATTCTATGACCACTCTCATCACAATACCCCATGACGCCTATCATCATAATGCTCCAAGGCCCCTCTCATCACAATGCTCCATGAACCCTGTCATCACAATGTTCCATGACACTTGTCATCCCAGTGCTCCATGATCCTTGTCATCACAATATTCACTGCCCATGTAATCACAATGCTCCTGGTCCCCTGTAATCACAATGCTCCGTACCCTTTTCATCACAATGCTCCAGAACTCTTGTCATCATAATGCTCCATGCCCGTGTCATCACAATGCTCCATGACCACTTTCATCACAATGCTCCTTGACCCCTGTCATCACAATCCTCCATGGCCTATGTATTCACAATGCTACATGGCCCCTGTAATCACATTGCTCCATGATCCATTTCATCACAATGTTCTATGGCCACTGTCATCACAATGCCACATTACACCTGTCATCACAATGCTCCATGACCCCTGTCAGCCCAATGTTCCATGACAGATGTCATAAGTATCCTCCATGGTCCCTGTATTCACAATGCTCCATTCCCTTGTCAACGCAATGCTCCAGAACTCTGGTCATCATAATGCTCGAAGAACCTTGTCATCACAACGCTCCATGACCCGTATCATCACAATGGTCCAGGACACTTGTCATCACAATGATCCATGACCACTTACATCACAATGCTCCTTGACTCCTGTCATCACAATGCTCCATAGCGTATTCATTCGAAATGCTACATGGTCCCTATAATCACATTGCTCCATGATCCATTTCGTCACAATGCTCTATGAACACTGTCATCACAATGCCACATTACACCTGTCATCACAATGCTCCATGGCCCCTGTCAGCACAATGTTCCATGACAGATGTCATCACAATGCTTTAGAACTCTTGTCTTCATAGTCCTCCATGCCCGTTTCATCACAATGCTCCATGACACTTGTCATCACAATACTCCATGGCCTTTGTCATCACAATGTTCCATGGTCCCTGTCATCACAGTGCTCCATGAATCCTTTCTTCATAATTCTAGATGACCACTGTCATCACAATTCGCCATGGCACCTGTCATCACAATGCTCCATGGCCTATGTATTCACAATTTTCCATGGCCCCTGAAATCACATTGCTCCATGATCCCTTTCATCACAATGCTGCATGCCCCCTGTCATCAAAATGCCCCGTGACACCTGTCATCACAATGCTCCATGGCCTTTATCATCACAATGCTCCATGACCCCTGTCATCACAATGCTCAATGACCCTTGTCATCACAATGCTCCATAGCCCCTGTAATCACAATGCTCCATGCCATTCTCATCACAATGCTCCAGACCTCTTGTCATCATAAGGCTCTATGCCCTTGTCCTCACAATGCTACATGACACGTGTCAGCACAATGTTCCTTGGCCTTTAACATCACAATGTTCCATGGCCCCTGTCATCCCAGTGCTCCAGTATAACTTTCATCACAATGCTAGATGACCACTGTCATCACAATGCCCAATGACACCTGTCATCATAATTCGCCATGGCCCTTGACATCACAATGCTCCATGAACCGTGTCATCACAAGATTCCAGGACACTTGTCATCACAATGATCCTTGACTTCTTTCATCACAATGCTCCATAACCACTGTCATCACAAAGTTCCATGGCCCCTGTAATCACATTGCTCCATGATCCCTTTCATCACAATGCTCCACGACCCTTCTCATCACAATGATCCCAGCCCTTGTCATCACAATGCTCCATGACCCTTCTCATCACAATGTTCCCTGCACTTTTCATCACAATGCTCCATGGACCCTGTAATCACAATGCTCCATGCCCTTGTCATCACAATTCTCCAGAACACTTGTAATCATAATGCCCCTTGCCCATGTCATCACAATGCTCTATGACACTTGTCATCAGAATCCTCCACGGCCTTTGTCATCAAAATGCTCCAAGTCCCCTTTCATCACCGTGTTCCATGATACCTTTCATCACACAGCTAGATTACCACTGTCATCACTATGCCCCATGACACCTGGCATCACAATTCTCCATTGCCCTTTTCATCATAATCCTCCATGAAACGAGTCATCACAATGCTCCATGATCCGAGTCATCACAAGGTTCCAGGACACTTAACATCACAATGATCCTTGACCACTTTCATCACAATGCTCCATGGCACCTGTTATCTCAATGCTCCATGGCCTATGTATTCACAATGCTCCATGGCCCCTGTAATCACGGTTTTCCATGACCCCTTTCATCACAATCCTCCTTGACCACTGTCATCACAATGCCCCATGAAGCCTGTCATCACGATGCTCCAAGGCCACTATCATCACAATGCTCCATGATCCCTGTCATCCTAATGTTCCCTGCCCATGTCATCACAGTGCTCCTTGTCCCTTTTAATCACAATGCCACATACCCTTGTCATCACAATGCTCCATGGCCCCTGTAAACACAATGCTCCAGGCCCTTGCCATTACAATACTCCAGAACTCTTTTCATCATAATGCTCCATGCCCGTGTCATCACAATGTTCCAGGACACTTGTCACCACAATGTTCCATGGCCTTTGTCATCACAATGCTCCATGGCCCCTCTAATCATAGTGCTCCATGATACCTTTCATCACAATTCTAGATGACCACTGTCATCACAATGCCCCTTGACACATGTCATCATAATTGGCCAGGGCCCTTGACATCACAATGCTTGATGAACCATGTCATCACAATGTTCATGGACAATTGTCATCACAATGCTCCATGACAACTTACATCACAATGCTCCTTGACCCTTGTCATTTCATTGCTCCATGGCCCCTGTAATCACATTGCTCCATGATCCCCTTCATCACAATGCTCCATGATCCCTGTCATCACAATGCTCGAAGACCCTTGACATCACAATGCTCCATGGTCCCTATAATCACAATGCTCCATGCGCTTGTCATCACAGTGCTCCAGAATTCTTGTCATCAAAATATTCCATGGCCTTTGTCATCACAATGCTCCATGACCCCTGTCATCACAATGTTCCATGACTCTTGTCATCAAAATGCCTCATGATCCTTTTAATCACAATGCTCCATGACTCCTTTCATCACATGCTCCATGATACTTGTCATTACACTGCCCCATGACCTTTTTCATAACAATGCTCCATGATACCAGTCATCACAATGCTCCATGACCATTGTCGTCACAATGCTCCATGCCCCTTTCAACAAAATGCTCCATGACAACTGTTATCACAATGCTCCATGGCCTTTGTCATCACAATTATACATGGTTCCTGTAATCACAGTGCTCCATGACCCCTTTCATCACAATGCTCCATGACCACTGTCATCACAATGCCCCATGACCCCTGTCATTACAATGCTCCATGACCACTGTCATCACCATACCCCATGAACCCAGTCATCACAATGCTCCATAGCCCTTGTCATCACAATGCTCCATGATCCCTGTCATCACAATGTTCCATGACTCTTGTCATCAAAATGCCTCATGATCCTTTTAATCACAATGCTCCATGACTCCTTTCATCACTTGTTCCATGATACTTGTCATTGCACTGCCTTATGACCTTTTTCATAACAAGCTCCATGATACCAGTCATAACAATGCTCCATGACCATTGTTGTCACAATGCTCCATGCCCCTTTCAACACAATGCTCCATATCAAGTGTCATCAAAATGCTCCATGGCCTTTGTCATCACAATTATACATGGCCCCTGTAATCACAGTGCTCCATGACCCCTTTCATCACAATCCTCCATGACCACTGTCATCACAATGCCCCATGAACCCTGTCATCACAATTCTCCATGGCCCCTGTCATTACAATGCTCCATGACCACTGTCATCACAATGTTCCATGATCGCTGTAATCACAATGACCCATGAGATCTTTCCTCAGAAGGCTCCAGTACGCCTGTCTTAACAATGCTCCAATGCCCGTCTCATCACAATGCTCCATGATCCGAGTCATCACAAGGTTCCAGGACACTTAACATCACAATGATCCTTGACCACTTTCATCACAATGCTCCATGGCACCTGTTATCTCAATGCTCCATGGCCTATGTATTCACAATGCTCCATGGCCCCTGTAATCACGGTTTTCCATGACCCCTTTCATCACAATCCTCCTTGACCACTGTCATCACAACGCCCCATGAAGCCTGTCATCACGATGCTCCAAGGCCACTATCATCACAATGCTCCATGATCCCTGTCATCCTAATGTTCCCTGCCCATGTCATCACAGTGCTCCTTGTCCCTTTTAATCACAATGCCACATACCCTTGTCATCACAATGCTCCATGGCCCCTGTAAACACAATGCTCCAGGCCCTTGCCATTACAATACTCCAGAACTCTTTTCATCATAATGCTCCATGCCCGTGTCATCACAATGTTCCAGGACACTTGTCACCACAATGTTCCATGGCCTTTGTCATCACAATGCTCCATGGCCCCTCTAATCATAGTGCTCCATGATACCTTTCATCACAATTCTAGATGACCACTGTCATCACAATGCCCCTTGACACATGTCATCATAATTGGCCAGGGCCCTTGACATCACAATGCTTGATGAACCATGTCATCACAATGTTCATGGACAATTGTCATCACAATGCTCCATGACAACTTACATCACAATGCTCCTTGACCCTTGTCATTTCATTGCTCCATGGCCCCTGTAATCACATTGCTCCATGATCCCCTTCATCACAATGCTCCATGATCCCTGTCATCACAATGCTCGAAGACCCTTGACATCACAATGCTCCATGGTCCCTATAATCACAATGCTCCATGCGCTTGTCATCACAGTGCTCCAGAATTCTTGTCATCAAAATATTCCATGGCCTTTGTCATCACAATGCTCCATGACCCCTGTCATCACAATGTTCCATGACTCTTGTCATCAAAATGCCTCATGATCCTTTTAATCACAATGCTCCATGACTCCTTTCATCACATGCTCCATGATACTTGTCATTACACTGCCCCATGACCTTTTTCATAACAATGCTCCATGATACCAGTCATCACAATGCTCCATGACCATTGTCGTCACAATGCTCCATGCCCCTTTCAACAAAATGCTCCATGACAACTGTTATCACAATGCTCCATGGCCTTTGTCATCACAATTATACATGGTCCCTGTAATCACAGTGCTCCATGACCCCTTTCATCACAATGCTCCATGACCACTGTCATCACAATGCCCCATGACCCCTGTCATTACAATGCTCCATGACCACTGTCATCACCATACCCCATGAACCCAGTCATCACAATGCTCCATAGCCCTTGTCATCACAATGCTCCATGATCCCTGTCATCACAATGTTCCATGACTCTTGTCATCAAAATGCCTCATGATCCTTTTAATCACAATGCTCCATGACTCCTTTCATCACTTGTTCCATGATACTTGTCATTGCACTGCCTTATGACCTTTTTCATAACAAGCTCCATGATACCAGTCATAACAATGCTCCATGACCATTGTTGTCACAATGCTCCATGCCCCTTTCAACACAATGCTCCATATCAAGTGTCATCAAAATGCTCCATGGCCTTTGTCATCACAATTATACATGGCCCCTGTAATCACAGTGCTCCATGACCCCTTTCATCACAATCCTCCATGACCACTGTCATCACAATGCCCCATGAACCCTGTCATCACAATTCTCCATGGCCCCTGTCATTACAATGCTCCATGACCACTGTCATCACAATGTTCCATGATCGCTGTAATCACAATGACCCATGAGATCTTTCCTCAGAAGGCTCCAGTACGCCTGTCTTAACAATGCTCCAATGCCCGTCTCATCACAATGCTCCATGATCCCTGTCAGCACAACTTTAAATGACAATTGTCATCACAATGCTCCATGACACCTGTCATCACAAAGTTGCCTGCCCATGTCATCAAAATGCTCCATGTCCCCTGTAATCACAATGTTCTATTACACCTGTCATCACAAAGTTCCCTGCCCATGTCATCACAATGCTCCATTACCAATGTAATCAAAATGTTCGCCTGCCCTTGTCATCAAAATGCTCCATCACCCCTTTAATCACAATGCTCCATGAACCCTGTCATCACAATGTTCCATGACAGTTGTTAACACAATGCTCCATGACCCCTGTAATCACAATGCTCCATGCCCTTGTCATCACAAAACTCCAGAACTCTTGTCATCATAATGATGAATGCCCATGTCATCACAAAGCTCCATGGTACTTGTCATCACAATGCTCCATGGCCTTTGTCATCACAATGTTCCATGGCCCCTGTCATCACAGTGCTCCATGATACCTTTCGTCACAATTCTAGATGACCACTGTCATCACAATGCCCCAAGACACATGTCATCACAATTAGCCATGGCCCTTGTCATCACAATGCTCCATCATCCGTGTCATCACAATGGTCCAGGACACTTGTCATCACAATGATCCATGACCACTTACATCACAATGCTCCTTGACCCTGTCATTTTATTGCTCCATGGCCTATGCATTCACAATGCTCCATGGCACCTGTAATCACATTTCTCCATGATCCTTTTCATCACAATATTCTATGACCACTCTCATCACAATACCCCATGACGCCTATCATCATAATGCTCCAAGGCCCCTCTCATCACAATGCTCCATGAACCCTGTCATCACAATGTTCCATGACACTTGTCATCCCAGTGCTCCATGATCCTTGTCATCACAATATTCACTGCCCATGTAATCACAATGCTCCTGGTCCCCTGTAATCACAATGCTCCGTACCCTTTTCATCACAATGCTCCAGAACTCTTGTCATCATAATGCTCCATGCCCGTGTCATCACAATGCTCCATGACCACTTTCATCACAATGCTCCTTGACCCCTGTCATCACAATCCTCCATGGCCTATGTATTCACAATGCTACATGGCCCCTGTAATCACATTGCTCCATGATCCATTTCATCACAATGTTCTATGGCCACTGTCATCACAATGCCACATTACACCTGTCATCACAATGCTCCATGACCCCTGTCAGCCCAATGTTCCATGACAGATGTCATAAGTATCCTCCATGGTCCCTGTATTCACAATGCTCCATTCCCTTGTCAACGCAATGCTCCAGAACTCTGGTCATCATAATGCTCGAAGAACCTTGTCATCACAACGCTCCATGACCCGTATCATCACAATGGTCCAGGACACTTGTCATCACAATGATCCATGACCACTTACATCACAATGCTCCTTGACTCCTGTCATCACAATGCTCCATAGCGTATTCATTCGAAATGCTACATGGTCCCTATAATCACATTGCTCCATGATCCATTTCGTCACAATGCTCTATGAACACTGTCATCACAATGCCACATTACACCTGTCATCACAATGCTCCATGGCCCCTGTCAGCACAATGTTCCATGACAGATGTCATCACAATGCTTTAGAACTCTTGTCTTCATAGTCCTCCATGCCCGTTTCATCACAATGCTCCATGACACTTGTCATCACAATACTCCATGGCCTTTGTCATCACAATGTTCCATGGTCCCTGTCATCACAGTGCTCCATGAATCCTTTCTTCATAATTCTAGATGACCACTGTCATCACAATTCGCCATGGCACCTGTCATCACAATGCTCCATGGCCTATGTATTCACAATTTTCCATGGCCCCTGAAATCACATTGCTCCATGATCCCTTTCATCACAATGCTGCATGCCCCCTGTCATCAAAATGCCCCGTGACACCTGTCATCACAATGCTCCATGGCCTTTATCATCACAATGCTCCATGACCCCTGTCATCACAATGCTCAATGACCCTTGTCATCACAATGCTCCATAGCCCCTGTAATCACAATGCTCCATGCCATTCTCATCACAATGCTCCAGACCTCTTGTCATCATAAGGCTCTATGCCCTTGTCCTCACAATGCTACATGACACGTGTCAGCACAATGTTCCTTGGCCTTTAACATCACAATGTTCCATGGCCCCTGTCATCCCAGTGCTCCAGTATAACTTTCATCACAATGCTAGATGACCACTGTCATCACAATGCCCAATGACACCTGTCATCATAATTCGCCATGGCCCTTGACATCACAATGCTCCATGAACCGTGTCATCACAAGATTCCAGGACACTTGTCATCACAATGATCCTTGACTTCTTTCATCACAATGCTCCATAACCACTGTCATCACAAAGTTCCATGGCCCCTGTAATCACATTGCTCCATGATCCCTTTCATCACAATGCTCCACGACCCTTCTCATCACAATGATCCCAGCCCTTGTCATCACAATGCTCCATGACCCTTCTCATCACAATGTTCCCTGCACTTTTCATCACAATGCTCCATGGACCCTGTAATCACAATGCTCCATGCCCTTGTCATCACAATTCTCCAGAACACTTGTAATCATAATGCCCCTTGCCCATGTCATCACAATGCTCTATGACACTTGTCATCAGAATCCTCCACGGCCTTTGTCATCAAAATGCTCCAAGTCCCCTTTCATCACCGTGTTCCATGATACCTTTCATCACACAGCTAGATTACCACTGTCATCACTATGCCCCATGACACCTGGCATCACAATTCTCCATTGCCCTTTTCATCATAATCCTCCATGAAACGAGTCATCACAATGCTCCATGATCCGAGTCATCACAAGGTTCCAGGACACTTAACATCACAATGATCCTTGACCACTTTCATCACAATGCTCCATGGCACCTGTTATCTCAATGCTCCATGGCCTATGTATTCACAATGCTCCATGGCCCCTGTAATCACGGTTTTCCATGACCCCTTTCATCACAATCCTCCTTGACCACTGTCATCACAATGCCCCATGAAGCCTGTCATCACGATGCTCCAAGGCCACTATCATCACAATGCTCCATGATCCCTGTCATCCTAATGTTCCCTGCCCATGTCATCACAGTGCTCCTTGTCCCTTTTAATCACAATGCCACATACCCTTGTCATCACAATGCTCCATGGCCCCTGTAAACACAATGCTCCAGGCCCTTGCCATTACAATACTCCAGAACTCTTTTCATCATAATGCTCCATGCCCGTGTCATCACAATGTTCCAGGACACTTGTCACCACAATGTTCCATGGCCTTTGTCATCACAATGCTCCATGGCCCCTCTAATCATAGTGCTCCATGATACCTTTCATCACAATTCTAGATGACCACTGTCATCACAATGCCCCTTGACACATGTCATCATAATTGGCCAGGGCCCTTGACATCACAATGCTTGATGAACCATGTCATCACAATGTTCATGGACAATTGTCATCACAATGCTCCATGACAACTTACATCACAATGCTCCTTGACCCTTGTCATTTCATTGCTCCATGGCCCCTGTAATCACATTGCTCCATGATCCCCTTCATCACAATGCTCCATGATCCCTGTCATCACAATGCTCGAAGACCCTTGACATCACAATGCTCCATGGTCCCTATAATCACAATGCTCCATGCGCTTGTCATCACAGTGCTCCAGAATTCTTGTCATCAAAATATTCCATGGCCTTTGTCATCACAATGCTCCATGACCCCTGTCATCACAATGTTCCATGACTCTTGTCATCAAAATGCCTCATGATCCTTTTAATCACAATGCTCCATGACTCCTTTCATCACATGCTCCATGATACTTGTCATTACACTGCCCCATGACCTTTTTCATAACAATGCTCCATGATACCAGTCATCACAATGCTCCATGACCATTGTCGTCACAATGCTCCATGCCCCTTTCAACAAAATGCTCCATGACAACTGTTATCACAATGCTCCATGGCCTTTGTCATCACAATTATACATGGTTCCTGTAATCACAGTGCTCCATGACCCCTTTCATCACAATGCTCCATGACCACTGTCATCACAATGCCCCATGACCCCTGTCATTACAATGCTCCATGACCACTGTCATCACCATACCCCATGAACCCAGTCATCACAATGCTCCATAGCCCTTGTCATCACAATGCTCCATGATCCCTGTCATCACAATGTTCCATGACTCTTGTCATCAAAATGCCTCATGATCCTTTTAATCACAATGCTCCATGACTCCTTTCATCACTTGTTCCATGATACTTGTCATTGCACTGCCTTATGACCTTTTTCATAACAAGCTCCATGATACCAGTCATAACAATGCTCCATGACCATTGTTGTCACAATGCTCCATGCCCCTTTCAACACAATGCTCCATATCAAGTGTCATCAAAATGCTCCATGGCCTTTGTCATCACAATTATACATGGCCCCTGTAATCACAGTGCTCCATGACCCCTTTCATCACAATCCTCCATGACCACTGTCATCACAATGCCCCATGAACCCTGTCATCACAATTCTCCATGGCCCCTGTCATTACAATGCTCCATGACCACTGTCATCACAATGTTCCATGATCGCTGTAATCACAATGACCCATGAGATCTTTCCTCAGAAGGCTCCAGTACGCCTGTCTTAACAATGCTCCAATGCCCGTCTCATCACAATGCTCCATGATCCCTGTCAGCACAACTTTAAATGACAATTGTCATCACAATGCTCCATGACACCTGTCATCACAAAGTTGCCTGCCCATGTCATCAAAATGCTCCATGTCCCCTGTAATCACAATGTTCTATTACACCTGTCATCACAAAGTTCCCTGCCCATGTCATCACAATGCTCCATTACCAATGTAATCAAAATGTTCGCCTGCCCTTGTCATCAAAATGCTCCATCACCCCTTTAATCACAATGCTCCATGAACCCTGTCATCACAATGTTCCATGACAGTTGTTAACACAATGCTCCATGACCCCTGTAATCACAATGCTCCATGCCCTTGTCATCACAAAACTCCAGAACTCTTGTCATCATAATGATGAATGCCCATGTCATCACAAAGCTCCATGGTACTTGTCATCACAATGCTCCATGGCCTTTGTCATCACAATGTTCCATGGCCCCTGTCATCACAGTGCTCCATGATACCTTTCGTCACAATTCTAGATGACCACTGTCATCACAATGCCCCAAGACACATGTCATCACAATTAGCCATGGCCCTTGTCATCACAATGCTCCATCATCCGTGTCATCACAATGGTCCAGGACACTTGTCATCACAATGATCCATGACCACTTACATCACAATGCTCCTTGACCCTGTCATTTTATTGCTCCATGGCCTATGCATTCACAATGCTCCATGGCACCTGTAATCACATTTCTCCATGATCCTTTTCATCACAATATTCTATGACCACTCTCATCACAATACCCCATGACGCCTATCATCATAATGCTCCAAGGCCCCTCTCATCACAATGCTCCATGAACCCTGTCATCACAATGTTCCATGACACTTGTCATCCCAGTGCTCCATGATCCTTGTCATCACAATATTCACTGCCCATGTAATCACAATGCTCCTGGTCCCCTGTAATCACAATGCTCCGTACCCTTTTCATCACAATGCTCCAGAACTCTTGTCATCATAATGCTCCATGCCCGTGTCATCACAATGCTCCATGACCACTTTCATCACAATGCTCCTTGACCCCTGTCATCACAATCCTCCATGGCCTATGTATTCACAATGCTACATGGCCCCTGTAATCACATTGCTCCATGATCCATTTCATCACAATGTTCTATGGCCACTGTCATCACAATGCCACATTACACCTGTCATCACAATGCTCCATGACCCCTGTCAGCCCAATGTTCCATGACAGATGTCATAAGTATCCTCCATGGTCCCTGTATTCACAATGCTCCATTCCCTTGTCAACGCAATGCTCCAGAACTCTGGTCATCATAATGCTCGAAGAACCTTGTCATCACAACGCTCCATGACCCGTATCATCACAATGGTCCAGGACACTTGTCATCACAATGATCCATGACCACTTACATCACAATGCTCCTTGACTCCTGTCATCACAATGCTCCATAGCGTATTCATTCGAAATGCTACATGGTCCCTATAATCACATTGCTCCATGATCCATTTCGTCACAATGCTCTATGAACACTGTCATCACAATGCCACATTACACCTGTCATCACAATGCTCCATGGCCCCTGTCAGCACAATGTTCCATGACAGATGTCATCACAATGCTTTAGAACTCTTGTCTTCATAGTCCTCCATGCCCGTTTCATCACAATGCTCCATGACACTTGTCATCACAATACTCCATGGCCTTTGTCATCACAATGTTCCATGGTCCCTGTCATCACAGTGCTCCATGAATCCTTTCTTCATAATTCTAGATGACCACTGTCATCACAATTCGCCATGGCACCTGTCATCACAATGCTCCATGGCCTATGTATTCACAATTTTCCATGGCCCCTGAAATCACATTGCTCCATGATCCCTTTCATCACAATGCTGCATGCCCCCTGTCATCAAAATGCCCCGTGACACCTGTCATCACAATGCTCCATGGCCTTTATCATCACAATGCTCCATGACCCCTGTCATCACAATGCTCAATGACCCTTGTCATCACAATGCTCCATAGCCCCTGTAATCACAATGCTCCATGCCATTCTCATCACAATGCTCCAGACCTCTTGTCATCATAAGGCTCTATGCCCTTGTCCTCACAATGCTACATGACACGTGTCAGCACAATGTTCCTTGGCCTTTAACATCACAATGTTCCATGGCCCCTGTCATCCCAGTGCTCCAGTATAACTTTCATCACAATGCTAGATGACCACTGTCATCACAATGCCCAATGACACCTGTCATCATAATTCGCCATGGCCCTTGACATCACAATGCTCCATGAACCGTGTCATCACAAGATTCCAGGACACTTGTCATCACAATGATCCTTGACTTCTTTCATCACAATGCTCCATAACCACTGTCATCACAAAGTTCCATGGCCCCTGTAATCACATTGCTCCATGATCCCTTTCATCACAATGCTCCACGACCCTTCTCATCACAATGATCCCAGCCCTTGTCATCACAATGCTCCATGACCCTTCTCATCACAATGTTCCCTGCACTTTTCATCACAATGCTCCATGGACCCTGTAATCACAATGCTCCATGCCCTTGTCATCACAATTCTCCAGAACACTTGTAATCATAATGCCCCTTGCCCATGTCATCACAATGCTCTATGACACTTGTCATCAGAATCCTCCACGGCCTTTGTCATCAAAATGCTCCAAGTCCCCTTTCATCACCGTGTTCCATGATACCTTTCATCACACAGCTAGATTACCACTGTCATCACTATGCCCCATGACACCTGGCATCACAATTCTCCATTGCCCTTTTCATCATAATCCTCCATGAAACGAGTCATCACAATGCTCCATGATCCGAGTCATCACAAGGTTCCAGGACACTTAACATCACAATGATCCTTGACCACTTTCATCACAATGCTCCATGGCACCTGTTATCTCAATGCTCCATGGCCTATGTATTCACAATGCTCCATGGCCCCTGTAATCACGGTTTTCCATGACCCCTTTCATCACAATCCTCCTTGACCACTGTCATCACAACGCCCCATGAAGCCTGTCATCACGATGCTCCAAGGCCACTATCATCACAATGCTCCATGATCCCTGTCATCCTAATGTTCCCTGCCCATGTCATCACAGTGCTCCTTGTCCCTTTTAATCACAATGCCACATACCCTTGTCATCACAATGCTCCATGGCCCCTGTAAACACAATGCTCCAGGCCCTTGCCATTACAATACTCCAGAACTCTTTTCATCATAATGCTCCATGCCCGTGTCATCACAATGTTCCAGGACACTTGTCACCACAATGTTCCATGGCCTTTGTCATCACAATGCTCCATGGCCCCTCTAATCATAGTGCTCCATGATACCTTTCATCACAATTCTAGATGACCACTGTCATCACAATGCCCCTTGACACATGTCATCATAATTGGCCAGGGCCCTTGACATCACAATGCTTGATGAACCATGTCATCACAATGTTCATGGACAATTGTCATCACAATGCTCCATGACAACTTACATCACAATGCTCCTTGACCCTTGTCATTTCATTGCTCCATGGCCCCTGTAATCACATTGCTCCATGATCCCCTTCATCACAATGCTCCATGATCCCTGTCATCACAATGCTCGAAGACCCTTGACATCACAATGCTCCATGGTCCCTATAATCACAATGCTCCATGCGCTTGTCATCACAGTGCTCCAGAATTCTTGTCATCAAAATATTCCATGGCCTTTGTCATCACAATGCTCCATGACCCCTGTCATCACAATGTTCCATGACTCTTGTCATCAAAATGCCTCATGATCCTTTTAATCACAATGCTCCATGACTCCTTTCATCACATGCTCCATGATACTTGTCATTACACTGCCCCATGACCTTTTTCATAACAATGCTCCATGATACCAGTCATCACAATGCTCCATGACCATTGTCGTCACAATGCTCCATGCCCCTTTCAACAAAATGCTCCATGACAACTGTTATCACAATGCTCCATGGCCTTTGTCATCACAATTATACATGGTCCCTGTAATCACAGTGCTCCATGACCCCTTTCATCACAATGCTCCATGACCACTGTCATCACCATACCCCATGAACCCAGTCATCACAATGCTCCATAGCCCTTGTCATCACAATGCTCCATGATCCCTGTCATCACAATGTTCCATGACTCTTGTCATCAAAATGCCTCATGATCCTTTTAATCACAATGCTCCATGACTCCTTTCATCACTTGTTCCATGATACTTGTCATTGCACTGCCTTATGACCTTTTTCATAACAAGCTCCATGATACCAGTCATAACAATGCTCCATGACCATTGTTGTCACAATGCTCCATGCCCCTTTCAACACAATGCTCCATATCAAGTGTCATCAAAATGCTCCATGGCCTTTGTCATCACAATTATACATGGCCCCTGTAATCACAGTGCTCCATGACCCCTTTCATCACAATCCTCCATGACCACTGTCATCACAATGCCCCATGAACCCTGTCATCACAATTCTCCATGGCCCCTGTCATTACAATGCTCCATGACCACTGTCATCACAATGTTCCATGATCGCTGTAATCACAATGACCCATGAGATCTTTCCTCAGAAGGCTCCAGTACGCCTGTCTTAACAATGCTCCAATGCCCGTCTCATCACAATGCTCCATGATCCCTGTCAGCACAACTTTAAATGACAATTGTCATCACAATGCTCCATGACACCTGTCATCACAAAGTTGCCTGCCCATGTCATCAAAATGCTCCATGTCCCCTGTAATCACAATGTTCTATTACACCTGTCATCACAAAGTTCCCTGCCCATGTCATCACAATGCTCCATTACCAATGTAATCAAAATGTTCGCCTGCCCTTGTCATCAAAATGCTCCATCACCCCTTTAATCACAATGCTCCATGAACCCTGTCATCACAATGTTCCATGACAGTTGTTAACACAATGCTCCATGACCCCTGTAATCACAATGCTCCATGCCCTTGTCATCACAAAACTCCAGAACTCTTGTCATCATAATGATGAATGCCCATGTCATCACAAAGCTCCATGATACTTGTCATCACAATGCTCCATGGCCTTTGTCATCACAATGTTCCATGGCCCCTGTCATCACAGTGCTCCATGATACCTTTCGTCACAATTCTAGATGACCACTGTCATCACAATGCCCCAAGACACATGTCATCACAATTAGCCATGGCCCTTGTCATCACAATGCTCCATCATCCGTGTCATCACAATGGTCCAGGACACTTGTCATCACAATGATCCATGACCACTTACATCACAATGCTCCTTGACCCTGTCATTTTATTGCTCCATGGCCTATGCATTCACAATGCTCCATGGCACCTGTAATCACATTTCTCCATGATCCTTTTCATCACAATATTCTATGACCACTCTCATCACAATACCCCATGACGCCTATCATCATAATGCTCCAAGGCCCCTCTCATCACAATGCTCCATGAACCCTGTCATCACAATGTTCCATGACACTTGTCATCCCAGTGCTCCATGATCCTTGTCATCACAATATTCACTGCCCATGTAATCACAATGCTCCTGGTCCCCTGTAATCACAATGCTCCGTACCCTTTTCATCACAATGCTCCAGAACTCTTGTCATCATAATGCTCCATGCCCGTGTCATCACAATGCTCCATGACCACTTTCATCACAATGCTCCTTGACCCCTGTCATCACAATCCTCCATGGCCTATGTATTCACAATGCTACATGGCCCCTGTAATCACATTGCTCCATGATCCATTTCATCACAATGTTCTATGGCCACTGTCATCACAATGCCACATTACACCTGTCATCACAATGCTCCATGACCCCTGTCAGCCCAATGTTCCATGACAGATGTCATAAGTATCCTCCATGGTCCCTGTATTCACAATGCTCCATTCACTTGTCAACGCAATGCTCCAGAACTCTGGTCATCATAATGCTCGAAGAACCTTGTCATCACAACGCTCCATGACCCGTATCATCACAATGGTCCAGGACACTTGTCATCACAATGATCCATGACCACTTACATCACAATGCTCCTTGACTCCTGTCATCACAATGCTCCATAGCGTATTCATTCGAAATGCTACATGGTCCCTATAATCACATTGCTCCATGATCCATTTCGTCACAATGCTCTATGAACACTGTCATCACAATGCCACATTACACCTGTCATCACAATGCTCCATGGCCCCTGTCAGCACAATGTTCCATGACAGATGTCATCACAATGCTTTAGAACTCTTGTCTTCATAGTCCTCCATGCCCGTTTCATCACAATGCTCCATGACACTTGTCATCACAATACTCCATGGCCTTTGTCATCACAATGTTCCATGGTCCCTGTCATCACAGTGCTCCATGAATCCTTTCTTCATAATTCTAGATGACCACTGTCATCACAATTCGCCATGGCACCTGTCATCACAATGCTCCATGGCCTATGTATTCACAATTTTCCATGGCCCCTGAAATCACATTGCTCCATGATCCCTTTCATCACAATGCTGCATGCCCCCTGTCATCAAAATGCCCCGTGACACCTGTCATCACAATGCTCCATGGCCTTTATCATCACAATGCTCCATGACCCCTGTCATCACAATGCTCAATGACCCTTGTCATCACAATGCTCCATAGCCCCTGTAATCACAATGCTCCATGCCATTCTCATCACAATGCTCCAGACCTCTTGTCATCATAAGGCTCTATGCCCTTGTCCTCACAATGCTACATGACACGTGTCAGCACAATGTTCCTTGGCCTTTAACATCACAATGTTCCATGGCCCCTGTCATCCCAGTGCTCCAGTATAACTTTCATCACAATGCTAGATGACCACTGTCATCACAATGCCCAATGACACCTGTCATCATAATTCGCCATGGCCCTTGACATCACAATGCTCCATGAACCGTGTCATCACAAGATTCCAGGACACTTGTCATCACAATGATCCTTGACTTCTTTCATCACAATGCTCCATAACCACTGTCATCACAAAGTTCCATGGCCCCTGTAATCACATTGCTCCATGATCCCTTTCATCACAATGCTCCACGACCCTTCTCATCACAATGATCCCAGCCCTTGTCATCACAATGCTCCATGACCCTTCTCATCACAATGTTCCCTGCACTTTTCATCACAATGCTCCATGGACCCTGTAATCACAATGCTCCATGCCCTTGTCATCACAATTCTCCAGAACACTTGTAATCATAATGCCCCTTGCCCATGTCATCACAATGCTCTATGACACTTGTCATCAGAATCCTCCACGGCCTTTGTCATCAAAATGCTCCAAGTCCCCTTTCATCACCGTGTTCCATGATACCTTTCATCACACAGCTAGATTACCACTGTCATCACTATGCCCCATGACACCTGGCATCACAATTCTCCATTGCCCTTTTCATCATAATCCTCCATGAAACGAGTCATCACAATGCTCCATGATCCGAGTCATCACAAGGTTCCAGGACACTTAACATCACAATGATCCTTGACCACTTTCATCACAATGCTCCATGGCACCTGTTATCTCAATGCTCCATGGCCTATGTATTCACAATGCTCCATGGCCCCTGTAATCACGGTTTTCCATGACCCCTTTCATCACAATCCTCCTTGACCACTGTCATCACAACGCCCCATGAAGCCTGTCATCACGATGCTCCAAGGCCACTATCATCACAATGCTCCATGATCCCTGTCATCCTAATGTTCCCTGCCCATGTCATCACAGTGCTCCTTGTCCCTTTTAATCACAATGCCACATACCCTTGTCATCACAATGCTCCATGGCCCCTGTAAACACAATGCTCCAGGCCCTTGCCATTACAATACTCCAGAACTCTTTTCATCATAATGCTCCATGCCCGTGTCATCACAATGTTCCAGGACACTTGTCACCACAATGTTCCATGGCCTTTGTCATCACAATGCTCCATGGCCCCTCTAATCATAGTGCTCCATGATACCTTTCATCACAATTCTAGATGACCACTGTCATCACAATGCCCCTTGACACATGTCATCATAATTGGCCAGGGCCCTTGACATCACAATGCTTGATGAACCATGTCATCACAATGTTCATGGACAATTGTCATCACAATGCTCCATGACAACTTACATCACAATGCTCCTTGACCCTTGTCATTTCATTGCTCCATGGCCCCTGTAATCACATTGCTCCATGATCCCCTTCATCACAATGCTCCATGATCCCTGTCATCACAATGCTCGAAGACCCTTGACATCACAATGCTCCATGGTCCCTATAATCACAATGCTCCATGCGCTTGTCATCACAGTGCTCCAGAATTCTTGTCATCAAAATATTCCATGGCCTTTGTCATCACAATGCTCCATGACCCCTGTCATCACAATGTTCCATGACTCTTGTCATCAAAATGCCTCATGATCCTTTTAATCACAATGCTCCATGACTCCTTTCATCACATGCTCCATGATACTTGTCATTACACTGCCCCATGACCTTTTTCATAACAATGCTCCATGATACCAGTCATCACAATGCTCCATGACCATTGTCGTCACAATGCTCCATGCCCCTTTCAACAAAATGCTCCATGACAACTGTTATCACAATGCTCCATGGCCTTTGTCATCACAATTATACATGGTCCCTGTAATCACAGTGCTCCATGACCCCTTTCATCACAATGCTCCATGACCACTGTCATCACAATGCCCCATGACCCCTGTCATTACAATGCTCCATGACCACTGTCATCACCATACCCCATGAACCCAGTCATCACAATGCTCCATAGCCCTTGTCATCACAATGCTCCATGATCCCTGTCATCACAATGTTCCATGACTCTTGTCATCAAAATGCCTCATGATCCTTTTAATCACAATGCTCCATGACTCCTTTCATCACTTGTTCCATGATACTTGTCATTGCACTGCCTTATGACCTTTTTCATAACAAGCTCCATGATACCAGTCATAACAATGCTCCATGACCATTGTTGTCACAATGCTCCATGCCCCTTTCAACACAATGCTCCATATCAAGTGTCATCAAAATGCTCCATGGCCTTTGTCATCACAATTATACATGGCCCCTGTAATCACAGTGCTCCATGACCCCTTTCATCACAATCCTCCATGACCACTGTCATCACAATGCCCCATGAACCCTGTCATCACAATTCTCCATGGCCCCTGTCATTACAATGCTCCATGACCACTGTCATCACAATGTTCCATGATCGCTGTAATCACAATGACCCATGAGATCTTTCCTCAGAAGGCTCCAGTACGCCTGTCTTAACAATGCTCCAATGCCCGTCTCATCACAATGCTCCATGATCCCTGTCAGCACAACTTTAAATGACAATTGTCATCACAATGCTCCATGACACCTGTCATCACAAAGTTGCCTGCCCATGTCATCAAAATGCTCCATGTCCCCTGTAATCACAATGTTCTATTACACCTGTCATCACAAAGTTCCCTGCCCATGTCATCACAATGCTCCATTACCAATGTAATCAAAATGTTCGCCTGCCCTTGTCATCAAAATGCTCCATCACCCCTTTAATCACAATGCTCCATGAACCCTGTCATCACAATGTTCCATGACAGTTGTTAACACAATGCTCCATGACCCCTGTAATCACAATGCTCCATGCCCTTGTCATCACAAAACTCCAGAACTCTTGTCATCATAATGATGAATGCCCATGTCATCACAAAGCTCCATGATACTTGTCATCACAATGCTCCATGGCCTTTGTCATCACAATGTTCCATGGCCCCTGTCATCACAGTGCTCCATGATACCTTTCGTCACAATTCTAGATGACCACTGTCATCACAATGCCCCAAGACACATGTCATCACAATTAGCCATGGCCCTTGTCATCACAATGCTCCATCATCCGTGTCATCACAATGGTCCAGGACACTTGTCATCACAATGATCCATGACCATTTACATCACAATGCTCCTTGACCCTGTCATTTTATTGCTCCATGGCCTATGCATTCACAATGCTCCATGGCACCTGTAATCACATTTCTCCATGATCCTTTTCATCACAATATTCTATGACCACTCTCATCACAATACCCCATGACGCCTATCATCATAATGCTCCAAGGCCCCTCTCATCACAATGCTCCATGAACCCTGTCATCACAATGTTCCATGACACTTGTCATCCCAGTGCTCCATGATCCTTGTCATCACAATATTCACTGCCCATGTAATCACAATGCTCCTGGTCCCCTGTAATCACAATGCTCCGTACCCTTTTCATCACAATGCTCCAGAACTCTTGTCATCATAATGCTCCATGCCCGTGTCATCACAATGCTCCATGACCACTTTCATCACAATGCTCCTTGACCCCTGTCATCACAATCCTCCATGGCCTATGTATTCACAATGCTACATGGCCCCTGTAATCACATTGCTCCATGATCCATTTCATCACAATGTTCTATGGCCACTGTCATCACAATGCCACATTACACCTGTCATCACAATGCTCCATGACCCCTGTCAGCCCAATGTTCCATGACAGATGTCATAAGTATCCTCCATGGTCCCTGTATTCACAATGCTCCATTCCCTTGTCAACGCAATGCTCCAGAACTCTGGTCATCATAATGCTCGAAGAACCTTGTCATCACAACGCTCCATGACCCGTATCATCACAATGGTCCAGGACACTTGTCATCACAATGATCCATGACCACTTACATCACAATGCTCCTTGACTCCTGTCATCACAATGCTCCATAGCGTATTCATTCGAAATGCTACATGGTCCCTATAATCACATTGCTCCATGATCCATTTCGTCACAATGCTCTATGAACACTGTCATCACAATGCCACATTACACCTGTCATCACAATGCTCCATGGCCCCTGTCAGCACAATGTTCCATGACAGATGTCATCACAATGCTTTAGAACTCTTGTCTTCATAGTCCTCCATGCCCGTTTCATCACAATGCTCCATGACACTTGTCATCACAATACTCCATGGCCTTTGTCATCACAATGTTCCATGGTCCCTGTCATCACAGTGCTTCATGCATGAATCCTTTCTTCATAATTCTAGATGACCACTGTCATCACAATTCGCCATGGCACCTGTCATCACAATGCTCCATGGCCTATGTATTCACAATTTTCCATGGCCCCTGAAATCACATTGCTCCATGATCCCTTTCATCACAATGCTGCATGCCCCCTGTCATCAAAATGCCCCGTGACACCTGTCATCACAATGCTCCATGGCCTTTATCATCACAATGCTCCATGACCCCTGTCATCACAATGCTCAATGACCCTTGTCATCACAATGCTCCATAGCCCCTGTAATCACAATGCTCCATGCCATTCTCATCACAATGCTCCAGACCTCTTGTCATCATAAGGCTCTATGCCCTTGTCCTCACAATGCTACATGACACGTGTCAGCACAATGTTCCTTGGCCTTTAACATCACAATGTTCCATGGCCCCTGTCATCCCAGTGCTCCAGTATAACTTTCATCACAATGCTAGATGACCACTGTCATCACAATGCCCAATGACACCTGTCATCATAATTCGCCATGGCCCTTGACATCACAATGCTCCATGAACCGTGTCATCACAAGATTCCAGGACACTTGTCATCACAATGATCCTTGACTTCTTTCATCACAATGCTCCATAACCACTGTCATCACAAAGTTCCATGGCCCCTGTAATCACATTGCTCCATGATCCCTTTCATCACAATGCTCCACGACCCTTCTCATCACAATGATCCCAGCCCTTGTCATCACAATGCTCCATGACCCTTCTCATCACAATGTTCCCTGCACTTTTCATCACAATGCTCCATGGACCCTGTAATCACAATGCTCCATGCCCTTGTCATCACAATTCTCCAGAACACTTGTAATCATAATGCCCCTTGCCCATGTCATCACAATGCTCTATGACACTTGTCATCAGAATCCTCCACGGCCTTTGTCATCAAAATGCTCCAAGTCCCCTTTCATCACCGTGTTCCATGATACCTTTCATCACACAGCTAGATTACCACTGTCATCACTATGCCCCATGACACCTGGCATCACAATTCTCCATTGCCCTTTTCATCATAATCCTCCATGAAACGAGTCATCACAATGCTCCATGATCCGAGTCATCACAAGGTTCCAGGACACTTAACATCACAATGATCCTTGAGCACTTTCATCACAATGCTCCATGGCACCTGTTATCTCAATGCTCCATGGCCTATGTATTCACAATGCTCCATGGCCCCTGTAATCACGGTTTTCCATGACCCCTTTCATCACAATCCTCCTTGACCACTGTCATCACAACGCCCCATGAAGCCTGTCATCACGATGCTCCAAGGCCACTATCATCACAATGCTCCATGATCCCTGTCATCCTAATGTTCCCTGCCCATGTCATCACAGTGCTCCTTGTCCCTTTTAATCACAATGCCACATACCCTTGTCATCACAATGCTCCATGGCCCCTGTAAACACAATGCTCCAGGCCCTTGCCATTACAATACTCCAGAACTCTTTTCATCATAATGCTCCATGCCCGTGTCATCACAATGTTCCAGGACACTTGTCACCACAATGTTCCATGGCCTTTGTCATCACAATGCTCCATGGCCCCTCTAATCATAGTGCTCCATGATACCTTTCATCACAATTCTAGATGACCACTGTCATCACAATGCCCCTTGACACATGTCATCATAATTGGCCAGGGCCCTTGACATCACAATGCTTGATGAACCATGTCATCACAATGTTCATGGACAATTGTCATCACAATGCTCCATGACAACTTACATCACAATGCTCCTTGACCCTTGTCATTTCATTGCTCCATGGCCCCTGTAATCACATTGCTCCATGATCCCCTTCATCACAATGCTCCATGATCCCTGTCATCACAATGCTCGAAGACCCTTGACATCACAATGCTCCATGGTCCCTATAATCACAATGCTCCATGCGCTTGTCATCACAGTGCTCCAGAATTCTTGTCATCAAAATATTCCATGGCCTTTGTCATCACAATGCTCCATGACCCCTGTCATCACAATGTTCCGTGACTCTTGTCATCAAAATGCCTCATGATCCTTTTAATCACAATGCTCCATGACTCCTTTCATCACATGCTCCATGATACTTGTCATTACACTGCCCCATGACCTTTTTCATAACAATGCTCCATGATACCAGTCATCACAATGCTCCATGACCATTGTCGTCACAATGCTCCATGCCCCTTTCAACAAAATGCTCCATGACAACTGTTATCACAATGCTCCATGGCCTTTGTCATCACAATTATACATGGTCCCTGTAATCACAGTGCTCCATGACCCCTTTCATCACAATGCTCCATGACCACTGTCATCACAATGCCCCATGACCCCTGTCATTACAATGCTCCATGACCACTGTCATCACCATACCCCATGAACCCAGTCATCACAATGCTCCATAGCCCTTGTCATCACAATGCTCCATGATCCCTGTCATCACAATGTTCCATGACTCTTGTCATCAAAATGCCTCATGATCCTTTTAATCACAATGCTCCATGACTCCTTTCATCACTTGTTCCATGATACTTGTCATTGCACTGCCTTATGACCTTTTTCATAACAAGCTCCATGATACCAGTCATAACAATGCTCCATGACCATTGTTGTCACAATGCTCCATGCCCCTTTCAACACAATGCTCCATATCAAGTGTCATCAAAATGCTCCATGGCCTTTGTCATCACAATTATACATGGCCCCTGTAATCACAGTGCTCCATGACCCCTTTCATCACAATCCTCCATGACCACTGTCATCACAATGCCCCATGAACCCTGTCATCACAATTCTCCATGGCCCCTGTCATTACAATGCTCCATGACCACTGTCATCACAATGTTCCATGATCGCTGTAATCACAATGACCCATGAGATCTTTCCTCAGAAGGCTCCAGTACGCCTGTCTTAACAATGCTCCAATGCCCGTCTCATCACAATGCTCCATGATCCCTGTCAGCACAACTTTAAATGACAATTGTCATCACAATGCTCCATGACACCTGTCATCACAAAGTTGCCTGCCCATGTCATCAAAATGCTCCATGTCCCCTGTAATCACAATGTTCTATTACACCTGTCATCACAAAGTTCCCTGCCCATGTCATCACAATGCTCCATTACCAATGTAATCAAAATGTTCGCCTGCCCTTGTCATCAAAATGCTCCATCACCCCTTTAATCACAATGCTCCATGAACCCTGTCATCACAATGTTCCATGACAGTTGTTAACACAATGCTCCATGACCCCTGTAATCACAATGCTCCATGCCCTTGTCATCACAAAACTCCAGAACTCTTGTCATCATAATGATGAATGCCCATGTCATCACAAAGCTCCATGATACTTGTCATCACAATGCTCCATGGCCTTTGTCATCACAATGTTCCATGGCCCCTGTCATCACAGTGCTCCATGATACCTTTCGTCACAATTCTAGATGACCACTGTCATCACAATGCCCCAAGACACATGTCATCACAATTAGCCATGGCCCTTGTCATCACAATGCTCCATCATCCGTGTCATCACAATGGTCCAGGACACTTGTCATCACAATGATCCATGACCACTTACATCACAATGCTCCTTGACCCTGTCATTTTATTGCTCCATGGCCTATGCATTCACAATGCTCCATGGCACCTGTAATCACATTTCTCCATGATCCTTTTCATCACAATATTCTATGACCACTCTCATCACAATACCCCATGACGCCTATCATCATAATGCTCCAAGGCCCCTCTCATCACAATGCTCCATGAACCCTGTCATCACAATGTTCCATGACACTTGTCATCCCAGTGCTCCATGATCCTTGTCATCACAATATTCACTGCCCATGTAATCACAATGCTCCTGGTCCCCTGTAATCACAATGCTCCGTACCCTTTTCATCACAATGCTCCAGAACTCTTGTCATCATAATGCTCCATGCCCGTGTCATCACAATGCTCCATGACCACTTTCATCACAATGCTCCTTGACCCCTGTCATCACAATCCTCCATGGCCTATGTATTCACAATGCTACATGGCCCCTGTAATCACATTGCTCCATGATCCATTTCATCACAATGTTCTATGGCCACTGTCATCACAATGCCACATTACACCTGTCATCACAATGCTCCATGACCCCTGTCAGCCCAATGTTCCATGACAGATGTCATAAGTATCCTCCATGGTCCCTGTATTCACAATGCTCCATTCCCTTGTCAACGCAATGCTCCAGAACTCTGGTCATCATAATGCTCGAAGAACCTTGTCATCACAACGCTCCATGACCCGTATCATCACAATGGTCCAGGACACTTGTCATCACAATGATCCATGACCACTTACATCACAATGCTCCTTGACTCCTGTCATCACAATGCTCCATAGCGTATTCATTCGAAATGCTACATGGTCCCTATAATCACATTGCTCCATGATCCATTTCGTCACAATGCTCTATGAACACTGTCATCACAATGCCACATTACACCTGTCATCACAATGCTCCATGGCCCCTGTCAGCACAATGTTCCATGACAGATGTCATCACAATGCTTTAGAACTCTTGTCTTCATAGTCCTCCATGCCCGTTTCATCACAATGCTCCATGACACTTGTCATCACAATACTCCATGGCCTTTGTCATCACAATGTTCCATGGTCCCTGTCATCACAGTGCTTCATGCATGAATCCTTTCTTCATAATTCTAGATGACCACTGTCATCACAATTCGCCATGGCACCTGTCATCACAATGCTCCATGGCCTATGTATTCACAATTTTCCATGGCCCCTGAAATCACATTGCTCCATGATCCCTTTCATCACAATGCTGCATGCCCCCTGTCATCAAAATGCCCCGTGACACCTGTCATCACAATGCTCCATGGCCTTTATCATCACAATGCTCCATGACCCCTGTCATCACAATGCTCAATGACCCTTGTCATCACAATGCTCCATAGCCCCTGTAATCACAATGCTCCATGCCATTCTCATCACAATGCTCCAGACCTCTTGTCATCATAAGGCTCTATGCCCTTGTCCTCACAATGCTACATGACACGTGTCAGCACAATGTTCCTTGGCCTTTAACATCACAATGTTCCATGGCCCCTGTCATCCCAGTGCTCCAGTATAACTTTCATCACAATGCTAGATGACCACTGTCATCACAATGCCCAATGACACCTGTCATCATAATTCGCCATGGCCCTTGACATCACAATGCTCCATGAACCGTGTCATCACAAGATTCCAGGACACTTGTCATCACAATGATCCTTGACTTCTTTCATCACAATGCTCCATAACCACTGTCATCACAAAGTTCCATGGCCCCTGTAATCACATTGCTCCATGATCCCTTTCATCACAATGCTCCACGACCCTTCTCATCACAATGATCCCAGCCCTTGTCATCACAATGCTCCATGACCCTTCTCATCACAATGTTCCCTGCACTTTTCATCACAATGCTCCATGGACCCTGTAATCACAATGCTCCATGCCCTTGTCATCACAATTCTCCAGAACACTTGTAATCATAATGCCCCTTGCCCATGTCATCACAATGCTCTATGACACTTGTCATCAGAATCCTCCACGGCCTTTGTCATCAAAATGCTCCAAGTCCCCTTTCATCACCGTGTTCCATGATACCTTTCATCACACAGCTAGATTACCACTGTCATCACTATGCCCCATGACACCTGGCATCACAATTCTCCATTGCCCTTTTCATCATAATCCTCCATGAAACGAGTCATCACAATGCTCCATGATCCGAGTCATCACAAGGTTCCAGGACACTTAACATCACAATGATCCTTGACCACTTTCATCACAATGCTCCATGGCACCTGTTATCTCAATGTTCCATGGCCTATGTATTCACAATGCTCCATGGCCCCTGTAATCACGGTTTTCCATGACCCCTTTCATCACAATCCTCCTTGACCACTGTCATCACAACGCCCCATGAAGCCTGTCATCACGATGCTCCAAGGCCACTATCATCACAATGCTCCATGATCCCTGTCATCCTAATGTTCCCTGCCCATGTCATCACAGTGCTCCTTGTCCCTTTTAATCACAATGCCACATACCCTTGTCATCACAATGCTCCATGGCCCCTGTAAACACAATGCTCCAGGCCCTTGCCATTACAATACTCCAGAACTCTTTTCATCATAATGCTCCATGCCCGTGTCATCACAATGTTCCAGGACACTTGTCACCACAATGTTCCATGGCCTTTGTCATCACAATGCTCCATGGCCCCTCTAATCATAGTGCTCCATGATACCTTTCATCACAATTCTAGATGACCACTGTCATCACAATGCCCCTTGACACATGTCATCATAATTGGCCAGGGCCCTTGACATCACAATGCTTGATGAACCATGTCATCACAATGTTCATGGACAATTGTCATCACAATGCTCCATGACAACTTACATCACAATGCTCCTTGACCCTTGTCATTTCATTGCTCCATGGCCCCTGTAATCACATTGCTCCATGATCCCCTTCATCACAATGCTCCATGATCCCTGTCATCACAATGCTCGAAGACCCTTGACATCACAATGCTCCATGGTCCCTATAATCACAATGCTCCATGCGCTTGTCATCACAGTGCTCCAGAATTCTTGTCATCAAAATATTCCATGGCCTTTGTCATCACAATGCTCCATGACCCCTGTCATCACAATGTTCCGTGACTCTTGTCATCAAAATGCCTCATGATCCTTTTAATCACAATGCTCCATGACTCCTTTCATCACATGCTCCATGATACTTGTCATTACACTGCCCCATGACCTTTTTCATAACAATGCTCCATGATACCAGTCATCACAATGCTCCATGACCATTGTCGTCACAATGCTCCATGCCCCTTTCAACAAAATGCTCCATGACAACTGTTATCACAATGCTCCATGGCCTTTGTCATCACAATTATACATGGTCCCTGTAATCACAGTGCTCCATGACCCCTTTCATCACAATGCTCCATGACCACTGTCATCACAATGCCCCATGACCCCTGTCATTACAATGCTCCATGACCACTGTCATCACCATACCCCATGAACCCAGTCATCACAATGCTCCATAGCCCTTGTCATCACAATGCTCCATGATCCCTGTCATCACAATGTTCCATGACTCTTGTCATCAAAATGCCTCATGATCCTTTTAATCACAATGCTCCATGACTCCTTTCATCACTTGTTCCATGATACTTGTCATTGCACTGCCTTATGACCTTTTTCATAACAAGCTCCATGATACCAGTCATAACAATGCTCCATGACCATTGTTGTCACAATGCTCCATGCCCCTTTCAACACAATGCTCCATATCAAGTGTCATCAAAATGCTCCATGGCCTTTGTCATCACAATTATACATGGCCCCTGTAATCACAGTGCTCCATGACCCCTTTCATCACAATCCTCCATGACCACTGTCATCACAATGCCCCATGAACCCTGTCATCACAATTCTCCATGGCCCCTGTCATTACAATGCTCCATGACCACTGTCATCACAATGTTCCATGATCGCTGTAATCACAATGACCCATGAGATCTTTCCTCAGAAGGCTCCAGTACGCCTGTCTTAACAATGCTCCAATGCCCGTCTCATCACAATGCTCCATGATCCCTGTCAGCACAACTTTAAATGACAATTGTCATCACAATGCTCCATGACACCTGTCATCACAAAGTTGCCTGCCCATGTCATCAAAATGCTCCATGTCCCCTGTAATCACAATGTTCTATTACACCTGTCATCACAAAGTTCCCTGCCCATGTCATCACAATGCTCCATTACCAATGTAATCAAAATGTTCGCCTGCCCTTGTCATCAAAATGCTCCATCACCCCTTTAATCACAATGCTCCATGAACCCTGTCATCACAATGTTCCATGACAGTTGTTAACACAATGCTCCATGACCCCTGTAATCACAATGCTCCATGCCCTTGTCATCACAAAACTCCAGAACTCTTGTCATCATAATGATGAATGCCCATGTCATCACAAAGCTCCATGATACTTGTCATCACAATGCTCCATGGCCTTTGTCATCACAATGTTCCATGGCCCCTGTCATCACAGTGCTCCATGATACCTTTCGTCACAATTCTAGATGACCACTGTCATCACAATGCCCCAAGACACATGTCATCACAATTAGCCATGGCCCTTGTCATCACAATGCTCCATCATCCGTGTCATCACAATGGTCCAGGACACTTGTCATCACAATGATCCATGACCACTTACATCACAATGCTCCTTGACCCTGTCATTTTATTGCTCCATGGCCTATGCATTCACAATGCTCCATGGCACCTGTAATCACATTTCTCCATGATCCTTTTCATCACAATATTCTATGACCACTCTCATCACAATACCCCATGACGCCTATCATCATAATGCTCCAAGGCCCCTCTCATCACAATGCTCCATGAACCCTGTCATCACAATGTTCCATGACACTTGTCATCCCAGTGCTCCATGATCCTTGTCATCACAATATTCACTGCCCATGTAATCACAATGCTCCTGGTCCCCTGTAATCACAATGCTCCGTACCCTTTTCATCACAATGCTCCAGAACTCTTGTCATCATAATGCTCCATGCCCGTGTCATCACAATGCTCCATGACCACTTTCATCACAATGCTCCTTGACCCCTGTCATCACAATCCTCCATGGCCTATGTATTCACAATGCTACATGGCCCCTGTAATCACATTGCTCCATGATCCATTTCATCACAATGTTCTATGGCCACTGTCATCACAATGCCACATTACACCTGTCATCACAATGCTCCATGACCCCTGTCAGCCCAATGTTCCATGACAGATGTCATAAGTATCCTCCATGGTCCCTGTATTCACAATGCTCCATTCCCTTGTCAACGCAATGCTCCAGAACTCTGGTCATCATAATGCTCGAAGAACCTTGTCATCACAACGCTCCATGACCCGTATCATCACAATGGTCCAGGACACTTGTCATCACAATGATCCATGACCACTTACATCACAATGCTCCTTGACTCCTGTCATCACAATGCTCCATAGCGTATTCATTCGAAATGCTACATGGTCCCTATAATCACATTGCTCCATGATCCATTTCGTCACAATGCTCTATGAACACTGTCATCACAATGCCACATTACACCTGTCATCACAATGCTCCATGGCCCCTGTCAGCACAATGTTCCATGACAGATGTCATCACAATGCTTTAGAACTCTTGTCTTCATAGTCCTCCATGCCCGTTTCATCACAATGCTCCATGACACTTGTCATCACAATACTCCATGGCCTTTGTCATCACAATGTTCCATGGTCCCTGTCATCACAATGCTTCATGCATGAATCCTTTCTTCATAATTCTAGATGACCACTGTCATCACAATTCGCCATGGCACCTGTCATCACAATGCTCCATGGCCTATGTATTCACAATTTTCCATGGCCCCTGAAATCACATTGCTCCATGATCCCTTTCATCACAATGCTGCATGCCCCCTGTCATCAAAATGCCCCGTGACACCTGTCATCACAATGCTCCATGGCCTTTATCATCACAATGCTCCATGACCCCTGTCATCACAATGCTCAATGACCCTTGTCATCACAATGCTCCATAGCCCCTGTAATCACAATGCTCCATGCCATTCTCATCACAATGCTCCAGACCTCTTGTCATCATAAGGCTCTATGCCCTTGTCCTCACAATGCTACATGACACGTGTCAGCACAATGTTCCTTGGCCTTTAACATCACAATGTTCCATGGCCCCTGTCATCCCAGTGCTCCAGTATAACTTTCATCACAATGCTAGATGACCACTGTCATCACAATGCCCAATGACACCTGTCATCATAATTCGCCATGGCCCTTGACATCACAATGCTCCATGAACCGTGTCATCACAAGATTCCAGGACACTTGTCATCACAATGATCCTTGACTTCTTTCATCACAATGCTCCATAACCACTGTCATCACAAAGTTCCATGGCCCCTGTAATCACATTGCTCCATGATCCCTTTCATCACAATGCTCCACGACCCTTCTCATCACAATGATCCCAGCCCTTGTCATCACAATGCTCCATGACCCTTCTCATCACAATGTTCCCTGCACTTTTCATCACAATGCTCCATGGACCCTGTAATCACAATGCTCCATGCCCTTGTCATCACAATTCTCCAGAACACTTGTAATCATAATGCCCCTTGCCCATGTCATCACAATGCTCTATGACACTTGTCATCAGAATCCTCCACGGCCTTTGTCATCAAAATGCTCCAAGTCCCCTTTCATCACCGTGTTCCATGATACCTTTCATCACACAGCTAGATTACCACTGTCATCACTATGCCCCATGACACCTGGCATCACAATTCTCCATTGCCCTTTTCATCATAATCCTCCATGAAACGAGTCATCACAATGCTCCATGATCCGAGTCATCACAAGGTTCCAGGACACTTAACATCACAATGATCCTTGACCACTTTCATCACAATGCTCCATGGCACCTGTTATCTCAATGCTCCATGGCCTATGTATTCACAATGCTCCATGGCCCCTGTAATCACGGTTTTCCATGACCCCTTTCATCACAATCCTCCTTGACCACTGTCATCACAACGCCCCATGAAGCCTGTCATCACGATGCTCCAAGGCCACTATCATCACAATGCTCCATGATCCCTGTCATCCTAATGTTCCCTGCCCATGTCATCACAGTGCTCCTTGTCCCTTTTAATCACAATGCCACATACCCTTGTCATCACAATGCTCCATGGCCCCTGTAAACACAATGCTCCAGGCCCTTGCCATTACAATACTCCAGAACTCTTTTCATCATAATGCTCCATGCCCGTGTCATCACAATGTTCCAGGACACTTGTCACCACAATGTTCCATGGCCTTTGTCATCACAATGCTCCATGGCCCCTCTAATCATAGTGCTCCATGATACCTTTCATCACAATTCTAGATGACCACTGTCATCACAATGCCCCTTGACACATGTCATCATAATTGGCCAGGGCCCTTGACATCACAATGCTTGATGAACCATGTCATCACAATGTTCATGGACAATTGTCATCACAATGCTCCATGACAACTTACATCACAATGCTCCTTGACCCTTGTCATTTCATTGCTCCATGGCCCCTGTAATCACATTGCTCCATGATCCCCTTCATCACAATGCTCCATGATCCCTGTCATCACAATGCTCGAAGACCCTTGACATCACAATGCTCCATGGTCCCTATAATCACAATGCTCCATGCGCTTGTCATCACAGTGCTCCAGAATTCTTGTCATCAAAATATTCCATGGCCTTTGTCATCACAATGCTCCATGACCCCTGTCATCACAATGTTCCGTGACTCTTGTCATCAAAATGCCTCATGATCCTTTTAATCACAATGCTCCATGACTCCTTTCATCACATGCTCCATGATACTTGTCATTACACTGCCCCATGACCTTTTTCATAACAATGCTCCATGATACCAGTCATCACAATGCTCCATGACCATTGTCGTCACAATGCTCCATGCCCCTTTCAACAAAATGCTCCATGACAACTGTTATCACAATGCTCCATGGCCTTTGTCATCACAATTATACATGGTCCCTGTAATCACAGTGCTCCATGACCCCTTTCATCACAATGCTCCATGACCACTGTCATCACAATGCCCCATGACCCCTGTCATTACAATGCTCCATGACCACTGTCATCACCATACCCCATGAACCCAGTCATCACAATGCTCCATAGCCCTTGTCATCACAATGCTCCATGATCCCTGTCATCACAATGTTCCATGACTCTTGTCATCAAAATGCCTCATGATCCTTTTAATCACAATGCTCCATGACTCCTTTCATCACTTGTTCCATGATACTTGTCATTGCACTGCCTTATGACCTTTTTCATAACAAGCTCCATGATACCAGTCATAACAATGCTCCATGACCATTGTTGTCACAATGCTCCATGCCCCTTTCAACACAATGCTCCATATCAAGTGTCATCAAAATGCTCCATGGCCTTTGTCATCACAATTATACATGGCCCCTGTAATCACAGTGCTCCATGACCCCTTTCATCACAATCCTCCATGACCACTGTCATCACAATGCCCCATGAACCCTGTCATCACAATTCTCCATGGCCCCTGTCATTACAATGCTCCATGACCACTGTCATCACAATGTTCCATGATCGCTGTAATCACAATGACCCATGAGATCTTTCCTCAGAAGGCTCCAGTACGCCTGTCTTAACAATGCTCCAATGCCCGTCTCATCACAATGCTCCATGATCCCTGTCAGCACAACTTTAAATGACAATTGTCATCACAATGCTCCATGACACCTGTCATCACAAAGTTGCCTGCCCATGTCATCAAAATGCTCCATGTCCCCTGTAATCACAATGTTCTATTACACCTGTCATCACAAAGTTCCCTGCCCATGTCATCACAATGCTCCATTACCAATGTAATCAAAATGTTCGCCTGGCCTTGTCATCAAAATGCTCCATCACCCCTTTAATCACAATGCTCCATGAACCCTGTCATCACAATGTTCCATGACAGTTGTTAACACAATGCTCCATGACCCCTGTAATCACAATGCTCCATGCCCTTGTCATCACAAAACTCCAGAACTCTTGTCATCATAATGATGAATGCCCATGTCATCACAAAGCTCCATGATACTTGTCATCACAATGCTCCATGGCCTTTGTCATCACAATGTTCCATGGCCCCTGTCATCACAGTGCTCCATGATACCTTTCGTCACAATTCTAGATGACCACTGTCATCACAATGCCCCAAGACACATGTCATCACAATTAGCCATGGCCCTTGTCATCACAATGCTCCATCATCCGTGTCATCACAATGGTCCAGGACACTTGTCATCACAATGATCCATGACCACTTACATCACAATGCTCCTTGACCCTGTCATTTTATTGCTCCATGGCCTATGCATTCACAATGCTCCATGGCACCTGTAATCACATTTCTCCATGATCCTTTTCATCACAATATTCTATGACCACTCTCATCACAATACCCCATGACGCCTATCATCATAATGCTCCAAGGCCCCTCTCATCACAATGCTCCATGAACCCTGTCATCACAATGTTCCATGACACTTGTCATCCCAGTGCTCCATGATCCTTGTCATCACAATATTCACTGCCCATGTAATCACAATGCTCCTGGTCCCCTGTAATCACAATGCTCCGTACCCTTTTCATCACAATGCTCCAGAACTCTTGTCATCATAATGCTCCATGCCCGTGTCATCACAATGCTCCATGACCACTTTCATCACAATGCTCCTTGACCCCTGTCATCACAATCCTCCATGGCCTATGTATTCACAATGCTACATGGCCCCTGTAATCACATTGCTCCATGATCCATTTCATCACAATGTTCTATGGCCACTGTCATCACAATGCCACATTACACCTGTCATCACAATGCTCCATGACCCCTGTCAGCCCAATGTTCCATGACAGATGTCATAAGTATCCTCCATGGTCCCTGTATTCACAATGCTCCATTCCCTTGTCAACGCAATGCTCCAGAACTCTGGTCATCATAATGCTCGAAGAACCTTGTCATCACAACGCTCCATGACCCGTATCATCACAATGGTCCAGGACACTTGTCATCACAATGATCCATGACCACTTACATCACAATGCTCCTTGACTCCTGTCATCACAATGCTCCATAGCGTATTCATTCGAAATGCTACATGGTCCCTATAATCACATTGCTCCATGATCCATTTCGTCACAATGCTCTATGAACACTGTCATCACAATGCCACATTACACCTGTCATCACAATGCTCCATGGCCCCTGTCAGCACAATGTTCCATGACAGATGTCATCACAATGCTTTAGAACTCTTGTCTTCATAGTCCTCCATGCCCGTTTCATCACAATGCTCCATGACACTTGTCATCACAATACTCCATGGCCTTTGTCATCACAATGTTCCATGGTCCCTGTCATCACAGTGCTTCATGCATGAATCCTTTCTTCATAATTCTAGATGACCACTGTCATCACAATTCGCCATGGCACCTGTCATCACAATGCTCCATGGCCTATGTATTCACAATTTTCCATGGCCCCTGAAATCACATTGCTCCATGATCCCTTTCATCACAATGCTGCATGCCCCCTGTCATCAAAATGCCCCGTGACACCTGTCATCACAATGCTCCATGGCCTTTATCATCACAATGCTCCATGACCCCTGTCATCACAATGCTCAATGACCCTTGTCATCACAATGCTCCATAGCCCCTGTAATCACAATGCTCCATGCCATTCTCATCACAATGCTCCAGACCTCTTGTCATCATAAGGCTCTATGCCCTTGTCCTCACAATGCTACATGACACGTGTCAGCACAATGTTCCTTGGCCTTTAACATCACAATGTTCCATGGCCCCTGTCATCCCAGTGCTCCAGTATAACTTTCATCACAATGCTAGATGACCACTGTCATCACAATGCCCAATGACACCTGTCATCATAATTCGCCATGGCCCTTGACATCACAATGCTCCATGAACCGTGTCATCACAAGATTCCAGGACACTTGTCATCACAATGATCCTTGACTTCTTTCATCACAATGCTCCATAACCACTGTCATCACAAAGTTCCATGGCCCCTGTAATCACATTGCTCCATGATCCCTTTCATCACAATGCTCCACGACCCTTCTCATCACAATGATCCCAGCCCTTGTCATCACAATGCTCCATGACCCTTCTCATCACAATGTTCCCTGCACTTTTCATCACAATGCTCCATGGACCCTGTAATCACAATGCTCCATGCCCTTGTCATCACAATTCTCCAGAACACTTGTAATCATAATGCCCCTTGCCCATGTCATCACAATGCTCTATGACACTTGTCATCAGAATCCTCCACGGCCTTTGTCATCAAAATGCTCCAAGTCCCCTTTCATCACCGTGTTCCATGATACCTTTCATCACACAGCTAGATTACCACTGTCATCACTATGCCCCATGACACCTGGCATCACAATTCTCCATTGCCCTTTTCATCATAATCCTCCATGAAACGAGTCATCACAATGCTCCATGATCCGAGTCATCACAAGGTTCCAGGACACTTAACATCACAATGATCCTTGACCACTTTCATCACAATGCTCCATGGCACCTGTTATCTCAATGCTCCATGGCCTATGTATTCACAATGCTCCATGGCCCCTGTAATCACGGTTTTCCATGACCCCTTTCATCACAATCCTCCTTGACCACTGTCATCACAACGCCCCATGAAGCCTGTCATCACGATGCTCCAAGGCCACTATCATCACAATGCTCCATGATCCCTGTCATCCTAATGTTCCCTGCCCATGTCATCACAGTGCTCCTTGTCCCTTTTAATCACAATGCCACATACCCTTGTCATCACAATGCTCCATGGCCCCTGTAAACACAATGCTCCAGGCCCTTGCCATTACAATACTCCAGAACTCTTTTCATCATAATGCTCCATGCCCGTGTCATCACAATGTTCCAGGACACTTGTCACCACAATGTTCCATGGCCTTTGTCATCACAATGCTCCATGGCCCCTCTAATCATAGTGCTCCATGATACCTTTCATCACAATTCTAGATGACCACTGTCATCACAATGCCCCTTGACACATGTCATCATAATTGGCCAGGGCCCTTGACATCACAATGCTTGATGAACCATGTCATCACAATGTTCATGGACAATTGTCATCACAATGCTCCATGACAACTTACATCACAATGCTCCTTGACCCTTGTCATTTCATTGCTCCATGGCCCCTGTAATCACATTGCTCCATGATCCCCTTCATCACAATGCTCCATGATCCCTGTCATCACAATGCTCGAAGACCCTTGACATCACAATGCTCCATGGTCCCTATAATCACAATGCTCCATGCGCTTGTCATCACAGTGCTCCAGAATTCTTGTCATCAAAATATTCCATGGCCTTTGTCATCACAATGCTCCATGACCCCTGTCATCACAATGTTCCGTGACTCTTGTCATCAAAATGCCTCATGATCCTTTTAATCACAATGCTCCATGACTCCTTTCATCACATGCTCCATGATACTTGTCATTACACTGCCCCATGACCTTTTTCATAACAATGCTCCATGATACCAGTCATCACAATGCTCCATGACCATTGTCGTCACAATGCTCCATGCCCCTTTCAACAAAATGCTCCATGACAACTGTTATCACAATGCTCCATGGCCTTTGTCATCACAATTATACATGGTCCCTGTAATCACAGTGCTCCATGACCCCTTTCATCACAATGCTCCATGACCACTGTCATCACAATGCCCCATGACCCCTGTCATTACAATGCTCCATGACCACTGTCATCACCATACCCCATGAACCCAGTCATCACAATGCTCCATAGCCCTTGTCATCACAATGCTCCATGATCCCTGTCATCACAATGTTCCATGACTCTTGTCATCAAAATGCCTCATGATCCTTTTAATCACAATGCTCCATGACTCCTTTCATCACTTGTTCCATGATACTTGTCATTGCACTGCCTTATGACCTTTTTCATAACAAGCTCCATGATACCAGTCATAACAATGCTCCATGACCATTGTTGTCACAATGCTCCATGCCCCTTTCAACACAATGCTCCATATCAAGTGTCATCAAAATGCTCCATGGCCTTTGTCATCACAATTATACATGGCCCCTGTAATCACAGTGCTCCATGACCCCTTTCATCACAATCCTCCATGACCACTGTCATCACAATGCCCCATGAACCCTGTCATCACAATTCTCCATGGCCCCTGTCATTACAATGCTCCATGACCACTGTCATCACAATGTTCCATGATCGCTGTAATCACAATGACCCATGAGATCTTTCCTCAGAAGGCTCCAGTACGCCTGTCTTAACAATGCTCCAATGCCCGTCTCATCACAATGCTCCATGATCCCTGTCAGCACAACTTTAAATGACAATTGTCATCACAATGCTCCATGACACCTGTCATCACAAAGTTGCCTGCCCATGTCATCAAAATGCTCCATGTCCCCTGTAATCACAATGTTCTATTACACCTGTCATCACAAAGTTCCCTGCCCATGTCATCACAATGCTCCATTACCAATGTAATCAAAATGTTCGCCTGCCCTTGTCATCAAAATGCTCCATCACCCCTTTAATCACAATGCTCCATGAACCCTGTCATCACAATGTTCCATGACAGTTGTTAACACAATGCTCCATGACCCCTGTAATCACAATGCTCCATGCCCTTGTCATCACAAAACTCCAGAACTCTTGTCATCATAATGATGAATGCCCATGTCATCACAAAGCTCCATGATACTTGTCATCACAATGCTCCATGGCCTTTGTCATCACAATGTTCCATGGCCCCTGTCATCACAGTGCTCCATGATACCTTTCGTCACAATTCTAGATGACCACTGTCATCACAATGCCCCAAGACACATGTCATCACAATTAGCCATGGCCCTTGTCATCACAATGCTCCATCATCCGTGTCATCACAATGGTCCAGGACACTTGTCATCACAATGATCCATGACCACTTACATCACAATGCTCCTTGACCCTGTCATTTTATTGCTCCATGGCCTATGCATTCACAATGCTCCATGGCACCTGTAATCACATTTCTCCATGATCCTTTTCATCACAATATTCTATGACCACTCTCATCACAATACCCCATGACGCCTATCATCATAATGCTCCAAGGCCCCTCTCATCACAATGCTCCATGAACCCTGTCATCACAATGTTCCATGACACTTGTCATCCCAGTGCTCCATGATCCTTGTCATCACAATATTCACTGCCCATGTAATCACAATGCTCCTGGTCCCCTGTAATCACAATGCTCCGTACCCTTTTCATCACAATGCTCCAGAACTCTTGTCATCATAATGCTCCATGCCCGTGTCATCACAATGCTCCATGACCACTTTCATCACAATGCTCCTTGACCCCTGTCATCACAATCCTCCATGGCCTATGTATTCACAATGCTACATGGCCCCTGTAATCACATTGCTCCATGATCCATTTCATCACAATGTTCTATGGCCACTGTCATCACAATGCCACATTACACCTGTCATCACAATGCTCCATGACCCCTGTCAGCCCAATGTTCCATGACAGATGTCATAAGTATCCTCCATGGTCCCTGTATTCACAATGCTCCATTCCCTTGTCAACGCAATGCTCCAGAACTCTGGTCATCATAATGCTCGAAGAACCTTGTCATCACAACGCTCCATGACCCGTATCATCACAATGGTCCAGGACACTTGTCATCACAATGATCCATGACCACTTACATCACAATGCTCCTTGACTCCTGTCATCACAATGCTCCATAGCGTATTCATTCGAAATGCTACATGGTCCCTATAATCACATTGCTCCATGATCCATTTCGTCACAATGCTCTATGAACACTGTCATCACAATGCCACATTACACCTGTCATCACAATGCTCCATGGCCCCTGTCAGCACAATGTTCCATGACAGATGTCATCACAATGCTTTAGAACTCTTGTCTTCATAATCCTCCATGCCCGTTTCATCACAATGCTCCATGACACTTGTCATCACAATACTCCATGGCCTTTGTCATCACAATGTTCCATGGTCCCTGTCATCACAGTGCTCCATGAATCCTTTCTTCATAATTCTAGATGACCACTGTCATCACAATTCGCCATGGCACCTGTCATCACAATGCTCCATGGCCTATGTATTCACAATTTTCCATGGCCCCTGAAATCACATTGCTCCATGATCCCTTTCATCACAATGCTGCATGCCCCCTGTCATCAAAATGCCCCGTGACACCTGTCATCACAATGCTCCATGGCCTTTATCATCACAATGCTCCATGACCCCTGTCATCACAATGCTCAATGACCCTTGTCATCACAATGCTCCATAGCCCCTGTAATCACAATGCTCCATGCCATTCTCATCACAATGCTCCAGACCTCTTGTCATCATAAGGCTCTATGCCCTTGTCCTCACAATGCTACATGACACGTGTCAGCACAATGTTCCTTGGCCTTTAACATCACAATGTTCCATGGCCCCTGTCATCCCAGTGCTCCAGTATAACTTTCATCACAATGCTAGATGACCACTGTCATCACAATGCCCAATGACACCTGTCATCATAATTCGCCATGGCCCTTGACATCACAATGCTCCATGAACCGTGTCATCACAAGATTCCAGGACACTTGTCATCACAATGATCCTTGACTTCTTTCATCACAATGCTCCATAACCACTGTCATCACAAAGTTCCATGGCCCCTGTAATCACATTGCTCCATGATCCCTTTCATCACAATGCTCCACGACCCTTCTCATCACAATGATCCCAGCCCTTGTCATCACAATGCTCCATGACCCTTCTCATCACAATGTTCCCTGCACTTTTCATCACAATGCTCCATGGACCCTGTAATCACAATGCTCCATGCCCTTGTCATCACAATTCTCCAGAACACTTGTAATCATAATGCCCCTTGCCCATGTCATCACAATGCTCTATGACACTTGTCATCAGAATCCTCCACGGCCTTTGTCATCAAAATGCTCCAAGTCCCCTTTCATCACCGTGTTCCATGATACCTTTCATCACACAGCTAGATTACCACTGTCATCACTATGCCCCATGACACCTGGCATCACAATTCTCCATTGCCCTTTTCATCATAATCCTCCATGAAACGAGTCATCACAATGCTCCATGATCCGAGTCATCACAAGGTTCCAGGACACTTAACATCACAATGATCCTTGACCACTTTCATCACAATGCTCCATGGCACCTGTTATCTCAATGCTCCATGGCCTATGTATTCACAATGCTCCATGGCCCCTGTAATCACGGTTTTCCATGACCCCTTTCATCACAATCCTCCTTGACCACTGTCATCACAACGCCCCATGAAGCCTGTCATCACGATGCTCCAAGGCCACTATCATCACAATGCTCCATGATCCCTGTCATCCTAATGTTCCCTGCCCATGTCATCACAGTGCTCCTTGTCCCTTTTAATCACAATGCCACATACCCTTGTCATCACAATGCTCCATGGCCCCTCTAAACACAATGCTCCAGGCCCTTGCCATTACAATACTCCAGAACTCTTTTCATCATAATGCTCCATGCCCGTGTCATCACAATGTTCCAGGACACTTGTCACCACAATGTTCCATGGCCTTTGTCATCACAATGCTCCATGGCCCCTCTAATCATAGTGCTCCATGATACCTTTCATCACAATTCTAGATGACCACTGTCATCACAATGCCCCTTGACACATGTCATCATAATTGGCCAGGGCCCTTGACATCACAATGCTTGATGAACCATGTCATCACAATGTTCATGGACAATTGTCATCACAATGCTCCATGACAACTTACATCACAATGCTCCTTGACCCTTGTCATTTCATTGCTCCATGGCCCCTGTAATCACATTGCTCCATGATCCCCTTCATCACAATGCTCCATGATCCCTGTCATCACAATGCTCGAAGACCCTTGACATCACAATGCTCCATGGTCCCTATAATCACAATGCTCCATGCGCTTGTCATCACAGTGCTCCAGAATTCTTGTCATCAAAATATTCCATGGCCTTTGTCATCACAATGCTCCATGACCCCTGTCATCACAATGTTCCGTGACTCTTGTCATCAAAATGCCTCATGATCCTTTTAATCACAATGCTCCATGACTCCTTTCATCACATGCTCCATGATACTTGTCATTACACTGCCCCATGACCTTTTTCATAACAATGCTCCATGATACCAGTCATCACAATGCTCCATGACCATTGTCGTCACAATGCTCCATGCCCCTTTCAACAAAATGCTCCATGACAACTGTTATCACAATGCTCCATGGCCTTTGTCATCACAATTATACATGGTCCCTGTAATCACAGTGCTCCATGACCCCTTTCATCACAATGCTCCATGACCACTGTCATCACAATGCCCCATGACCCCTGTCATTACAATGCTCCATGACCACTGTCATCACCATACCCCATGAACCCAGTCATCACAATGCTCCATAGCCCTTGTCATCACAATGCTCCATGATCCCTGTCATCACAATGTTCCATGACTCTTGTCATCAAAATGCCTCATGATCCTTTTAATCACAATGCTCCATGACTCCTTTCATCACTTGTTCCATGATACTTGTCATTGCACTGCCTTATGACCTTTTTCATAACAAGCTCCATGATACCAGTCATAACAATGCTCCATGACCATTGTTGTCACAATGCTCCATGCCCCTTTCAACACAATGCTCCATATCAAGTGTCATCAAAATGCTCCATGGCCTTTGTCATCACAATTATACATGGCCCCTGTAATCACAGTGCTCCATGACCCCTTTCATCACAATCCTCCATGACCACTGTCATCACAATGCCCCATGAACCCTGTCATCACAATTCTCCATGGCCCCTGTCATTACAATGCTCCATGACCACTGTCATCACAATGTTCCATGATCGCTGTAATCACAATGACCCATGAGATCTTTCCTCAGAAGGCTCCAGTACGCCTGTCTTAACAATGCTCCAATGCCCGTCTCATCACAATGCTCCATGATCCCTGTCAGCACAACTTTAAATGACAATTGTCATCACAATGCTCCATGACACCTGTCATCACAAAGTTGCCTGCCCATGTCATCAAAATGCTCCATGTCCCCTGTAATCACAATGTTCTATTACACCTGTCATCACAAAGTTCCCTGCCCATGTCATCACAATGCTCCATTACCAATGTAATCAAAATGTTCGCCTGGCCTTGTCATCAAAATGCTCCATCACCCCTTTAATCACAATGCTCCATGAACCCTGTCATCACAATGTTCCATGACAGTTGTTAACACAATGCTCCATGACCCCTGTAATCACAATGCTCCATGCCCTTGTCATCACAAAACTCCAGAACTCTTGTCATCATAATGATGAATGCCCATGTCATCACAAAGCTCCATGATACTTGTCATCACAATGCTCCATGGCCTTTGTCATCACAATGTTCCATGGCCCCTGTCATCACAGTGCTCCATGATACCTTTCGTCACAATTCTAGATGACCACTGTCATCACAATGCCCCAAGACACATGTCATCACAATTAGCCATGGCCCTTGTCATCACAATGCTCCATCATCCGTGTCATCACAATGGTCCAGGACACTTGTCATCACAATGATCCATGACCACTTACATCACAATGCTCCTTGACCCTGTCATTTTATTGCTCCATGGCCTATGCATTCACAATGCTCCATGGCACCTGTAATCACATTTCTCCATGATCCTTTTCATCACAATATTCTATGACCACTCTCATCACAATACCCCATGACGCCTATCATCATAATGCTCCAAGGCCCCTCTCATCACAATGCTCCATGAACCCTGTCATCACAATGTTCCATGACACTTGTCATCCCAGTGCTCCATGATCCTTGTCATCACAATATTCACTGCCCATGTAATCACAATGCTCCTGGTCCCCTGTAATCACAATGCTCCGTACCCTTTTCATCACAATGCTCCAGAACTCTTGTCATCATAATGCTCCATGCCCGTGTCATCACAATGCTCCATGACCACTTTCATCACAATGCTCCTTGACCCCTGTCATCACAATCCTCCATGGCCTATGTATTCACAATGCTACATGGCCCCTGTAATCACATTGCTCCATGATCCATTTCATCACAATGTTCTATGGCCACTGTCATCACAATGCCACATTACACCTGTCATCACAATGCTCCATGACCCCTGTCAGCCCAATGTTCCATGACAGATGTCATAAGTATCCTCCATGGTCCCTGTATTCACAATGCTCCATTCCCTTGTCAACGCAATGCTCCAGAACTCTGGTCATCATAATGCTCGAAGAACCTTGTCATCACAACGCTCCATGACCCGTATCATCACAATGGTCCAGGACACTTGTCATCACAATGATCCATGACCACTTACATCACAATGCTCCTTGACTCCTGTCATCACAATGCTCCATAGCGTATTCATTCGAAATGCTACATGGTCCCTATAATCACATTGCTCCATGATCCATTTCGTCACAATGCTCTATGAACACTGTCATCACAATGCCACATTACACCTGTCATCACAATGCTCCATGGCCCCTGTCAGCACAATGTTCCATGACAGATGTCATCACAATGCTTTAGAACTCTTGTCTTCATAATCCTCCATGCCCGTTTCATCACAATGCTCCATGACACTTGTCATCACAATACTCCATGGCCTTTGTCATCACAATGTTCCATGGTCCCTGTCATCACAGTGCTCCATGAATCCTTTCTTCATAATTCTAGATGACCACTGTCATCACAATTCGCCATGGCACCTGTCATCACAATGCTCCATGGCCTATGTATTCACAATTTTCCATGGCCCCTGAAATCACATTGCTCCATGATCCCTTTCATCACAATGCTGCATGCCCCCTGTCATCAAAATGCCCCGTGACACCTGTCATCACAATGCTCCATGGCCTTTATCATCACAATGCTCCATGACCCCTGTCATCACAATGCTCAATGACCCTTGTCATCACAATGCTCCATAGCCCCTGTAATCACAATGCTCCATGCCATTCTCATCACAATGCTCCAGACCTCTTGTCATCATAAGGCTCTATGCCCTTGTCCTCACAATGCTACATGACACGTGTCAGCACAATGTTCCTTGGCCTTTAACATCACAATGTTCCATGGCCCCTGTCATCCCAGTGCTCCAGTATAACTTTCATCACAATGCTAGATGACCACTGTCATCACAATGCCCAATGACACCTGTCATCATAATTCGCCATGGCCCTTGACATCACAATGCTCCATGAACCGTGTCATCACAAGATTCCAGGACACTTGTCATCACAATGATCCTTGACTTCTTTCATCACAATGCTCCATAACCACTGTCATCACAAAGTTCCATGGCCCCTGTAATCACATTGCTCCATGATCCCTTTCATCACAATGCTCCACGACCCTTCTCATCACAATGATCCCAGCCCTTGTCATCACAATGCTCCATGACCCTTCTCATCACAATGTTCCCTGCACTTTTCATCACAATGCTCCATGGACCCTGTAATCACAATGCTCCATGCCCTTGTCATCACAATTCTCCAGAACACTTGTAATCATAATGCCCCTTGCCCATGTCATCACAATGCTCTATGACACTTGTCATCAGAATCCTCCACGGCCTTTGTCATCAAAATGCTCCAAGTCCCCTTTCATCACCGTGTTCCATGATACCTTTCATCACACAGCTAGATTACCACTGTCATCACTATGCCCCATGACACCTGGCATCACAATTCTCCATTGCCCTTTTCATCATAATCCTCCATGAAACGAGTCATCACAATGCTCCATGATCCGAGTCATCACAAGGTTCCAGGACACTTAACATCACAATGATCCTTGACCACTTTCATCACAATGCTCCATGGCACCTGTTATCTCAATGCTCCATGGCCTATGTATTCACAATGCTCCATGGCCCCTGTAATCACGGTTTTCCATGACCCCTTTCATCACAATCCTCCTTGACCACTGTCATCACAACGCCCCATGAAGCCTGTCATCACGATGCTCCAAGGCCACTATCATCACAATGCTCCATGATCCCTGTCATCCTAATGTTCCCTGCCCATGTCATCACAGTGCTCCTTGTCCCTTTTAATCACAATGCCACATACCCTTGTCATCACAATGCTCCATGGCCCCTGTAAACACAATGCTCCAGGCCCTTGCCATTACAATACTCCAGAACTCTTTTCATCATAATGCTCCATGCCCGTGTCATCACAATGTTCCAGGACACTTGTCACCACAATGTTCCATGGCCTTTGTCATCACAATGCTCCATGGCCCCTCTAATCATAGTGCTCCATGATACCTTTCATCACAATTCTAGATGACCACTGTCATCACAATGCCCCTTGACACATGTCATCATAATTGGCCAGGGCCCTTGACATCACAATGCTTGATGAACCATGTCATCACAATGTTCATGGACAATTGTCATCACAATGCTCCATGACAACTTACATCACAATGCTCCTTGACCCTTGTCATTTCATTGCTCCATGGCCCCTGTAATCACATTGCTCCATGATCCCCTTCATCACAATGCTCCATGATCCCTGTCATCACAATGCTCGAAGACCCTTGACATCACAATGCTCCATGGTCCCTATAATCACAATGCTCCATGCGCTTGTCATCACAGTGCTCCAGAATTCTTGTCATCAAAATATTCCATGGCCTTTGTCATCACAATGCTCCATGACCCCTGTCATCACAATGTTCCGTGACTCTTGTCATCAAAATGCCTCATGATCCTTTTAATCACAATGCTCCATGACTCCTTTCATCACATGCTCCATGATACTTGTCATTACACTGCCCCATGACCTTTTTCATAACAATGCTCCATGATACCAGTCATCACAATGCTCCATGACCATTGTCGTCACAATGCTCCATGCCCCTTTCAACAAAATGCTCCATGACAACTGTTATCACAATGCTCCATGGCCTTTGTCATCACAATTATACATGGTCCCTGTAATCACAGTGCTCCATGACCCCTTTCATCACAATGCTCCATGACCACTGTCATCACAATGCCCCATGACCCCTGTCATTACAATGCTCCATGACCACTGTCATCACCATACCCCATGAACCCAGTCATCACAATGCTCCATAGCCCTTGTCATCACAATGCTCCATGATCCCTGTCATCACAATGTTCCATGACTCTTGTCATCAAAATGCCTCATGATCCTTTTAATCACAATGCTCCATGACTCCTTTCATCACTTGTTCCATGATACTTGTCATTGCACTGCCTTATGACCTTTTTCATAACAAGCTCCATGATACCAGTCATAACAATGCTCCATGACCATTGTTGTCACAATGCTCCATGCCCCTTTCAACACAATGCTCCATATCAAGTGTCATCAAAATGCTCCATGGCCTTTGTCATCACAATTATACATGGCCCCTGTAATCACAGTGCTCCATGACCCCTTTCATCACAATCCTCCATGACCACTGTCATCACAATGCCCCATGAACCCTGTCATCACAATTCTCCATGGCCCCTGTCATTACAATGCTCCATGACCACTGTCATCACAATGTTCCATGATCGCTGTAATCACAATGACCCATGAGATCTTTCCTCAGAAGGCTCCAGTACGCCTGTCTTAACAATGCTCCAATGCCCGTCTCATCACAATGCTCCATGATCCCTGTCAGCACAACTTTAAATGACAATTGTCATCACAATGCTCCATGACACCTGTCATCACAAAGTTGCCTGCCCATGTCATCAAAATGCTCCATGTCCCCTGTAATCACAATGTTCTATTACACCTGTCATCACAAAGTTCCCTGCCCATGTCATCACAATGCTCCATTACCAATGTAATCAAAATGTTCGCCTGGCCTTGTCATCAAAATGCTCCATCACCCCTTTAATCACAATGCTCCATGAACCCTGTCATCACAATGTTCCATGACAGTTGTTAACACAATGCTCCATGACCCCTGTAATCACAATGCTCCATGCCCTTGTCATCACAAAACTCCAGAACTCTTGTCATCATAATGATGAATGCCCATGTCATCACAAAGCTCCATGATACTTGTCATCACAATGCTCCATGGCCTTTGTCATCACAATGTTCCATGGCCCCTGTCATCACAGTGCTCCATGATACCTTTCGTCACAATTCTAGATGACCACTGTCATCACAATGCCCCAAGACACATGTCATCACAATTAGCCATGGCCCTTGTCATCACAATGCTCCATCATCCGTGTCATCACAATGGTCCAGGACACTTGTCATCACAATGATCCATGACCACTTACATCACAATGCTCCTTGACCCTGTCATTTTATTGCTCCATGGCCTATGCATTCACAATGCTCCATGGCACCTGTAATCACATTTCTCCATGATCCTTTTCATCACAATATTCTATGACCACTCTCATCACAATACCCCATGACGCCTATCATCATAATGCTCCAAGGCCCCTCTCATCACAATGCTCCATGAACCCTGTCATCACAATGTTCCATGACACTTGTCATCCCAGTGCTCCATGATCCTTGTCATCACAATATTCACTGCCCATGTAATCACAATGCTCCTGGTCCCCTGTAATCACAATGCTCCGTACCCTTTTCATCACAATGCTCCAGAACTCTTGTCATCATAATGCTCCATGCCCGTGTCATCACAATGCTCCATGACCACTTTCATCACAATGCTCCTTGACCCCTGTCATCACAATCCTCCATGGCCTATGTATTCACAATGCTACATGGCCCCTGTAATCACATTGCTCCATGATCCATTTCATCACAATGTTCTATGGCCACTGTCATCACAATGCCACATTACACCTGTCATCACAATGCTCCATGACCCCTGTCAGCCCAATGTTCCATGACAGATGTCATAAGTATCCTCCATGGTCCCTGTATTCACAATGCTCCATTCCCTTGTCAACGCAATGCTCCAGAACTCTGGTCATCATAATGCTCGAAGAACCTTGTCATCACAACGCTCCATGACCCGTATCATCACAATGGTCCAGGACACTTGTCATCACAATGATCCATGACCACTTACATCACAATGCTCCTTGACTCCTGTCATCACAATGCTCCATAGCGTATTCATTCGAAATGCTACATGGTCCCTATAATCACATTGCTCCATGATCCATTTCGTCACAATGCTCTATGAACACTGTCATCACAATGCCACATTACACCTGTCATCACAATGCTCCATGGCCCCTGTCAGCACAATGTTCCATGACAGATGTCATCACAATGCTTTAGAACTCTTGTCTTCATAGTCCTCCATGCCCGTTTCATCACAATGCTCCATGACACTTGTCATCACAATACTCCATGGCCTTTGTCATCACAATGTTCCATGGTCCCTGTCATCACAGTGCTCCATGAATCCTTTCTTCATAATTCTAGATGACCACTGTCATCACAATTCGCCATGGCACCTGTCATCACAATGCTCCATGGCCTATGTATTCACAATTTTCCATGGCCCCTGAAATCACATTGCTCCATGATCCCTTTCATCACAATGCTGCATGCCCCCTGTCATCAAAATGCCCCGTGACACCTGTCATCACAATGCTCCATGGCCTTTATCATCACAATGCTCCATGACCCCTGTCATCACAATGCTCAATGACCCTTGTCATCACAATGCTCCATAGCCCCTGTAATCACAATGCTCCATGCCATTCTCATCACAATGCTCCAGACCTCTTGTCATCATAAGGCTCTATGCCCTTGTCCTCACAATGCTACATGACACGTGTCAGCACAATGTTCCTTGGCCTTTAACATCACAATGTTCCATGGCCCCTGTCATCCCAGTGCTCCAGTATAACTTTCATCACAATGCTAGATGACCACTGTCATCACAATGCCCAATGACACCTGTCATCATAATTCGCCATGGCCCTTGACATCACAATGCTCCATGAACCGTGTCATCACAAGATTCCAGGACACTTGTCATCACAATGATCCTTGACTTCTTTCATCACAATGCTCCATAACCACTGTCATCACAAAGTTCCATGGCCCCTGTAATCACATTGCTCCATGATCCCTTTCATCACAATGCTCCACGACCCTTCTCATCACAATGATCCCAGCCCTTGTCATCACAATGCTCCATGACCCTTCTCATCACAATGTTCCCTGCACTTTTCATCACAATGCTCCCTGGACCCTGTAATCACAATGCTCCATGCCCTTGTCATCACAATTCTCCAGAACACTTGTAATCATAATGCCCCTTGCCCATGTCATCACAATGCTCTATGACACTTGTCATCAGAATCCTCCACGGCCTTTGTCATCAAAATGCTCCAAGTCCCCTTTCATCACCGTGTTCCATGATACCTTTCATCACACAGCTAGATTACCACTGTCATCACTATGCCCCATGACACCTGGCATCACAATTCTCCATTGCCCTTTTCATCATAATCCTCCATGAAACGAGTCATCACAATGCTCCATGATCCGAGTCATCACAAGGTTCCAGGACACTTAACATCACAATGATCCTTGACCACTTTCATCACAATGCTCCATGGCACCTGTTATCTCAATGCTCCATGGCCTATGTATTCACAATGCTCCATGGCCCCTGTAATCACGGTTTTCCATGACCCCTTTCATCACAATCCTCCTTGACCACTGTCATCACAACGCCCCATGAAGCCTGTCATCACGATGCTCCAAGGCCACTATCATCACAATGCTCCATGATCCCTGTCATCCTAATGTTCCCTGCCCATGTCATCACAGTGCTCCTTGTCCCTTTTAATCACAATGCCACATACCCTTGTCATCACAATGCTCCATGGCCCCTGTAAACACAATGCTCCAGGCCCTTGCCATTACAATACTCCAGAACTCTTTTCATCATAATGCTCCATGCCCGTGTCATCACAATGTTCCAGGACACTTGTCACCACAATGTTCCATGGCCTTTGTCATCACAATGCTCCATGGCCCCTCTAATCATAGTGCTCCATGATACCTTTCATCACAATTCTAGATGACCACTGTCATCACAATGCCCCTTGACACATGTCATCATAATTGGCCAGGGCCCTTGACATCACAATGCTTGATGAACCATGTCATCACAATGTTCATGGACAATTGTCATCACAATGCTCCATGACAACTTACATCACAATGCTCCTTGACCCTTGTCATTTCATTGCTCCATGGCCCCTGTAATCACATTGCTCCATGATCCCCTTCATCACAATGCTCCATGATCCCTGTCATCACAATGCTCGAAGACCCTTGACATCACAATGCTCCATGGTCCCTATAATCACAATGCTCCATGCGCTTGTCATCACAGTGCTCCAGAATTCTTGTCATCAAAATATTCCATGGCCTTTGTCATCACAATGCTCCATGACCCCTGTCATCACAATGTTCCGTGACTCTTGTCATCAAAATGCCTCATGATCCTTTTAATCACAATGCTCCATGACTCCTTTCATCACATGCTCCATGATACTTGTCATTACACTGCCCCATGACCTTTTTCATAACAATGCTCCATGATACCAGTCATCACAATGCTCCATGACCATTGTCATCACAATGCTCCATGCCCCTTTCAACAAAATGCTCCATGACAACTGTTATCACAATGCTCCATGGCCTTTGTCATCACAATTATACATGGTCCCTGTAATCACAGTGCTCCATGACCCCTTTCATCACAATGCTCCATGACCACTGTCATCACAATGCCCCATGACCCCTGTCATTACAATGCTCCATGACCACTGTCATCACCATACCCCATGAACCCAGTCATCACAATGCTCCATAGCCCTTGTCATCACAATGCTCCATGATCCCTGTCATCACAATGTTCCATGACTCTTGTCATCAAAATGCCTCATGATCCTTTTAATCACAATGCTCCATGACTCCTTTCATCACTTGTTCCATGATACTTGTCATTGCACTGCCTTATGACCTTTTTCATAACAAGCTCCATGATACCAGTCATAACAATGCTCCATGACCATTGTTGTCACAATGCTCCATGCCCCTTTCAACACAATGCTCCATATCAAGTGTCATCAAAATGCTCCATGGCCTTTGTCATCACAATTATACATGGCCCCTGTAATCACAGTGCTCCATGACCCCTTTCATCACAATCCTCCATGACCACTGTCATCACAATGCCCCATGAACCCTGTCATCACAATTCTCCATGGCCCCTGTCATTACAATGCTCCATGACCACTGTCATCACAATGTTCCATGATCGCTGTAATCACAATGACCCATGAGATCTTTCCTCAGAAGGCTCCAGTACGCCTGTCTTAACAATGCTCCAATGCCCGTCTCATCACAATGCTCCATGATCCCTGTCAGCACAACTTTAAATGACAATTGTCATCACAATGCTCCATGACACCTGTCATCACAAAGTTGCCTGCCCATGTCATCAAAATGCTCCATGTCCCCTGTAATCACAATGTTCTATTACACCTGTCATCACAAAGTTCCCTGCCCATGTCATCACAATGCTCCATTACCAATGTAATCAAAATGTTCGCCTGCCCTTGTCATCAAAATGCTCCATCACCCCTTTAATCACAATGCTCCATGAACCCTGTCATCACAATGTTCCATGACAGTTGTTAACACAATGCTCCATGACCCCTGTAATCACAATGCTCCATGCCCTTGTCATCACAAAACTCCAGAACTCTTGTCATCATAATGATGAATGCCCATGTCATCACAAAGCTCCATGATACTTGTCATCACAATGCTCCATGGCCTTTGTCATCACAATGTTCCATGGCCCCTGTCATCACAGTGCTCCATGATACCTTTCGTCACAATTCTAGATGACCACTGTCATCACAATGCCCCAAGACACATGTCATCACAATTAGCCATGGCCCTTGTCATCACAATGCTCCATCATCCGTGTCATCACAATGGTCCAGGACACTTGTCATCACAATGATCCATGACCACTTACATCACAATGCTCCTTGACCCTGTCATTTTATTGCTCCATGGCCTATGCATTCACAATGCTCCATGGCACCTGTAATCACATTTCTCCATGATCCTTTTCATCACAATATTCTATGACCACTCTCATCACAATACCCCATGACGCCTATCATCATAATGCTCCAAGGCCCCTCTCATCACAATGCTCCATGAACCCTGTCATCACAATGTTCCATGACACTTGTCATCCCAGTGCTCCATGATCCTTGTCATCACAATATTCACTGCCCATGTAATCACAATGCTCCTGGTCCCCTGTAATCACAATGCTCCGTACCCTTTTCATCACAATGCTCCAGAACTCTTGTCATCATAATGCTCCATGCCCGTGTCATCACAATGCTCCATGACCACTTTCATCACAATGCTCCTTGACCCCTGTCATCACAATCCTCCATGGCCTATGTATTCACAATGCTACATGGCCCCTGTAATCACATTGCTCCATGATCCATTTCATCACAATGTTCTATGGCCACTGTCATCACAATGCCACATTACACCTGTCATCACAATGCTCCATGACCCCTGTCAGCCCAATGTTCCATGACAGATGTCATAAGTATCCTCCATGGTCCCTGTATTCACAATGCTCCATTCCCTTGTCAACGCAATGCTCCAGAACTCTGGTCATCATAATGCTCGAAGAACCTTGTCATCACAACGCTCCATGACCCGTATCATCACAATGGTCCAGGACACTTGTCATCACAATGATCCATGACCACTTACATCACAATGCTCCTTGACTCCTGTCATCACAATGCTCCATAGCGTATTCATTCGAAATGCTACATGGTCCCTATAATCACATTGCTCCATGATCCATTTCGTCACAATGCTCTATGAACACTGTCATCACAATGCCACATTACACCTGTCATCACAATGCTCCATGGCCCCTGTCAGCACAATGTTCCATGACAGATGTCATCACAATGCTTTAGAACTCTTGTCTTCATAGTCCTCCATGCCCGTTTCATCACAATGCTCCATGACACTTGTCATCACAATACTCCATGGCCTTTGTCATCACAATGTTCCATGGTCCCTGTCATCACAGTGCTCCATGAATCCTTTCTTCATAATTCTAGATGACCACTGTCATCACAATTCGCCATGGCACCTGTCATCACAATGCTCCATGGCCTATGTATTCACAATTTTCCATGGCCCCTGAAATCACATTGCTCCATGATCCCTTTCATCACAATGCTGCATGCCCCCTGTCATCAAAATGCCCCGTGACACCTGTCATCACAATGCTCCATGGCCTTTATCATCACAATGCTCCATGACCCCTGTCATCACAATGCTCAATGACCCTTGTCATCACAATGCTCCATAGCCCCTGTAATCACAATGCTCCATGCCATTCTCATCACAATGCTCCAGACCTCTTGTCATCATAAGGCTCTATGCCCTTGTCCTCACAATGCTACATGACACGTGTCAGCACAATGTTCCTTGGCCTTTAACATCACAATGTTCCATGGCCCCTGTCATCCCAGTGCTCCAGTATAACTTTCATCACAATGCTAGATGACCACTGTCATCACAATGCCCAATGACACCTGTCATCATAATTCGCCATGGCCCTTGACATCACAATGCTCCATGAACCGTGTCATCACAAGATTCCAGGACACTTGTCATCACAATGATCCTTGACTTCTTTCATCACAATGCTCCATAACCACTGTCATCACAAAGTTCCATGGCCCCTGTAATCACATTGCTCCATGATCCCTTTCATCACAATGCTCCACGACCCTTCTCATCACAATGATCCCAGCCCTTGTCATCACAATGCTCCATGACCCTTCTCATCACAATGTTCCCTGCACTTTTCATCACAATGCTCCCTGGACCCTGTAATCACAATGCTCCATGCCCTTGTCATCACAATTCTCCAGAACACTTGTAATCATAATGCCCCTTGCCCATGTCATCACAATGCTCTATGACACTTGTCATCAGAATCCTCCACGGCCTTTGTCATCAAAATGCTCCAAGTCCCCTTTCATCACCGTGTTCCATGATACCTTTCATCACACAGCTAGATTACCACTGTCATCACTATGCCCCATGACACCTGGCATCACAATTCTCCATTGCCCTTTTCATCATAATCCTCCATGAAACGAGTCATCACAATGCTCCATGATCCGAGTCATCACAAGGTTCCAGGACACTTAACATCACAATGATCCTTGACCACTTTCATCACAATGCTCCATGGCACCTGTTATCTCAATGCTCCATGGCCTATGTATTCACAATGCTCCATGGCCCCTGTAATCACGGTTTTCCATGACCCCTTTCATCACAATCCTCCTTGACCACTGTCATCACAACGCCCCATGAAGCCTGTCATCACGATGCTCCAAGGCCACTATCATCACAATGCTCCATGATCCCTGTCATCCTAATGTTCCCTGCCCATGTCATCACAGTGCTCCTTGTCCCTTTTAATCACAATGCCACATACCCTTGTCATCACAATGCTCCATGGCCCCTGTAAACACAATGCTCCAGGCCCTTGCCATTACAATACTCCAGAACTCTTTTCATCATAATGCTCCATGCCCGTGTCATCACAATGTTCCAGGACACTTGTCACCACAATGTTCCATGGCCTTTGTCATCACAATGCTCCATGGCCCCTCTAATCATAGTGCTCCATGATACCTTTCATCACAATTCTAGATGACCACTGTCATCACAATGCCCCTTGACACATGTCATCATAATTGGCCAGGGCCCTTGACATCACAATGCTTGATGAACCATGTCATCACAATGTTCATGGACAATTGTCATCACAATGCTCCATGACAACTTACATCACAATGCTCCTTGACCCTTGTCATTTCATTGCTCCATGGCCCCTGTAATCACATTGCTCCATGATCCCCTTCATCACAATGCTCCATGATCCCTGTCATCACAATGCTCGAAGACCCTTGACATCACAATGCTCCATGGACCCTGTAATCACAATGCTCCATGCGCTTGTCATCACAATTCTCCAGAACACTTGTAATCATAATGCCCTTTGCCCATGTCATCACAATGCTCTATGACACTTGTCATCAGAATCCTCCACGGCCTTTGTCATCAAAATGCTCCAAGTCCCCTTTCATCACCGTGTTCCATGATACCTTTCATCACACAGCTAGATTACCACTGTCATCACTATGCCCCATGACACCTGGCATCACAATTCTCCATTGCCCTTTTCATCATAATCCTCCATGAAACGAGTCATCACAATGCTCCATGATCCGAGTCATCACAAGGTTCCAGGACACTTAACATCACAATGATCCTTGACCACTTTCATCACAATGCTCCATGGCACCTGTTATCTCAATGCTCCATGGCCTATGTATTCACAATGCTCCATGGCCCCTGTAATCACGGTTTTCCATGACCCCTTTCATCACAATCCTCCTTGACCACTGTCATCACAACGCCCCATGAAGCCTGTCATCACGATGCTCCAAGGCCACTATCATCACAATGCTCCATGATCCCTGTCATCCTAATGTTCCCTGCCCATGTCATCACAGTGCTCCTTGTCCCTTTTAATCACAATGCCACATACCCTTGTCATCACAATGCTCCATGGCCCCTGTAAACACAATGCTCCAGGCCCTTGCCATTACAATACTCCAGAACTCTTTTCATCATAATGCTCCATGCCCGTGTCATCACAATGTTCCAGGACACTTGTCACCACAATGTTCCATGGCCTTTGTCATCACAATGCTCCATGGCCCCTCTAATCATAGTGCTCCATGATACCGTTCATCACAATTCTAGATGACCACTGTCATCACAATGCCCCTTGACACATGTCATCATAATTGGCCAGGGCCCTTGACATCACAATGCTTGATGAACCATGTCATCACAATGTTCATGGACAATTGTCATCACAATGCTCCATGACAACTTACATCACAATGCTCCTTGACCCTTGTCATTTCATTGCTCCATGGCCCCTGTAATCACATTGCTCCATGATCCCCTTCATCACAATGCTCCATGATCCCTGTCATCACAATGCTCGAAGACCCTTGACATCACAATGCTCCATGGTCCCTATAATCACAATGCTCCATGCGCTTGTCATCACAGTGCTCCAGAATTCTTGTCATCAAAATATTCCATGGCCTTTGTCATCACAATGCTCCATGACCCCTGTCATCACAAAGTTCCATGACTCTTGTCATCAAAATGCCTCATGATCCTTTTAAGCACAATGCTCCATGACTCCTTTCATCACATGCTCCATGATACTTGTCATTACACTGCCCCATGACCTTTTTCATAACAATGCTCCATGATACCAGTCATCACAATGCTCCATGACCATTGTTGTCACAATGCTCCATGCCCCTTTCAACAAAATGCTCCATGACAACTGTTATCACAATGCTCCATGGCCTTTGTCATCACAATTATACATGGTCCCTGTAATCACAGTGCTCCATGACCCCTTTCATCACAATGCTCCATGACCACTGTCATCACAATGCCCCATGACCCCTGTCATTACAATGCTCCATGACCACTGTCATCACCATACCCCATGAACCCAGTCATCACAATGCTCCATAGCCCTTGTCATCACAATGCTCCATGATCCCTGTCATCACAATGTTCCATGACTCTTGTCATCAAAATGCCTCATGATCCTTTTAATCACAATGCTCCATGACTCCTTTCATCACTTGTTCCATGATACTTGTCATTGCACTGCCTTATGACCTTTTTCATAACAAGCTCCATGATACCAGTCATAACAATGCTCCATGACCATTGTTGTCACAATGCTCCATGCCCCTTTCAACACAATGCTCCATATCAAGTGTCATCAAAATGCTCCATGGCCTTTGTCATCACAATTATACATGGCCCCTGTAATCACAGTGCTCCATGACCCCTTTCATCACAATCCTCCATGACCACTGTCATCACAATGCCCCATGAACCCTGTCATCACAATTCTCCATGGCCCCTGTCATTACAATGCTCCATGACCACTGTCATCACAATGTTCCATGATCGCTGTAATCACAATGACCCATGAGATCTTTCCTCAGAAGGCTCCAGTACGCCTGTCTTAACAATGCTCCAATGCCCGTCTCATCACAATGCTCCATGATCCCTGTCAGCACAACTTTAAATGACAATTGTCATCACAATGCTCCATGACACCTGTCATCACAAAGTTGCCTGCCCATGTCATCAAAATGCTCCATGTCCCCTGTAATCACAATGTTCTATTACACCTGTCATCACAAAGTTCCCTGCCCATGTCATCACAATGCTCCATTACCAATGTAATCAAAATGTTCGCCTGCCCTTGTCATGAAAATGCTCCATCACCCCTTTAATCACAATGCTCCATGAACCCTGTCATCACAATGTTCCATGACAGTTGTTAACACAATGCTCCATGACCCCTGTAATCACAATGCTCCATGCCCTTGTCATCACAAAACTCCAGAACTCTTGTCATCATAATGATGAATGCCCATGTCATCACAAAGCTCCATGATACTTGTCATCACAATGCTCCATGGCCTTTGTCATCACAATGTTCCATGGCCCCTGTCATCACAGTGCTCCATGATACCTTTCGTCACAATTCTAGATGACCACTGTCATCACAATGCCCCAAGACACATGTCATCACAATTAGCCATGGCCCTTGTCATCACAATGCTCCATCATCCGTGTCATCACAATGGTCCAGGACACTTGTCATCACAATGATCCATGACCACTTACATCACAATGCTCCTTGACCCTGTCATTTTATTGCTCCATGGCCTATGCATTCACAATGCTCCATGGCACCTGTAATCACATTTCTCCATGATCCTTTTCATCACAATATTCTATGACCACTCTCATCACAATACCCCATGACGCCTATCATCATAATGCTCCAAGGCCCCTCTCATCACAATGCTCCATGAACCCTGTCATCACAATGTTCCATGACACTTGTCATCCCAGTGCTCCATGATCCTTGTCATCACAATATTCACTGCCCATGTAATCACAATGCTCCTGGTCCCCTGTAATCACAATGCTCCGTACCCTTTTCATCACAATGCTCCAGAACTCTTGTCATCATAATGCTCCATGCCCGTGTCATCACAATGCTCCATGACCACTTTCATCACAATGCTCCTTGACCCCTGTCATCACAATCCTCCATGGCCTATGTATTCACAATGCTACATGGCCCCTGTAATCACATTGCTCCATGATCCATTTCATCACAATGTTCTATGGCCACTGTCATCACAATGCCACATTACACCTGTCATCACAATGCTCCATGACCCCTGTCAGCCCAATGTTCCATGACAGATGTCATAAGTATCCTCCATGGTCCCTGTATTCACAATGCTCCATTCCCTTGTCAACGCAATGCTCCAGAACTCTGGTCATCATAATGCTCGAAGAACCTTGTCATCACAACGCTCCATGACCCGTATCATCACAATGGTCCAGGACACTTGTCATCACAATGATCCATGACCACTTACATCACAATGCTCCTTGACTCCTGTCATCACAATGCTCCATAGCGTATTCATTCGAAATGCTACATGGTCCCTATAATCACATTGCTCCATGATCCATTTCGTCACAATGCTCTATGAACACTGTCATCACAATGCCACATTACACCTGTCATCACAATGCTCCATGGCCCCTGTCAGCACAATGTTCCATGACAGATGTCATCACAATGCTTTAGAACTCTTGTCTTCATAGTCCTCCATGCCCGTTTCATCACAATGCTCCATGACACTTGTCATCACAATACTCCATGGCCTTTGTCATCACAATGTTCCATGGTCCCTGTCATCACAGTGCTCCATGAATCCTTTCTTCATAATTCTAGATGACCACTGTCATCACAATTCGCCATGGCACCTGTCATCACAATGCTCCATGGCCTATGTATTCACAATTTTCCATGGCCCCTGAAATCACATTGCTCCATGATCCCTTTCATCACAATGCTGCATGCCCCCTGTCATCAAAATGCCCCGTGACACCTGTCATCACAATGCTCCATGGCCTTTATCATCACAATGCTCCATGACCCCTGTCATCACAATGCTCAATGACCCTTGTCATCACAATGCTCCATAGCCCCTGTAATCACAATGCTCCATGCCATTCTCATCACAATGCTCCAGACCTCTTGTCATCATAAGGCTCTATGCCCTTGTCCTCACAATGCTACATGACACGTGTCAGCACAATGTTCCTTGGCCTTTAACATCACAATGTTCCATGGCCCCTGTCATCCCAGTGCTCCAGTATAACTTTCATCACAATGCTAGATGACCACTGTCATCACAATGCCCAATGACACCTGTCATCATAATTCGCCATGGCCCTTGACATCACAATGCTCCATGAACCGTGTCATCACAAGATTCCAGGACACTTGTCATCACAATGATCCTTGACTTCTTTCATCACAATGCTCCATAACCACTGTCATCACAAAGTTCCATGGCCCCTGTAATCACATTGCTCCATGATCCCTTTCATCACAATGCTCCACGACCCTTCTCATCACAATGATCCCAGCCCTTGTCATCACAATGCTCCATGACCCTTCTCATCACAATGTTCCCTGCACTTTTCATCACAATGCTCCATGGACCCTGTAATCACAATGCTCCATGCCCTTGTCATCACAATTCTCCAGAACACTTGTAATCATAATGCCCCTTGCCCATGTCATCACAATGCTCTATGACACTTGTCATCAGAATCCTCCACGGCCTTTGTCATCAAAATGCTCCAAGTCCCCTTTCATCACCGTGTTCCATGATACCTTTCATCACACAGCTAGATTACCACTGTCATCACTATGCCCCATGACACCTGGCATCACAATTCTCCATTGCCCTTTTCATCATAATCCTCCATGAAACGAGTCATCACAATGCTCCATGATCCGAGTCATCACAAGGTTCCAGGACACTTAACATCACAATGATCCTTGACCACTTTCATCACAATGCTCCATGGCACCTGTTATCTCAATGCTCCATGGCCTATGTATTCACAATGCTCCATGGCCCCTGTAATCACGGTTTTCCATGACCCCTTTCATCACAATCCTCCTTGACCACTGTCATCACAACGCCCCATGAAGCCTGTCATCACGATGCTCCAAGGCCACTATCATCACAATGCTCCATGATCCCTGTCATCCTAATGTTCCCTGCCCATGTCATCACAGTGCTCCTTGTCCCTTTTAATCACAATGCCACATACCCTTGTCATCACAATGCTCCATGGCCCCTGTAAACACAATGCTCCAGGCCCTTGCCATTACAATACTCCAGAACTCTTTTCATCATAATGCTCCATGCCCGTGTCATCACAATGTTCCAGGACACTTGTCACCACAATGTTCCATGGCCTTTGTCATCACAATGCTCCATGGCCCCTCTAATCATAGTGCTCCATGATACCTTTCATCACAATTCTAGATGACCACTGTCATCACAATGCCCCTTGACACATGTCATCATAATTGGCCAGGGCCCTTGACATCACAATGCTTGATGAACCATGTCATCACAATGTTCATGGACAATTGTCATCACAATGCTCCATGACAACTTACATCACAATGCTCCTTGACCCTTGTCATTTCATTGCTCCATGGCCCCTGTAATCACATTGCTCCATGATCCCCTTCATCACAATGCTCCATGATCCCTGTCATCACAATGCTCGAAGACCCTTGACATCACAATGCTCCATGGTCCCTATAATCACAATGCTCCATGCGCTTGTCATCACAGTGCTCCAGAATTCTTGTCATCAAAATATTCCATGGCCTTTGTCATCACAATGCTCCATGACCCCTGTCATCACAATGTTCCATGACTCTTGTCATCAAAATGCCTCATGATCCTTTTAATCACAATGCTCCATGACTCCTTTCATCACATGCTCCATGATACTTGTCATTACACTGCCCCATGACCTTTTTCATAACAATGCTCCATGATACCAGTCATCACAATGCTCCATGACCATTGTCGTCACAATGCTCCATGCCCCTTTCAACAAAATGCTCCATGACAACTGTTATCACAATGCTCCATGGCCTTTGTCATCACAATTATACATGGTCCCTGTAATCACAGTGCTCCATGACCCCTGTCATCACAATGCTCCATGACCACTGTCATCACAATGCCCCATGACCCCTGTCATTACAATGCTCCATGACCACTGTCATCACCATACCCCATGAACCCAGTCATCACAATGCTCCATAGCCCTTGTCATCACAATGCTCCATGATCCCTGTCATCACAATGTTCCATGACTCTTGTCATCAAAATGCCTCATGATCCTTTTAATCACAATGCTCCATGACTCCTTTCATCACTTGTTCCATGATACTTGTCATTGCACTGCCTTATGACCTTTTTCATAACAAGCTCCATGATACCAGTCATAACAATGCTCCATGACCATTGTTGTCACAATGCTCCATGCCCCTTTCAACACAATGCTCCATATCAAGTGTCATCAAAATGCTCCATGGCCTTTGTCATCACAATTATACATGGCCCCTGTAATCACAGTGCTCCATGACCCCTTTCATCACAATCCTCCATGACCACTGTCATCACAATGCCCCATGAACCCTGTCATCACAATTCTCCATGGCCCCTGTCATTACAATGCTCCATGACCACTGTCATCACAATGTTCCATGATCGCTGTAATCACAATGACCCATGAGATCTTTCCTCAGAAGGCTCCAGTACGCCTGTCTTAACAATGCTCCAATGCCCGTCTCATCACAATGCTCCATGATCCCTGTCAGCACAACTTTAAATGACAATTGTCATCACAATGCTCCATGACACCTGTCATCACAAAGTTGCCTGCCCATGTCATCAAAATGCTCCATGTCCCCTGTAATCACAATGTTCTATTACACCTGTCATCACAAAGTTCCCTGCCCATGTCATCACAATGCTCCATTACCAATGTAATCAAAATGTTCGCCTGCCCTTGTCATCAAAATGCTCCATCACCCCTTTAATCACAATGCTCCATGAACCCTGTCATCACAATGTTCCATGACAGTTGTTAACACAATGCTCCATGACCCCTGTAATCACAATGCTCCATGCCCTTGTCATCACAAAACTCCAGAACTCTTGTCATCATAATGATGAATGCCCATGTCATCACAAAGCTCCATGATACTTGTCATCACAATGCTCCATGGCCTTTGTCATCACAATGTTCCATGGCCCCTGTCATCACAGTGCTCCATGATACCTTTCGTCACAATTCTAGATGACCACTGTCATCACAATGCCCCAAGACACATGTCATCACAATTAGCCATGGCCCTTGTCATCACAATGCTCCATCATCCGTGTCATCACAATGGTCCAGGACACTTGTCATCACAATGATCCATGACCACTTACATCACAATGCTCCTTGACCCTGTCATTTTATTGCTCCATGGCCTATGCATTCACAATGCTCCATGGCACCTGTAATCACATTTCTCCATGATCCTTTTCATCACAATATTCTATGACCACTCTCATCACAATACCCCATGACGCCTATCATCATAATGCTCCAAGGCCCCTCTCATCACAATGCTCCATGAACCCTGTCATCACAATGTTCCATGACACTTGTCATCCCAGTGCTCCATGATCCTTGTCATCACAATATTCACTGCCCATGTAATCACAATGCTCCTGGTCCCCTGTAATCACAATGCTCCGTACCCTTTTCATCACAATGCTCCAGAACTCTTGTCATCATAATGCTCCATGCCCGTGTCATCACAATGCTCCATGACCACTTTCATCACAATGCTCCTTGACCCCTGTCATCACAATCCTCCATGGCCTATGTATTCACAATGCTACATGGCCCCTGTAATCACATTGCTCCATGATCCATTTCATCACAATGTTCTATGGCCACTGTCATCACAATGCCACATTACACCTGTCATCACAATGCTCCATGACCCCTGTCAGCCCAATGTTCCATGACAGATGTCATAAGTATCCTCCATGGTCCCTGTATTCACAATGCTCCATTCCCTTGTCAACGCAATGCTCCAGAACTCTGGTCATCATAATGCTCGAAGAACCTTGTCATCACAACGCTCCATGACCCGTATCATCACAATGGTCCAGGACACTTGTCATCACAATGATCCATGACCACTTACATCACAATGCTCCTTGACTCCTGTCATCACAATGCTCCATAGCGTATTCATTCGAAATGCTACATGGTCCCTATAATCACATTGCTCCATGATCCATTTCGTCACAATGCTCTATGAACACTGTCATCACAATGCCACATTACACCTGTCATCACAATGCTCCATGGCCCCTGTCAGCACAATGTTCCATGACAGATGTCATCACAATGCTTTAGAACTCTTGTCTTCATAGTCCTCCATGCCCGTTTCATCACAATGCTCCATGACACTTGTCATCACAATACTCCATGGCCTTTGTCATCACAATGTTCCATGGTCCCTGTCATCACAGTGCTCCATGAATCCTTTCTTCATAATTCTAGATGACCACTGTCATCACAATTCGCCATGGCACCTGTCATCACAATGCTCCATGGCCTATGTATTCACAATTTTCCATGGCCCCTGAAATCACATTGCTCCATGATCCCTTTCATCACAATGCTGCATGCCCCCTGTCATCAAAATGCCCCGTGACACCTGTCATCACAATGCTCCATGGCCTTTATCATCACAATGCTCCATGACCCCTGTCATCACAATGCTCAATGACCCTTGTCATCACAATGCTCCATAGCCCCTGTAATCACAATGCTCCATGCCATTCTCATCACAATGCTCCAGACCTCTTGTCATCATAAGGCTCTATGCCCTTGTCCTCACAATGCTACATGACACGTGTCAGCACAATGTTCCTTGGCCTTTAACATCACAATGTTCCATGGCCCCTGTCATCCCAGTGCTCCAGTATAACTTTCATCACAATGCTAGATGACCACTGTCATCACAATGCCCAATGACACCTGTCATCATAATTCGCCATGGCCCTTGACATCACAATGCTCCATGAACCGTGTCATCACAAGATTCCAGGACACTTGTCATCACAATGATCCTTGACTTCTTTCATCACAATGCTCCATAACCACTGTCATCACAAAGTTCCATGGCCCCTGTAATCACATTGCTCCATGATCCCTTTCATCACAATGCTCCACGACCCTTCTCATCACAATGATCCCAGCCCTTGTCATCACAATGCTCCATGACCCTTCTCATCACAATGTTCCCTGCACTTTTCATCACAATGCTCCCTGGACCCTGTAATCACAATGCTCCATGCCCTTGTCATCACAATTCTCCAGAACACTTGTAATCATAATGCCCCTTGCCCATGTCATCACAATGCTCTATGACACTTGTCATCAGAATCCTCCACGGCCTTTGTCATCAAAATGCTCCAAGTCCCCTTTCATCACCGTGTTCCATGATACCTTTCATCACACAGCTAGATTACCACTGTCATCACTATGCCCCATGACACCTGGCATCACAATTCTCCATTGCCCTTTTCATCATAATCCTCCATGAAACGAGTCATCACAATGCTCCATGATCCGAGTCATCACAAGGTTCCAGGACACTTAACATCACAATGATCCTTGACCACTTTCATCACAATGCTCCATGGCACCTGTTATCTCAATGCTCCATGGCCTATGTATTCACAATGCTCCATGGCCCCTGTAATCACGGTTTTCCATGACCCCTTTCATCACAATCCTCCTTGACCACTGTCATCACAACGCCCCATGAAGCCTGTCATCACGATGCTCCAAGGCCACTATCATCACAATGCTCCATGATCCCTGTCATCCTAATGTTCCCTGCCCATGTCATCACAGTGCTCCTTGTCCCTTTTAATCACAATGCCACATACCCTTGTCATCACAATGCTCCATGGCCCCTGTAAACACAATGCTCCAGGCCCTTGCCATTACAATACTCCAGAACTCTTTTCATCATAATGCTCCATGCCCGTGTCATCACAATGTTCCAGGACACTTGTCACCACAATGTTCCATGGCCTTTGTCATCACAATGCTCCATGGCCCCTCTAATCATAGTGCTCCATGATACCTTTCATCACAATTCTAGATGACCACTGTCATCACAATGCCCCTTGACACATGTCATCATAATTGGCCAGGGCCCTTGACATCACAATGCTTGATGAACCATGTCATCACAATGTTCATGGACAATTGTCATCACAATGCTCCATGACAACTTACATCACAATGCTCCTTGACCCTTGTCATTTCATTGCTCCATGGCCCCTGTAATCACATTGCTCCATGATCCCCTTCATCACAATGCTCCATGATCCCTGTCATCACAATGCTCGAAGACCCTTGACATCACAATGCTCCATGGTCCCTATAATCACAATGCTCCATGCGCTTGTCATCACAGTGCTCCAGAATTCTTGTCATCAAAATATTCCATGGCCTTTGTCATCACAATGCTCCATGACCCCTGTCATCACAATGTTCCATGACTCTTGTCATCAAAATGCCTCATGATCCTTTTAATCACAATGCTCCATGACTCCTTTCATCACATGCTCCATGATACTTGTCATTACACTGCCCCATGACCTTTTTCATAACAATGCTCCATGATACCAGTCATCACAATGCTCCATGACCATTGTCGTCACAATGCTCCATGCCCCTTTCAACAAAATGCTCCATGACAACTGTTATCACAATGCTCCATGGCCTTTGTCATCACAATTATACATGGTCCCTGTAATCACAGTGCTCCATGACCCCTGTCATCACAATGCTCCATGACCACTGTCATCACAATGCCCCATGACCCCTGTCATTACAATGCTCCATGACCACTGTCATCACCATACCCCATGAACCCAGTCATCACAATGCTCCATAGCCCTTGTCATCACAATGCTCCATGATCCCTGTCATCACAATGTTCCATGACTCTTGTCATCAAAATGCCTCATGATCCTTTTAATCACAATGCTCCATGACTCCTTTCATCACTTGTTCCATGATACTTGTCATTGCACTGCCTTATGACCTTTTTCATAACAAGCTCCATGATACCAGTCATAACAATGCTCCATGACCATTGTTGTCACAATGCTCCATGCCCCTTTCAACACAATGCTCCATATCAAGTGTCATCAAAATGCTCCATGGCCTTTGTCATCACAATTATACATGGCCCCTGTAATCACAGTGCTCCATGACCCCTTTCATCACAATCCTCCATGACCACTGTCATCACAATGCCCCATGAACCCTGTCATCACAATTCTCCATGGCCCCTGTCATTACAATGCTCCATGACCACTGTCATCACAATGTTCCATGATCGCTGTAATCACAATGACCCATGAGATCTTTCCTCAGAAGGCTCCAGTACGCCTGTCTTAACAATGCTCCAATGCCCGTCTCATCACAATGCTCCATGATCCCTGTCAGCACAACTTTAAATGACAATTGTCATCACAATGCTCCATGACACCTGTCATCACAAAGTTGCCTGCCCATGTCATCAAAATGCTCCATGTCCCCTGTAATCACAATGTTCTATTACACCTGTCATCACAAAGTTCCCTGCCCATGTCATCACAATGCTCCATTACCAATGTAATCAAAATGTTCGCCTGCCCTTGTCATCAAAATGCTCCATCACCCCTTTAATCACAATGCTCCATGAACCCTGTCATCACAATGTTCCATGACAGTTGTTAACACAATGCTCCATGACCCCTGTAATCACAATGCTCCATGCCCTTGTCATCACAAAACTCCAGAACTCTTGTCATCATAATGATGAATGCCCATGTCATCACAAAGCTCCATGATACTTGTCATCACAATGCTCCATGGCCTTTGTCATCACAATGTTCCATGGCCCCTGTCATCACAGTGCTCCATGATACCTTTCGTCACAATTCTAGATGACCACTGTCATCACAATGCCCCAAGACACATGTCATCACAATTAGCCATGGCCCTTGTCATCACAATGCTCCATCATCCGTGTCATCACAATGGTCCAGGACACTTGTCATCACAATGATCCATGACCACTTACATCACAATGCTCCTTGACCCTGTCATTTTATTGCTCCATGGCCTATGCATTCACAATGCTCCATGGCACCTGTAATCACATTTCTCCATGATCCTTTTCATCACAATATTCTATGACCACTCTCATCACAATACCCCATGACGCCTATCATCATAATGCTCCAAGGCCCCTCTCATCACAATGCTCCATGAACCCTGTCATCACAATGTTCCATGACACTTGTCATCCCAGTGCTCCATGATCCTTGTCATCACAATATTCACTGCCCATGTAATCACAATGCTCCTGGTCCCCTGTAATCACAATGCTCCGTACCCTTTTCATCACAATGCTCCAGAACTCTTGTCATCATAATGCTCCATGCCCGTGTCATCACAATGCTCCATGACCACTTTCATCACAATGCTCCTTGACCCCTGTCATCACAATCCTCCATGGCCTATGTATTCACAATGCTACATGGCCCCTGTAATCACATTGCTCCATGATCCATTTCATCACAATGTTCTATGGCCACTGTCATCACAATGCCACATTACACCTGTCATCACAATGCTCCATGACCCCTGTCAGCCCAATGTTCCATGACAGATGTCATAAGTATCCTCCATGGTCCCTGTATTCACAATGCTCCATTCCCTTGTCAACGCAATGCTCCAGAACTCTGGTCATCATAATGCTCGAAGAACCTTGTCATCACAACGCTCCATGACCCGTATCATCACAATGGTCCAGGACACTTGTCATCACAATGATCCATGACCACTTACATCACAATGCTCCTTGACTCCTGTCATCACAATGCTCCATAGCGTATTCATTCGAAATGCTACATGGTCCCTATAATCACATTGCTCCATGATCCATTTCGTCACAATGCTCTATGAACACTGTCATCACAATGCCACATTACACCTGTCATCACAATGCTCCATGGCCCCTGTCAGCACAATGTTCCATGACAGATGTCATCACAATGCTTTAGAACTCTTGTCTTCATAGTCCTCCATGCCCGTTTCATCACAATGCTCCATGACACTTGTCATCACAATACTCCATGGCCTTTGTCATCACAATGTTCCATGGTCCCTGTCATCACAGTGCTCCATGAATCCTTTCTTCATAATTCTAGATGACCACTGTCATCACAATTCGCCATGGCACCTGTCATCACAATGCTCCATGGCCTATGTATTCACAATTTTCCATGGCCCCTGAAATCACATTGCTCCATGATCCCTTTCATCACAATGCTGCATGCCCCTGTCATCAAAATGCCCCGTGACACCTGTCATCACAATGCTCCATGGCCTTTATCATCACAATGCTCCATGACCCCTGTCATCACAATGCTCAATGACCCTTGTCATCACAATGCTCCATAGCCCCTGTAATCACAATGCTCCATGCCATTCTCATCACAATGCTCCAGACCTCTTGTCATCATAAGGCTCTATGCCCTTGTCCTCACAATGCTACATGACACGTGTCAGCACAATGTTCCTTGGCCTTTAACATCACAATGTTCCATGGCCCCTGTCATCCCAGTGCTCCAGTATAACTTTCATCACAATGCTAGATGACCACTGTCATCACAATGCCCAATGACACCTGTCATCATAATTCGCCATGGCCCTTGACATCACAATGCTCCATGAACCGTGTCATCACAAGATTCCAGGACACTTGTCATCACAATGATCCTTGACTTCTTTCATCACAATGCTCCATAACCACTGTCATCACAAAGTTCCATGGCCCCTGTAATCACATTGCTCCATGATCCCTTTCATCACAATGCTCCACGACCCTTCTCATCACAATGATCCCAGCCCTTGTCATCACAATGCTCCATGACCCTTCTCATCACAATGTTCCCTGCACTTTTCATCACAATGCTCCCTGGACCCTGTAATCACAATGCTCCATGCCCTTGTCATCACAATTCTCCAGAACACTTGTAATCATAATGCCCCTTGCCCATGTCATCACAATGCTCTATGACACTTGTCATCAGAATCCTCCACGGCCTTTGTCATCAAAATGCTCCAAGTCCCCTTTCATCACCGTGTTCCATGATACCTTTCATCACACAGCTAGATTACCACTGTCATCACTATGCCCCATGACACCTGGCATCACAATTCTCCATTGCCCTTTTCATCATAATCCTCCATGAAACGAGTCATCACAATGCTCCATGATCCGAGTCATCACAAGGTTCCAGGACACTTAACATCACAATGATCCTTGACCACTTTCATCACAATGCTCCATGGCACCTGTTATCTCAATGCTCCATGGCCTATGTATTCACAATGCTCCATGGCCCCTGTAATCACGGTTTTCCATGACCCCTTTCATCACAATCCTCCTTGACCACTGTCATCACAACGCCCCATGAAGCCTGTCATCACGATGCTCCAAGGCCACTATCATCACAATGCTCCATGATCCCTGTCATCCTAATGTTCCCTGCCCATGTCATCACAGTGCTCCTTGTCCCTTTTAATCACAATGCCACATACCCTTGTCATCACAATGCTCCATGGCCCCTCTAAACACAATGCTCCAGGCCCTTGCCATTACAATACTCCAGAACTCTTTTCATCATAATGCTCCATGCCCGTGTCATCACAATGTTCCAGGACACTTGTCACCACAATGTTCCATGGCCTTTGTCATCACAATGCTCCATGGCCCCTCTAATCATAGTGCTCCATGATACCTTTCATCACAATTCTAGATGACCACTGTCATCACAATGCCCCTTGACACATGTCATCATAATTGGCCAGGGCCCTTGACATCACAATGCTTGATGAACCATGTCATCACAATGTTCATGGACAATTGTCATCACAATGCTCCATGACAACTTACATCACAATGCTCCTTGACCCTTGTCATTTCATTGCTCCATGGCCCCTGTAATCACATTGCTCCATGATCCCCTTCATCACAATGCTCCATGATCCCTGTCATCACAATGCTCGAAGACCCTTGACATCACAATGCTCCATGGTCCCTATAATCACAATGCTCCATGCGCTTGTCATCACAGTGCTCCAGAATTCTTGTCATCAAAATATTCCATGGCCTTTGTCATCACAATGCTCCATGACCCCTGTCATCACAATGTTCCATGACTCTTGTCATCAAAATGCCTCATGATCCTTTTAATCACAATGCTCCATGACTCCTTTCATCACATGCTCCATGATACTTGTCATTACACTGCCCCATGACCTTTTTCATAACAATGCTCCATGATACCAGTCATCACAATGCTCCATGACCATTGTCGTCACAATGCTCCATGCCCCTTTCAACAAAATGCTCCATGACAACTGTTATCACAATGCTCCATGGCCTTTGTCATCACAATTATACATGGTCCCTGTAATCACAGTGCTCCATGACCCCTGTCATCACAATGCTCCATGACCACTGTCATCACAATGCCCCATGACCCCTGTCATTACAATGCTCCATGACCACTGTCATCACCATACCCCATGAACCCAGTCATCACAATGCTCCATAGCCCTTGTCATCACAATGCTCCATGATCCCTGTCATCACAATGTTCCATGACTCTTGTCATCAAAATGCCTCATGATCCTTTTAATCACAATGCTCCATGACTCCTTTCATCACTTGTTCCATGATACTTGTCATTGCACTGCCTTATGACCTTTTTCATAACAAGCTCCATGATACCAGTCATAACAATGCTCCATGACCATTGTTGTCACAATGCTCCATGCCCCTTTCAACACAATGCTCCATATCAAGTGTCATCAAAATGCTCCATGGCCTTTGTCATCACAATTCTACATGGCCCCTGTAATCACAGTGCTCCATGACCCCTTTCATCACAATCCTCCATGACCACTGTCATCACAATGCCCCATGAACCCTGTCATCACAATTCTCCATGGCCCCTGTCATTACAATGCTCCATGACCACTGTCATCACAATGTTCCATGATCGCTGTAATCACAATGACCCATGAGATCTTTCCTCAGAAGGCTCCAGTACGCCTGTCTTAACAATGCTCCAATGCCCGTCTCATCACAATGCTCCATGATCCCTGTCAGCACAACTTTAAATGACAATTGTCATCACAATGCTCCATGACACCTGTCATCACAAAGTTGCCTGCCCATGTCATCAAAATGCTCCATGTCCCCTGTAATCACAATGTTCTATTACACCTGTCATCACAAAGTTCCCTGCCCATGTCATCACAATGCTCCATTACCAATGTAATCAAAATGTTCGCCTGCCCTTGTCATCAAAATGCTCCATCACCCCTTTAATCACAATGCTCCATGAACCCTGTCATCACAATGTTCCATGACAGTTGTTAACACAATGCTCCATGACCCCTGTAATCACAATGCTCCATGCCCTTGTCATCACAAAACTCCAGAACTCTTGTCATCATAATGATGAATGCCCATGTCATCACAAAGCTCCATGATACTTGTCATCACAATGCTCCATGGCCTTTGTCATCACAATGTTCCATGGCCCCTGTCATCACAGTGCTCCATGATACCTTTCGTCACAATTCTAGATGACCACTGTCATCACAATGCCCCAAGACACATGTCATCACAATTAGCCATGGCCCTTGTCATCACAATGCTCCATCATCCGTGTCATCACAATGGTCCAGGACACTTGTCATCACAATGATCCATGACCACTTACATCACAATGCTCCTTGACCCTGTCATTTTATTGCTCCATGGCCTATGCATTCACAATGCTCCATGGCACCTGTAATCACATTTCTCCATGATCCTTTTCATCACAATATTCTATGACCACTCTCATCACAATACCCCATGACGCCTATCATCATAATGCTCCAAGGCCCCTCTCATCACAATGCTTCATGAACCCTGTCATCACAATGTTCCATGACACTTGTCATCCCAGTGCTCCATGATCCTTGTCATCACAATATTCACTGCCCATGTAATCACAATGCTCCTGGTCCCCTGTAATCACAATGCTCCGTACCCTTTTCATCACAATGCTCCAGAACTCTTGTCATCATAATGCTCCATGCCCGTGTCATCACAATGCTCCATGACCACTTTCATCACAATGCTCCTTGACCCCTGTCATCACAATCCTCCATGGCCTATGTATTCACAATGCTACATGGCCCCTGTAATCACATTGCTCCATGATCCATTTCATCACAATGTTCTATGGCCACTGTCATCACAATGCCACATTACACCTGTCATCACAATGCTCCATGACCCCTGTCAGCCCAATGTTCCATGACAGATGTCATAAGTATCCTCCATGGTCCCTGTATTCACAATGCTCCATTCCCTTGTCAACGCAATGCTCCAGAACTCTGGTCATCATAATGCTCGAAGAACCTTGTCATCACAACGCTCCATGACCCGTATCATCACAATGGTCCAGGACACTTGTCATCACAATGATCCATGACCACTTACATCACAATGCTCCTTGACTCCTGTCATCACAATGCTCCATAGCGTATTCATTCGAAATGCTACATGGTCCCTATAATCACATTGCTCCATGATCCATTTCGTCACAATGCTCTATGAACACTGTCATCACAATGCCACATTACACCTGTCATCACAATGCTCCATGGCCCCTGTCAGCACAATGTTCCATGACAGATGTCATCACAATGCTTTAGAACTCTTGTCTTCATAGTCCTCCATGCCCGTTTCATCACAATGCTCCATGACACTTGTCATCACAATACTCCATGGCCTTTGTCATCACAATGTTCCATGGTCCCTGTCATCACAGTGCTCCATGAATCCTTTCTTCATAATTCTAGATGACCACTGTCATCACAATTCGCCATGGCACCTGTCATCACAATGCTCCATGGCCTATGTATTCACAATTTTCCATGGCCCCTGAAATCACATTGCTCCATGATCCCTTTCATCACAATGCTGCATGCCCCCTGTCATCAAAATGCCCCGTGACACCTGTCATCACAATGCTCCATGGCCTTTATCATCACAATGCTCCATGACCCCTGTCATCACAATGCTCAATGACCCTTGTCATCACAATGCTCCATAGCCCCTGTAATCACAATGCTCCATGCCATTCTCATCACAATGCTCCAGACCTCTTGTCATCATAAGGCTCTATGCCCTTGTCCTCACAATGCTACATGACACGTGTCAGCACAATGTTCCTTGGCCTTTAACATCACAATGTTCCATGGCCCCTGTCATCCCAGTGCTCCAGTATAACTTTCATCACAATGCTAGATGACCACTGTCATCACAATGCCCAATGACACCTGTCATCATAATTCGCCATGGCCCTTGACATCACAATGCTCCATGAACCGTGTCATCACAAGATTCCAGGACACTTGTCATCACAATGATCCTTGACTTCTTTCATCACAATGCTCCATAACCACTGTCATCACAAAGTTCCATGGCCCCTGTAATCACATTGCTCCATGATCCCTTTCATCACAATGCTCCACGACCCTTCTCATCACAATGATCCCAGCCCTTGTCATCACAATGCTCCATGACCCTTCTCATCACAATGTTCCCTGCACTTTTCATCACAATGCTCCCTGGACCCTGTAATCACAATGCTCCATGCCCTTGTCATCACAATTCTCCAGAACACTTGTAATCATAATGCCCCTTGCCCATGTCATCACAATGCTCTATGACACTTGTCATCAGAATCCTCCACGGCCTTTGTCATCAAAATGCTCCAAGTCCCCTTTCATCACCGTGTTCCATGATACCTTTCATCACACAGCTAGATTACCACTGTCATCACTATGCCCCATGACACCTGGCATCACAATTCTCCATTGCCCTTTTCATCATAATCCTCCATGAAACGAGTCATCACAATGCTCCATGATCCGAGTCATCACAAGGTTCCAGGACACTTAACATCACAATGATCCTTGACCACTTTCATCACAATGCTCCATGGCACCTGTTATCTCAATGCTCCATGGCCTATGTATTCACAATGCTCCATGGCCCCTGTAATCACGGTTTTCCATGACCCCTTTCATCACAATCCTCCTTGACCACTGTCATCACAACGCCCCATGAAGCCTGTCATCACGATGCTCCAAGGCCACTATCATCACAATGCTCCATGATCCCTGTCATCCTAATATTCCCTGCCCATGTCATCACAGTGCTCCTTGTCCCTTTTAATCACAATGCCACATACCCTTGTCATCACAATGCTCCATGGCCCCTGTAAACACAATGCTCCAGGCCCTTGCCATTACAATACTCCAGAACTCTTTTCATCATAATGCTCCATGCCCGTGTCATCACAATGTTCCAGGACACTTGTCACCACAATGTTCCATGGCCTTTGTCATCACAATGCTCCATGGCCCCTCTAATCATAGTGCTCCATGATACCTTTCATCACAATTCTAGATGACCACTGTCATCACAATGCCCCTTGACACATGTCATCATAATTGGCCAGGGCCCTTGACATCACAATGCTTGATGAACCATGTCATCACAATGTTCATGGACAATTGTCATCACAATGCTCCATGACAACTTACATCACAATGCTCCTTGACCCTTGTCATTTCATTGCTCCATGGCCCCTGTAATCACATTGCTCCATGATCCCCTTCATCACAATGCTCCATGATCCCTGTCATCACAATGCTCGAAGACCCTTGACATCACAATGCTCCATGGTCCCTATAATCACAATGCTCCATGCGCTTGTCATCACAGTGCTCCAGAATTCTTGTCATCAAAATATTCCATGGCCTTTGTCATCACAATGCTCCATGACCCCTGTCATCACAATGTTCCATGACTCTTGTCATCAAAATGCCTCATGATCCTTTTAATCACAATGCTCCATGACTCCTTTCATCACATGCTCCATGATACTTGTCATTACACTGCCCCATGACCTTTTTCATAACAATGCTCCATGATACCAGTCATCACAATGCTCCATGACCATTGTCGTCACAATGCTCCATGCCCCTTTCAACAAAATGCTCCATGACAACTGTTATCACAATGCTCCATGGCCTTTGTCATCACAATTATACATGGTCCCTGTAATCACAGTGCTCCATGACCCCTGTCATCACAATGCTCCATGACCACTGTCATCACAATGCCCCATGACCCCTGTCATTACAATGCTCCATGACCACTGTCATCACCATACCCCATGAACCCAGTCATCACAATGCTCCATAGCCCTTGTCATCACAATGCTCCATGATCCCTGTCATCACAATGTTCCATGACTCTTGTCATCAAAATGCCTCATGATCCTTTTAATCACAATGCTCCATGACTCCTTTCATCACTTGTTCCATGATACTTGTCATTGCACTGCCTTATGACCTTTTTCATAACAAGCTCCATGATACCAGTCATAACAATGCTCCATGACCATTGTTGTCACAATGCTCCATGCCCCTTTCAACACAATGCTCCATATCAAGTGTCATCAAAATGCTCCATGGCCTTTGTCATCACAATTATACATGGCCCCTGTAATCACAGTGCTCCATGACCCCTTTCATCACAATCCTCCATGACCACTGTCATCACAATGCCCCATGAACCCTGTCATCACAATTCTCCATGGCCCCTGTCATTACAATGCTCCATGACCACTGTCATCACAATGTTCCATGATCGCTGTAATCACAATGACCCATGAGATCTTTCCTCAGAAGGCTCCAGTACGCCTGTCTTAACAATGCTCCAATGCCCGTCTCATCACAATGCTCCATGATCCCTGTCAGCACAACTTTAAATGACAATTGTCATCACAATGCTCCATGACACCTGTCATCACAAAGTTGCCTGCCCATGTCATCAAAATGCTCCATGTCCCCTGTAATCACAATGTTCTATTACACCTGTCATCACAAAGTTCCCTGCCCATGTCATCACAATGCTCCATTACCAATGTAATCAAAATGTTCGCCTGCCCTTGTCATCAAAATGCTCCATCACCCCTTTAATCACAATGCTCCATGAACCCTGTCATCACAATGTTCCATGACAGTTGTTAACACAATGCTCCATGACCCCTGTAATCACAATGCTCCATGCCCTTGTCATCACAAAACTCCAGAACTCTTGTCATCATAATGATGAATGCCCATGTCATCACAAAGCTCCATGATACTTGTCATCACAATGCTCCATGGCCTTTGTCATCACAATGTTCCATGGCCCCTGTCATCACAGTGCTCCATGATACCTTTCGTCACAATTCTAGATGACCACTGTCATCACAATGCCCCAAGACACATGTCATCACAATTAGCCATGGCCCTTGTCATCACAATGCTCCATCATCCGTGTCATCACAATGGTCCAGGACACTTGTCATCACAATGATCCATGACCACTTACATCACAATGCTCCTTGACCCTGTCATTTTATTGCTCCATGGCCTATGCATTCACAATGCTCCATGGCACCTGTAATCACATTTCTCCATGATCCTTTTCATCACAATATTCTATGACCACTCTCATCACAATACCCCATGACGCCTATCATCATAATGCTCCAAGGCCCCTCTCATCACAATGCTCCATGAACCCTGTCATCACAATGTTCCATGACACTTGTCATCCCAGTGCTCCATGATCCTTGTCATCACAATATTCACTGCCCATGTAATCACAATGCTCCTGGTCCCCTGTAATCACAATGCTCCGTACCCTTTTCATCACAATGCTCCAGAACTCTTGTCATCATAATGCTCCATGCCCGTGTCATCACAATGCTCCATGACCACTTTCATCACAATGCTCCTTGACCCCTGTCATCACAATCCTCCATGGCCTATGTATTCACAATGCTACATGGCCCCTGTAATCACATTGCTCCATGATCCATTTCATCACAATGTTCTATGGCCACTGTCATCACAATGCCACATTACACCTGTCATCACAATGCTCCATGACCCCTGTCAGCCCAATGTTCCATGACAGATGTCATAAGTATCCTCCATGGTCCCTGTATTCACAATGCTCCATTCCCTTGTCAACGCAATGCTCCAGAACTCTGGTCATCATAATGCTCGAAGAACCTTGTCATCACAACGCTCCATGACCCGTATCATCACAATGGTCCAGGACACTTGTCATCACAATGATCCATGACCACTTACATCACAATGCTCCTTGACTCCTGTCATCACAATGCTCCATAGCGTATTCATTCGAAATGCTACATGGTCCCTATAATCACATTGCTCCATGATCCATTTCGTCACAATGCTCTATGAACACTGTCATCACAATGCCACATTACACCTGTCATCACAATGCTCCATGGCCCCTGTCAGCACAATGTTCCATGACAGATGTCATCACAATGCTTTAGAACTCTTGTCTTCATAGTCCTCCATGCCCGTTTCATCACAATGCTCCATGACACTTGTCATCACAATACTCCATGGCCTTTGTCATCACAATGTTCCATGGTCCCTGTCATCACAGTGCTCCATGAATCCTTTCTTCATAATTCTAGATGACCACTGTCATCACAATTCGCCATGGCACCTGTCATCACAATGCTCCATGGCCTATGTATTCACAATTTTCCATGGCCCCTGAAATCACATTGCTCCATGATCCCTTTCATCACAATGCTGCATGCCCCCTGTCATCAAAATGCCCCGTGACACCTGTCATCACAATGCTCCATGGCCTTTATCATCACAATGCTCCATGACCCCTGTCATCACAATGCTCAATGACCCTTGTCATCACAATGCTCCATAGCCCCTGTAATCACAATGCTCCATGCCATTCTCATCACAATGCTCCAGACCTCTTGTCATCATAAGGCTCTATGCCCTTGTCCTCACAATGCTACATGACACGTGTCAGCACAATGTTCCTTGGCCTTTAACATCACAATGTTCCATGGCCCCTGTCATCCCAGTGCTCCAGTATAACTTTCATCACAATGCTAGATGACCACTGTCATCACAATGCCCAATGACACCTGTCATCATAATTCGCCATGGCCCTTGACATCACAATGCTCCATGAACCGTGTCATCACAAGATTCCAGGACACTTGTCATCACAATGATCCTTGACTTCTTTCATCACAATGCTCCATAACCACTGTCATCACAAAGTTCCATGGCCCCTGTAATCACATTGCTCCATGATCCCTTTCATCACAATGCTCCACGACCCTTCTCATCACAATGATCCCAGCCCTTGTCATCACAATGCTCCATGACCCTTCTCATCACAATGTTCCCTGCACTTTTCATCACAATGCTCCCTGGACCCTGTAATCACAATGCTCCATGCCCTTGTCATCACAATTCTCCAGAACACTTGTAATCATAATGCCCCTTGCCCATGTCATCACAATGCTCTATGACACTTGTCATCAGAATCCTCCACGGCCTTTGTCATCAAAATGCTCCAAGTCCCCTTTCATCACCGTGTTCCATGATACCTTTCATCACACAGCTAGATTACCACTGTCATCACTATGCCCCATGACACCTGGCATCACAATTCTCCATTGCCCTTTTCATCATAATCCTCCATGAAACGAGTCATCACAATGCTCCATGATCCGAGTCATCACAAGGTTCCAGGACACTTAACATCACAATGATCCTTGACCACTTTCATCACAATGCTCCATGGCACCTGTTATCTCAATGCTCCATGGCCTATGTATTCACAATGCTCCATGGCCCCTGTAATCACGGTTTTCCATGACCCCTTTCATCACAATCCTCCTTGACCACTGTCATCACAACGCCCCATGAAGCCTGTCATCACGATGCTCCAAGGCCACTATCATCACAATGCTCCATGATCCCTGTCATCCTAATGTTCCCTGCCCATGTCATCACAGTGCTCCTTGTCCCTTTTAATCACAATGCCACATACCCTTGTCATCACAATGCTCCATGGCCCCTGTAAACACAATGCTCCAGGCCCTTGCCATTACAATACTCCAGAACTCTTTTCATCATAATGCTCCATGCCCGTGTCATCACAATGTTCCTGGACACTTGTCACCACAATGTTCCATGGCCTTTGTCATCACAATGCTCCATGGCCCCTCTAATCATAGTGCTCCATGATACCTTTCATCACAATTCTAGATGACCACTGTCATCACAATGCCCCTTGACACATGTCATCATAATTGGCCAGGGCCCTTGACATCACAATGCTTGATGAACCATGTCATCACAATGTTCATGGACAATTGTCATCACAATGCTCCATGACAACTTACATCACAATGCTCCTTGACCCTTGTCATTTCATTGCTCCATGGCCCCTGTAATCACATTGCTCCATGATCCCCTTCATCACAATGCTCCATGATCCCTGTCATCACAATGCTCGAAGACCCTTGACATCACAATGCTCCATGGTCCCTATAATCACAATGCTCCATGCGCTTGTCATCACAGTGCTCCAGAATTCTTGTCATCAAAATATTCCATGGCCTTTGTCACCACAATGCTCCATGACCCCTGTCATCACAATGTTCCATGACTCTTGTCATCAAAATGCCTCATGATCCTTTTAATCACAATGCTCCATGACTCCTTTCATCACATGCTCCATGATACTTGTCATTACACTGCCCCATGACCTTTTTCATAACAATGCTCCATGATACCAGTCATCACAATGCTCCATGACCATTGTCGTCACAATGCTACATGCCCCTTTCAACAAAATGCTCCATGACAACTGTTATCACAATGCTCCATGGCCTTTGTCATCACAATTATACATGGTCCCTGTAATCACAGTGCTCCATGACCCCTGTCATCACAATGCTCCATGACCACTGTCATCACAATGCCCCATGACCCCTGTCATTACAATGCTCCATGACCACTGTCATCACCATACCCCATGAACCCAGTCATCACAATGCTCCATAGCCCTTGTCATCACAATGCTCCATGATCCCTGTCATCACAATGTTCCATGACTCTTGTCATCAAAATGCCTCATGATCCTTTTAATCACAATGCTCCATGACTCCTTTCATCACTTGTTCCATGATACTTGTCATTGCACTGCCTTATGACCTTTTTCATAACAAGCTCCATGATACCAGTCATAACAATGCTCCATGACCATTGTTGTCACAATGCTCCATGCCCCTTTCAACACAATGCTCCATATCAAGTGTCATCAAAATGCTCCATGGCCTTTGTCATCACAATTATACATGGCCCCTGTAATCACAGTGCTCCATGACCCCTTTCATCACAATCCTCCATGACCACTGTCATCACAATGCCCCATGAACCCTGTCATCACAATTCTCCATGGCCCCTGTCATTACAATGCTCCATGACCACTGTCATCACAATGTTCCATGATCGCTGTAATCACAATGACCCATGAGATCTTTCCTCAGAAGGCTCCAGTACGCCTGTCTTAACAATGCTCCAATGCCCGTCTCATCACAATGCTCCATGATCCCTGTCAGCACAACTTTAAATGACAATTGTCATCACAATGCTCCATGACACCTGTCATCACAAAGTTGCCTGCCCATGTCATCAAAATGCTCCATGTCCCCTGTAATCACAATGTTCTATTACACCTGTCATCACAAAGTTCCCTGCCCATGTCATCACAATGCTCCATTACCAATGTAATCAAAATGTTCGCCTGGCCTTGTCATCAAAATGCTCCATCACCCCTTTAATCACAATGCTCCATGAACCCTGTCATCACAATGTTCCATGACAGTTGTTAACACAATGCTCCATGACCCCTGTAATCACAATGCTCCATGCCCTTGTCATCACAAAACTCCAGAACTCTTGTCATCATAATGATGAATGCCCATGTCATCACAAAGCTCCATGATACTTGTCATCACAATGCTCCATGGCCTTTGTCATCACAATGTTCCATGGCCCCTGTCATCACAGTGCTCCATGATACCTTTCGTCACAATTCTAGATGACCACTGTCATCACAATGCCCCAAGACACATGTCATCACAATTAGCCATGGCCCTTGTCATCACAATGCTCCATCATCCGTGTCATCACAATGGTCCAGGACACTTGTCATCACAATGATCCATGACCACTTACATCACAATGCTCCTTGACCCTGTCATTTTATTGCTCCATGGCCTATGCATTCACAATGCTCCATGGCACCTGTAATCACATTTCTCCATGATCCTTTTCATCACAATATTCTATGACCACTCTCATCACAATACCCCATGACGCCTATCATCATAATGCTCCAAGGCCCCTCTCATCACAATGCTCCATGAACCCTGTCATCACAATGTTCCATGACACTTGTCATCCCAGTGCTCCATGATCCTTGTCATCACAATATTCACTGCCCATGTAATCACAATGCTCCTGGTCCCCTGTAATCACAATGCTCCGTACCCTTTTCATCACAATGCTCCAGAACTCTTGTCATCATAATGCTCCATGCCCGTGTCATCACAATGCTCCATGACCACTTTCATCACAATGCTCCTTGACCCCTGTCATCACAATCCTCCATGGCCTATGTATTCACAATGCTACATGGCCCCTGTAATCACATTGCTCCATGATCCATTTCATCACAATGTTCTATGGCCACTGTCATCACAATGCCACATTACACCTGTCATCACAATGCTCCATGACCCCTGTCAGCCCAATGTTCCATGACAGATGTCATAAGTATCCTCCATGGTCCCTGTATTCACAATGCTCCATTCCCTTGTCAACGCAATGCTCCAGAACTCTGGTCATCATAATGCTCGAAGAACCTTGTCATCACAACGCTCCATGACCCGTATCATCACAATGGTCCAGGACACTTGTCATCACAATGATCCATGACCACTTACATCACAATGCTCCTTGACTCCTGTCATCACAATGCTCCATAGCGTATTCATTCGAAATGCTACATGGTCCCTATAATCACATTGCTCCATGATCCATTTCGTCACAATGCTCTATGAACACTGTCATCACAATGCCACATTACACCTGTCATCACAATGCTCCATGGCCCCTGTCAGCACAATGTTCCATGACAGATGTCATCACAATGCTTTAGAACTCTTGTCTTCATAGTCCTCCATGCCCGTTTCATCACAATGCTCCATGACACTTGTCATCACAATACTCCATGGCCTTTGTCATCACAATGTTCCATGGTCCCTGTCATCACAGTGCTCCATGAATCCTTTCTTCATAATTCTAGATGACCACTGTCATCACAATTCGCCATGGCACCTGTCATCACAATGCTCCATGGCCTATGTATTCACAATTTTCCATGGCCCCTGAAATCACATTGCTCCATGATCCCTTTCATCACAATGCTGCATGCCCCCTGTCATCAAAATGCCCCGTGACACCTGTCATCACAATGCTCCATGGCCTTTATCATCACAATGCTCCATGACCCCTGTCATCACAATGCTCAATGACCCTTGTCATCACAATGCTCCATAGCCCCTGTAATCACAATGCTCCATGCCATTCTCATCACAATGCTCCAGACCTCTTGTCATCATAAGGCTCTATGCCCTTGTCCTCACAATGCTACATGACACGTGTCAGCACAATGTTCCTTGGCCTTTAACATCACAATGTTCCATGGCCCCTGTCATCCCAGTGCTCCAGTATAACTTTCATCACAATGCTAGATGACCACTGTCATCACAATGCCCAATGACACCTGTCATCATAATTCGCCATGGCCCTTGACATCACAATGCTCCATGAACCGTGTCATCACAAGATTCCAGGACACTTGTCATCACAATGATCCTTGACTTCTTTCATCACAATGCTCCATAACCACTGTCATCACAAAGTTCCATGGCCCCTGTAATCACATTGCTCCATGATCCCTTTCATCACAATGCTCCACGACCCTTCTCATCACAATGATCCCAGCCCTTGTCATCACAATGCTCCATGACCCTTCTCATCACAATGTTCCCTGCACTTTTCATCACAATGCTCCCTGGACCCTGTAATCACAATGCTCCATGCCCTTGTCATCACAATTCTCCAGAACACTTGTAATCATAATGCCCCTTGCCCATGTCATCACAATGCTCTATGACACTTGTCATCAGAATCCTCCACGGCCTTTGTCATCAAAATGCTCCAAGTCCCCTTTCATCACCGTGTTCCATGATACCTTTCATCACACAGCTAGATTACCACTGTCATCACTATGCCCCATGACACCTGGCATCACAATTCTCCATTGCCCTTTTCATCATAATCCTCCATGAAACGAGTCATCACAATGCTCCATGATCCGAGTCATCACAAGGTTCCAGGACACTTAACATCACAATGATCCTTGACCACTTTCATCACAATGCTCCATGGCACCTGTTATCTCAATGCTCCATGGCCTATGTATTCACAATGCTCCATGGCCCCTGTAATCACGGTTTTCCATGACCCCTTTCATCACAATCCTCCTTGACCACTGTCATCACAACGCCCCATGAAGCCTGTCATCACGATGCTCCAAGGCCACTATCATCACAATGCTCCATGATCCCTGTCATCCTAATGTTCCCTGCCCATGTCATCACAGTGCTCCTTGTCCCTTTTAATCACAATGCCACATACCCTTGTCATCACAATGCTCCATGGCCCCTGTAAACACAATGCTCCAGGCCCTTGCCATTACAATACTCCAGAACTCTTTTCATCATAATGCTCCATGCCCGTGTCATCACAATGTTCCTGGACACTTGTCACCACAATGTTCCATGGCCTTTGTCATCACAATGCTCCATGGCCCCTCTAATCATAGTGCTCCATGATACCTTTCATCACAATTCTAGATGACCACTGTCATCACAATGCCCCTTGACACATGTCATCATAATTGGCCAGGGCCCTTGACATCACAATGCTTGATGAACCATGTCATCACAATGTTCATGGACAATTGTCATCACAATGCTCCATGACAACTTACATCACAATGCTCCTTGACCCTTGTCATTTCATTGCTCCATGGCCCCTGTAATCACATTGCTCCATGATCCCCTTCATCACAATGCTCCATGATCCCTGTCATCACAATGCTCGAAGACCCTTGACATCACAATGCTCCATGGTCCCTATAATCACAATGCTCCATGCGCTTGTCATCACAGTGCTCCAGAATTCTTGTCATCAAAATATTCCATGGCCTTTGTCATCACAATGCTCCATGACCCCTGTCATCACAATGTTCCATGACTCTTGTCATCAAAATGCCTCATGATCCTTTTAATCACAATGCTCCATGACTCCTTTCATCACATGCTCCATGATACTTGTCATTACACTGCCCCATGACCTTTTTCATAACAATGCTCCATGATACCAGTCATCACAATGCTCCATGACCATTGTCGTCACAATGCTCCATGCCCCTTTCAACAAAATGCTCCATGACAACTGTTATCACAATGCTCCATGGCCTTTGTCATCACAATTATACATGGTCCCTGTAATCACAGTGCTCCATGACCCCTTTCATCACAATGCTCCATGACCACTGTCATCACAATGCCCCATGACCCCTGTCATTACAATGCTCCATGACCACTGTCATCACCATACCCCATGAACCCAGTCATCACAATGCTCCATAGCCCTTGTCATCACAATGCTCCATGATCCCTGTCATCACAATGTTCCATGACTCTTGTCATCAAAATGCCTCATGATCCTTTTAATCACAATGCTCCATGACTCCTTTCATCACTTGTTCCATGATACTTGTCATTGCACTGCCTTATGACCTTTTTCATAACAAGCTCCATGATACCAGTCATAACAATGCTCCATGACCATTGTTGTCACAATGCTCCATGCCCCTTTCAACACAATGCTCCATATCAAGTGTCATCAAAATGCTCCATGGCCTTTGTCATCACAATTATACATGGCCCCTGTAATCACAGTGCTCCATGACCCCTTTCATCACAATCCTCCATGACCACTGTCATCACAATGCCCCATGAACCCTGTCATCACAATTCTCCATGGCCCCTGTCATTACAATGCTCCATGACCACTGTCATCACAATGTTCCATGATCGCTGTAATCACAATGACCCATGAGATCTTTCCTCAGAAGGCTCCAGTACGCCTGTCTTAACAATGCTCCAATGCCCGTCTCATCACAATGCTCCATGATCCCTGTCAGCACAACTTTAAATGACAATTGTCATCACAATGCTCCATGACACCTGTCATCACAAAGTTGCCTGCCCATGTCATCAAAATGCTCCATGTCCCCTGTAATCACAATGTTCTATTACACCTGTCATCACAAAGTTCCCTGCCCATGTCATCACAATGTTCCATTACCAATGTAATCAAAATGTTCGCCTGCCCTTGTCATCAAAATGCTCCATCACCCTTTTAATCACAATGCTCCATGAACCCTGTCATCACAATGTTCCATGACAGTTGTTAACACAATGCTCCATGACCCCTGTAATCACAATGCTCCATGCCCTTGTCATCACAAAACTCCAGAACTCTTGTCATCATAATGATGAATGCCCATGTCATCACAAAGCTCCATGATACTTGTCATCACAATGCTCCATGGCCTTTGTCATCACAATGTTCCATGGCCCCTGTCATCACAGTGCTCCATGATACCTTTCGTCACAATTCTAGATGACCACTGTCATCACAATGCCCCAAGACACATGTCATCACAATTAGCCATGGCCCTTGTCATCACAATGCTCCATCATCCGTGTCATCACAATGGTCCAGGACACTTGTCATCACAATGATCCATGACCACTTACATCACAATGCTCCTTGACCCTGTCATTTTATTGCTCCATGGCCTATGCATTCACAATGCTCCATGGCACCTGTAATCACATTTCTCCATGATCCTTTTCATCACAATATTCTATGACCACTCTCATCACAATACCCCATGACGCCTATCATCATAATGCTCCAAGGCCCCTCTCATCACAATGCTCCATGAACCCTGTCATCACAATGTTCCATGACACTTGTCATCCCAGTGCTCCATGATCCTTGTCATCACAATATTCACTGCCCATGTAATCACAATGCTCCTGGTCCCCTGTAATCACAATGCTCCGTACCCTTTTCATCACAATGCTCCAGAACTCTTGTCATCATAATGCTCCATGCCCGTGTCATCACAATGCTCCATGACCACTTTCATCACAATGCTCCTTGACCCCTGTCATCACAATCCTCCATGGCCTATGTATTCACAATGCTACATGGCCCCTGTAATCACATTGCTCCATGATCCATTTCATCACAATGTTCTATGGCCACTGTCATCACAATGCCACATTACACCTGTCATCACAATGCTCCATGACCCCTGTCAGCCCAATGTTCCATGACAGATGTCATAAGTATCCTCCATGGTCCCTGTATTCACAATGCTCCATTCCCTTGTCAACGCAATGCTCCAGAACTCTGGTCATCATAATGCTCGAAGAACCTTGTCATCACAACGCTCCATGACCCGTATCATCACAATGGTCCAGGACACTTGTCATCACAATGATCCATGACCACTTACATCACAATGCTCCTTGACTCCTGTCATCACAATGCTCCATAGCGTATTCATTCGAAATGCTACATGGTCCCTATAATCACATTGCTCCATGATCCATTTCGTCACAATGCTCTATGAACACTGTCATCACAATGCCACATTACACCTGTCATCACAATGCTCCATGGCCCCTGTCAGCACAATGTTCCATGACAGATGTCATCACAATGCTTTAGAACTCTTGTCTTCATAGTCCTCCATGCCCGTTTCATCACAATGCTCCATGACACTTGTCATCACAATACTCCATGGCCTTTGTCATCACAATGTTCCATGGTCCCTGTCATCACAGTGCTCCATGAATCCTTTCTTCATAATTCTAGATGACCACTGTCATCACAATTCGCCATGGCACCTGTCATCACAATGCTCCATGGCCTATGTATTCACAATTTTCCATGGCCCCTGAAATCACATTGCTCCATGATCCCTTTCATCACAATGCTGCATGCCCCCTGTCATCAAAATGCCCCGTGACACCTGTCATCACAATGCTCCATGGCCTTTATCATCACAATGCTCCATGACCCCTGTCATCACAATGCTCAATGACCCTTGTCATCACAATGCTCCATAGCCCCTGTAATCACAATGCTCCATGCCATTCTCATCACAATGCTCCAGACCTCTTGTCATCATAAGGCTCTATGCCCTTGTCCTCACAATGCTACATGACACGTGTCAGCACAATGTTCCTTGGCCTTTAACATCACAATGTTCCATGGCCCCTGTCATCCCAGTGCTCCAGTATAACTTTCATCACAATGCTAGATGACCACTGTCATCACAATGCCCAATGACACCTGTCATCATAATTCGCCATGGCCCTTGACATCACAATGCTCCATGAACCGTGTCATCACAAGATTCCAGGACACTTGTCATCACAATGATCCTTGACTTCTTTCATCACAATGCTCCATAACCACTGTCATCACAAAGTTCCATGGCCCCTGTAATCACATTGCTCCATGATCCCTTTCATCACAATGCTCCACGACCCTTCTCATCACAATGATCCCAGCCCTTGTCATCACAATGCTCCATGACCCTTCTCATCACAATGTTCCCTGCACTTTTCATCACAATGCTCCATGGACCCTGTAATCACAATGCTCCATGCCCTTGTCATCACAATTCTCCAGAACACTTGTAATCATAATGCCCCTTGCCCATGTCATCACAATGCTCTATGACACTTGTCATCAGAATCCTCCACGGCCTTTGTCATCAAAATGCTCCAAGTCCCCTTTCATCACCGTGTTCCATGATACCTTTCATCACACAGCTAGATTACCACTGTCATCACTATGCCCCATGACACCTGGCATCACAATTCTCCATTGCCCTTTTCATCATAATCCTCCATGAAACGAGTCATCACAATGCTCCATGATCCGAGTCATCACAAGGTTCCAGGACACTTAACATCACAATGATCCTTGACCACTTTCATCACAATGCTCCATGGCACCTGTTATCTCAATGCTCCATGGCCTATGTATTCACAATGCTCCATGGCCCCTGTAATCACGGTTTTCCATGACCCCTTTCATCACAATCCTCCTTGACCACTGTCATCACAACGCCCCATGAAGCCTGTCATCACGATGCTCCAAGGCCACTATCATCACAATGCTCCATGATCCCTGTCATCCTAATGTTCCCTGCCCATGTCATCACAGTGCTCCTTGTCCCTTTTAATCACAATGCCACATACCCTTGTCATCACAATGCTCCATGGCCCCTGTAAACACAATGCTCCAGGCCCTTGCCATTACAATACTCCAGAACTCTTTTCATCATAATGCTCCATGCCCGTGTCATCACAATGTTCCTGGACACTTGTCACCACAATGTTCCATGGCCTTTGTCATCACAATGCTCCATGGCCCCTCTAATCATAGTGCTCCATGATACCTTTCATCACAATTCTAGATGACCACTGTCATCACAATGCCCCTTGACACATGTCATCATAATTGGCCAGGGCCCTTGACATCACAATGCTTGATGAACCATGTCATCACAATGTTCATGGACAATTGTCATCACAATGCTCCATGACAACTTACATCACAATGCTCCTTGACCCTTGTCATTTCATTGCTCCATGGCCCCTGTAATCACATTGCTCCATGATCCCCTTCATCACAATGCTCCATGATCCCTGTCATCACAATGCTCGAAGACCCTTGACATCACAATGCTCCATGGTCCCTATAATCACAATGCTCCATGCGCTTGTCATCACAGTGCTCCAGAATTCTTGTCATCAAAATATTCCATGGCCTTTGTCATCACAATGCTCCATGACCCCTGTCATCACAATGTTCCATGACTCTTGTCATCAAAATGCCTCATGATCCTTTTAATCACAATGCTCCATGACTCCTTTCATCACATGCTCCATGATACTTGTCATTACACTGCCCCATGACCTTTTTCATAACAATGCTCCATGATACCAGTCATCACAATGCTCCATGACCATTGTCGTCACAATGCTCCATGCCCCTTTCAACAAAATGCTCCATGACAACTGTTATCACAATGCTCCATGGCCTTTGTCATCACAATTATACATGGTCCCTGTAATCACAGTGCTCCATGACCACTGTCATCACCATACCCCATGAACCCAGTCATCACAATGCTCCATAGCCCTTGTCATCACAATGCTCCATGATCCCTGTCATCACAATGTTCCATGACTCTTGTCATCAAAATGCCTCATGATCCTTTTAATCACAATGCTCCATGACTCCTTTCATCACTTGTTCCATGATACTTGTCATTGCACTGCCTTATGACCTTTTTCATAACAAGCTCCATGATACCAGTCATAACAATGCTCCATGACCATTGTTGTCACAATGCTCCATGCCCCTTTCAACACAATGCTCCATATCAAGTGTCATCAAAATGCTCCATGGCCTTTGTCATCACAATTATACATGGCCCCTGTAATCACAGTGCTCCATGACCCCTTTCATCACAATCCTCCATGACCACTGTCATCACAATGCCCCATGAACCCTGTCATCACAATTCTCCATGGCCCCTGTCATTACAATGCTCCATGACCACTGTCATCACAATGTTCCATGATCGCTGTAATCACAATGACCCATGAGATCTTTCCTCAGAAGGCTCCAGTATGCCTGTCTTAACAATGCTCCAATGCCCGTCTCATCACAATGCTCCATGATCCCTGTCAGCACAACTTTAAATGACAATTGTCATCACAATGCTCCATGACACCTGTCATCACAAAGTTGCCTGCCCATGTCATCAAAATGCTCCATGTCCCCTGTAATCACAATGTTCTATTACACCTGTCATCACAAAGTTCCCTGCCCATGTCATCACAATGCTCCATTACCAATGTAATCAAAATGTTCGCCTGCCCTTGTCATCAAAATGCTCCATCACCCCTTTAATCACAATGCTCCATGAACCCTGTCATCACAATGTTCCATGACAGTTGTTAACACAATGCTCCATGACCCCTGTAATCACAATGCTCCATGCCCTTGTCATCACAAAACTCCAGAACTCTTGTCATCATAATGATGAATGCCCATGTCATCACAAAGCTCCATGATACTTGTCATCACAATGCTCCATGGCCTTTGTCATCACAATGTTCCATGGCCCCTGTCATCACAGTGCTCCATGATACCTTTCGTCACAATTCTAGATGACCACTGTCATCACAATGCCCCAAGACACATGTCATCACAATTAGCCATGGCCCTTGTCATCACAATGCTCCATCATCCGTGTCATCACAATGGTCCAGGACACTTGTCATCACAATGATCCATGACCACTTACATCACAATGCTCCTTGACCCTGTCATTTTATTGCTCCATGGCCTATGCATTCACAATGCTCCATGGCACCTGTAATCACATTTCTCCATGATCCTTTTCATCACAATATTCTATGACCACTCTCATCACAATACCCCATGACGCCTATCATCATAATGCTCCAAGGCCCCTCTCATCACAATGCTCCATGAACCCTGTCATCACAATGTTCCATGACACTTGTCATCCCAGTGCTCCATGATCCTTGTCATCACAATATTCACTGCCCATGTAATCACAATGCTCCTGGTCCCCTGTAATCACAATGCTCCGTACCCTTTTCATCACAATGCTCCAGAACTCTTGTCATCATAATGCTCCATGCCCGTGTCATCACAATGCTCCATGACCACTTTCATCACAATGCTCCTTGACCCCTGTCATCACAATCCTCCATGGCCTATGTATTCACAATGCTACATGGCCCCTGTAATCACATTGCTCCATGATCCATTTCATCACAATGTTCTATGGCCACTGTCATCACAATGCCACATTACACCTGTCATCACAATGCTCCATGACCCCTGTCAGCCCAATGTTCCATGACAGATGTCATAAGTATCCTCCATGGTCCCTGTATTCACAATGCTCCATTCCCTTGTCAACGCAATGCTCCAGAACTCTGGTCATCATAATGCTCGAAGAACCTTGTCATCACAACGCTCCATGACCCGTATCATCACAATGGTCCAGGACACTTGTCATCACAATGATCCATGACCACTTACATCACAATGCTCCTTGACTCCTGTCATCACAATGCTCCATAGCGTATTCATTCGAAATGCTACATGGTCCCTATAATCACATTGCTCCATGATCCATTTCGTCACAATGCTCTATGAACACTGTCATCACAATGCCACATTACACCTGTCATCACAATGCTCCATGGCCCCTGTCAGCACAATGTTCCATGACAGATGTCATCACAATGCTTTAGAACTCTTGTCTTCATAGTCCTCCATGCCCGTTTCATCACAATGCTCCATGACACTTGTCATCACAATACTCCATGGCCTTTGTCATCACAATGTTCCATGGTCCCTGTCATCACAGTGCTCCATGAATCCTTTCTTCATAATTCTAGATGACCACTGTCATCACAATTCGCCATGGCACCTGTCATCACAATGCTCCATGGCCTATGTATTCACAATTTTCCATGGCCCCTGAAATCACATTGCTCCATGATCCCTTTCATCACAATGCTGCATGCCCCCTGTCATCAAAATGCCCCGTGACACCTGTCATCACAATGCTCCATGGCCTTTATCATCACAATGCTCCATGACCCCTGTCATCACAATGCTCAATGACCCTTGTCATCACAATGCTCCATAGCCCCTGTAATCACAATGCTCCATGCCATTCTCATCACAATGCTCCAGACCTCTTGTCATCATAAGGCTCTATGCCCTTGTCCTCACAATGCTACATGACACGTGTCAGCACAATGTTCCTTGGCCTTTAACATCACAATGTTCCATGGCCCCTGTCATCCCAGTGCTCCAGTATAACTTTCATCACAATGCTAGATGACCACTGTCATCACAATGCCCAATGACACCTGTCATCATAATTCGCCATGGCCCTTGACATCACAATGCTCCATGAACCGTGTCATCACAAGATTCCAGGACACTTGTCATCACAATGATCCTTGACTTCTTTCATCACAATGCTCCATAACCACTGTCATCACAAAGTTCCATGGCCCCTGTAATCACATTGCTCCATGATCCCTTTCATCACAATGCTCCACGACCCTTCTCATCACAATGATCCCAGCCCTTGTCATCACAATGCTCCATGACCCTTCTCATCACAATGTTCCCTGCACTTTTCATCACAATGCTCCATGGACCCTGTAATCACAATGCTCCATGCCCTTGTCATCACAATTCTCCAGAACACTTGTAATCATAATGCCCCTTGCCCATGTCATCACAATGCTCTATGACACTTGTCATCAGAATCCTCCACGGCCTTTGTCATCAAAATGCTCCAAGTCCCCTTTCATCACCGTGTTCCATGATACCTTTCATCACACAGCTAGATTACCACTGTCATCACTATGCCCCATGACACCTGGCATCACAATTCTCCATTGCCCTTTTCATCATAATCCTCCATGAAACGAGTCATCACAATGCTCCATGATCCGAGTCATCACAAGGTTCCAGGACACTTAACATCACAATGATCCTTGACCACTTTCATCACAATGCTCCATGGCACCTGTTATCTCAATGCTCCATGGCCTATGTATTCACAATGCTCCATGGCCCCTGTAATCACGGTTTTCCATGACCCCTTTCATCACAATCCTCCTTGACCACTGTCATCACAACGCCCCATGAAGCCTGTCATCACGATGCTCCAAGGCCACTATCATCACAATGCTCCATGATCCCTGTCATCCTAATGTTCCCTGCCCATGTCATCACAGTGCTCCTTGTCCCTTTTAATCACAATGCCACATACCCTTGTCATCACAATGCTCCATGGCCCCTCTAAACACAATGCTCCAGGCCCTTGCCATTACAATACTCCAGAACTCTTTTCATCATAATGCTCCATGCCCGTGTCATCACAATGTTCCAGGACACTTGTCACCACAATGTTCCATGGCCTTTGCCATCACAATGCTCCATGGCCCCTCTAATCATAGTGCTCCATGATACCTTTCATCACAATTCTAGATGACCACTGTCATCACAATGCCCCTTGACACATGTCATCATAATTGGCCAGGGCCCTTGACATCACAATGCTTGATGAACCATGTCATCACAATGTTCATGGACAATTGTCATCACAATGCTCCATGACAACTTACATCACAATGCTCCTTGACCCTTGTCATTTCATTGCTCCATGGCCCCTGTAATCACATTGCTCCATGATCCCCTTCATCACAATGCTCCATGATCCCTGTCATCACAATGCTCGAAGACCCTTGACATCACAATGCTCCATGGTCCCTGTAATCACAATGCTCCATGCGCTTGTCATCACAGTGCTCCAGAATTCTTGTCATCAAAATATTCCATGGCCTTTGTCATCACAATGCTCCATGACCCCTGTCATCACAATGTTCCATGACTCTTGTCATCAAAATGCCTCATGATCCTTTTAATCACAATGCTCCATGACTCCTTTCATCACATGCTCCATGATACTTGTCATTACACTGCCCCATGACCTTTTTCATAACAATGCTCCATGATACCAGTCATCACAATGCTCCATGACCATTGTCGTCACAATGCTCCATGCCCCTTTCAACAAAATGCTCCATGACAACTGTTATCACAATGCTCCATGGCCTTTGTCATCACAATTATACATGGTCCCTGTAATCACAGTGCTCCATGACCCCTTTCATCACAATGCTCCATGACCACTGTCATCACAATGCCCCATGACCCCTGTCATTACAATGCTCCATGACCACTGTCATCACCATACCCCATGAACCCAGTCATCACAATGCTCCATAGCCCTTGTCATCACAATGCTCCATGATCCCTGTCATCACAATGTTCCATGACTCTTGTCATCAAAATGCCTCATGATCCTTTTAATCACAATGCTCCATGACTCCTTTCATCACTTGTTCCATGATACTTGTCATTGCACTGCCTTATGACCTTTTTCATAACAAGCTCCATGATACCAGTCATAACAATGCTCCATGACCATTGTTGTCACAATGCTCCATGCCCCTTTCAACACAATGCTCCATATCAAGTGTCATCAAAATGCTCCATGGCCTTTGTCATCACAATTATACATGGCCCCTGTAATCACAGTGCTCCATGACCCCTTTCATCACAATCCTCCATGACCACTGTCATCACAATGCCCCATGAACCCTGTCATCACAATTCTCCATGGCCCCTGTCATTACAATGCTCCATGACCACTGTCATCACAATGTTCCATGATCGCTGTAATCACAATGACCCATGAGATCTTTCCTCAGAAGGCTCCAGTACGCCTGTCTTAACAATGCTCCAATGCCCGTCTCATCACAATGCTCCATGATCCCTGTCAGCACAACTTTAAATGACAATTGTCATCACAATGCTCCATGACACCTGTCATCACAAAGTTGCCTGCCCATGTCATCAAAATGCTCCATGTCCCCTGTAATCACAATGTTCTATTACACCTGTCATCACAAAGTTCCCTGCCCATGTCATCACAATGCTCCATTACCAATGTAATCAAAATGTTCGCCTGCCCTTGTCATCAAAATGCTCCATCACCCCTTTAATCACAATGCTCCATGAACCCTGTCATCACAATGTTCCATGACAGTTGTTAACACAATGCTCCATGACCACTGTAATCACAATGCTCCATGCCCTTGTCATCACAAAACTCCAGAACTCTTGTCATCATAATGATGAATGCCCATGTCATCACAAAGCTCCATGATACTTGTCATCACAATGCTCCATGGCCTTTGTCATCACAATGTTCCATGGCCCCTGTCATCACAGTGCTCCATGATACCTTTCGTCACAATTCTAGATGACCACTGTCATCACAATGCCCCAAGACACATGTCATCACAATTAGCCATGGCCCTTGTCATCACAATGCTCCATCATCCGTGTCATCACAATGGTCCAGGACACTTGTCATCACAATGATCCATGACCACTTACATCACAATGCTCCTTGACCCTGTCATTTTATTGCTCCATGGCCTATGCATTCACAATGCTCCATGGCACCTGTAATCACATTTCTCCATGATCCTTTTCATCACAATATTCTATGACCACTCTCATCACAATACCCCATGACGCCTATCATCATAATGCTCCAAGGCCCCTCTCATCACAATGCTCCATGAACCCTGTCATCACAATGTTCCATGACACTTGTCATCCCAGTGCTCCATGATCCTTGTCATCACAATATTCACTGCCCATGTAATCACAATGCTCCTGGTCCCCTGTAATCACAATGCTCCGTACCCTTTTCATCACAATGCTCCAGAACTCTTGTCATCATAATGCTCCATGCCCGTGTCATCACAATGCTCCATGACCACTTTCATCACAATGCTCCTTGACCCCTGTCATCACAATCCTCCATGGCCTATGTATTCACAATGCTACATGGCCCCTGTAATCACATTGCTCCATGATCCATTTCATCACAATGTTCTATGGCCACTGTCATCACAATGCCACATTACACCTGTCATCACAATGCTCCATGACCCCTGTCAGCCCAATGTTCCATGACAGATGTCATAAGTATCCTCCATGGTCCCTGTATTCACAATGCTCCATTCCCTTGTCAACGCAATGCTCCAGAACTCTGGTCATCATAATGCTCGAAGAACCTTGTCATCACAACGCTCCATGACCCGTATCATCACAATGGTCCAGGACACTTGTCATCACAATGATCCATGACCACTTACATCACAATGCTCCTTGACTCCTGTCATCACAATGCTCCATAGCGTATTCATTCGAAATGCTACATGGTCCCTATAATCACATTGCTCCATGATCCATTTCGTCACAATGCTCTATGAACACTGTCATCACAATGCCACATTACACCTGTCATCACAATGCTCCATGGCCCCTGTCAGCACAATGTTCCATGACAGATGTCATCACAATGCTTTAGAACTCTTGTCTTCATAGTCCTCCATGCCCGTTTCATCACAATGCTCCATGACACTTGTCATCACAATACTCCATGGCCTTTGTCATCACAATGTTCCATGGTCCCTGTCATCACAGTGCTCCATGAATCCTTTCTTCATAATTCTAGATGACCACTGTCATCACAATTCGCCATGGCACCTGTCATCACAATGCTCCATGGCCTATGTATTCACAATTTTCCATGGCCCCTGAAATCACATTGCTCCATGATCCCTTTCATCACAATGCTGCATGCCCCCTGTCATCAAAATGCCCCGTGACACCTGTCATCACAATGCTCCATGGCCTTTATCATCACAATGCTCCTTGACCCCTGTCATCATAATGCTCAATGAGCCTTGTCATCACAATGCTCCATAGCCCCTGTAATCACAATGCTCCATGCCATTCTCATCACAATGCTCCAGACCTCTTGTCATCATAAGGCTCTATGCCCTTGTCCTCACAATGCTACATGACACGTGTCAGCACAATGTTCCTTGGCCTTTAACATCACAATGTTCCATGGCCCCTGTCATCCCAGTGCTCCAGTATAACTTTCATCACAATGCTAGATGACCACTGTCATCACAATGCCCAATGACACCTGTCATCATAATTCGCCATGGCCCTTGACATCACAATGCTCCATGAACCGTGTCATCACAAGATTCCAGGACACTTGTCATCACAATGATCCTTGACTTCTTTCATCACAATGCTCCATAACCACTGTCATCACAAAGTTCCATGGCCCCTGTAATCACATTGCTCCATGATCCCTTTCATCACAATGCTCCACGACCCTTCTCATCACAATGATCCCAGCCCTTGTCATCACAATGCTCCATGACCCTTCTCATCACAATGTTCCCTGCACTTTTCATCACAATGCTCCCTGGACCCTGTAATCACAATGCTCCATGCCCTTGTCATCACAATTCTCCAGAACACTTGTAATCATAATGCCCCTTGCCCATGTCATCACAATGCTCTATGACACTTGTCATCAGAATCCTCCACGGCCTTTGTCATCAAAATGCTCCAAGTCCCCTTTCATCACCGTGTTCCATGATACCTTTCATCACACAGCTAGATTACCACTGTCATCACTATGCCCCATGACACCTGGCATCACAATTCTCCATTGCCCTTTTCATCATAATCCTCCATGAAACGAGTCATCACAATGCTCCATGATCCGAGTCATCACAAGGTTCCAGGACACTTAACATCACAATGATCCTTGACCACTTTCATCACAATGCTCCATGGCACCTGTTATCTCAATGCTCCATGGCCTATGTATTCACAATGCTCCATGGCCCCTGTAATCACGGTTTTCCATGACCCCTTTCATCACAATCCTCCTTGACCACTGTCATCACAACGCCCCATGAAGCCTGTCATCACGATGCTCCAAGGCCACTATCATCACAATGCTCCATGATCCCTGTCATCCTAATGTTCCCTGCCCATGTCATCACAGTGCTCCTTGTCCCTTTTAATCACAATGCCACATACCCTTGTCATCACAATGCTCCATGGCCCCTGTAAACACAATGCTCCAGGCCCTTGCCATTACAATACTCCAGAACTCTTTTCATCATAATGCTCCATGCCCGTGTCATCACAATGTTCCAGGACACTTGTCACCACAATGTTCCATGGCCTTTGTCATCACAATGCTCCATGGCCCCTCTAATCATAGTGCTCCATGATACCTTTCATCACAATTCTAGATGACCACTGTCATCACAATGCCCCTTGACACATGTCATCATAATTGGCCAGGGCCCTTGACATCACAATGCTTGATGAACCATGTCATCACAATGTTCATGGACAATTGTCATCACAATGCTCCATGACAACTTACATCACAATGCTCCTTGACCCTTGTCATTTCATTGCTCCATGGCCCCTGTAATCACATTGCTCCATGATCCCCTTCATCACAATGCTCCATGATCCCTGTCATCACAATGCTCGAAGACCCTTGACATCACAATGCTCCATGGTCCCTATAATCACAATGCTCCATGCGCTTGTCATCACAGTGCTCCAGAATTCTTGTCATCAAAATATTCCATGGCCTTTGTCATCACAATGCTCCATGACCCCTGTCATCACAATGTTCCATGACTCTTGTCATCAAAATGCCTCATGATCCTTTTAATCACAATGCTCCATGACTCCTTTCATCACATGCTCCATGATACTTGTCATTACACTGCCCCATGACCTTTTTCATAACAATGCTCCATGATACCAGTCATCACAATGCTCCATGACCATTGTCGTCACAATGCTCCATGCCCCTTTCAACAAAATGCTCCATGACAACTGTTATCACAATGCTCCATGGCCTTTGTCATCACAATTATACATGGTCCCTGTAATCACAGTGCTCCATGACCCCTTTCATCACAATGCTCCATGACCACTGTCATCACAATGCCCCATGACCCCTGTCATTACAATGCTCCATGACCACTGTCATCACCATACCCCATGAACCCAGTCATCACAATGCTCCATAGCCCTTGTCATCACAATGCTCCATGATCCCTGTCATCACAATGTTCCATGACTCTTGTCATCAAAATGCCTCATGATCCTTTTAATCACAATGCTCCATGACTCCTTTCATCACTTGTTCCATGATACTTGTCATTGCACTGCCTTATGACCTTTTTCATAACAAGCTCCATGATACCAGTCATAACAATGCTCCATGACCATTGTTGTCACAATGCTCCATGCCCCTTTCAACACAATGCTCCATATCAAGTGTCATCAAAATGCTCCATGGCCTTTGTCATCACAATTATACATGGCCCCTGTAATCACAGTGCTCCATGACCCCTTTCATCACAATCCTCCATGACCACTGTCATCACAATGCCCCATGAACCCTGTCATCACAATTCTCCATGGCCCCTGTCATTACAATGCTCCATGACCACTGTCATCACAATGTTCCATGATCGCTGTAATCACAATGACCCATGAGATCTTTCCTCAGAAGGCTCCAGTACGCCTGTCTTAACAATGCTCCAATGCCCGTCTCATCACAATGCTCCATGATCCCTGTCAGCACAACTTTAAATGACAATTGTCATCACAATGCTCCATGACACCTGTCATCACAAAGTTGCCTGCCCATGTCATCAAAATGCTCCATGTCCCCTGTAATCACAATGTTCTATTACACCTGTCATCACAAAGTTCCCTGCCCATGTCATCACAATGCTCCATTACCAATGTAATCAAAATGTTCGCCTGCCCTTGTCATCAAAATGCTCCATCACCCCTTTAATCACAATGCTCCATGAACCCTGTCATCACAATGTTCCATGACAGTTGTTAACACAATGCTCCATGACCCCTGTAATCACAATGCTCCATGCCCTTGTCATCACAAAACTCCAGAACTCTTGTCATCATAATGATGAATGCCCATGTCATCACAAAGCTCCATGGTACTTGTCATCACAATGCTCCATGGCCTTTGTCATCACAATGTTCCATGGCCCCTGTCATCACAGTGCTCCATGATACCTTTCGTCACAATTCTAGATGACCACTGTCATCACAATGCCCCAAGACACATGTCATCACAATTAGCCATGGCCCTTGTCATCACAATGCTCCATCATCCGTGTCATCACAATGGTCCAGGACACTTGTCATCACAATGATCCATGACCACTTACATCACAATGCTCCTTGACCCTGTCATTTTATTGCTCCATGGCCTATGCATTCACAATGCTCCATGGCACCTGTAATCACATTTCTCCATGATCCTTTTCATCACAATATTCTATGACCACTCTCATCACAATACCCCATGACGCCTATCATCATAATGCTCCAAGGCCCCTCTCATCACAATGCTCCATGAACCCTGTCATCACAATGTTCCATGACACTTGTCATCCCAGTGCTCCATGATCCTTGTCATCACAATATTCACTGCCCATGTAATCACAATGCTCCTGGTCCCCTGTAATCACAATGCTCCGTACCCTTTTCATCACAATGCTCCAGAACTCTTGTCATCATAATGCTCCATGCCCGTGTCATCACAATGCTCCATGACCACTTTCATCACAATGCTCCTTGACCCCTGTCATCACAATCCTCCATGGCCTATGTATTCACAATGCTACATGGCCCCTGTAATCACATTGCTCCATGATCCATTTCATCACAATGTTCTATGGCCACTGTCATCACAATGCCACATTACACCTGTCATCACAATGCTCCATGACCCCTGTCAGCCCAATGTTCCATGACAGATGTCATAAGTATCCTCCATGGTCCCTGTATTCACAATGCTCCATTCCCTTGTCAACGCAATGCTCCAGAACTCTGGTCATCATAATGCTCGAAGAACCTTGTCATCACAACGCTCCATGACCCGTATCATCACAATGGTCCAGGACACTTGTCATCACAATGATCCATGACCACTTACATCACAATGCTCCTTGACTCCTGTCATCACAATGCTCCATAGCGTATTCATTCGAAATGCTACATGGTCCCTATAATCACATTGCTCCATGATCCATTTCGTCACAATGCTCTATGAACACTGTCATCACAATGCCACATTACACCTGTCATCACAATGCTCCATGGCCCCTGTCAGCACAATGTTCCATGACAGATGTCATCACAATGCTTTAGAACTCTTGTCTTCATAGTCCTCCATGCCCGTTTCATCACAATGCTCCATGACACTTGTCATCACAATACTCCATGGCCTTTGTCATCACAATGTTCCATGGTCCCTGTCATCACAGTGCTCCATGAATCCTTTCTTCATAATTCTAGATGACCACTGTCATCACAATTCGCCATGGCACCTGTCATCACAATGCTCCATGGCCTATGTATTCACAATTTTCCATGGCCCCTGAAATCACATTGCTCCATGATCCCTTTCATCACAATGCTGCATGCCCCCTGTCATCAAAATGCCCCGTGACACCTGTCATCACAATGCTCCATGGCCTTTATCATCACAATGCTCCTTGACCCCTGTCATCATAATGCTCAATGAGCCTTGTCATCACAATGCTCCATAGCCCCTGTAATCACAATGCTCCATGCCATTCTCATCACAATGCTCCAGACCTCTTGTCATCATAAGGCTCTATGCCCTTGTCCTCACAATGCTACATGACACGTGTCAGCACAATGTTCCTTGGCCTTTAACATCACAATGTTCCATGGCCCCTGTCATCCCAGTGCTCCAGTATAACTTTCATCACAATGCTAGATGACCACTGTCATCACAATGCCCAATGACACCTGTCATCATAATTCGCCATGGCCCTTGACATCACAATGCTCCATGAACCGTGTCATCACAAGATTCCAGGACACTTGTCATCACAATGATCCTTGACTTCTTTCATCACAATGCTCCATAACCACTGTCATCACAAAGTTCCATGGCCCCTGTAATCACATTGCTCCATGATCCCTTTCATCACAATGCTCCACGACCCTTCTCATCACAATGATCCCAGCCCTTGTCATCACAATGCTCCATGACCCTTCTCATCACAATGTTCCCTGCACTTTTCATCACAATGCTCCCTGGACCCTGTAATCACAATGCTCCATGCCCTTGTCATCACAATTCTCCAGAACACTTGTAATCATAATGCCCCTTGCCCATGTCATCACAATGCTCTATGACACTTGTCATCAGAATCCTCCACGGCCTTTGTCATCAAAATGCTCCAAGTCCCCTTTCATCACCGTGTTCCATGATACCTTTCATCACACAGCTAGATTACCACTGTCATCACTATGCCCCATGACACCTGGCATCACAATTCTCCATTGCCCTTTTCATCATAATCCTCCATGAAACGAGTCATCACAATGCTCCATGATCCGAGTCATCACAAGGTTCCAGGACACTTAACATCACAATGATCCTTGACCACTTTCATCACAATGCTCCATGGCACCTGTTATCTCAATGCTCCATGGCCTATGTATTCACAATGCTCCATGGCCCCTGTAATCACGGTTTTCCATGACCCCTTTCATCACAATCCTCCTTGACCACTGTCATCACAACGCCCCATGAAGCCTGTCATCACGATGCTCCAAGGCCACTATCATCACAATGCTCCATGATCCCTGTCATCCTAATGTTCCCTGCCCATGTCATCACAGTGCTCCTTGTCCCTTTTAATCACAATGCCACATACCCTTGTCATCACAATGCTCCATGGCCCCTGTAAACACAATGCTCCAGGCCCTTGCCATTACAATACTCCAGAACTCTTTTCATCATAATGCTCCATGCCCGTGTCATCACAATGTTCCAGGACACTTGTCACCACAATGTTCCATGGCCTTTGTCATCACAATGCTCCATGGCCCCTCTAATCATAGTGCTCCATGATACCTTTCATCACAATTCTAGATGACCACTGTCATCACAATGCCCCTTGACACATGTCATCATAATTGGCCAGGGCCCTTGACATCACAATGCTTGATGAACCATGTCATCACAATGTTCATGGACAATTGTCATCACAATGCTCCATGACAACTTACATCACAATGCTCCTTGACCCTTGTCATTTCATTGCTCCATGGCCCCTGTAATCACATTGCTCCATGATCCCCTTCATCACAATGCTCCATGATCCCTGTCATCACAATGCTCGAAGACCCTTGACATCACATTGCTCCATGGTCCCTATAATCACAATGCTCCATGCGCTTGTCATCACAGTGCTCCAGAATTCTTGTCATCAAAATATTCCATGGCCTTTGTCATCACAATGCTCCATGACCCCTGTCATCACAATGTTCCATGACTCTTGTCATCAAAATGCCTCATGATCCTTTTAATCACAATGCTCCATGACTCCTTTCATCACATGCTCCATGATACTTGTCATTACACTGCCCCATGACCTTTTTCATAACAATGCTCCATGATACCAGTCATCACAATGCTCCATGACCATTGTCGTCACAATGCTCCATGCCCCTTTCAACAAAATGCTCCATGACAACTGTTATCACAATGCTCCATGGCCTTTGTCATCACAATTATACATGGTCCCTGTAATCACAGTGCTCCATGACCCCTTTCATCACAATGCTCCATGACCACTGTCATCACAATGCCCCATGACCCCTGTCATTACAATGCTCCATGACCACTGTCATCACCATACCCCATGAACCCAGTCATCACAATGCTCCATAGCCCTTGTCATCACAATGCTCCATGATCCCTGTCATCACAATGTTCCATGACTCTTGTCATCAAAATGCCTCATGATCCTTTTAATCACAATGCTCCATGACTCCTTTCATCACTTGTTCCATGATACTTGTCATTGCACTGCCTTATGACCTTTTTCATAACAAGCTCCATGATACCAGTCATAACAATGCTCCATGACCATTGTTGTCACAATGCTCCATGCCCCTTTCAACACAATGCTCCATATCAAGTGTCATCAAAATGCTCCATGGCCTTTGTCATCACAATTATACATGGCCCCTGTAATCACAGTGCTCCATGACTCCTTTCATCACAATCCTCCATGACCACTGTCATCACAATGCCCCATGAACCCTGTCATCACAATTCTCCATGGCCCCTGTCATTACAATGCTCCATGACCACTGTCATCACAATGTTCCATGATCGCTGTAATCACAATGACCCATGAGATCTTTCCTCAGAAGGCTCCAGTACGCCTGTCTTAACAATGCTCCAATGCCCGTCTCATCACAATGCTCCATGATCCCTGTCAGCACAACTTTAAATGACAATTGTCATCACAATGCTCCATGACACCTGTCATCACAAAGTTGCCTGCCCATGTCATCAAAATGCTCCATGTCCCCTGTAATCACAATGTTCTATTACACCTGTCATCACAAAGTTCCCTGCCCATGTCATCACAATGCTCCATTACCAATGTAATCAAAATGTTCGCCTGCCCTTGTCATCAAAATGCTCCATCACCCCTTTAATCACAATGCTCCATGAACCCTGTCATCACAATGTTCCATGACAGTTGTTAACACAATGCTCCATGACCCCTGTAATCACAATGCTCCATGCCCTTGTCATCACAAAACTCCAGAACTCTTGTCATCATAATGATGAATGCCCATGTCATCACAAAGCTCCATGGTACTTGTCATCACAATGCTCCATGGCCTTTGTCATCACAATGTTCCATGGCCCCTGTCATCACAGTGCTCCATGATACCTTTCGTCACAATTCTAGATGACCACTGTCATCACAATGCCCCAAGACACATGTCATCACAATTAGCCATGGCCCTTGTCATCACAATGCTCCATCATCCGTGTCATCACAATGGTCCAGGACACTTGTCATCACAATGATCCATGACCACTTACATCACAATGCTCCTTGACCCTGTCATTTTATTGCTCCATGGCCTATGCATTCACAATGCTCCATGGCACCTGTAATCACATTTCTCCATGATCCTTTTCATCACAATATTCTATGACCACTCTCATCACAATACCCCATGACGCCTATCATCATAATGCTCCAAGGCCCCTCTCATCACAATGCTCCATGAACCCTGTCATCACAATGTTCCATGACACTTGTCATCCCAGTGCTCCATGATCCTTGTCATCACAATATTCACTGCCCATGTAATCACAATGCTCCTGGTCCCCTGTAATCACAATGCTCCGTACCCTTTTCATCACAATGCTCCAGAACTCTTGTCATCATAATGCTCCATGCCCGTGTCATCACAATGCTCCATGACCACTTTCATCACAATGCTCCTTGACCCCTGTCATCACAATCCTCCATGGCCTATGTATTCACAATGCTACATGGCCCCTGTAATCACATTGCTCCATGATCCATTTCATCACAATGTTCTATGGCCACTGTCATCACAATGCCACATTACACCTGTCATCACAATGCTCCATGACCCCTGTCAGCCCAATGTTCCATGACAGATGTCATAAGTATCCTCCATGGTCCCTGTATTCACAATGCTCCATTCCCTTGTCAACGCAATGCTCCAGAACTCTGGTCATCATAATGCTCGAAGAACCTTGTCATCACAACGCTCCATGACCCGTATCATCACAATGGTCCAGGACACTTGTCATCACAATGATCCATGACCACTTACATCACAATGCTCCTTGACTCCTGTCATCACAATGCTCCATAGCGTATTCATTCGAAATGCTACATGGTCCCTATAATCACATTGCTCCATGATCCATTTCGTCACAATGCTCTATGAACACTGTCATCACAATGCCACATTACACCTGTCATCACAATGCTCCATGGCCCCTGTCAGCACAATGTTCCATGACAGATGTCATCACAATGCTTTAGAACTCTTGTCTTCATAGTCCTCCATGCCCGTTTCATCACAATGCTCCATGACACTTGTCATCACAATACTCCATGGCCTTTGTCATCACAATGTTCCATGGTCCCTGTCATCACAGTGCTCCATGAATCCTTTCTTCATAATTCTAGATGACCACTGTCATCACAATTCGCCATGGCACCTGTCATCACAATGCTCCATGGCCTATGTATTCACAATTTTCCATGGCCCCTGAAATCACATTGCTCCATGATCCCTTTCATCACAATGCTGCATGCCCCCTGTCATCAAAATGCCCCGTGACACCTGTCATCACAATGCTCCATGGCCTTTATCATCACAATGCTCCATGACCCCTGTCATCACAATGCTCAATGACCCTTGTCATCACAATGCTCCATAGCCCCTGTAATCACAATGCTCCATGCCATTCTCATCACAATGCTCCAGACCTCTTGTCATCATAAGGCTCTATGCCCTTGTCCTCACAATGCTACATGACACGTGTCAGCACAATGTTCCTTGGCCTTTAACATCACAATGTTCCATGGCCCCTGTCATCCCAGTGCTCCAGTATAACTTTCATCACAATGCTAGATGACCACTGTCATCACAATGCCCAATGACACCTGTCATCATAATTCGCCATGGCCCTTGACATCACAATGCTCCATGAACCGTGTCATCACAAGATTCCAGGACACTTGTCATCACAATGATCCTTGACTTCTTTCATCACAATGCTCCATAACCACTGTCATCACAAAGTTCCATGGCCCCTGTAATCACATTGCTCCATGATCCCTTTCATCACAATGCTCCACGACCCTTCTCATCACAATGATCCCAGCCCTTGTCATCACAATGCTCCATGACCCTTCTCATCACAATGTTCCCTGCACTTTTCATCACAATGCTCCATGGACCCTGTAATCACAATGCTCCATGCCCTTGTCATCACAATTCTCCAGAACACTTGTAATCATAATGCCCCTTGCCCATGTCATCACAATGCTCTATGACACTTGTCATCAGAATCCTCCACGGCCTTTGTCATCAAAATGCTCCAAGTCCCCTTTCATCACCGTGTTCCATGATACCTTTCATCACACAGCTAGATTACCACTGTCATCACTATGCCCCATGACACCTGGCATCACAATTCTCCATTGCCCTTTTCATCATAATCCTCCATGAAATGAGTCATCACAATGCTCCATGATCCAAGTCATCACAAGGTTCCAGGACACTTAACATCACAATGATCCTTGACCACTTTCATCACAATGCTCCATGGCACCTGTTATCTCAATGTTCCATGGCCTATGTATTCACAATGCTCCATGGCCCCTGTAATCACGGTTTTCCATGACCCCTTTCATCACAATCCTCCTTGACCACTGTCATCACAACGCCCCATGAAGCCTGTCATCACGATGCTCCAAGGCCACTATCATCACAATGCTCCATGATCCCTGTCATCCTAATGTTCCCTGCCCATGTCATCACAGTGCTCCTTGTCCCTTTTAATCACAATGCCACATACCCTTGTCATCACAATGCTCCATGGCCCCTCTAAACACAATGCTCCAGGCCCTTGCCATTACAATACTCCAGAACTCTTTTCATCATAATGCTCCATGCCCGTGTCATCACAATGTTCCAGGACACTTGTCACCACAATGTTCCATGGCCTTTGCCATCACAATGCTCCATGGCCCCTCTAATCATAGTGCTCCATGATACCTTTCATCACAATTCTAGATGACCACTGTCATCACAATGCCCCTTGACACATGTCATCATAATTGGCCAGGGCCCTTGACATCACAATGCTTGATGAACCATGTCATCACAATGTTCATGGACAATTGTCATCACAATGCTCCATGACAACTTACATCACAATGCTCCTTGACCCTTGTCATTTCATTGCTCCATGGCCCCTGTAATCACATTGCTCCATGATCCCCTTCATCACAATGCTCCATGATCCCTGTCATCACAATGCTCGAAGACCCTTGACATCACAATGCTCCATGGTCCCTGTAATCACAATGCTCCATGCGCTTGTCATCACAGTGCTCCAGAATTCTTGTCATCAAAATATTCCATGGCCTTTGTCATCACAATGCTCCATGACCCCTGTCATCACAATGTTCCATGACTCTTGTCATCAAAATGCCTCATGATCCTTTTAATCACAATGCTCCATGACTCCTTTCATCACATGCTCCATGATACTTGTCATTACACTGCCCCATGACCTTTTTCATAACAATGCTCCATGATACCAGTCATCACAATGCTCCATGACCATTGTCGTCACAATGCTCCATGCCCCTTTCAACAAAATGCTCCATGACAACTGTTATCACAATGCTCCATGGCCTTTGTCATCACAATTATACATGGTCCCTGTAATCACAGTGCTCCATGACCCCTTTCATCACAATGCTCCATGACCACTGTCATCACAATGCCCCATGACCCCTGTCATTACAATGCTCCATGACCACTGTCATCACCATACCCCATGAACCCAGTCATCACAATGCTCCATAGCCCTTGTCATCACAATGCTCCATGATCCCTGTCATCACAATGTTCCATGACTCTTGTCATCAAAATGCCTCATGATCCTTTTAATCACAATGCTCCATGACTCCTTTCATCACTTGTTCCATGATACTTGTCATTGCACTGCCTTATGACCTTTTTCATAACAAGCTCCATGATACCAGTCACAACAATGCTCCATGACCATTGTTGTCACAATGCTCCATGCCCCTTTCAACACAATGCTCCATATCAAGTGTCATCAAAATGCTCCATGGCCTTTGTCATCACAATTCTACATGGCCCCTGTAATCACAGTGCTCCATGACCCCTTTCATCACAATCCTCCATGACCACTGTCATCACAATGCCCCATGAACCCTGTCATCACAATTCTCCATGGCCCCTGTCATTACAATGCTCCATGACCACTGTCATCACAATGTTCCATGATCGCTGTAATCACAATGACCCATGAGATCTTTCCTCAGAAGGCTCCAGTACGCCTGTCTTAACAATGCTCCAATGCCCGTCTCATCACAATGCTCCATGATCCCTGTCAGCACAACTTTAAATGACAATTGTCATCACAATGCTCCATGACACCTGTCATCACAAAGTTGCCTGCCCATGTCATCAAAATGCTCCATGTCCCCTGTAATCACAATGTTCTATTACACCTGTCATCACAAAGTTCCCTGCCCATGTCATCACAATGCTCCATTACCAATGTAATCAAAATGTTCGCCTGCCCTTGTCATCAAAATGCTCCATCACCCCTTTAATCACAATGCTCCATGAACCCTGTCATCACAATGTTCCATGACAGTTGTTAACACAATGCTCCATGACCCCTGTAATCACAATGCTCCATGCCCTTGTCATCACAAAACTCCAGAACTCTTGTCATCATAATGATGAATGCCCATGTCATCACAAAGCTCCATGATACTTGTCATCACAATGCTCCATGGCCTTTGTCATCACAATGTTCCATGGCCCCTGTCATCACAGTGCTCCATGATACCTTTCGTCACAATTCTAGATGACCACTGTCATCACAATGCCCCAAGACACATGTCATCACAATTAGCCATGGCCCTTGTCATCACAATGCTCCATCATCCGTGTCATCACAATGGTCCAGGACACTTGTCATCACAATGATCCATGACCACTTACATCACAATGCTCCTTGACCCTGTCATTTTATTGCTCCATGGCCTATGCATTCACAATGCTCCATGGCACCTGTAATCACATTTCTCCATGATCCTTTTCATCACAATATTCTATGACCACTCTCATCACAATACCCCATGACGCCTATCATCATAATGCTCCAAGGCCCCTCTCATCACAATGCTCCATGAACCCTGTCATCACAATGTTCCATGACACTTGTCATCCCAGTGCTCCATGATCCTTGTCATCACAATATTCACTGCCCATGTAATCACAATGCTCCTGGTCCCCTGTAATCACAATGCTCCGTACCCTTTTCATCACAATGCTCCAGAACTCTTGTCATCATAATGCTCCATGCCCGTGTCATCACAATGCTCCATGACCACTTTCATCACAATGCTCCTTGACCCCTGTCATCACAATCCTCCATGGCCTATGTATTCACAATGCTACATGGCCCCTGTAATCACATTGCTCCATGATCCATTTCATCACAATGTTCTATGGCCACTGTCATCACAATGCCACATTACACCTGTCATCACAATGCTCCATGACCCCTGTCAGCCCAATGTTCCATGACAGATGTCATAAGTATCCTCCATGGTCCCTGTATTCACAATGCTCCATTCCCTTGTCAACGCAATGCTCCAGAACTCTGGTCATCATAATGCTCGAAGAACCTTGTCATCACAACGCTCCATGACCCGTATCATCACAATGGTCCAGGACACTTGTCATCACAATGATCCATGACCACTTACATCACAATGCTCCTTGACTCCTGTCATCACAATGCTCCATAGCGTATTCATTCGAAATGCTACATGGTCCCTATAATCACATTGCTCCATGATCCATTTCGTCACAATGCTCTATGAACACTGTCATCACAATGCCACATTACACCTGTCATCACAATGCTCCATGGCCCCTGTCAGCACAATGTTCCATGACAGATGTCATCACAATGCTTTAGAACTCTTGTCTTCATAGTCCTCCATGCCCGTTTCATCACAATGCTCCATGACACTTGTCATCACAATACTCCATGGCCTTTGTCATCACAATGTTCCATGGTCCCTGTCATCACAGTGCTCCATGAATCCTTTCTTCATAATTCTAGATGACCACTGTCATCACAATTCGCCATGGCACCTGTCATCACAATGCTCCATGGCCTATGTATTCACAATTTTCCATGGCCCCTGAAATCACATTGCTCCATGATCCCTTTCATCACAATGCTGCATGCCCCCTGTCATCAAAATGCCCCGTGACACCTGTCATCACAATGCTCCATGGCCTTTATCATCACAATGCTCCATGACCCCTGTCATCACAATGCTCAATGACCCTTGTCATCACAATGCTCCATAGCCCCTGTAATCACAATGCTCCATGCCATTCTCATCACAATGCTCCAGACCTCTTGTCATCATAAGGCTCTATGCCCTTGTCCTCACAATGCTACATGACACGTGTCAGCACAATGTTCCTTGGCCTTTAACATCACAATGTTCCATGGCCCCTGTCATCCCAGTGCTCCAGTATAACTTTCATCACAATGCTAGATGACCACTGTCATCACAATGCCCAATGACACCTGTCATCATAATTCGCCATGGCCCTTGACATCACAATGCTCCATGAACCGTGTCATCACAAGATTCCAGGACACTTGTCATCACAATGATCCTTGACTTCTTTCATCACAATGCTCCATAACCACTGTCATCACAAAGTTCCATGGCCCCTGTAATCACATTGCTCCATGATCCCTTTCATCACAATGCTCCACGACCCTTCTCATCACAATGATCCCAGCCCTTGTCATCACAATGCTCCATGACCCTTCTCATCACAATGTTCCCTGCACTTTTCATCACAATGCTCCATGGACCCTGTAATCACAATGCTCCATGCCCTTGTCATCACAATTCTCCAGAACACTTGTAATCATAATGCCCCTTGCCCATGTCATCACAATGCTCTATGACACTTGTCATCAGAATCCTCCACGGCCTTTGTCATCAAAATGCTCCAAGTCCCCTTTCATCACCGTGTTCCATGATACCTTTCATCACACAGCTAGATTACCACTGTCATCACTATGCCCCATGACACCTGGCATCACAATTCTCCATTGCCCTTTTCATCATAATCCTCCATGAAACGAGTCATCACAATGCTCCATGATCCAAGTCATCACAAGGTTCCAGGACACTTAACATCACAATGATCCTTGACCACTTTCATCACAATGCTCCATGGCACATGTTATCTCAATGCTCCATGGCCTATGTATTCACAATGCTCCATGGCCCCTGTAATCACGGTTTTCCATGACCCCTTTCATCACAATCCTCCTTGACCACTGTCATCACAACGCCCCATGAAGCCTGTCATCACGATGCTCCAAGGCCACTATCATCACAATGCTCCATGATCCCTGTCATCCTAATGTTCCCTGCCCATGTCATCACAGTGCTCCTTGTCCCTTTTAATCACAATGCCACATACCCTTGTCATCACAATGCTCCATGGCCCCTCTAAACACAATGCTCCAGGCCCTTGCCATTACAATACTCCAGAACTCTTTTCATCATAATGCTCCATGCCCGTGTCATCACAATGTTCCAGGACACTTGTCACCACAATGTTCCATGGCCTTTGCCATCACAATGCTCCATGGCCCCTCTAATCATAGTGCTCCATGATACCTTTCATCACAATTCTAGATGACCACTGTCATCACAATGCCCCTTGACACATGTCATCATAATTGGCCAGGGCCCTTGACATCACAATGCTTGATGAACCATGTCATCACAATGTTCATGGACAATTGTCATCACAATGCTCCATGACAACTTACATCACAATGCTCCTTGACCCTTGTCATTTCATTGCTCCATGGCCCCTGTAATCACATTGCTCCATGATCCCCTTCATCACAATGCTCCATGATCCCTGTCATCACAATGCTCGAAGACCCTTGACATCACAATGCTCCATGGTCCCTGTAATCACAATGCTCCATGCGCTTGTCATCACAGTGCTCCAGAATTCTTGTCATCAAAATATTCCATGGCCTTTGTCATCACAATGCTCCATGACCCCTGTCATCACAATGTTCCATGACTCTTGTCATCAAAATGCCTCATGATCCTTTTAATCACAATGCTCCATGACTCCTTTCATCACATGCTCCATGATACTTGTCATTACACTGCCCCATGACCTTTTTCATAACAATGCTCCATGATACCAGTCATCACAATGCTCCATGACCATTGTCGTCACAATGCTCCATGCCCCTTTCAACAAAATGCTCCATGACAACTGTTATCACAATGCTCCATGGCCTTTGTCATCACAATTATACATGGTCCCTGTATTCACAGTGCTCCATGACCCCTTTCATCACAATGCTCCATGACCACTGTCATCACAATGCCCCATGACCCCTGTCATTACAATGCTCCATGACCACTGTCATCACCATACCCCATGAACCCAGTCATCACAATGCTCCATAGCCCTTGTCATCACAATGCTCCATGATCCCTGTCATCACAATGTTCCATGACTCTTGTCATCAAAATGCCTCATGATCCTTTTAATCACAATGCTCCATGACTCCTTTCATCACTTGTTCCATGATACTTGTCATTGCACTGCCTTATGACCTTTTTCATAACAAGCTCCATGATACCAGTCATAACAATGCTCCATGACCATTGTTGTCACAATGCTCCATGCCCCTTTCAACACAATGCTCCATATCAAGTGTCATCAAAATGCTCCATGGCCTTTGTCATCACAATTCTACATGGCCCCTGTAATCACAGTGCTCCATGACCCCTTTCATCACAATCCTCCATGACCACTGTCATCACAATGCCCCATGAACCCTGTCATCACAATTCTCCATGGCCCCTGTCATTACAATGCTCCATGACCACTGTCATCACAATGTTCCATGATCGCTGTAATCACAATGACCCATGAGATCTTTCCTCAGAAGGCTCCAGTACGCCTGTCTTAACAATGCTCCAATGCCCGTCTCATCACAATGCTCCATGATCCCTGTCAGCACAACTTTAAATGACAATTGTCATCACAATGCTCCATGACACCTGTCATCACAAAGTTGCCTGCCCATGTCATCAAAATGCTCCATGTCCCCTGTAATCACAATGTTCTATTACACCTGTCATCACAAAGTTCCCTGCCCATGTCATCACAATGCTCCATTACCAATGTAATCAAAATGTTCGCCTGCCCTTGTCATCAAAATGCTCCATCACCCCTTTAATCACAATGCTCCATGAACCCTGTCATCACAATGTTCCATGACAGTTGTTAACACAATGCTCCATGACCCCTGTAATCACAATGCTCCATGCCCTTGTCATCACAAAACTCCAGAACTCTTGTCATCATAATGATGAATGCCCATGTCATCACAAAGCTCCATGATACTTGTCATCACAATGCTCCATGGCCTTTGTCATCACAATGTTCCATGGCCCCTGTCATCACAGTGCTCCATGATACCTTTCGTCACAATTCTAGATGACCACTGTCATCACAATGCCCCAAGACACATGTCATCACAATTAGCCATGGCCCTTGTCATCACAATGCTCCATCATCCGTGTCATCACAATGGTCCAGGACACTTGTCATCACAATGATCCATGACCACTTACATCACAATGCTCCTTGACCCTGTCATTTTATTGCTCCATGGCCTATGCATTCACAATGCTCCATGGCACCTGTAATCACATTTCTCCATGATCCTTTTCATCACAATATTCTATGACCACTCTCATCACAATACCCCATGACGCCTATCATCATAATGCTCCAAGGCCCCTCTCATCACAATGCTCCATGAACCCTGTCATCACAATGTTCCATGACACTTGTCATCCCAGTGCTCCATGATCCTTGTCATCACAATATTCACTGCCCATGTAATCACAATGCTCCTGGTCCCCTGTAATCACAATGCTCCGTACCCTTTTCATCACAATGCTCCAGAACTCTTGTCATCATAATGCTCCATGCCCGTGTCATCACAATGCTCCATGACCACTTTCATCACAATGCTCCTTGACCCCTGTCATCACAATCCTCCATGGCCTATGTATTCACAATGCTACATGGCCCCTGTAATCACATTGCTCCATGATCCATTTCATCACAATGTTCTATGGCCACTGTCATCACAATGCCACATTACACCTGTCATCACAATGCTCCATGACCCCTGTCAGCCCAATGTTCCATGACAGATGTCATAAGTATCCTCCATGGTCCCTGTATTCACAATGCTCCATTCCCTTGTCAACGCAATGCTCCAGAACTCTGGTCATCATAATGCTCGAAGAACCTTGTCATCACAACGCTCCATGACCCGTATCATCACAATGGTCCAGGACACTTGTCATCACAATGATCCATGACCACTTACATCACAATGCTCCTTGACTCCTGTCATCACAATGCTCCATAGCGTATTCATTCGAAATGCTACATGGTCCCTATAATCACATTGCTCCATGATCCATTTCGTCACAATGCTCTATGAACACTGTCATCACAATGCCACATTACACCTGTCATCACAATGCTCCATGGCCCCTGTCAGCACAATGTTCCATGACAGATGTCATCACAATGCTTTAGAACTCTTGTCTTCATAGTCCTCCATGCCCGTTTCATCACAATGCTCCATGACACTTGTCATCACAATACTCCATGGCCTTTGTCATCACAATGTTCCATGGTCCCTGTCATCACAGTGCTCCATGAATCCTTTCTTCATAATTCTAGATGACCACTGTCATCACAATTCGCCATGGCACCTGTCATCACAATGCTCCATGGCCTATGTATTCACAATTTTCCATGGCCCCTGAAATCACATTGCTCCATGATCCCTTTCATCACAATGCTGCATGCCCCCTGTCATCAAAATGCCCCGTGACACCTGTCATCACAATGCTCCATGGCCTTTATCATCACAATGCTCCATGACCCCTGTCATCACAATGCTCAATGACCCTTGTCATCACAATGCTCCATAGCCCCTGTAATCACAATGCTCCATGCCATTCTCATCACAATGCTCCAGACCTCTTGTCATCATAAGGCTCTATGCCCTTGTCCTCACAATGCTACATGACACGTGTCAGCACAATGTTCCTTGGCCTTTAACATCACAATGTTCCATGGCCCCTGTCATCCCAGTGCTCCAGTATAACTTTCATCACAATGCTAGATGACCACTGTCATCACAATGCCCAATGACACCTGTCATCATAATTCGCCATGGCCCTTGACATCACAATGCTCCATGAACCGTGTCATCACAAGATTCCAGGACACTTGTCATCACAATGATCCTTGACTTCTTTCATCACAATGCTCCATAACCACTGTCATCACAAAGTTCCATGGCCCCTGTAATCACATTGCTCCATGATCCCTTTCATCACAATGCTCCACGACCCTTCTCATCACAATGATCCCAGCCCTTGTCATCACAATGCTCCATGACCCTTCTCATCACAATGTTCCCTGCACTTTTCATCACAATGCTCCCTGGACCCTGTAATCACAATGCTCCATGCCCTTGTCATCACAATTCTCCAGAACACTTGTAATCATAATGCCCCTTGCCCATGTCATCACAATGCTCTATGACACTTGTCATCAGAATCCTCCACGGCCTTTGTCATCAAAATGCTCCAAGTCCCCTTTCATCACCGTGTTCCATGATACCTTTCATCACACAGCTAGATTACCACTGTCATCACTATGCCCCATGACACCTGGCATCACAATTCTCCATTGCCCTTTTCATCATAATCCTCCATGAAACGAGTCATCACAATGCTCCATGATCCGAGTCATCACAAGGTTCCAGGACACTTAACATCACAATGATCCTTGACCACTTTCATCACAATGCTCCATGGCACCTGTTATCTCAATGCTCCATGGCCTATGTATTCACAATGCTCCATGGCCCCTGTAATCACGGTTTTCCATGACCCCTTTCATCACAATCCTCCTTGACCACTGTCATCACAACGCCCCATGAAGCCTGTCATCACGATGCTCCAAGGCCACTATCATCACAATGCTCCATGATCCCTGTCATCCTAATGTTCCCTGCCCATGTCATCACAGTGCTCCTTGTCCCTTTTAATCACAATGCCACATACCCTTGTCATCACAATGCTCCATGGCCCCTCTAAACACAATGCTCCAGGCCCTTGCCATTACAATACTCCAGAACTCTTTTCATCATAATGCTCCATGCCCGTGTCATCACAATGTTCCAGGACACTTGTCACCACAATGTTCCATGGCCTTTGTCATCACAATGCTCCATGGCCCCTCTAATCATAGTGCTCCATGATACCTTTCATCACAATTCTAGATGACCACTGTCATCACAATGCCCCTTGACACATGTCATCATAATTGGCCAGGGCCCTTGACATCACAATGCTTGATGAACCATGTCATCACAATGTTCATGGACAATTGTCATCACAATGCTCCATGACAACTTACATCACAATGCTCCTTGACCCTTGTCATTTCATTGCTCCATGGCCCCTGTAATCACATTGCTCCATGATCCCCTTCATCACAATGCTCCATGATCCCTGTCATCACAATGCTCGAAGACCCTTGACATCACAATGCTCCATGGTCCCTATAATCACAATGCTCCATGCGCTTGTCATCACAGTGCTCCAGAATTCTTGTCATCAAAATATTCCATGGCCTTTGTCATCACAATGCTCCATGATCCCTGTCATCACAATGTTCCATGACTCTTGTCATCAAAATGCCTCATGATCCTTTTAATCACAATGCTCCATGACTCCTTTCATCACATGCTCCATGATACTTGTCATTACACTGCCCCATGACCTTTTTCATAACAATGCTCCATGATACCAGTCATCACAATGCTCCATGACCATTGTCGTCACAATGCTCCATGCCCCTTTCAACAAAATGCTCCATGACAACTGTTATCACAATGCTCCATGGCCTTTGTCATCACAATTATACATGGTCCCTGTAATCACAGTGCTCCATGACCCCTGTCATCACAATGCTCCATGACCACTGTCATCACAATGCCCCATGACCCCTGTCATTACAATGCTCCATGACCACTGTCATCACCATACCCCATGAACCCAGTCATCACAATGCTCCATAGCCCTTGTCATCACAATGCTCCATGATCCCTGTCATCACAATGTTCCATGACTCTTGTCATCAAAATGCCTCATGATCCTTTTAATCACAATGCTCCATGACTCCTTTCATCACTTGTTCCATGATACTTGTCATTGCACTGCCTTATGACCTTTTTCATAACAAGCTCCATGATACCAGTCATAACAATGCTCCATGACCATTGTTGTCACAATGCTCCATGCCCCTTTCAACACAATGCTCCATATCAAGTGTCATCAAAATGCTCCATGGCCTTTGTCATCACAATTATACATGGCCCCTGTAATCACAGTGCTCCATGACCCCTTTCATCACAATCCTCCATGACCACTGTCATCACAATGCCCCATGAACCCTGTCATCACAATTCTCCATGGCCCCTGTCATTACAATGCTCCATGACCACTGTCATCACAATGTTCCATGATCGCTGTAATCACAATGACCCATGAGATCTTTCCTCAGAAGGCTCCAGTACGCCTGTCTTAACAATGCTCCAATGCCCGTCTCATCACAATGCTCCATGATCCCTGTCAGCACAACTTTAAATGACAATTGTCATCACAATGCTCCATGACACCTGTCATCACAAAGTTGCCTGCCCATGTCATCAAAATGCTCCATGTCCCCTGTAATCACAATGTTCTATTACACCTGTCATCACAAAGTTCCCTGCCCATGTCATCACAATGCTCCATTACCAATGTAATCAAAATGTTCGCCTGCCCTTGTCATCAAAATGCTCCATCACCCCTGTAATCACAATGCTCCATGAACCCTGTCATCACAATGTTCCATGACAGTTGTTAACACAATGCTCCATGACCCCTGTAATCACAATGCTCCATGCCCTTGTCATCACAAAACTCCAGAACTCTTGTCATCATAATGATGAATGCCCATGTCATCACAAAGCTCCATGATACTTGTCATCACAATGCTCCATGGCCTTTGTCATCACAATGTTCCATGGCCCCTGTCATCACAGTGCTCCATGATACCTTTCGTCACAATTCTAGATGACCACTGTCATCACAATGCCCCAAGACACATGTCATCACAATTAGCCATGGCCCTTGTCATCACAATGCTCCATCATCCGTGTCATCACAATGGTCCAGGACACTTGTCATCACAATGATCCATGACCACTTACATCACAATGCTCCTTGACCCTGTCATTTTATTGCTCCATGGCCTATGCATTCACAATGCTCCATGGCACCTGTAATCACATTTCTCCATGATCCTTTTCATCACAATATTCTATGACCACTCTCATCACAATACCCCATGACGCCTATCATCATAATGCTCCAAGGCCCCTCTCATCACAATGCTCCATGAACCCTGTCATCACAATGTTCCATGACACTTGTCATCCCAGTGCTCCATGATCCTTCTCATCACAATATTCACTGCCCATGTAATCACAATGCTCCTGGTCCCCTGTAATCACAATGCTCCGTACCCTTTTCATCACAATGCTCCAGAACTCTTGTCATCATAATGCTCCATGCCCGTGTCATCACAATGCTCCATGACCACTTTCATCACAATGCTCCTTGACCCCTGTCATCACAATCCTCCATGGCCTATGTATTCACAATGCTACATGGCCCCTGTAATCACATTGCTCCATGATCCATTTCATCACAATGTTCTATGGCCACTGTCATCACAATGCCACATTACACCTGTCATCACAATGCTCCATGACCCCTGTCAGCCCAATGTTCCATGACAGATGTCATAAGTATCCTCCATGGTCCCTGTATTCACAATGCTCCATTCCCTTGTCAACGCAATGCTCCAGAACTCTGGTCATCATAATGCTCGAAGAACCTTGTCATCACAACGCTCCATGACCCGTATCATCACAATGGTCCAGGACACTTGTCATCACAATGATCCATGACCACTTACATCACAATGCTCCTTGACTCCTGTCATCACAATGCTCCATAGCGTATTCATTCGAAATGCTACATGGTCCCTATAATCACATTGCTCCATGATCCATTTCGTCACAATGCTCTATGAACACTGTCATCACAATGCCACATTACACCTGTCATCACAATGCTCCATGGCCCCTGTCAGCACAATGTTCCATGACAGATGTCATCACAATGCTTTAGAACTCTTGTCTTCATAGTCCTCCATGCCCGTTTCATCACAATGCTCCATGACACTTGTCATCACAATACTCCATGGCCTTTGTCATCACAATGTTCCATGGTCCCTGTCATCACAGTGCTCCATGAATCCTTTCTTCATAATTCTAGATGACCACTGTCATCACAATTCGCCATGGCACCTGTCATCACAATGCTCCATGGCCTATGTATTCACAATTTTCCATGGCCCCTGAAATCACATTGCTCCATGATCCCTTTCATCACAATGCTGCATGCCCCCTGTCATCAAAATGCCCCGTGACACCTGTCATCACAATGCTCCATGGCCTTTATCATCACAATGCTCCATGACCCCTGTCATCACAATGCTCAATGACCCTTGTCATCACAATGCTCCATAGCCCCTGTAATCACAATGCTCCATGCCATTCTCATCACAATGCTCCAGACCTCTTGTCATCATAAGGCTCTATGCCCTTGTCCTCACAATGCTACATGACACGTGTCAGCACAATGTTCCTTGGCCTTTAACATCACAATGTTCCATGGCCCCTGTCATCCCAGTGCTCCAGTATAACTTTCATCACAATGCTAGATGACCACTGTCATCACAATGCCCAATGACACCTGTCATCATAATTCGCCATGGCCCTTGACATCACAATGCTCCATGAACCGTGTCATCACAAGATTCCAGGACACTTGTCATCACAATGATCCTTGACTTCTTTCATCACAATGCTCCATAACCACTGTCATCACAAAGTTCCATGGCCCCTGTAATCACATTGCTCCCTGATCCCTTTCATCACAATGCTCCACGACCCTTCTCATCACAATGATCCCAGCCCTTGTCATCACAATGCTCCATGACCCTTCTCATCACAATGTTCCCTGCACTTTTCATCACAATGCTCCCTGGACCCTGTAATCACAATGCTCCATGCCCTTGTCATCACAATTCTCCAGAACACTTGTAATCATAATGCCCCTTGCCCATGTCATCACAATGCTCTATGACACTTGTCATCAGAATCCTCCACGGCCTTTGTCATCAAAATGCTCCAAGTCCCCTTTCATCACCGTGTTCCATGATACCTTTCATCACACAGCTAGATTACCACTGTCATCACTATGCCCCATGACACCTGGCATCACAATTCTCCATTGCCCTTTTCATCATAATCCTCCATGAAACGAGTCATCACAATGCTCCATGATCCGAGTCATCACAAGGTTCCAGGACACTTAACATCACAATGATCCTTGACCACTTTCATCACAATGCTCCATGGCACCTGTTATCTCAATGCTCCATGGCCTATGTATTCACAATGCTCCATGGCCCCTGTAATCACGGTTTTCCATGACCCCTTTCATCACAATCCTCCTTGACCACTGTCATCACAACGCCCCATGAAGCCTGTCATCACGATGCTCCAAGGCCACTATCATCACAATGCTCCATGATCCCTGTCATCCTAATGTTCCCTGCCCATGTCATCACAGTGCTCCTTGTCCCTTTTAATCACAATGCCACATACCCTTGTCATCACAATGCTCCATGGCCCCTCTAAACACAATGCTCCAGGCCCTTGCCATTACAATACTCCAGAACTCTTTTCATCATAATGCTCCATGCCCGTGTCATCACAATGTTCCAGGACACTTGTCACCACAATGTTCCATGGCCTTTGTCATCACAATGCTCCATGGCCCCTCTAATCATAGTGCTCCATGATACCTTTCATCACAATTCTAGATGACCACTGTCATCACAATGCCCCTTGACACATGTCATCATAATTGGCCAGGGCCCTTGACATCACAATGCTTGATGAACCATGTCATCACAATGTTCATGGACAATTGTCATCACAATGCTCCATGACAACTTACATCACAATGCTCCTTGACCCTTGTCATTTCATTGCTCCATGGCCCCTGTAATCACATTGCTCCATGATCCCCTTCATCACAATGCTCCATGATCCCTGTCATCACAATGCTCGAAGACCCTTGACATCACAATGCTCCATGGTCCCTATAATCACAATGCTCCATGCGCTTGTCATCACAGTGCTCCAGAATTCTTGTCATCAAAATATTCCATGGGCTTTGTCATCACAATGCTCCATGATCCCTGTCATCACAATGTTCCATGACTCTTGTCATCAAAATGCCTCATGATCCTTTTAATCACAATGCTCCATGACTCCTTTCATCACATGCTCCATGATACTTGTCATTACACTGCCCCATGACCTTTTTCATAACAATGCTCCATGATACCAGTCATCACAATGCTCCATGACCATTGTCGTCACAATGCTCCATGCCCCTTTCAACAAAATGCTCCATGACAACTGTTATCACAATGCTCCATGGCCTTTGTCATCACAATTATACATGGTCCCTGTAATCACAGTGCTCCATGACCCCTGTCATCACAATGCTCCATGACCACTGTCATCACAATGCCCCATGACCCCTGTCATTACAATGCTCCATGACCACTGTCATCACCATACCCCATGAACCCAGTCATCACAATGCTCCATAGCCCTTGTCATCACAATGCTCCATGATCCCTGTCATCACAATGTTCCATGACTCTTGTCATCAAAATGCCTCATGATCCTTTTAATCACAATGCTCCATGACTCCTTTCATCACTTGTTCCATGATACTTGTCATTGCACTGCCTTATGACCTTTTTCATAACAAGCTCCATGATACCAGTCATAACAATGCTCCATGACCATTGTTGTCACAATGCTCCATGCCCCTTTCAACACAATGCTCCATATCAAGTGTCATCAAAATGCTCCATGGCCTTTGTCATCACAATTATACATGGCCCCTGTAATCACAGTGCTCCATGACCCCTTTCATCACAATCCTCCATGACCACTGTCATCACAATGCCCCATGAACCCTGTCATCACAATTCTCCATGGCCCCTGTCATTACAATGCTCCATGACCACTGTCATCACAATGTTCCATGATCGCTGTAATCACAATGACCCATGAGATCTTTCCTCAGAAGGCTCCAGTACGCCTGTCTTAACAATGCTCCAATGCCCGTCTCATCACAATGCTCCATGATCCCTGTCAGCACAACTTTAAATGACAATTGTCATCACAATGCTCCATGACACCTGTCATCACAAAGTTGCCTGCCCATGTCATCAAAATGCTCCATGTCCCCTGTAATCACAATGTTCTATTACACCTGTCATCACAAAGTTCCCTGCCCATGTCATCACAATGCTCCATTACCAATGTAATCAAAATGTTCGCCTGCCCTTGTCATCAAAATGCTCCATCACCCCTTTAATCACAATGCTCCATGAACCCTGTCATCACAATGTTCCATGACAGTTGTTAACACAATGCTCCATGACCCCTGTAATCACAATGCTCCATGCCCTTGTCATCACAAAACTCCAGAACTCTTGTCATCATAATGATGAATGCCCATGTCATCACAAAGCTCCATGATACTTGTCATCACAATGCTCCATGGCCTTTGTCATCACAATGTTCCATGGCCCCTGTCATCACAGTGCTCCATGATACCTTTCGTCACAATTCTAGATGACCACTGTCATCACAATGCCCCAAGACACATGTCATCACAATTAGCCATGGCCCTTGTCATCACAATGCTCCATCATCCGTGTCATCACAATGGTCCAGGACACTTGTCATCACAATGATCCATGACCACTTACATCACAATGCTCCTTGACCCTGTCATTTTATTGCTCCATGGCCTATGCATTCACAATGCTCCATGGCACCTGTAATCACATTTCTCCATGATCCTTTTCATCACAATATTCTATGACCACTCTCATCACAATACCCCATGACGCCTATCATCATAATGCTCCAAGGCCCCTCTCATCACAATGCTCCATGAACCCTGTCATCACAATGTTCCATGACACTTGTCATCCCAGTGCTCCATGATCCTTCTCATCACAATATTCACTGCCCATGTAATCACAATGCTCCTGGTCCCCTGTAATCACAATGCTCCGTACCCTTTTCATCACAATGCTCCAGAACTCTTGTCATCATAATGCTCCATGCCCGTGTCATCACAATGCTCCATGACCACTTTCATCACAATGCTCCTTGACCCCTGTCATCACAATCCTCCATGGCCTATGTATTCACAATGCTACATGGCCCCTGTAATCACATTGCTCCATGATCCATTTCATCACAATGTTCTATGGCCACTGTCATCACAATGCCACATTACACCTGTCATCACAATGCTCCATGACCCCTGTCAGCCCAATGTTCCATGACAGATGTCATAAGTATCCTCCATGGTCCCTGTATTCACAATGCTCCATTCCCTTGTCAACGCAATGCTCCAGAACTCTGGTCATCATAATGCTCGAAGAACCTTGTCATCACAACGCTCCATGACCCGTATCATCACAATGGTCCAGGACACTTGTCATCACAATGATCCATGACCACTTACATCACAATGCTCCTTGACTCCTGTCATCACAATGCTCCATAGCGTATTCATTCGAAATGCTACATGGTCCCTATAATCACATTGCTCCATGATCCATTTCGTCACAATGCTCTATGAACACTGTCATCACAATGCCACATTACACCTGTCATCACAATGCTCCATGGCCCCTGTCAGCACAATGTTCCATGACAGATGTCATCACAATGCTTTAGAACTCTTGTCTTCATAGTCCTCCATGCCCGTTTCATCACAATGCTCCATGACACTTGTCATCACAATACTCCATGGCCTTTGTCATCACAATGTTCCATGGTCCCTGTCATCACAGTGCTCCATGAATCCTTTCTTCATAATTCTAGATGACCACTGTCATCACAATTCGCCATGGCACCTGTCATCACAATGCTCCATGGCCTATGTATTCACAATTTTCCATGGCCCCTGAAATCACATTGCTCCATGATCCCTTTCATCACAATGCTGCATGCCCCCTGTCATCAAAATGCCCCGTGACACCTGTCATCACAATGCTCCATGGCCTTTATCATCACAATGCTCCATGACCCCTGTCATCACAATGCTCAATGACCCTTGTCATCACAATGCTCCATAGCCCCTGTAATCACAATGCTCCATGCCATTCTCATCACAATGCTCCAGACCTCTTGTCATCATAAGGCTCTATGCCCTTGTCCTCACAATGCTACATGACACGTGTCAGCACAATGTTCCTTGGCCTTTAACATCACAATGTTCCATGGCCCCTGTCATCCCAGTGCTCCAGTATAACTTTCATCACAATGCTAGATGACCACTGTCATCACAATGCCCAATGACACCTGTCATCATAATTCGCCATGGCCCTTGACATCACAATGCTCCATGAACCGTGTCATCACAAGATTCCAGGACACTTGTCATCACAATGATCCTTGACTTCTTTCATCACAATGCTCCATAACCACTGTCATCACAAAGTTCCATGGCCCCTGTAATCACATTGCTCCCTGATCCCTTTCATCACAATGCTCCACGACCCTTCTCATCACAATGATCCCAGCCCTTGTCATCACAATGCTCCATGACCCTTCTCATCACAATGTTCCCTGCACTTTTCATCACAATGCTCCCTGGACCCTGTAATCACAATGCTCCATGCCCTTGTCATCACAATTCTCCAGAACACTTGTAATCATAATGCCCCTTGCCCATGTCATCACAATGCTCTATGACACTTGTCATCAGAATCCTCCACGGCCTTTGTCATCAAAATGCTCCAAGTCCCCTTTCATCACCGTGTTCCATGATACCTTTCATCACACAGCTAGATTACCACTGTCATCACTATGCCCCATGACACCTGGCATCACAATTCTCCATTGCCCTTTTCATCATAATCCTCCATGAAACGAGTCATCACAATGCTCCATGATCCGAGTCATCACAAGGTTCCAGGACACTTAACATCACAATGATCCTTGACCACTTTCATCACAATGCTCCATGGCACCTGTTATCTCAATGCTCCATGGCCTATGTATTCACAATGCTCCATGGCCCCTGTAATCACGGTTTTCCATGACCCCTTTCATCACAATCCTCCTTGACCACTGTCATCACAACGCCCCATGAAGCCTGTCATCACGATGCTCCAAGGCCACTATCATCACAATGCTCCATGATCCCTGTCATCCTAATGTTCCCTGCCCATGTCATCACAGTGCTCCTTGTCCCTTTTAATCACAATGCCACATACCCTTGTCATCACAATGCTCCATGGCCCCTGTAAACACAATGCTCCAGGCCCTTGCCATTACAATACTCCAGAACTCTTTTCATCATAATGCTCCATGCCCGTGTCATCACAATGTTCCAGGACACTTGTCACCACAATGTTCCATGGCCTTTGTCATCACAATGCTCCATGGCCCCTCTAATCATAGTGCTCCATGATACCTTTCATCACAATTCTAGATGACCACTGTCATCACAATGCCCCTTGACACATGTCATCATAATTGGCCAGGGCCCTTGACATCACAATGCTTGATGAACCATGTCATCACAATGTTCATGGACAATTGTCATCACAATGCTCCATGACAACTTACATCACAATGCTCCTTGACCCTTGTCATTTCATTGCTCCATGGCCCCTGTAATCACATTGCTCCATGATCCCCTTCATCACAATGCTCCATGATCCCTGTCATCACAATGCTCGAAGACCCTTGACATCACAATGCTCCATGGTCCCTATAATCACAATGCTCCATGCGCTTGTCATCACAGTGCTCCAGAATTCTTGTCATCAAAATATTCCATGGCCTTTGTCACCACAATGCTCCATGACCCCTGTCATCACAATGTTCCATGACTCTTGTCATCAAAATGCCTCATGATCCTTTTAATCACAATGCTCCATGACTCCTTTCATCACATGCTCCATGATACTTGTCATTACACTGCCCCATGACCTTTTTCATAACAATGCTCCATGATACCAGTCATCACAATGCTCCATGACCATTGTCGTCACAATGCTCCATGCCCCTTTCAACAAAATGCTCCATGACAACTGTTATCACAATGCTCCATGGCCTTTGTCATCACAATTATACATGGTCCCTGTAATCACAGTGCTCCATGACCCCTGTCATCACAATGCTCCATGACCACTGTCATCACAATGCCCCATGACCCCTGTCATTACAATGCTCCATGACCACTGTCATCACCATACCCCATGAACCCAGTCATCACAATGCTCCATAGCCCTTGTCATCACAATGCTCCATGATCCCTGTCATCACAATGTTCCATGACTCTTGTCATCAAAATGCCTCATGATCCTTTTAATCACAATGCTCCATGACTCCTTTCATCACTTGTTCCATGATACTTGTCATTGCACTGCCTTATGACCTTTTTCATAACAAGCTCCATGATACCAGTCATAACAATGCTCCATGACCATTGTTGTCACAATGCTCCATGCCCCTTTCAACACAATGCTCCATATCAAGTGTCATCAAAATGCTCCATGGCCTTTGTCATCACAATTATACATGGCCCCTGTAATCACAGTGCTCCATGACCCCTTTCATCACAATCCTCCATGACCACTGTCATCACAATGCCCCATGAACCCTGTCATCACAATTCTCCATGGCCCCTGTCATTACAATGCTCCATGACCACTGTCATCACAATGTTCCATGATCGCTGTAATCACAATGACCCATGAGATCTTTCCTCAGAAGGCTCCAGTACGCCTGTCTTAACAATGCTCCAATGCCCGTCTCATCACAATGCTCCATGATCCCTGTCAGCACAACTTTAAATGACAATTGTCATCACAATGCTCCATGACACCTGTCATCACAAAGTTGCCTGCCCATGTCATCAAAATGCTCCATGTCCCCTGTAATCACAATGTTCTATTACACCTGTCATCACAAAGTTCCCTGCCCATGTCATCACAATGCTCCATTACCAATGTAATCAAAATGTTCGCCTGCCCTTGTCATCAAAATGCTCCATCACCCCTTTAATCACAATGCTCCATGAACCCTGTCATCACAATGTTCCATGACAGTTGTTAACACAATGCTCCATGACCCCTGTAATCACAATGCTCCATGCCCTTGTCATCACAAAACTCCAGAACTCTTGTCATCATAATGATGAATGCCCATGTCATCACAAAGCTCCATGATACTTGTCATCACAATGCTCCATGGCCTTTGTCATCACAATGTTCCATGGCCCCTGTCATCACAGTGCTCCATGATACCTTTCGTCACAATTCTAGATGACCACTGTCATCACAATGCCCCAAGACACATGTCATCACAATTAGCCATGGCCCTTGTCATCACAATGCTCCATCATCCGTGTCATCACAATGGTCCAGGACACTTGTCATCACAATGATCCATGACCACTTACATCACAATGCTCCTTGACCCTGTCATTTTATTGCTCCATGGCCTATGCATTCACAATGCTCCATGGCACCTGTAATCACATTTCTCCATGATCCTTTTCATCACAATATTCTATGACCACTCTCATCACAATACCCCATGACGCCTATCATCATAATGCTCCAAGGCCCCTCTCATCACAATGCTCCATGAACCCTGTCATCACAATGTTCCATGACACTTGTCATCCCAGTGCTCCATGATCCTTGTCATCACAATATTCACTGCCCATGTAATCACAATGCTCCTGGTCCCCTGTAATCACAATGCTCCGTACCCTTTTCATCACAATGCTCCAGAACTCTTGTCATCATAATGCTCCATGCCCGTGTCATCACAATGCTCCATGACCACTTTCATCACAATGCTCCTTGACCCCTGTCATCACAATCCTCCATGGCCTATGTATTCACAATGCTACATGGCCCCTGTAATCACATTGCTCCATGATCCATTTCATCACAATGTTCTATGGCCACTGTCATCACAATGCCACATTACACCTGTCATCACAATGCTCCATGACCCCTGTCAGCCCAATGTTCCATGACAGATGTCATAAGTATCCTCCATGGTCCCTGTATTCACAATGCTCCATTCCCTTGTCAACGCAATGCTCCAGAACTCTGGTCATCATAATGCTCGAAGAACCTTGTCATCACAACGCTCCATGACCCGTATCATCACAATGGTCCAGGACACTTGTCATCACAATGATCCATGACCACTTACATCACAATGCTCCTTGACTCCTGTCATCACAATGCTCCATAGCGTATTCATTCGAAATGCTACATGGTCCCTATAATCACATTGCTCCATGATCCATTTCGTCACAATGCTCTATGAACACTGTCATCACAATGCCACATTACACCTGTCATCACAATGCTCCATGGCCCCTGTCAGCACAATGTTCCATGACAGATGTCATCACAATGCTTTAGAACTCTTGTCTTCATAGTCCTCCATGCCCGTTTCATCACAATGCTCCATGACACTTGTCATCACAATACTCCATGGCCTTTGTCATCACAATGTTCCATGGTCCCTGTCATCACAGTGCTCCATGAATCCTTTCTTCATAATTCTAGATGACCACTGTCATCACAATTCGCCATGGCACCTGTCATCACAATGCTCCATGGCCTATGTATTCACAATTTTCCATGGCCCCTGAAATCACATTGCTCCATGATCCCTTTCATCACAATGCTGCATGCCCCCTGTCATCAAAATGCCCCGTGACACCTGTCATCACAATGCTCCATGGCCTTTATCATCACAATGCTCCATGACCCCTGTCATCACAATGCTCAATGACCCTTGTCATCACAATGCTCCATAGCCCCTGTAATCACAATGCTCCATGCCATTCTCATCACAATGCTCCAGACCTCTTGTCATCATAAGGCTCTATGCCCTTGTCCTCACAATGCTACATGACACGTGTCAGCACAATGTTCCTTGGCCTTTAACATCACAATGTTCCATGGCCCCTGTCATCCCAGTGCTCCAGTATAACTTTCATCACAATGCTAGATGACCACTGTCATCACAATGCCCAATGACACCTGTCATCATAATTCGCCATGGCCCTTGACATCACAATGCTCCATGAACCGTGTCATCACAAGATTCCAGGACACTTGTCATCACAATGATCCTTGACTTCTTTCATCACAATGCTCCATAACCACTGTCATCACAAAGTTCCATGGCCCCTGTAATCACATTGCTCCATGATCCCTTTCATCACAATGCTCCACGACCCTTCTCATCACAATGATCCCAGCCCTTGTCATCACAATGCTCCATGACCCTTCTCATCACAATGTTCCCTGCACTTTTCATCACAATGCTCCCTGGACCCTGTAATCACAATGCTCCATGCCCTTGTCATCACAATTCTCCAGAACACTTGTAATCATAATGCCCCTTGCCCATGTCATCACAATGCTCTATGACACTTGTCATCAGAATCCTCCACGGCCTTTGTCATCAAAATGCTCCAAGTCCCCTTTCATCACCGTGTTCCATGATACCTTTCATCACACAGCTAGATTACCACTGTCATCACTATGCCCCATGACACCTGGCATCACAATTCTCCATTGCCCTTTTCATCATAATCCTCCATGAAACGAGTCATCACAATGCTCCATGATCCGAGTCATCACAAGGTTCCAGGACACTTAACATCACAATGATCCTTGACCACTTTCATCACAATGCTCCATGGCACCTGTTATCTCAATGCTCCATGGCCTATGTATTCACAATGCTCCATGGCCCCTGTAATCACGGTTTTCCATGACCCCTTTCATCACAATCCTCCTTGACCACTGTCATCACAACGCCCCATGAAGCCTGTCATCACGATGCTCCAAGGCCACTATCATCACAATGCTCCATGATCCCTGTCATCCTAATGTTCCCTGCCCATGTCATCACAGTGCTCCTTGTCCCTTTTAATCACAATGCCACATACCCTTGTCATCACAATGCTCCATGGCCCCTGTAAACACAATGCTCCAGGCCCTTGCCATTACAATACTCCAGAACTCTTTTCATCATAATGCTCCATGCCCGTGTCATCACAATGTTCCAGGACACTTGTCACCACAATGTTCCATGGCCTTTGTCATCACAATGCTCCATGGCCCCTCTAATCATAGTGCTCCATGATACCTTTCATCACAATTCTAGATGACCACTGTCATCACAATGCCCCTTGACACATGTCATCATAATTGGCCAGGGCCCTTGACATCACAATGCTTGATGAACCATGTCATCACAATGTTCATGGACAATTGTCATCACAATGCTCCATGACAACTTACATCACAATGCTCCTTGACCCTTGTCATTTCATTGCTCCATGGCCCCTGTAATCACATTGCTCCATGATCCCCTTCATCACAATGCTCCATGATCCCTGTCATCACAATGCTCGAAGACCCTTGACATCACAATGCTCCATGGTCCCTATAATCACAATGCTCCATGCGCTTGTCATCACAGTGCTCCAGAATTCTTGTCATCAAAATATTCCATGGCCTTTGTCACCACAATGCTCCATGACCCCTGTCATCACAATGTTCCATGACTCTTGTCATCAAAATGCCTCATGATCCTTTTAATCACAATGCTCCATGACTCCTTTCATCACATGCTCCATGATACTTGTCATTACACTGCCCCATGACCTTTTTCATAACAATGCTCCATGATACCAGTCATCACAATGCTCCATGACCATTGTCGTCACAATGCTCCATGCCCCTTTCAACAAAATGCTCCATGACAACTGTTATCACAATGCTCCATGGCCTTTGTCATCACAATTATACATGGTCCCTGTAATCACAGTGCTCCATGACCCCTGTCATCACAATGCTCCATGACCACTGTCATCACAATGCCCCATGACCCCTGTCATTACAATGCTCCATGACCACTGTCATCACCATACCCCATGAACCCAGTCATCACAATGCTCCATAGCCCTTGTCATCACAATGCTCCATGATCCCTGTCATCACAATGTTCCATGACTCTTGTCATCAAAATGCCTCATGATCCTTTTAATCACAATGCTCCATGACTCCTTTCATCACTTGTTCCATGATACTTGTCATTGCACTGCCTTATGACCTTTTTCATAACAAGCTCCATGATACCAGTCATAACAATGCTCCATGACCATTGTTGTCACAATGCTCCATGCCCCTTTCAACACAATGCTCCATATCAAGTGTCATCAAAATGCTCCATGGCCTTTGTCATCACAATTATACATGGCCCCTGTAATCACAGTGCTCCATGACCCCTTTCATCACAATCCTCCATGACCACTGTCATCACAATGCCCCATGAACCCTGTCATCACAATTCTCCATGGCCCCTGTCATTACAATGCTCCATGACCACTGTCATCACAATGTTCCATGATCGCTGTAATCACAATGACCCATGAGATCTTTCCTCAGAAGGCTCCAGTACGCCTGTCTTAACAATGCTCCAATGCCCGTCTCATCACAATGCTCCATGATCCCTGTCAGCACAACTTTAAATGACAATTGTCATCACAATGCTCCATGACACCTGTCATCACAAAGTTGCCTGCCCATGTCATCAAAATGCTCCATGTCCCCTGTAATCACAATGTTCTATTACACCTGTCATCACAAAGTTCCCTGCCCATGTCATCACAATGTTCCATTACCAATGTAATCAAAATGTTCGCCTGCCCTTGTCATCAAAATGCTCCATCACCCCTTTAATCACAATGCTCCATGAACCCTGTCATCACAATGTTCCATGACAGTTGTTAACACAATGCTCCATGACCCCTGTAATCACAATGCTCCATGCCCTTGTCATCACAAAACTCCAGAACTCTTGTCATCATAATGATGAATGCCCATGTCATCACAAAGCTCCATGATACTTGTCATCACAATGCTCCATGGCCTTTGTCATCACAATGTTCCATGGCCCCTGTCATCACAGTGCTCCATGATACCTTTCGTCACAATTCTAGATGACCACTGTCATCACAATGCCCCAAGACACATGTCATCACAATTAGCCATGGCCCTTGTCATCACAATGCTCCATCATCCGTGTCATCACAATGGTCCAGGACACTTGTCATCACAATGATCCATGACCACTTACATCACAATGCTCCTTGACCCTGTCATTTTATTGCTCCATGGCCTATGCATTCACAATGCTCCATGGCACCTGTAATCACATTTCTCCATGATCCTTTTCATCACAATATTCTATGACCACTCTCATCACAATACCCCATGACGCCTATCATCATAATGCTCCAAGGCCCCTCTCATCACAATGCTCCATGAACCCTGTCATCACAATGTTCCATGACACTTGTCATCCCAGTGCTCCATGATCATTGTCATCACAATATTCACTGCCCATGTAATCACAATGCTCCTGGTCCCCTGTAATCACAATGCTCCGTACCCTTTTCATCACAATGCTCCAGAACTCTTGTCATCATAATGCTCCATGCCCGTGTCATCACAATGCTCCATGACCACTTTCATCACAATGCTCCTTGACCCCTGTCATCACAATCCTCCATGGCCTATGTATTCACAATGCTACATGGCCCCTGTAATCACATTGCTCCATGATCCATTTCATCACAATGTTCTATGGCCACTGTCATCACAATGCCACATTACACCTGTCATCACAATGCTCCATGACCCCTGTCAGCCCAATGTTCCATGACAGATGTCATAAGTATCCTCCATGGTCCCTGTATTCACAATGCTCCATTCCCTTGTCAACGCAATGCTCCAGAACTCTGGTCATCATAATGCTCGAAGAACCTTGTCATCACAACGCTCCATGACCCGTATCATCACAATGGTCCAGGACACTTGTCATCACAATGATCCATGACCACTTACATCACAATGCTCCTTGACTCCTGTCATCACAATGCTCCATAGCGTATTCATTCGAAATGCTACATGGTCCCTATAATCACATTGCTCCATGATCCATTTCGTCACAATGCTCTATGAACACTGTCATCACAATGCCACATTACACCTGTCATCACAATGCTCCATGGCCCCTGTCAGCACAATGTTCCATGACAGATGTCATCACAATGCTTTAGAACTCTTGTCTTCATAGTCCTCCATGCCCGTTTCATCACAATGCTCCATGACACTTGTCATCACAATACTCCATGGCCTTTGTCATCACAATGTTCCATGGTCCCTGTCATCACAGTGCTCCATGAATCCTTTCTTCATAATTCTAGATGACCACTGTCATCACAATTCGCCATGGCACCTGTCATCACAATGCTCCATGGCCTATGTATTCACAATTTTCCATGGCCCCTGAAATCACATTGCTCCATGATCCCTTTCATCACAATGCTGCATGCCCCCTGTCATCAAAATGCCCCGTGACACCTGTCATCACAATGCTCCATGGCCTTTATCATCACAATGCTCCATGACCCCTGTCATCACAATGCTCAATGACCCTTGTCATCACAATGCTCCATAGCCCCTGTAATCACAATGCTCCATGCCATTCTCATCACAATGCTCCAGACCTCTTGTCATCATAAGGCTCTATGCCCTTGTCCTCACAATGCTACATGACACGTGTCAGCACAATGTTCCTTGGCCTTTAACATCACAATGTTCCATGGCCCCTGTCATCCCAGTGCTCCAGTATAACTTTCATCACAATGCTAGATGACCACTGTCATCACAATGCCCAATGACACCTGTCATCATAATTCGCCATGGCCCTTGACATCACAATGCTCCATGAACCGTGTCATCACAAGATTCCAGGACACTTGTCATCACAATGATCCTTGACTTCTTTCATCACAATGCTCCATAACCACTGTCATCACAAAGTTCCATGGCCCCTGTAATCACATTGCTCCATGATCCCTTTCATCACAATGCTCCACGACCCTTCTCATCACAATGATCCCAGCCCTTGTCATCATAATGCTCCATGACCCTTCTCATCACAATGTTCCCTGCACTTTTCATCACAATGCTCCATGGACCCTCTAATCACAATGCTCCATACCCTTGTCGTCGCAATGCTCCAGATCATTCCTCATCATAATGCTCCATGCCCGTGTCATCACAATGCTCCATGGCCCCTGTCATCACAGTGCTCCGTGATACCTTTCATAATAATGATAGATGACCACTGTCATCAAAATGCTCCATGACACCTGTCATCATAATTGGCCATGGCCCTTGTCATCACAATGCTCCAGGACACTTGTCTTCACAATGTTCCATGGCGCATTTCATCACAATGCTCCATGACAACTTTCATCAAATTGCTCCATGATGCCTGTCATCACAATGCTCCATGGCCTTTGTCATCAAAATTCTACATTACCACTGTAATAACAGTGCTTCATGACAACTTTTATTACAATGCTCCATGACCACACTCATCACAATGCCAGATAAGACCTATCATGACAATGCTCCATGGCCCTTGTCATCACAATGCTCCATGGTCCCTATAATCACAATGCTCCATGCACTTGTCATTACAGTGCTCCAGAATTCTTGTCATCAAAATGTTCCATGGCCTTTGTCATCACAATGCTCCATGACCCCTGTCATCACAATGCTTGATGAACCTTGTCATCACAATGCTCCCTGAACCGTGTCATCACAAGTTTCCAGGACCCTTGTCATCACAATGATCCATGACCTCTGTCATCTCAATGCTCCATGACCTTTTTCATCACAATGCTCCATGACCCCTCTCATCACAGTGCTCCATGGCCTATGCATTCAAAATGCTCCATGGCAACTGTAATCATATTGCTCCATGATCCCCTTCATCACAATGCTCCATGACCCCTGTCATCAAAATGCTCGAAGACCCTTGTCATCATAATGCTCCATGGTCCCTATAATCACAATGCTCCATGACCATTGTCATCACAATGCTCCATGCCCCTTTCAACGCAATGCTCCATGACAACTGTCATCACAATGCTCCATGGCCTTTGTCATCACAATTATACATGGCCCCTGTAATCACAGTGCTCCATGACCCCTATCATCACAATGCTCCATAACCACTGTCATCACAATGCCCCATTGCCCCTGTCATTACAATGCTCCATGACCACTGTCATCACAATGTTCCATGATCGCTGTAATCACAATGACCCATGACACCTTTCTTCACAAGGCTCCAGTTCGCCTTTCATCACAATGCCCCATGCCCCTTGTCATCACAATGCTGAATGCAGTTGTCATCACAATGCACCATGGCCCCTGTAATCACAATTCTCCATGCCCTTGTCATCAAAATGCTCCAGAAGTCATGTTATCACAATGCTCCATTCCTTTGTCTTCACAATGCTCCATGATCCGAGTAATCACAATGATCCATGATCCGAGTAATCACAATGATCCATGACCACTTTCCTCACAATGCTCCAATACCTCTTTCATCACAATGCTCATGTCACTTGTTATCACAATGCTCCAAGCCTTATAATCACAATGCTCCATGGCACGTTTCCTCACAATGCTCCAGTACCCCATTCATCACAAGTCTCTATGCCACTTGTCATCAAAATTATACATGCTCTTATCATCACAATGGCCCAGGATCCATTTAATCACAGTGCTCCATGACCCCTTTCATAACAATGTTCCATGACACCTGTCATCACAATGATCCATGACCCGTTTCATCTAAATGCTGCATGGCACCTGTCATCAGAATGCTCCATGCCCGTGTCCTCACAATGCTCCATGACCACTTTCATCACAATGCTCCTTGACCCCTGTCATCACAATCCTCCATGGCCTATGTATTCACATGTTCCATGGCCCCTTTAATCACATTGCTCCATGATCCTTTTCATCACAATGTTCTATGACAACTGTCATCACAAGGCCACATGACACCTGTCATCACAATGCTCTATGGCCCCTGTCAGCACAATGTTCCATGACAGATCTCATCACAATGATCCATGACCGCTGTCATCACAATGTTCCCTGCCCTTGTCATCTCAATGCTCCCTGGCCCCTGTCATCACAATGCTCCATACCCATATCATCACAATGCTCCATTACCCATGTCATCGTAGTGATCCATGACCCCTTTCATCACAATGCTCCATGACACCTGTCATCACAATGCTCCGTGGTCTTTGTCTTCACAATGCTCCATGACCACTGTCATCACCATGCCCCATGACCCCAAACATCACAATGCTCCATAGCCCTTGTCATCACAATGCTCCATTATCCTTGTCATCACAATGTTCCATGACTCTTGTCATCAAAATGCCTCATGATCCATTTAATCACAATGCTCCATGACTCCTTTCATCACATGCTCCATGATACTTCTCATTACACTGCCCCATGACCTTCTTCATAACAATGCTCCATGATACCAGTCATCACAATGCGCCATGACCATTGTCGTCACAATGCTCCATGCCCCTTTCAACACAATGCTCCAGGACAACTGTCATCACAATTCACCATGGCCCTTGTCATCACAATGCTCCATGATCCATGTCATCACGCGGTTTCCGGACACTTATCACCACAATGAACTATGACCACATTCGTCACAATGCTCCATGACCCCTGTCATCACAGTGCTCCAAAGCCTGTGCATTCAAAATGCTCCATGGCCCCTGTAATCACATTGCTCCATGATCCCCTTCATCACAATGCTCCATGATCCCTGTCATCACAATGCTCGAAGACCCTTGACATCACAATGCTCCATGGTCCCTATAATCACAATGCTCCATGCGCTTGTCATCACAGTGCTCCAGAATTCTTGTCATCAAAATATTCCATGGCCTTTGTCATCACAATGCTCCATGACCCCTGTCATCACAATGCTTGATGAACCTTGTCATCACAATGCTCCCTGAACCGTGTCATCACAAGTTTTCAAGACCCTTGTCATCACAATGATCCATGACCTCTGTCATCTCAATGCTCCATGACTTTGTATTCACAATGCTCCATGGCCCCTGTAATTTCGGTGCTCCACGACCCCTGTCATCAAAATGCTCCGTTGTATATTTCATCACAATTCTAGATGACCACTCTCATCACTGTGCTCCACGGCCCCTGTCATCAGAGTCCTCCATGATATCTTTCAACACAATTCTATATGACCACTGTCATCACAATGCCCCATGACACCTGTCATCACAATTCGCCATGGCACGTGTCATCACAATGCTCCATAAACCATGTCATCACAATGTTCATGGACACTTGTCATCACAATGCTCCATGACAACTTACATCACAATGATCCTTGACCCCTGTCATTTCATTGCTCCATGGCCTATGCATTCACAAAGTGCCATGGCCCCTGTAATCACATTGTTCCATGATCCCTTTCATCACAATGCTCTATGACCACTCTCATCACAATGCCCCATGACGCCTATCATCATAATGCTCCAAGGCCCCTCTCATCACAATGCTCCATGATCCCTGTCATCACAATGTTCCATGACTCTTGTCATCAAAATGACTCATGATCCATTTAATCACAATGCTCCATGACTCCTTTCATCACATGCTCCATGATACTTGTCATTACACTGCCCAATGACCTTCTTCATAACAATGCTCCATGATACCAGTCATCACAATGCTCCATGACCATTGTCGTTCACAATGCTCCATGCCCCTTTCAACACAACGCTCCATGACAAGTGTCATCACAATGCTCCACGGCCTTTGTCATCACAATTATACATGGCTCCTGTAATCACAGTGTTCCATGACCCCTTTCATCACAATGCTCCATGACCACTGTCATCACAATGCCCCATTGCCCCTGTCATTACAAGGCTCCATGACCACTGTCATCACAATGTTCCATGATCGCTCTAATCACAATGACCCATGACACCTTTCTTCACAAGGCTCCAGTTCGCCTTTCATCACAATGCCCCATGCCCCTTGTCATCACAATGCTGAATGCAGTTGTCATCATAATGCACCATGGCCCCTGTAATCATAATTCTCCATGCCCTTGTCATCAAAATGCTCCAGAAGTCATGTCATCACAATGCTCCATTCCTTTGTCTTCACAATGCTCCATGATCCGAGTAATCACAATGATCCATGATCCGAGTAATCACAATGATCCATGACCCCTTTCCTCACAATGCTCCAATACCTCTTTCATCACAATGCTCATGTCACTTGTTATCACAATGCTCCATGCCTTATAATCACAATGCTCCATGGCACGTTTCCTCACAATGCTCCAGTACCCCATTCATCACAAGTCTCTATGCCACTTGTCATCAAAATTATACATGCTCTTATCATCACAATGGCCCAGGATCCATTTAATCACAGTGCTCCGTGACCCCTTTCATAACAATGCTCCATGACACCTGTCATCACAATGATCCATGACCACTTTTATCTCAATGCTGCATGGCACCTGTCATCAGAATGCTCCAGGGCCTTTGTCATCACAATGCTCCATGGCCCCTATTATCACAGTGCTCCATGTTACCTTTCATGACAATTCTAGATGACCACTGTCATCACAATGCCCCATGACACCTGTCATCACAATTCGCCATGGCCCTTGTCATCACAATGCTGCATGATCCATGTCATCACACTGTTCCTGGACACTTATCATCACAATGAACTATGACCACACTCATCACAAGGCTCCATGACCACTGTCATCACAGTGCTCCATGGCCTATGCATTCAAAATGCTCCATGGCCCCTGTAATCATAATGCTCCATGATCCCCTTCATCACAATGCTCCATGACCCCTGTCATCACAATGCTCGAAGACCCTTGTCATCACAGTGCTCCAGAATACTTGTCATCAAAATATTCCATGGCCTTTGTCATCACAATGCTCCATGACCCCTGTCAACAAAATGCTTGATGAACTTTGTCATCACAATGTTCCATGAACCGTTTCGTCACAAGGTACCAGGACCCCTGTCATCACAATGATCCATGACCCCTGTCATCTCAATGCTCCATGACCTTTGTATTCACAATGTTCCATGGCCCCTGTAATTGCGGTGCTCCATGACCCCTGTCATCAACATGCTCCCTGGTATATTTCATCACACTTTTAGATGACCACTCTCATCACAGTGCTCCACGGCCCCTGTCATCAGAGTCCTCCATGATACCTTTCAACACAATTCTATATGACCACTGTCATCACAATGCCCCATGACACCTGTCATCACAATTCGCCATGGCACTTGCCATCACAATGCTCTATAAACCATGTCATCACAAGGTTCATGGACAATTGTCATCACAATGCTCCATGACAACTTACACCACAATGCTCCTTGACTCCTGTCATTTCATTGCTCCATGGCCTATGCATTCACAATGTGCCATGGCCCCTGTAATCACATCGCTCCATGATCACTTTCATCACAATGCTCTATGACCACTCTCATCACAATACCCCATGACACCTATCATCATAATGCTCCAAGGCCCCTCTCATCACAATGCTCCATGATCCCTGTCATCACAATGTTCCATGACACTTGTCATCACAGTGCTCCATGACCCATGTCATCACAATATTCACTGCCCATGTAATCACAATGCTCCTGGTCCCCTGTAATCACAATGCTCCATACTCTTGTCATCACAATGCTCCATAACTCTTGTCATCATAATGCTCCATGCCCGTGTCCTCACAATGCTCCATGACCACTTTCATCACAATGCTCCTTGACCCCTGTCATCACAATCCTCCATGGCCTATGTATTCACAATGCTCCATGGCCCCTGTAATCACATTGCTCCATGATCCTTTTCATCACAACGTTCTATGACCACTGTCATCACAAGGCCACATGACACCTGTCATCACAATGCTCTATGGCCCCTGTCAGCACAATGTTCCATGACAAATATCATCATATTGACCCATGACCGCTGTCATCACAATGTTCCCTGCCCTTGTCATCTCAATGCTCCCTGGCCCCTGTAATCACAATGCTCCATACCCTTGTCATCGCAATGCTCCAGATCATTCCTCATCATAATGCTCCATCCCCGTGTCATCACATTGCTCCATGGCCCCTGTCATCACAGTGCTCCGTGATACCTTTCATCATAATGATAGATGACCACTGTCATCAAAATGCTCCATGACACCTGTCATCATAATTGGCCATGGCCCTTGTCATCACAATGCTCCAGGACACTTGTCTTCACAATGTTCCATGGCACATTTCATCACAATGCTCCATGACAACTTTCATCAAATTGCTCCATGATGCCTCTCATCACAATGCTCCATGGCCTTTGTCATCAAAATTCTACATGGCCCCTGTAATAACAGTGCTTCATGACAACTTTTATCACAATGCTCCATGACCACCCTCATCACAATGCCAGATAAGACCTATCATGACAATGCTCCATGACCCTTGTCATCACAATGCTCCATGGTCCCTATAATCACAATGCTCCATGCGCTTGTCATCACAGTGCTCCAGAATTCTTGTCATCAAAATGTTCCATGGCCTTTTTCATCACAATGCTCCATGACCCCTGTCATCACAATGCTTGATGAACCTTGTCATCACAATGCTCCCTGAACCGTGTCATCACAAGTTTCCAGGACCCTTGTCATCTCAATGCTCCATGACCTTTGTATTCACAATGCTCCATGGCCCCTGTAATTGCGGTGCTCCACGACCCCTGTCATCAACATGCTCCCTGGTATATTTCATCACACTTTTAGATGACCACTCTCATCACAGTGCTCCACGGCCCCTGTCATCAGAGTCCTCCATGATACCTTTCAACACAATTCTATATGACCACTGTCATCACAATGCCCCATGACACCTGTCATCACAATTCGCCATGGCACTTGCCATCACAATGCTCTATAAACCATGTCATCACAAGGTTCATGGACAATTGTCATCACAATGCTCCATGACAACTTACACCACAATGCTCCTTGACTCCTGTCATTTCATTGCTCCATGGCCTATGCATTCACAATGTGCCATGGCCCCTGTAATCACATCGCTCCATGATCCCTTTCATCACAATGCTCTATGACCACTCTCATCACAATACCCCATGACGCCTATCATCATAATGCTCCAAGGCCCCTCTCATCACAATGCTCCATGATCCCTGTCATCACAATGTTCCATGACACTTGTCATCACAGTGCTCCATGACCCATGTCATCACAATATTCACTGCCCATGTAATCACAATGCTCCTGGTCCCCTGTAATCACAATGCTCCATACTCTTGTCATCACAATGCTCCATAACTCTTGTCATCATAATGCTCCATGCCCGTGTCCTCACAATGCTCCATGACCACTTTCATCACAATGCTCCTTGACCCCTGTCATCACAATCCTCCATGGCCTATGTATTCACAATGCTCCATGGCCCCTGTAATCACATTGCTCCATGATCCTTTTCATCACAACGTTCTATGACCACTGTCATCACAAGGCCACATGACACCTGTCATCACAATGCTCTATGGCCCCTGTCAGCACAATGTTCCATGACAGATATCATCATATTGACCCATGACCGCTGTCATCACAATGTTCCCTGCCCTTGTCATCTCAATGCTCCCTGGCCCCTGTAATCACAATGCTCCATACCCTTGTCATCGCAATGCTCCAGATCATTCCTCATTATAATGCTCCATCCCCGTGTCATCACATTGCTCCATGGCCCCTGTCATCACAGTGCTCCGTGATACCTTTCATCATAATGATAGATGACCACTGTCATCAAAATGCTCCATGACACCTGTCATCATAATTGGCCATGGCCCTTGTCATCACAATGCTCCAGGACACTTGTCTTCACAATGTTCCATGGCACATTTCATCACAATGCTCCATGACAACTTTCATCAAATTGCTCCATGATGCCTGTCATCACAATGCTCCATGGCCTTTGTCATCAAAATTCTACATGGCCCCTGTAATAACAGTGCTTCATGACAACTTTTATCACAATGCTCCATGACCACCCTCATCACAATGCCAGATAAGACCTATCATGACAATGCTCCATGACCCTTGTCATCACAATGCTCCATGGTCCCTATAATCACAATGCTCCATGCGCTTGTCATCACAGTGCTCCAGAATTCTTGTCATCAAAATGTTCCATGGCCTTTGTCATCACAATGCTCCATGACCCCTGTCATCACAATGCTTGATGAACCTTGTCATCACAATGCTCCCTGAACCGTGTCATCACAAGTTTCCAGGACCCTTGTCATCTCAATGCTCCATGACCTTTGTATTCACAATGCTCCATGGCCCCTGTAATTGCGGTGCTCCACGACCCCTGTCATCAACATGCTCCCTGGTATATTTCATCACACTTTTAGATGACCACTCTCATCACAGTGCTCCACGGCCCCTGTCATCAGAGTCCTCCATGATACCTTTCAACACAATTCTATATGACCACTGTCATCACAATGCCCCATGACACCTGTCATCACAATTCGCCATGGCACTTGCCATCACAATGCTCTATAAACCATGTCATCACAAGGTTCATGGACAATTGTCATCACAATGCTCCATGACAACTTACACCACAATGCTCCTTGACTCCTGTCATTTCATTGCTCTATGGCCTATGCATTCACAATGTACCATGGCCCCTGTAACCACATTGCTCCATGATCCCTTTCATCACAATGCTCTATGACCACTCTCATCACAATACCCCATGACGCCTATCATCATAATGCTCCAAGGCCCCTCTCATCACAATGCTCCATGATCCCTGTCATCACAATGTTCCAAGACACTTGGCATCACAGTGCTCCATGACCCATGTCATCACAATATTCACTGCCCATGTAATCACAATGCTCCTGGTCCCCTGTAATCACAATGCTCCATACTCTTGTCATCACAATGCTCCAAAACTCTTGTCATCATAATGCTCCATGCCCGTGTCCTCACAATGCTCCATGACCACTTTCATCACAATGCTCCTTGACCCCTGTCATCACAATCCTCCATGGCCTATGTATTCACAATGCTTCATGGCCCATGTAATCACATTGCTCCATGATCCTTTTCATCACAAGGTTCTATGACCACTGTCATCATAAGGCCACATGACACCTGTCATCACAATGCTCTATGGCCCCTGTCAGCACAATGCTCCATGACAGATTTCATCAAATTGACCCATGACCGCTGTCATCACAATGTTCCCTGCCCTTGTCATCTCAATGCTCCCTGGCCCCTGTAATCACAATGCTCCATACCCTTGTCATCGCAATGCTCCAGATCATTCCTCATCATAATGCTGCATGCCCGTGTCATCAAAATGCTCCATGGCCCCTGTCATCACAGTGCTCCGTGATACCTTTCATCATAATGATAGATGACCACTGTCATCAAAATGCTCCATGACACCTGTCATCATAATTGGCCATGGCCCTTGTCATCACAATGCTCCAGGACACTTGTCTTCTCAATGTTCCATGGCACATTTCATCACAATGCTCCATGACAACTTTCATCAAATTGCTCCATGATGCCTGTCATCACAATGCTCCATGGCCTTTGTCATCAAAATTCTACATGGCCCCTGTAATAACAGTGCTTCATGACAACTTTTATCACAATGCTCCATGACCACCCTCATCACAATGCCAGATAAGACCTATCATGACAATGCTCCATGACCCTTGTCATCACAATGCTCCATGGTCCCTATAATCACAATGCTCCATGCGCTTGTCATCACAGTGCTCCAGAATTCTTGTCATCAAAATGTTCCATGGCCTTTGTCATCACAATGCTCCATGACCCCTGTCATCACAATGCTTGATGAACCTTGTCATCACAATGCTCCCTGAACCGTGTCATCACAAGTTTCCAGGACCCTTGTCATCTCAATGCTCCATGACCTTTGTATTCACAATGCTCCATGGCCCCTGTAATTGCGGTGCTCCATGACCCCTGTCATCAACATGCTCCCTGGTATATTTCATCACACTTTTAGATGACCACTCTCATCACAGTGCTCCACGGCCCCTGTCATCAGAGTCCTCCATGATACCTTTCAACACAATTCTATATGACCACTGTCATCACAATGCCCCATGACACCTGTCATCACAATTCGCCATGGCACTTGCCATCACAATGCTCTATAAACCATGTCATCACAAGGTTCATGGACAATTGTCATCACAATGCTCCATGACAACTTACACCACAATGCTCCTTGACTCCTGTCATTTCATTGCTCCATGGCCTATGCATTCACAATGTGCCATGGCCCCTGTAATCACATCGCTCCATGATCCCTGTCATCACAATGCTCTATGACCACTCTCATCACAATACCCCATGACGCCTATCATCATAATGCTCCAAGGCCCCTCTCATCACAATGCTCCATGATCCCTGTCATCACAATGTTCCATGACACTTGTCATCACAGTGCTCCATGACCCATGTCATCACAATATTCACTGCCCATGTAATCACAATGCTCCTGGTCCCCTGTAATCACAATGCTCCATACTCTTGTCATCACATTGCTCCATAACTCTTGTCATCATAATGCTCCATGCCCGTGTCCTCACAATGCTCCATGACCACTTTCATCACAATGCTCCTTGACCCCTGTCATCACAATCCTCCATGGCCTATGTATTCACAATGCTCCATGGCCCCTGTAATCACATTGCTCCATGATCCTTTTCATCACAACGTTCTATGACCACTGTCATCACAAGGCCACATGACACCTGTCATCACAATGCTCTATGGCCCCTCTCAGCACAATGTTCCATGACAGATATCATCATATTGACCCATGACCGCTGTCATCACAATGTTCCCTGCCCTTGTCATCTCAATGCTCCCTGGCCCCTGTAATCACAATGCTCCATACCCTTGTCATCGCAATGCTCCAGATCATTCCTCATCATAATGCTCCATCCCCGTGTCATCACATTGCTCCATGGCCCCTGTCATCACAGGGTTCCGTGATACCTTTCATCATAATGATAGATGACCACTGTCATCAAAATGCCCCATGACACCTGTCATCATAATTGGCCATGGCCCTTGTCATCACAATGCTCCAGGACACTTGTCTTCACAATGTTCCATGGCACATTTCATCACAATGCTCCATGACAACTTTCATCAAATTGCTCCATGATGCCTCTCTTCACAATGCTCCATGGCCTTTGTCATCAAAATTCTACATGGCCCCTGTAATAACAGTGCTTCATGACAACTTTTATCACAATGCTCCATGACCACCCTCATCACAATGCCAGATAAGACCTATCATGACATAGCTCCATGACCCTTGTCATCACAATGCTCCATGGTCCCTAAAATCACAATGCTCCATGCGCTTGTCATCACAGTGCTCCAGAATTCTTGTCATCAAAATGTTCCATGGCCTTTGTCATCACAATGCTCCATGACCCCTGTCATCACAATGCTTGATGAACCTTGTCATCACAATGCTCCCTGAACCGTGTCATCACAAGTTTCCAGGACCCTTGTCATCTCAATGCTCCATGACCTTTGTATTCACAATGCTCCATGGCCCCTGTAATTGCGGTGCTCCACGACCCCTGTCATCAACATGCTCCCTGGTATATTTCATCACACTTTTAGATGACCACTCTCATCACAGTGCTCCACGGCCCCTGTCATCAGAGTCCTCCATGATACCTTTCAACACAATTCTATATGACCACTGTCATCACAATGCCCCATGACACCTGTCATCACAATTCGCCATGGCACTTGCCATCACAATGCTCTATAAACCATGTCATCACAAGGTTCATGGACAATTGTCATCACAATGCTCCATGACAACTTACACCACAATGCTCCTTGACTCCTGTCATTTCATTGCTCCATGGCCTATGCATTCACAATGTGCCATGGCCCCTGTAATCACATCGCTCCATGATCCCTTTCATCACAATGCTCTATGACCACTCTCATCAAAATACCCCATGACGCCTATCATCATAATGCTCCAAGGCCCCTCTCATCACAATGCTCCATGAACCCTGTCATCACAATGTTCCATGACACTTGGCATCACAGTGCTCCATGACCCATGTCATCACAATATTCACTGCCCATGTAATCACAATGCTCCTGGTCCCCTGTAATCACAATGCTCCATACTCTTGTCATCACAATGCTCCAGAACTCTTGTCATCATAATGCTCCATGCCCGTGTCCTCACAATGCTCCATGACCACTTTCATCACAATGCTCCTTGACCCCTGTCATCACAATCCTCCATGGCCTATGTATTCACAATGCTCCATGGCCCCTGTAATCACATTTCTCCATGATCCTTTTCATCACAACGTTCTATGACCACTGTCATCACAAGGCCACATGACACCTGTCATCACAATGCTCTATGGCCCCTGTCAGCACAATGTTCCATGACAGATATCATCAAATTGACCCATGACCGCTGTCATCACCATGTTCCCTGCCCTTGTCATTTCAATGCTCCCTGGCCCCTGTAATCACAATGCTCCATACCCTTGTCATCGCAATGCTCCAGATCATTCCTCATCATAATGCTCCATGCCCGTGTCATCAAAATGCTCCATGGCCCCTGTCATCACAGTGCTCCGTGATACCTTTCATCATAATGATAGATGACCACTGTCATCAAAATGCTCCATGACACCTGTCATCATAATTGGCCATGGCCCTTGTCATCACAATGCTCCAGGACACTTGTCTTCACAATGTTCCATGGCACATTTCATCACAATGCTCCATGACAACTTTCATCAAATTGCTCCATGATGCCTCTCTTCACAATGCTCCATGGCCTTTGTCATCAAAATTCTACATGGCCCCTGTAATAACAGTGCTTCATGACAACTTTAATCACAATGCTCCATGACCACCCTCATCACAATGCCAGATAAGACCTATCATGACAATGCTCCATGACCCTTGTCATCACAATGCTCCATGGTCCCTATAATCACAATGCTCCATGCGCTTGTCATCACAGTGCTCCAGAATTCTTGTCATCAAAATGTTCCATGGCCTTTGTCATCACAATGCTCCATGACCCCTGTCATCACAATGCTTGATGAACCTTGTCATCACAATGCTCCCTGAACCGTGTCATCACAAGTTTCCAGGACCCTTGTCATCTCAATGCTCCATGACCTTTGTATTCACAATGCTCCATGGCCCCTGTAATTGCGGTGCTCCACGACCCCTGTCATCAACATGCTCCCTGGTATATTTCATCACACTTTTAGATGACCACTCTCATCACAGTGCTCCACGGCCCCTGTCATCAGAGTCCTCCATGATACCTTTCAACACAATTCTATATGACCACTGTCATCACAATGCCCCATGACACCTGTCATCACAATTCGCCATGGCACTTGCCATCACAATGCTCTATAAACCATGTCATCACAAGGTTCATGGACAATTGTCATCACAATGCTCCATGACAACTTACACCACAATGCTCCTTGACTCCTGTCATTTCATTGCTCTATGGCCTATGCATTCACAATGTACCATGGCCCCTGTAACCACATTGCTCCATGATCCCTTTCATCACAATGCTCTATGACCACTCTCATCACAATACCCCATGACGCCTATCATCATAATGCTCCAAGGCCCCTCTCATCACAATGCTCCATGATCCCTGTCATCACAATGTTCCATGACACTTGTCATCACAGTGCTCCATGACCCATGTCATCACAATATTCACTGCCCATGTAATCACAATGCTCCTGGTCCCCTGTAATCACAATGCTCCATACTCTTGTCATCACAATGCTCCATAACTCTTGTCATCATAATGCTCCATGCCCGTGTCCTCACAATGCTCCATGACCACTTTCATCACAATGCTCCTTGACCCCTGTCATCACAATCCTCCATGGCCTATGTATTCACAATGCTCCATGGCCCCTGTAATCACATTGCTCCATGATCCTTTTCATCACAACGTTCTATGACCACTGTCATCACAAGGCCACATGACACCTGTCATCACAATGCTCTATGGCCCCTCTCAGCACAATGTTCCATGACAGATATCATCATATTGACCCATGACCGCTGTCATCACAATGTTCCCTGCCCTTGTCATCTCAATGCTCCCTGGCCCCTGTAATCACAATGCTCCATACCCTTGTCATCGCAATGCTCCAGATCATTCCTCATCATAATGCTCCATCCCCGTGTCATCACATTGCTCCATGGCCCCTGTCATCACAGGGTTCCGTGATACCTTTCATCATAATGATAGATGACCACTGTCATCAAAATGCCCCATGACACCTGTCATCATAATTGGCCATGGCCCTTGTCATCACAATGCTCCAGGACACTTGTCTTCACAATGTTCCATGGCACATTTCATCACAATGCTCCATGACAACTTTCATCAAATTGCTCCATGATGCCTCTCTTCACAATGCTCCATGGCCTTTGTCATCAAAATTCTACATGGCCCCTGTAATAACAGTGCTTCATGACAACTTTTATCACAATGCTCCATGACCACCCTCATCACAATGCCAGATAAGACCTATCATGACAATGCTCCATGACCCTTGTCATCACAATGCTCCATGGTCCCTATAATCACAATGCTCCATGCGCTTGTCATCACAGTGCTCCAGAATTCTTGTCATCAAAATGTTCCATGGCCTTTGTCATCACAATGCTCCATGACCCCTGTCATCACAATGCTTGATGAACCTTGTCATCACAATGCTCCCTGAACCGTGTCATCACAAGTTTCCAGGACCCTTGTCATCTCAATGCTCCATGACCTTTGTATTCACAATGCTCCATGGCCCCTGTAATTGCGGTGCTCCACGACCCCTGTCATCAACATGCTCCCTGGTATATTTCATCACACTTTTAGATGACCACTCTCATCACAGTGCTCCACGGCCCCTGTCATCAGAGTCCTCCATGATACCTTTCAACACAATTCTATATGACCACTGTCATCACAATGCCCCATGACACCTGTCATCACAATTCGCCATGGCACTTGCCATCACAATGCTCTATAAACCATGTCATCACAAGGTTCATGGACAATTGTCATCACAATGCTCCATGACAACTTACACCACAATGCTCCTTGACTCCTGTCATTTCATTGCTCCATGGCCTATGCATTCACAATGTGCCATGGCCCCTGTAATCACATCGCTCCATGATCCCTTTCATCACAATGCTCTATGACCACTCTCATCAAAATACCCCATGACGCCTATCATCATAATGCTCCAAGGCCCCTCTCATCACAATGCTCCATGAACCCTGTCATCACAATGTTCCATGACACTTGGCATCACAGTGCTCCATGACCCATGTCATCACAATATTCACTGCCCATGTAATCACAATGCTCCTGGTCCCCTGTAATCACAATGCTCCATACTCTTGTCATCACAATGCTCCAGAACTCTTGTCATCATAATGCTCCATGCCCGTGTCCTCACAATGCTCCATGACCACTTTCATCACAATGCTCCTTGACCCCTGTCATCACAATCCTCCATGGCCTATGTATTCACAATGCTCCATGGCCCCTGTAATCACATTTCTCCATGATCCTTTTCATCACAACGTTCTATGACCACTGTCATCACAAGGCCACATGACACCTGTCATCACAATGCTCTATGGCCCCTGTCAGCACAATGTTCCATGACAGATATCATCAAATTGACCCATGACCGCTGTCATCACCATGTTCCCTGCCCTTGTCATTTCAATGCTCCCTGGCCCCTGTAATCACAATGCTCCATACCCTTGTCATCGCAATGCTCCAGATCATTCCTCATCATAATGCTCCATGCCCGTGTCATCAAAATGCTCCATGGCCCCTGTCATCACAGTGCTCCGTGATACCTTTCATCATAATGATAGATGACCACTGTCATCAAAATGCTCCATGACACCTGTCATCATAATTGGCCATGGCCCTTGTCATCACAATGCTCCAGGACACTTGTCTTCACAATGTTCCATGGCACATTTCATCACAATGCTCCATGACAACTTTCATCAAATTGCTCCATGATGCCTCTCTTCACAATGCTCCATGGCCTTTGTCATCAAAATTCTACATGGCCCCTGTAATAACAGTGCTTCATGACAACTTTAATCACAATGCTCCATGACCACCCTCATCACAATGCCAGATAAGACCTATCATGACAATGCTCCATGACCCTTGTCATCACAATGCTCCATGGTCCCTATAATCACAATGCTCCATGCGCTTGTCATCACAGTGCTCCAGAATTCTTGTCATCAAAATGTTCCATGGCCTTTGTCATCACAATGCTCCATGACCCCTGTCATCACAATGCTTGATGAACCTTGTCATCACAATGCTCCCTGAACCGTGTCATCACAAGTTTCCAGGACCCTTGTCATCTCAATGCTCCATGAGCTCTGTCATCTCAATGCTCCATGACCTTTGTATTCACAATGCTCCATGGCCCCTGTAATTTCGGTGCTCCACGACACCTGTCATCAAAATGCTCCCTTGTATATTTCATCACAATTCTAGATGACCACTCTCATCACTGTGCTCCACGGCCCCTGTCATCAGAGTCCTCCATGATACCTTTCAACACAATTCTATATGACCACTGTCATCACAATGCCCCATGAAACCTCTCATCACAATTCGCCATGGCACTTGTCATCACAATGCTCCATAAACCATGTCATCACAATGTTCATGGACACTTGTCATCACAATGCTCCATGACAACTTATATCACAATGCTCCTTGACCCTGTCATTCCATTGCTCCATGGCCTATGCATTCTGAATGTGCCATGGCCCCTGTAATCACATTGCTCCATGATCCCTTTCATCACAATGCTCTATGACCACTCTCATCACAATACCCCATGACGCCTATCATCATAATGCTCCAAGGCCCCTCTCATCACAATGCTCCAAGATCCCTGTCATCACAATGTTCCATGACTCTTGTCATCAAATGACTCATGATCCATTTAATCACAATGCTCCATGACTCCTTTCGTCACATGCTCCATGATACTTGTCATTACACTGCCCCATGACCTTCTTCATAACAATGCTCCATGATACCAGTCATCACAATGCTCCATGACCATTGTCGTTCACAATGCTCCATGCCCCTTTCAACACAATGCTCCATGACAACTGTCATCACAATGCTCCATGGCCTTTGTCAACACAATTATACATGGCCCCTGTAATCACAGGGCTCCATGACCCCTTTCATCACAATGCTCCATGACCACTGTCATCACAATGCCCCTTTGCCCCTGTCATTACAATGCCCCATGACCACGGTCATCACAATGCTCCATGATCCGAGTAATCACAATGATCCATGACCCCTTTCCTCACAATGCTCCAATACCTCTTTCATCACAATGCTCATGTCACTTGTTATCACAATGTTCCATGCCTTATAATCACAATGCTCCATGGCACGTTTCCTCACAATGCTCCAGTATCCCATTCATCACAAGTCTCTATGTCACTTGTCATCAAAATTATACATGCTCTTATCATCACAATGGCCCAGGATCCATTTAATCACAGTGCTCCATGACCCCTTTCATAACAATGCTCCATGACACGGGTCATCACAATGATCCATGACCCGTTTCATCTCAATGCTGCATGGCACCTGTCATCAGAATGCTCCAGGGCTTTTGCCATAACAATGCTCCATGGCCCCTATTATCACAGTGCTCCATGTTACCTTTCATCACAATTCTAGATGACCACTGTCATCACAATGACCCATGACACCTGTCATCACAATTCGCCATGGCCCTTGGCATCACAATGCTCCATGACCCCTGTCATCACAATGCTTGATGAACCTTGTCATCACAATGCTCCCTGAACCGTGTCATCACAAGTTTCCAGGACCCTTGTCATCACAATGATCCATGACCTCTGTCATCTCAATGCTCCATGACCTTTGTCATCACAATGCTCCATGGCCCCTATTATCACAGTGCTCCATGTTACCTTTCATCACATTTCTAGATGACCACTGTCATCACAATGCCCCATGACACCTCTCATCACAATACGCCATGGCCCTTGTCATCACAATGCTCCATGATCCATGTCATCACACTGTTCCTGGACACTTATCTTCACAATGAACTATGACCACACTCATCACAAGGCTCCATGACCCTTGTCATCACAGTGCTCCATGGCCTATGCATTCAAAATTCTCCATGGCAACTGTAATCATATTGCTCCATGATCCCCTTCATCACAATGCTCCATGACCCATGTCATCACAATGCTCGAAGACCCTTGTCATCACAATGCTCCATCGTCCCTATAATCACAATGCTCCATGCGCTTGTCATCAGAGTGCTTCAGAATTCTTGTCATCAAAATATTCCATGGCCTTTGTCATCACAATGCTCCATGATCCCTGTCATCACAATGCTTGATGAACTTTGTCATCACAATGTTCCATGAACCGTTTCGTCACGAGGTTCCGGGACCCTTGTCATCACAATGATCCATGACCCCTGTCATCTCAATGCTCTATGACCTTTGTATTCACAATGCTCCTTGGCCCCTGTAATTGCGGTGCTCCATGACCCCTGTCATCAAAATGCTCCCTGGTATATTTCATCACAATTCTAGATGACCACTCTCATCACAGTGCTCCAAGGCCCCTGTCATCAGAGTCCTCCATGATACCTTTCAACACAATTCTATATGACCACTGTCATCACAATGCCCCATGACAACTGTCATCACAATTCGCCATGGCACTTGTCATCACAATGCTCCATAAACCATGTCATCACAATGTTCATGGACACTTGTCATCACAATGCTCCATGACAACTTATATCACAATGCTCCTTGACCCCTGTCATTTCATTGCTCCATGGCCTATGCATTCAGAATGTGCCATGGCCCCTGTAATCACATCGCTCCATGATTCCTTTCATCACAATGCTCTATGACCACTCTCATCACAATACCCCATGACGCCTATCATCATAATGCTCCAAGGCCCCTCTCATCACAATGCTCCATGATCCCTGTCATCACAATGTTCCATGACACTTGGCATCACAGTGCTCCTTGACCCCTGTCATCACAATATTCACTGCCCATGTAATCACAATGCTCCTGGTCCCCTGTAATCACAATGCTCCATACCCTTTTCATCACAATGCTCCAGAACTCTTGTCGTCATAATGCTCCATAACTCTTGTCATCATAATGCTCCATGCCCGTGTCCTCACAATGCTCCATGACCACTTTCATCACAATGCTCCTTGACCCCTGTCATCACAATCCTCCATGGCCTATGTATTCACAATGCTCCATGGCCCCTGTAATCACATTGCTCCATGATCCTTTTCATCACAACGTTCTATGACCACTGTCATCACAAGGCCACATGACACCTGTCATCACAATGCTCTATGGCCCCTGTCAGCACAATGTTCCATGACAGATATCATCATATTGACCCATGACCGCTGTCATCACAATGTTCCCTGCCCTTGTCATCTCAATGCTCCCTGGCCCCTGTCATCACAATGCTCCATACCCTTGTCATCGCAATGCTCCAGATCATTCCTCATCAAAATGCTCCATGCCCGTGTCATCACAATGCTCCATGGCCCCTGTCATCACAGTGCTCCGTGATACCTTTCATAATAATGATAGATGACGACTGTCATCAAAATGCTCCATGACACCTGTCATCATAATTGGCCATGGTCCTTGTCATCACAATGCTCCAGGACACTTGTCTTCACAATGTTCCATGGCGCATTTCATCACAATGCTCCATGACAACTTTCATCAAATTGCTCCATGATGCCTGTCATCACAATGCTCCATGGCCTTTGTCATCAAAATTCTACATGGCCACTGTAATAACAGTGCTTCATGACAACTTTTATCACAATGCTCCATGACCACACTCATCACAATGCCAGATAAGACCTATCATGACAATGTTCCATGGCCCTTGTCATCACAATGCTCCATGGTCCCTATAATCACAATGCTCCATGCACTTGTCATCACAGTGCTCCAGAATTCTTGTCATCAAAATGTTCCATGGCCTTTGTCATCACAATTCTCCATGACCACTGTCATCACAATGTTTGATGAACCTTGTCATCACAATGCTCCCTGAACTGTGTCATCACAAGTTTCCAGGACCCTTGTCATCACAATGATCCATGACCTCTGTCATCTCAATGCTCCATGACCTTTGTCATCACAATGCTCCATGGCCCCTATTATCACAGTGCTCCATGTTACCTTTCATCACATTTCTAGATGACCACTGTCATCACAATGCCCCATGACACCTGTCATCACAATACGCCATGGCCCTTGTCATCACAATGCTCCATGATCCATGTCATCACACTGTTCCTGGACACTTATCATCACAATGAACTATGACCACACTCATCACAAGGCTCCATGACCCCTGTCATCACAGTGCTCCATGGCCTATGCATTCAAAATGCTCCATGGCAACTGTAATCATATTGCTCCATGATCCCCTTCATCACAATGCTCCATGACCCCTGTCATCACAATGCTCGAAGACCCTTGTCATCATAATGCTCCATGGTCCCTATAATCACAATGCTCCATGACCATTGTCATCACAATGCTCCATGCCCCTTTCAACGCAATGCTCCATGACAACAGTCATCACAATGCTCCATGGCCTTTGTCATCACAATTATACATGGCCCCTGTAATCACAGTGCTCCATGACCCCTTTCATCACAATGCTCCATAACCACTGTCATCACAATGCCCCATTGCCCCTGTCATTACAATGCTCCATGACCACTGTCATCACAATGTTCCATGATCGCTGTAATCACAATGACCCATGACACCTTTCTTCACAAGGCTCCAGTTCGCCTTTCATCACAATGCCCCATGCCCCTTGTCATCACAATGCTGAATGCAGTTGTCATCACAATGCACCATGGCCCCTGTAATCACAATTCTCCATGCCCTTGTCATCAAAATGCTCCAGAAGTCATGTCATCAAAATGCTCCATTCCTTTGTCTTCACCATGCTCCATGATCCGAGTAATCACAATGATCCATGATCCGAGTAATCACAATGATCCATGACCACTTTCCTCACAATGCTCCAATACCTCTTTCATCACAATGCTCATGTCACTTGTTATCACAATGCTCCAAGCCTTATAATCACAATGCTCCATGGCACGTTTCCTCACAATGCTCCAGTACCCCATTCATCACAAGTCTCTATGCCACTTGTCATCAAAATTATACATGCTCTTATCATCACAATGGCCCAGGATCCATTTAATCACAGTGCTCCATGACCCCTTTCATAACAATGTTCCATGACACCTGTCATCACAATGATCCATGACCCGTTTCATCTAAATGCTGCATGGCACCTGTCATCAGAATGCTCCATGCCCGTGTCCTCACAATGCTCCATGACCACTTTCATCACAATGCTCCTTGATCCCTGTCATCACAATCCTCCATGGCCTATGTATTCACATGTTCCATGGCCCCTTTAATCACATTGCTCCATGATCCTTTTCATCACAATGTTCTATGACAACTGTCATCACAAGGCCACATGACACCTGTCATCACAATGCTCTATGGCCCCTGTCAGCACAATGTTCCATGACAGATCTCATCACAATGATCCATGACCGCTGTCATCACAATGTTCCCTGCCCTTGTCATCTCAATGCTCCCTGGCCCCTGTCATCACAATGCTCCATACCCATATCATCACAATGCTCCATTACCCATGTCATCGTAGTGATCCATGACCCCTTTCATCACAATGCTCCATGACACCTGTCATCACAATGCTCCGTGGTCTTTGTCTTCACAATGCTCCATGACCACTGTCATCACCATGCCCCATGACCCCAATCATCACAATGCTCCATAGCCCTTGTCATCACAATGCTCCATTATCCTTGTCATCACAATGTTCCATGACTCTTGTCATCAAAATGCCTCATGATCCATTTAATCACAATGCTCCATGACTCCTTTCATCACATGCTCCATGATACTTCTCATTACACTGCCCCATGACCTTCTTCATAACAATGCTTCATGATACCAGTCATCACAATGCTCCATGACCATTGTCGTCACAATGCTCCATGCCCCTTTCAACACAATGCTCCAGGACAACTGTCATCACAATTCACCATGGCCCTTGTCATCACAATGCTCCATGATACATGTCATCACGCTGTTCCCGGACACTTATCACCACAATGAACTATGACCACATTCGTCACAATGCTCCATGACCCCTGTCATCACAGTGCTCCATGGCCTGTGCATTCAAAATGCTCCATGGCCCCTGTAATCACATTGCTCCATGATCCCCTTCATCACAATGCTCCATGACGCGTCTCATCACAATCCTCGAAGACCCTTGTCATCACAATGCTCCATGGTCCCTATAATCACAATGCTCCATGCGCTTGTCATCACAGTGCTCCAGAATTCTTGTCATCAAAATATTCCATGGCCTTTGTCATCACAATGCTCCATGACCCCTGTCATCACAATGCTTGATGAACCTTGTCATCACAATGCTCCCTGAACCGTGTCATCACAAGTTTTCAAGACCCTTGTCATCACAATGATCCATGACTTCTGTCATCTCAATGCTCCATGACTTTGTATTCACAATGCTCCATGGCCCCTGTAATTTCGGTGCTCCACGACCCCTGTCATCAAAATGCTCCGTTGTATATTTCATCACAATTCTAGATGACCACTCTCATCACTGTGCTCCACGGCCCCTGTCATCAGAGTCCTCCATGATATCTTTCAACACAATTCTATATGACCACAGTCATCACAATGCCCCATGACACCTGTCATCACAATTCGCCATGGCACGTGTCATCACAATGCTCCATAAACCATGTCATCACAATGTTCATGGACACTTGTCATCACAATGCTCCATGACAACTTACATCACAATGATCCTTGACCCCTGTCATTTCATTGCTCCATGGCCTATGCATTCACAATGTGCCATGGCCGCTGTAATCACATTGTTCCATGATCCCTTTCATCACAATGCTGCATGCCCCCTGTCATCAAAATGCCCCATTGCCCCTGTCATTACAAGGCTCCATGACCACTGTCATCACAATGCTCCATAGGCCTTGTCATCACAATGCTCCATGATCCCTGTCATCACAATGTTCCATGACTCTTGTCATCAAAATGCCTCATGATCCATTTAATCACAATGCTCCATGACTCCTTTCATCACATGCTCCATGATACTTGTCATTACACTGCCCAATGACCTTCTTCATAACAATGCTCCATGATACCAGTCATCACAATGCTCCATGACCATTGTCGTTCACAATGCTCCATGCCCCTTTCAACACAATGCTCCATGACAAGTGTCATCACAATGCTCCATGGCCTTTGTCATCACAATTATACATGGCCCCTGTAATCACAGTGTTCCATGACCCCTTTCATCACAATGCTCCATGACCACTGTCATCACAATGCCCCATTGCCCCTGTCATTACAAGGCTCCATGACCACTGTCATCACAATGTTCCATGATCGCTCTAATCACAATGACCCATGACACCTTTTTCACAAGGCTCCAGTTCGCCTTTCATCACAATGCCCCATGCCCCTTGTCATCACAATGCTGAATGCAGTTGTCAGCATAATGCACCATGGCCCCTGTAATCACAATTCTCCATGCCCTTGTCATCAAAATGCTCCAGAAGTCATGTCATCACAATGCTCCATTCCTTTGTCTTCACAATGCTCCATGATCCGAGTAATCACAATGATCCATGATCCGAGTAATCACAATGATCCATGACCCCTTTCCTCACAATGCTCCAATACCTCTTTCATCACAATGCTCATGTCACTTGTTATCACAATGCTCCATGCCTTATAATCACAATGCTCCATGGCACGTTTCCTCACAATGCTCCAGTACCCCATTCATCACAAGTCTCTATGCCACTTGTCATCAAAATTATACATGCTCTTATCATCACAATGGCCCAGGATCCATTTAATCACAGTGCTCCATGACCCCTTTCATAACAATGCTCCATGACACCTGTCATCACAATGATCCATGACCACTTTCATCTCAATGCTGCATGGCACCTGTCATCAGAATGCTCCAGGTCCTTTGTCATCACAATGCTCCATGGCCCCTATTATCACAGTGCTCCATGTTACCTTTCATGACAATTCTAGATGACCACTGTCATCACAATGCCCCATGACACCTGTCATCACAATTCGCCATGGCCCTTGTCATCACAATGCTCCATGATCCATGTCATCACACTGTTCCTGGACACTTATCATCACAATGAACTATGACCACACTCATCACAAGTCTCCATGACCACTGTCATCACAGTGCTCCATGGCCTATGCATTCAAAATGCTCCATGGCCCCTGTAATCATAATGCTCCATGATCCCCTTCATCACAATGCTCCATGACCCCTGTCATCACAATGCTCGAAGACCCTTGTCATCACAATGCTCCATGATCCCTATAATCACAATGCTCCATGCGCTTGTCATCACAGTGCTCCAGAATACTTGTCATCAAAATATTCCATGGCCTTTGTCATCACAAAGCTCCATGACCCCTGTCAACAAAATGCTTGATGAACTTTGTCATCACAATGTTCCATGAACCGTTTCGTCACAAGGTACCAGGACCCTTGTCATCACAATGATCCATGACCCCTGTCATCTCAATGCTCCATGACCTTTGTATTCACAATGTTCCATGGCCCCTGTAATTGCGGTGCTCCACGACCCCTGTCATCAACATGCTCCCTGGTATATTTCATCACACTTTTAGATGACAACTCTCATCACAGTACTCCACGGCCCCTGTCATCAGAGTCCTCCATGATACCTTTCAACACAATTCTATATGACCACTGTCATCACAATGCCCCATGACACGTGTCATCACAATTCGCCATGGCACTTGCCATCACAATGCTCTATAAACCATGTCATCACAAGGTTCATGGACAATTGTCATCACAATGCTCCATGACAACTTACACCACAATGCTCCTTGACTCCTGTCATTTCATTGCTCCATGGCCTATGCATTCACAATGTGCCATGGCCCCTGTAATCACATCGCTCCATGATCCCTTTCATCACAATGCTCTATGACCACTCTCATCACAATACCCCATGACGCCTATCATCATAATGCTCCAAGGCCCCTCTCATCACAATGCTCCATGATCCCTGTCATCACAATGTTCCATGACACTTGTCATCACAGTGCTCCATGACCCATGTCATCACAATATTCACTGCCCATGTAATCACAATGCTCCTGGTCCCCTGTAATCACAATGCTCCATACTCTTCTCATCACAATGCTCCATAACTCTTGTCATCATAATGCTCCATGCCCGTGTCCTCAAAATGCTCCATGACCACTTTCATCACAATGCTCCTTGACCCCTGTCATCACAATCCTCCATGGCCTATGCATTCACAATTTGCCATGGCCCCTGTAATCACATCGCTCCATGATCCCTTTCATCACAATGCTCTATGACCACTCTCATCACAATACCCCATGACGCCTATCATCATAATGCTCCAAGGCCCCTCTCATCACAATGCTCCATGATCCCTGTCATCACAATGTTCCATGACACTTGTCATCACAGTGCTCCATGACCCATGTCATCACAATATTCACTGCCCATGTAATCACAATGCTCCTGGTCCCCTGTAATCACAATGCTCCATACTCTTGTCATCACAATGCTCCATAACTCTTGTCATCATAATGCTCCATGCCCGTGTCCTCACAATGCTCCATGACCACTTTCATCACAATGCTCCTTGACCCCTGTCATCACAATCCTCCATGGCCTATGCATTCACAATGCTCCATGGCCCCTGTAATCACATTGCTCCATGATCCTTTTCATCACAACGTTCTATGACCACTGTCATCACAAGGCCACATGACACCTGTCATCACAATGCTCTATGGCCCCTGTCAGCACAATGTTCCATGACAAATATCATCATATTGACCCATGACCGCTGTCATCACAATGTTCCCTGCCCTTGTCATCTCAATGCTCCCTGGCCCCTGTAATCACAATGCTCCATACCCTTGTCATCGCAATGCTCCAGATCATTCCTCATCATAATGCTCCATCCCCGTCTCATCACATTGCTCCATGGCCCCTGTCATCACAGTGCTCCGTGATACCTTTCATCATAATGATAGATGACCACTGTCATCAAAATGCTCCATGACACCTGTCATCATAATTGACCATGGCCCTTGTCATCACAATGCTCCAGGACACTTGTCTTCACAATGTTCCATGGCACATTTCATCACAATGCTCCATGACAACTTTCATCAAATTGCTCCATGATGCCTGTCATCACAATGCTCCATGGCCTTTGTCATCAAAATTCTACATGGCCCCTGTAATAACAGTGCTTCATGACAACTTTTATCACAATGCTCCATGACCACCCTCATCACAATGCCAGATAAGACCTATCATGACAATGCTCCATGGCCCTTGTCATCACAATGCTCCATGGTCCCTATAATCACAATGCTCCATGCGCTTGTCATCACAGTGCTCCAGAATTCTTGTCATCAAAATGTTCCATGGCCTTTGTCATCACAATGCTCCATGACCCCTGTCATCACAATGCTTGATGAACCTTGTCATCACAATGCTCCCTGAACCGTGTCATCACAAGTTTCCAGGACCCTTTTCATCACAATGATCCATGACCTCTGTCATCTCAATGCTCCATGACCTTTGTATTCACAATGCTCCATGGCCCCTGTAATTGCGGTGCTCCACGACCCCTGTCATCAACATGCTCCCTGGTATATTTCATCACACTTTTAGATGACCACTCTCATCATAGTGCTCCACGGCCCCTGTCATCAGAGTCCTCCATGATACCTTTCAACACAATTCTATATGACCACTGTCATCACAATGCCCCATGACACCTGTCATCACAATTCGCCATGGCACTTGCCATCACAATGCTCTATAAACCATGTCATCACAAGGTTCATGGACAATTGTCATCACAATGCTCCATGACAACTTACACCACAATGCTCCTTGACTCCTGTCATTTCATTGCTCCATGGCCTATGCATTCACAATGTGCCATGGCCCCTGTAATCACATCGCTCCATGATCCCTTTCATCACAGTGCTCTATGACCACTCTCATCACAATACCCCATGACGCCTATCATCATAATGCTCCAAGGCCCCTCTCATCACAATGCTCCATGATCCCTGTCATCACAATGTTCCATGACACTTGTCATCACAGTGCTCCATGACCCATGTCATCACAATATTCACTGCCCATGTAATCACAATGCTCCTGGTCCCCTGTAATCACAATGCTCTATACTCTTGTCATCACAATGCTCCATAACTCTTGTCATCATAATGCTCCATGCCCGTGTCCTCACAATGCTCCATGACCACTTTCATCACAATGCTCCTTGACCCCTGTCATCACAATCCTCCATGGCCTATGTATTCACAATGCTCCATGGCCCCTGTAATCACATTGCTCCATGATCCTTTTCATCGCAAGGTTCTATGACCACTGTCATCACAAGGCCACATGACACCTGTCATCACAATGCTCTATGGCCCCTGCCAGCACAATGTTCCATGACAAATATCATCATATTGACCTATGACCGCTGTCATCACAATGTTCCCTGCCCTTGTCATCTCAATGCTCCCTGGCCCCTGTAATCACAATGCTCCATACCCTTGTCATCGCAATGCTCCAGATCATTCCTCATCATAATGCTCCATCCCCGTGTCATCACATTGCTCCATGGCCCCTGTCATCACAGTGCTCCGTGATACCTTTCATCATAATGATAGATGACCACTGTCATCAAAATGCTCCATGACACCTGTCATCATAATTGGCCATGGCCCTTGTCATCACAATGCTCCAGGACACTTGTCTTCACAATGTTCCATGGCACATTTCATCACAATGCTCCATGACAACTTTCATCAAATTGCTCCATGATGCCTGTCATCACAATGCTCCATGGCCTTTGTCATCAAAATTCTACATGGCCCCTGTAATAACAGTGCTTCATGACAACTTTTATCACAATGCTCCATGACCACCCTCATCACAATGCCAGATAAGACCTATCATGACAATGCTCCATGACCCTTGTCATCACAATGCTCCATGGTCCCTATAATCACAATGCTCCATGCGCTTGTCATCACAGTGCTCCAGAATTCTTGTCATCAAAATGTTCCATGGCCTTTGTCATCACAATGCTCCATGACCCCTGTCATCACAATGCTTGATGAACCTTGTCATCACAATGCTCCCTGAACCGTGTCATCACAAGTTTCCAGGACCCTTGTCATCACAATGCTCCATGACCTTTGTATTCACAATGCTCCATGGCCCCTGTAATTGCGGTGCTCCACGACCCCTGTCATCAACATGCTCCCTGGTATATTTCATCACACTTTTAGATGACCACACTCATCACAGTGCTCCACGGCCCCTGTCATCAGAGTCCTCCATGATACCTTTCAACACAATTCTATATGACCACTGTCATCACAATGCCCCATGACACCTGTCATCGCAATTCGCCATGGCACTTGCCATCACAATGCTCTATAAACCATGTCATCACAAGGTTCATGGACAATTGTCATCACAATGCTCCATGACAACTTACACCACAATGCTCCTTGACTCCTGTCATTTCATTGCTCCATGGCCTATGCATTCACAATGTGCCATGGCCCCTGTAATCACATCGCTCCATGATCCCTTTCATCACAATGCTCTATGACCACTCTCATCACAATACCCCATGACGCCTATCATCATAATGCTCCAAGGCCCCTCTCATCACAATGCTCCATGATCCCTGTCATCACAATGTTCCATGACACTTGTCATCACAGTGCTCCATGACCCATGTCATCACAATATTCACTGCCCATGTAATCACAATGCTCCTGGTCCCCTGTAATCACAATGCTCCATACTCTTGTCATCACAATGCTCCAGAACTCTTGTCATCATAATGCTCCATGCCCGTGTCCTCACAATGCTCCATGACCACTTTCATCACAATGCTCCTTGACCCCTGTCATCACAATCCTCCATGGCCTATGTATTCACAATGCTCCATGGCCCCTGTAATCACATTGCTCCATGATCCTTTTCATCACAACGTTCTATGACCACTGTCATCACAAGGCCACATGACACCTGTCATCACAATGCTCTATGGTCCCTGTCAGCACAATGTTCCATGACAGATATCATCAAATTGACCCATGACCGCTGTCATCACCATGTTCCCTGCCCTTGTCATCTCAATGCTCCCTGGCCCCTGTAATCACAATGCTCCATACCCTTGTCATCGCAATGCTCCAGATCATTCCTCATCATAATGCTCCATGCCCGTGTCATCACAATGCTCCATGGCCCCTGTCATCACAGTGCTCCGTGATACCTTTCATCATAATGATAGATGACCACTGTCATCAAAATGCTCCATGACACCTGTCATCATAATTGGCCATGGCCCTTGTCATCACAATGCTCCAGGACACTTGTCTTCACAATGTTCCATGGCACATTTCATCACAATGCTCCATGACAACTTTCATCAAATTGCTCCATGATGCCTGTCATCACAATGCTCCATGGCCTTTGTCATCAAAATTCTACATGGCCCCTGTAATAACAGTGCTTCATGACAACTTTTATCACAATGCTCCATGACCACCCTCATCACAATGCCAGATAAGACCTATCATGACATAGCTCCATGGCCCTTGTCATCACAATGCTCCATGGTCTCTATAATCACAATGGTCCATGCGCTTGTCATCACAGTGCTCCAGAATTCTTGTCATCAAAATGTTCCATGGCCTTTGTCATCACAATGCTCCATGACCCCTGTCATCACAATGCTTGATGAACCTTGTCATCACAATGCTCCCTGAACCGTGTCATCACAAGTTTCCAGGACCCTTTTCATCACAATGATCCATGACCTCTGTCATCTCAATGCTCCATGACCTTTGTATTCACAATGCTCCATGGCCCCTGTAATTTCGGTGCTCCACGACACCTGTCATCAAAATGCTCCCTTGTATATTTCATCACAATTCTAGATGACCACTCTCATCACTGTGCTCCACGGCCCCTGTCATCAGAGTCCTCCATGATACCTTTCAACACAATTCTATATGACCACTGTCATAACAATGCCCCATGACATTTGTCATCACAATTCGCCATCGCACTTGTCATCACAATGCTCCATAAAACATGTCATCACAATGTTCATGGACACTTGTCATCACAATGCTCCATGACAACTTATATCACAATGCTCCTTGACCCTGTCATTTCATTGCTCCATGGCCTATGCATTCAGAATGTGCCATGGCCCCTGTAATCACATCGCTCCATGATCCCTTTCATCACAATGCTCTATGACCACTCTCATCACAATACCCCATGACGCCTATCATCATAATGCTCCAAGGCCCCTCTCATCACAATGCTCCATGATCCCTGTCATCACAATGTTCCATGACTCTTGTCATCAAATGACTCATGATCCATTTAATCACAATGCTCCATGACTCCTTTCGTCACATGCTCCATGATACTTGTCATTACACTGCCCCATGACCTTCTTCATAACAATGCTCCATGATACCAGTCATCACAATGTTCCATGACCATTTTCATTCACAATGCTCCATGCCCCTTTCAACACAATGCTCCATGACAACTGTCATCACAATGCTCCATGGCCTTTGTCAACACAATTATACATGGCCCCTGTAATCACAGGGCTCCATGACCCCTTTCATCACAATGCTCCATGACCACTGTCATCACAATGCCCCTTTGCCCCTGTCATTACAATGCCCCAAGACCACGGTCATCACAATGCTCCATGATCCGAGTAATCACAATGATCCATGACCCCTTTCCTCACATTGCTCCAATACCTCTTTCATCACAATGCTCATGTCACTTGTTATCACAATGCTCCATGCCTTATAATCACAATGCTCCATGGCACGTTTCCTCACAATGCTCCAGTACCCCATTCATCACAAGTCTCTTTGCCACTTGTCATCAAAATTATACATGCTCTTATCATCACAATGGCCCAGGATCCATTTAATCACAGTGCTCCATGACCCCTTTCATACCAATGCTCCATGACACCTGTCATCACAATGATCCATGACCCGTTTCATCTCAATGCTGCATGGCACCTGTCATCAGAATGCTCCAGGGCCTTTGCCATCACAATGCTCCATGGCCCCTATTATCACAGTGCTCCATGTTACCTTTCATCACAATTCTAGATGACCACTGTCATCACAATGACCCATGACACCTGTCATCTAAATTCGCCATGGCCCTTGTCATCACAATGCTCCATGATCCATGTCATCACACTGTTCCTGGACACTTATCATCACAATGAACTATGACCACACTCATCACAAGGCTCCATGACCCTGTCATCACAGTGCTCCATGGCCTATGCATTCAAAATGCTCCATGGCCCCTGTAATCATATTGCTCCATGATCCCCTTCATCACAATGCTCCATGACACATGTCATCACAATGCTCGAAGACCCTTGTCATCACAATGCTCCATGTTCCCTATAATCACAAAGCTCCATGCGCTTGTCATCAAAGTGCTTCAGAATTCTTGTCATCAAAATATTCCATGGCCTTTGTCATCACAATGCTCCATGACCCCTGTCATCACAATGCTTGATGAACTTTGTCATCACAATGTTCCAGAACCGTTTCGTCACGAGGTTCCGGGACCCTTGTCATCACAATGATCCATGACCCCTGTCATCTCAATGCTCTATGACCTTTGTATTCACAATGCTCCTTGGCCCCTGTAATTGCGGTGCTCCACGACACCTGTCATCAAAATGCTCCCTGGTATATTTCATCACAATTCTAGATGACCACTCTCATCACAGTGCTCCAAGGCCCCTGTCATCAGAGTCCTCCATGATACCTTTCAACACAATTCTATATGACCACTGTCATCACAATGCCCCATGACAACTGTCATCACAATTCACCATGGCACTTTTCATCACAATGCTCCATAAACCATGTCATCACAATGTTCATGGACACTTGACATCACAATGCTCCATGACAACTTATACCACAATGCTCCTTGACCCCTGTCATTTCATTGCTCCATGGCCTATGCATTCAGAATGTGCCATAGCCCCTGTAATCACATCGCTTCATGATCCCTTTCATCACAATGCTCTATGACCACTCTCATCACAATACTCCATGATGCCTATCATCATAATGCTCCAAGGCCCCTCTCATCACAATGCTCCATGATCCCTGTAATCACAATATTCCAAGACACTTGGCATCACAGTGCTCCTTGACCCCTGTCATCACAATATTCACTGCCCATGTAATCACAATGCTCCTGGTCCCCTGTAATCACAATGCTCCATACCCTTGTCATCACAATGCTCCAGAACTCTTGTCGTCATAATGCTCCATGCCCGTGTCCTCACAATGCTCCATGACCACTTTCATCACAAGGCTCCTTGACCCCTGTCATCACAATCCTCCATGGCCTATGTATTCACAATGCTCCATGGCCCCTGTAATCACATTGCTCCATGATCCTTTTCATCACAACGTTCTATGACCACTGTCATCACAAGGCCACATGACACCTGTCATCACAATGCTCCATGGCCCCTGTCATCACAGTGCTCCGTGATACCTTTCATAATAATGATCGATGACCACTGTCATCAAAATGCTCCGACACCTGTCATCATAATTGGCCATGGCCCTTGTCATCACAATGCTCCAGGACACTTGTCTTCACAATGTTCCATGGCGCATTTCATCACAATGCTCCATGACAACTTTCATCAAATTGCTCCATGATGCCTGTCATCACAATGTTCCATGGCCTTTGTCATCAAAATTCTACATGGCCACTGTAATAACAGTGCTTCATGACAACTTTTATCACAATGCTCCATGACCACACTCATCACAATGCCAGATAAGACGTATCATGACAATGCTCCATGGCCCTTGTCATCACAATGCTCCATGGTCCCTATAATCACAATGCTCCATGCACTTGTCATCACAGTGCTCCAGAATTCTTGTCATCAAAATGTTCCATGGCCTTTGTCATCACAATGCTCCATGACCCCTGTCATCACAATGCTTGATGAACCCTGTCATCACAATGCTCCCTGAACCGTGTCATCACAAGTTTCCAGGACCCTTGTCATCACAATGATCCATGACCTCTGTCATCTCAATGCTCCATGACCTTTGTCATCACAATGCTCCATGGCCCCTATTATCACAGTGCTCCATGTTACCTTTCATCACATTTCTAGATGACCACTGTCATCACAATGCCCCATGACACCTGTCATCACAATACGCCATGGCCCTTGTCATCACAATGCTCCATGATCCATGTTATCACACTGTTCCTGGACACTTATCATCACAATGAACTATGACCACACTCATCACAAGGCTCCATGACCCCTGTCATCACAGTGCTCCATGGCCTATGCATTCAAAATGCTCCATGGCAACTGTAATCATATTGCTCCATGATCCCCTTCATCACAATGCTCCATGACCCCTGTCATCACAATGCTCGAAGACCCTTGTCATCATAATGCTCCATGGTCCCTATAATCACAATGCTCCATGCGCTTGTCATCACAGTGCTCCAGAATTCTTGTCATCAAAATATTCCATGGCCTTTGTCATCACAATGCTCCATGACCCCTGTCATCACAATGCTTGATGAACTTTGTCATCACAATGTTCCATGAACCGTTTCGTCACAAGGTTCCGGGACCCTTGTCATCACAATGATCCATGACACCTGTCATCGCAATGCTCCATGACTTTTGTATTCACAATGTTCCATGGCCCCTGTAATTGTGGTGCTCCACGACCCCTGTCATCAAAATGCTCCCTCATATATTTCATCACAATTCAAGATGACCACTCTCATCACAGTGCTCCAGGGCCCCTGTCATCAGAGTCCTCCATGATACCTTTCAACACAATTCTATATGACCACTGTCATCACAATGCCCCATGAAACCTGTAATCACAATTCGCCATGGCACTTGTCATCACAATGCTCCATAAACCATGTCATTACAATGTTCATGGACACTTGTCATCACAATGATCCATGACAACTTACATCACAATGCTCCTTGAACCCTGTCATTTCATTGCTCCATGGCCTATGCATTCACAATGTGCCATGGCCCCTGTAATCACATCGCTCCATGATCCATTTCATCACAATGCTCTATGACCACTCTCATCACAATACCCCATGACATCTATCATCATAATGCTCCAAGGCCCCTCTCATCACAATGCTCCGTGATCCCTGTCATCACAATGTTCCATGACTCTTGTCATCAGAATGCCTCATGATCCATTTAATCACAATGCTCCATGACTCCTTTCATCACATGCTCCATGATACTTGTCTTTACACTGCCCCATGAACTTCTTCATAACAATGCTCCATGATACCAGTCATCACAATGCTCCATGACCATTGTCGTTCACAATGCTCCATGCCCCTTTCAACACAATGCTCTATGACCATTCTCATCACAATACCCCATGACGCCTATCATCATTATGCTCCAAGGCCCCTCTCATCACACTGATCCATGATCACTGTCATCACAATGTTCCATGACACTTGTCATCACAGTGCTCCATGACCCCTGTCATCACAAAATTCACTGCCCATGTAATCACAATGCTCCTGGTCCCCTGTTATCACAATCCTCCATACTCTTGTCATCACAATGCTCCAGAACTCTTGTCATCATAATGCTCCATGCCCGTGTTCTCACAATGCTCCATGACCACTTTCATCACAATGCTCCTTGACCCCTGTCATCACAGTGCTCCGTGATACCTTTCATCATAATGATAGATGACCACTGTCATCAAAATGCTCCATGACACCTGTCATCATACTTGGCCATGACCCTTGTCATCACAATGCTCCAGGACAGTTGTCTTCACAATGTTCCATGGCGCAATTCATCACAATGCTCCATGACATCTTTCATCAAATTGCTCCATGATGCCTGTCATCTCAATGCTCCATGACCTTTGTATTCACAATGTTCCATGGCCCCTCTAATTGCGGTGCTCCACGACCCCTGTCATCAAAATGCTCCCTGGTATATTTCATCACAATTCTAGATGACCACACTCATCACAGTGCTCCACGGCCCCCGTCATCAGAGTCCTCCATGATACCTTTCAACACAATTCTATATGACCACTGTCATCACAATGCCCCATGACACCTGTCATCACAATTCGCCATGGCACTTGTCATCACAATGCTCCATAAACCATGTCATCACAATATTCATGGACAATTGTCATCACAATGCTCCATGACAACTTACACCACGATGCTCCTTGACCTCTGTCATTTCATTGCTCCATGGCCTATGCATTCACAATGTGCCATGGCCCCTGTAATCACATCGCTCCATGATCCCTTTCATCACAATGCTCTATGACCACTCTCATCACAATACCCCATGACGCCTATCATCATAATGCTCCAAGGCCCCGCTCTTCACAATGCTCCATAGTCCCTGTCATCACAATGTTCCATGACACTTGTCATCACAGTGCTCCATGACCCCTGTCATCACAATATTCACTGCCCATGTAATCACAATGCTCCTGGTCCCCTGTAATCACAATGCTCCATACTCTTGTCATCACAATGCTCCAGAACTCTTTTCATCATAATGCTCCATGCCCGTGTCCTCACAATGCTCCATGACCACTTTCATCACAATGCTCCTTGACCCCTGTCATCACAATCCTCCATGGCCTATGTATTCACAATGCTCCATGGCCCCTGTAATCACATTGCTCCATGATCCTTTTCATCACAACGTTCTATGACCACTGTCATCACAAGGCCACATGACACCTGTCATCACAATGCTCTATGGCCCCTGTCAGCACAATGTTCCATGACAGATATCATCATATTGACCCATGACCGCTGTCATCACAATGTTCCCTGCCCTTGTCATCTCAACGCTCCCTGGCCCCTGTAATCACAATGCTCCATACCCTTGTCATCGCAATGCTCCAGATCACTTCTCATCATAATGCTCCATGCCCGTGTCCTCACAATGCTCCATGGCCCCTGTCATCACAGTGCTCCATGATACCTTTCATCATAATGATAGATGAGCACTGTCATCACAGTGCTCCATGACACCTGTCATCAGAATTGGCCATGGCCCTTGTCATAACAATGCTCCAGGACACTTGTCTTCACAATGTTCCATGGCGCATTTCATCACAATGCTCCATGACCACTTTCATCAAATTGCTCCATGATGCCTGTCATCACAGTGCTCCATGGCCTTTGTCATCAAAATTCTACATGGCCCCTGTAATAACAGTGCTTCATGACAACTTTTATCACAAGGCTCCATGACCACTCTCATCACAATGCCAGATAAGACCTTTCATGACATTGCTCCATGGCCCTTGTCATCACAATATTCTATGACTTCTGTCATCACAATGCTCCATGCCCCTGTCATCACAATGCCCCATCAGCCCTGCTATTACAGTGCTCCATGACCCCTGTCATCACAATGCTCCGAAACCCTTGTCATCACAATATTCCATGATCCGTGTGATCACGATGATCCATGAACCATTTCCGTACAATGCTCCAGTACCCCTTTCATTAAAATGCTCCATGGCACTTGTCATCACAATGCTCCAGGAATCCTTCCAGCCCAATAATCCATGACCTGTTTCCTCACAAATCTCCAGGACCGCTTTCATCACAATGCTCCATTCCCTTGTCATCTCAATGTTTCATGGCCCCTGTAATCTCAATGATCCATGCCCTTGTCATCAAAATGCTCCAGAACTTTTGTCATCACTATGCTCCATGCCCATGTCATCACAATGCTGCATGACCCCTGTCTTCACAATGCTGCATGACCCCTGACATCCAATGCTCCATGCCCGTATCATCACAATGCTCCATTACCCATGTCATCGTAGTGATCCATGACCCCTTTCATCACAATGCTCCATGACACCTGTCATCACCATGCTCCGTGGTCTTCGTCATCACAATGCTCCATGACCACTGTCATCACCATGCCCCATGACCCCAGTCATCACAATGCTCCATAGCCCTTGTCGTCACAATGCTCCATGATCCCTGTCATCACAATGTTCCATGACTCTTGTCATCAAAATGCCTCATGATCCATTTAATCACAATGCTCCATGACCCCTTTCATCACATGCTCCATGATACTTGTCATTACACTGCCCCATGACCTTCTTCATAACAATGCTCCATGATACCAGTCATCACAATGCTCCATGACCATTGTCATCACAATGCTCCATGCCCCTTTCAACACAATGCTCCATGACAACTGTCATCACAATGCTCCATGGCCTTTGTCATCACAATTATAGATGGCACCTGTAATCACAGTGCTCCATGACCCCTTTCATCACAATGCTCCATGACCACTGTCATCGCAATCCCCCATGACCCTGTCATCACATTGCTTCATGGCCCCCGTCATTACAATGCTCCATGACCAATGTCATCACAATGTTCCATGATCACTGTAATCACAATGACCCATGAGATCTTTCCTCAGAAGGCTCCAGTACGCCTGTCATCACAAGGCTCCAATGCCCGTCTCATCATGATGCTTCATTTTCCCTGTCAGCACAACTTTAAATGACAATTGTCATCACAATGCTCCATGACACCTGTCATCACAATGTTGCCTGCCCATGTCATCAAAATGCTCCATGTCCCCTGTAATCACAGTGTGCTATTACACCTGTCATCACAAAGTTCCCTGCCCATGTCATCACAATGCTCCATTACCAATGTAATCAAAATGTTCGCCTGCCCTTGTCATCAAAATGCTCCATGACCCCTCTAATCACAATGCTCCATGAACCCCGTCATCACAATGTTCCATGACAGTTGTCATCACAATGCTCCATGACCCCTGTAATCACAATGCTCCATGCCCTTGTCATCACAATGCTCCAGAACTCTTGTCATCATAATGATGTATGCCCATTTCATCACAAAGTTCCATGATACTTGTCATCACAATGCTCCTTGGCCTTTGTCATCACAATGTTCCATGGCCCCTGTCATCACAGTGCTCCATGATACCTTTCATCACAATTCTATTTGACCACTGTCATCACAATGCCCCAAGACACATGTCATCACAATTCGCCATGGCCCTTGTCATCACAATGCTCCATGACCCGTGTCATCACAATGGTCCAGGACACTTGTCATCACAATGATCCATGACCACTTACATCACAATGCTCCTCGACTCCTGTCATCACAATGCTCCATAGCCTATGCATTCGCAATGCTACACGGTCCCTGTAATCACATTTCTCCATGATTCATTTCATCACAATGCTCTATGGCCACTGTCATCACAATGCCACATTATACCTGTCAGCACAATGTTCCATGACAGATGTCATCACTATCCTCCATGGACCCTGTAATCACAATCCTCCATTCCCTTGTCAACGCAATGCTCCAGAACTGTTGTCATCATAATGCTCCATGACCGTCTCATCACAATTCTCCATGACAATTTTCATCAAAATGCTCCATGGCCTTTGTCATCAAAACGCTCCATGGCCCCTGTTATCACAGTGATCCATGGTACCATTCATCACAATGCTTGATAACCTCTGTCATCACAATGCCCGATGACACCTGTCATCACAATTCGCCATGGCCCTTGTCATCACAATGCTCCATGATCCATGTCATCGCACTGTTTCTGGACACTAATCATCACAATGAACTATGACCACACTCATCACAAGGCTCCATGACCCCTGTCATCACAGTGCTCCATGGCCTATGCATTCAAAATGCTCCATGGCCCCTGTAATCATATTGTTCCATGATCCCCTTCATCACAATGCTCCATGACCCCTGTCATCACAATGCTCGAAGACCCTTGTCATCATAATGCTCCATGGTCCCTATAATCACAATGCTCCATGCGTTTGTCATCACAGTGCTCCAGAATTCTTGTCATCAAAATATTCCATGGCCTTTGTCATCACAATGCTCCATGACCCCGTCATCACAATGCTTGATGAACTTTGTCATCACAATGTTCCATGAACCGTTTCGTCACGAGGTTCCGGGACCCTTGTCATCACAATGATCCATGACACCTGTCATCTCAATGCTCCATGACCTTTGTATTCACAATGTTCCATGGCCCCTGTAATTGCAGTGCTCCACGACCCCTGTCATCAAAATGCTCCCTGGTATAATTCATCACAATTCTAGATGACCACTCTCATCACAGTGCTCCACGGCCCCTGTCATCAGAGTCCTCCATGATACCTTTCAACACAATTCTTTATGACCACTGTCATCACAATGCACCATGACACCTGTCATCACAATTCGCCATGGCACTTGCCATCACAATGCTCTATAAACCATGTCATCACAAGGTTCATGGACAATTGTCATCACAATGCTCCATGACAACTTACACCACAATGCTCCTTGACTCCTGTCATTTCATTGCTCCATGGCCTATGCATTCACAATGTGCCATGGCCCCTGTAATCACATCGCTCCATGATCCCTTTCATCACAATGCTCTATGACCACTCTCATCACAATACCCCATGACGCCTATCATCATAATGCTCCAAGGCCCCTCTCATCACAATGCTCCATGATCCCTGTCATCACAATGTTCCATGACTCTTGTCATCAAAATGCCTCATGATCCATTTAATCACAATGCTCCATGACTCCTTTCATCACATGCTCCATGATACTTGTCATTACACTGCCCCATGACCTTCTTCATAACAATGCTCCATGATACCAGTCATCACAATGCTCCATGACAACTGTCATCACAATGCTCCATGGCCTTTGTCATCACAATTATACATGGCCCCTGTAGTCACAGTACTCCATTACCCCTTTCATCACAATGCTCCATGACCACTGTCATCACAATGCCCCATTGCCCCTGTCATTACAATACTCCATGACCACTGTCATCACAAATTTCCATGATTGCTGTAATCACAATGACCCATGACACCTTTCTTCACAAGGCTCCAGTTCGCCTTTCATCACAATGCCCCATGCCCCTTGTCATCACAATGCTGAATGCAGTTGTCATCACAATGCACCATGGTCCCTGTAATCACAATTCTCCATGCCCTTGTCATCAAATTGCTCCAGAAGTCATGTCATCACAATGCTCCATTCCTTTGTCATCACAATGCTCCATTCCTTTTTCTTCACAATGCTCCATGACCACGGTCATCACAATGCTCCATGATCCGAGTAATCACAATGATCCATGACCCCTTTCCTCACAATGCTCCAATACCTCTTTCATCACAATGCTCATGTCACTTGTTATCACAATGCTCCATGCCTTATAATCACAATGCTCCATGGCACGTTTCCTCACAATGCTCCAGTACCCCATTCATCACAAGTCTGTATGCCACTTGTCATCAAAATTATACATGCTCTTATCATCACAATGGCCCTGGATCCATTTAATCACAGTGCTCCATGACCCCTTTCATAACAATGCTCCATGACACCTGTCATCACAATGATCCATGACCCGTTTCATCTCAATGCTGCATGGCACCTGTCATCAGAATGCTCCAGGGCCTTTGTCATCACAATGCTCCATGGCCCCTATTATCACAGTGCTCCATGTTACCTTTCATCACAATTCTAGATGACCACTGTCATCACAATGCCCCATGACACCTGTCATCACAATTCGCCATGGCCCTTGTCATCACAATGCTGCATGATCCATGTCATCACACTGTTCCTGGACACTTATCATCTCAATGAACTATGACCACACCCATCAGAAGGCTCCATGACCCCTGTCATCACAATGCTCCATGGCCTATGCATTCAAAATGCTCCATGGCCCCTGTAATCATATTGCTCCATGATCCCCTTCATCACAATGCTCCATGACCCCTGTCATCACAATGCTCGAAGACCCTTGTCATCACAATGCTCCATGGTCCCTATAATCACAATGCTCAATGCGCTTGTCATCACAGTGCTCCAGAATTCTTGTCATCAAAATATTACATGGCCTGTGTCATCACAATGCTCCATGACCCCTGTCATCACAATGCTTGATGAACTTTGTCATCACAATGTTCCATGAACCGTTTCGTCATGAGGTTCCGGGACACTTGTCATCACAATGATCCATGACCCCTGTCATCTCAATGCTCTATGACCTTTGTATTCACAATGCTCCTTGGCCCCTGTAATTGCAGTGCTCCATGACCCCTGTCATCAAAATGCTCACTGCTATATTTCATCACACTTCTAGATGACCACTCTCATCACAGTGCTCCAAGGCCCCTGTCATCAGAGTCCTCCATGATACCTTTCAACACAATTCTATATGACCACTGTCATTACAGTGCCCCATGACACCTGTCATCACAATTCTCCATGGCACTTGTCATCACAATGCTCCATAAACCATGTCATCACAATATTCATGGACAATTGTCATCACAATGCTCCATGACAACTTACACCACGATGCTCCTTGACCTCTGTCATTTCATTGCTCCATGGCCTATGCATTCACAATGTGCCATGGCCCCTGTAATCACATCGCTCCATGATCCCTTTCATCACAATGCTCTATGACCACTCTCATCACAATACCCCATGACGCCTATCATCATAATGCTCCAAGGCCCCTCTCTTCACAATGCTCCATGGTCCCTGTCATCACAATGTTCCATGACACTTGTCATCACAGTGCTCCATGACCCCTGTCATCACAATATTCACTGCCCATGTAATCACAATGCTCCTGGTCCCCTGTAATCACAATGCTCCATACTCTTGTCATCACAATGCTCCAGAACTCTTGTCATCATAATGCTCCATGCCCGTGTCCTCACAATGCTCCATGACCACTTTCATCACAATGCTCCTTGACCCCTGTCATCACAATCCTCCATGGCCTATGTATTCACAATGCTCCATGGCCCCTGTAATCACATTGCTCCATGATCCTTTTCATCACAACGTTCTATGACCACTGTCATCACAAGGCCACATGACACCTGTCATCACAATGCTCTATGGCCCCTGTCAGCACAATGTTCCATGACAGATATCATCATATTGACCCATGACCGCTGTCATCACAATGTTCCCTGCCCTTGTCATCTCAACGCTCCCTGGCCCCTGTAATCACAATGCTCCATACCCTTGTCATCGCAATGCTCCAGATCACTTCTCATCATAATGCTCCATGCCCGTGTCCTCACAATGCTCCATGGCCCCTGTCATCACAGTGCTCCATGATACCTTTCATCATAATGATAGATGAGCACTGTCATCACAGTGCTCCATGACACCTGTCATCAGAATTGGCCATGGCCCTTGTCATAACAATGCTCCAGGACACTTGTCTTCACAATGTTCCATGGCGCATTTCATCACAATGCTCCATGACCACTTTCATCAAATTGCTCCATGATGCCTGTCATCACAGTGCTCCATGGCCTTTGTCATCAAAATTCTACATGGCCCCTGTAATAACAGTGCTTCATGACAACTTTTATCACAATGCTCCATGACCACTCTCATCACAAAGCCAGATAAGACCTTTCATGACATTGCTCCATGGCCCTTGTCATCACAATATTCTATGACTTCTGTCATCACAATGCTCCATGCCCCTGTGATCACAATGCCCCATCAGCCCTGCTATTACAGTGTTCCATGACCCCTGTCATCACAATGCTCCGAAACCCTTGTCATCACAATATTCCATAATCCGTGTGATCACGATGATCCATGAACCATTTCCGTGCAATGCTCCAGTACCCCTTTCATTAAAATGCTCCATGGCACTTGTCATCACAATGCTCCAGGAATCCTTCCAGCCCAATAATCCATGACCTGTTTCCTCACAAATCTCCAGGACCGCTTTCATCACAATGCTCCATTCCCTTGTCATCTCAATGTTTCATGGCCCCTGTAATCTCAATGATCCATGCCCTTGTCATCAAAATGCTCCAGAACTTTTGTCATCACTATGCTCCATGCCCATGTCATCACAATGCTGCATGACCCCTGTCTTCACAATGCTGCATGACCCCTGACATCCAATGCTCCATGCCCGTATCATCACAATGCTCCATTACCCATGTCATCGTAGTGATCCATGACCCCTTTCATCACAATGCTCCATGACACCTGTCATCACCATGCTCCGTGGTCTTCGTCATCACAATGCTCCATGACCACTGTCATCACCATGCCCCATGACCCCAGTCATCACAATGCTCCATAGCCCTTGTCGTCACAATGCTCCATGATCCCTGTCATCACAATGTTCCATGACTCTTGTCATCAAAATGCCTCATGATCCATTTAATCACAATGCTCCATGACCCCTTTCATCACATGCTCCATGATACTTGTCATTACACTGCCCCATGACCTTCTTCATAACAATGCTCCATGATACCAGTCATCACAATGCTCCATGACCATTGTCATCACAATGCTCCATGCCCCTTTCAACACAATGCTCCATGACAACTGTCATCACAATGTTCCATGGCCTTTGCCATCACAATTATAGATGGCACCTGTAATCACAGTGCTCCATGACCCCTTTCATCACAATGCTCCATGACCACTGTCATCGCAATCCCCCATGACCCTGTCATCACATTGCTTCATGGCCCCCGTCATTACAATGCTCCATGACCACTGTCATCACAATGTTCCATGATCACTGTAATCACAATGACCCATGAGATCTTTCCTCAGAAGGCTCCAGTACGCCTGTCATCACAAGGCTCCAATGCCCGTCTCATCATGATGCTTCATTTTCCCTGTCAGCACAACTTTAAATGACAATTGTCATCACAATGCTCCATGACACCTGTCATCACAATGTTGCCTGCCCATGTCATCAAAATGCTCCATGTCCCCTGTAATCACAGTGTGCTATTACACCTGTCATCACAAAGTTCCCTGCCCATGTCATCACAATGCTCCATTACCAATGTAATCAAAATGTTCGCCTGCCCTTGTCATCAAAATGCTCCATGACCCCTCTAATCACAATGCTCCATGAACCCCGTCATCACAATGTTCCATGACAGTTGTCATCACAATGCTCCATGACCCCTGTAATCACAATGCTCCATGCCCTTGTCATCACAATGCTCCAGAACTCTTGTCATCATAATGATGTATGCCCATTTCATCACAAAGTTCCATGATACTTGTCATCACAATGCTCCTTGGCCTTTGTCATCACAATGTTCCATGGCCCCTGTCATCACAGTGCTCCATGATACCTTTCATCACAATTCTATTTGACCACTGTCATCACAATGCCCCAAGACACATGTCATCACAATTCGCCATGGCCCTTGTCATCACAATGCTCCATGACCCGTGTCATCACAATGGTCCAGGACACTTGTCATCACAATGATCCATGACCACTTACATCACAATGCTCCTCGACTCCTGTCATCACAATGCTCCATAGCCTATGCATTCGCAATGCTACACGGTCCCTGTAATCACATTTCTCCATGATTCATTTCATCACAATGCTCTATGGCCACTGTCATCACAATGCCACATTATACCTGTCAGCACAATGTTCCATGACAGATGTCATCACTATCCTCCATGGACCCTGTAATCACAATCCTCCATTCCCTTGTCAACGCAATGCTCCAGAACTGTTGTCATCATAATGCTCCATGACCGTCTCATCACAATTCTCCATGACAATTTTCATCAAAATGCTCCATGGCCTTTGTCATCAAAACGCTCCATGGCCCCTGTTATCACAGTGATCCATGGTACCATTCATCACAATGCTTGATAACCTCTGTCATCACAATGCCCGATGACACCTGTCATCACAATTCGCCATGGCCCTTGTCATCACAATGCTCCATGATCCATGTCATCGCACTGTTTCTGGACACTAATCATCACAATGAACTATGACCACACTCATCACAAGGCTCCATGACCCCTGTCATCACAGTGCTCCATGGCCTATGCATTCAAAATGCTCCATGGCCCCTGTAATCATATTGTTCCATGATCCCCTTCATCACAATGCTCCATGACCCCTGTCATCACAATGCTCGAAGACCCTTGTCATCATAATGCTCCATGGTCCCTATAATCACAATGCTCCATGCGCTTGTCATCACAGTGCTCCAGAATTCTTGTCATCAAAATATTCCATGGCCTTTGTCATCACAATGCTCCATGACCCCGTCATCACAATGCTTGATGAACTTTGTCATCACAATGTTCCATGAACCGTTTCGTCACGAGGTTCCGGGACCCTTGTCATCACAATGATCCATGACACCTGTCATCTCAATGCTCCATGACCTTTGTATTCACAATGTTCCATGGCCCCTGTAATTGCAGTGCTCCACGACCCCTGTCATCAACATGCTCCCTGGTATAATTCATCACAATTCTAGATGACCACTCTCATCACAGTACTCCACGGCCCCTGTCATCAGAGTCCTCCATGATACCTTTCAACACAATTCTTTATGACCACTGTCATCACAATGCACCATGACACCTGTCATCACAATTCGCCATGGCACTTGCCATCACAATGCTCTATAAACCATGTCATCACAAGGTTCATGGACAATTGTCATCACAATGCTCCATGACAACTTACACCACAATGCTCCTTGACTCCTGTCATTTCATTGCTCCATGGCCTATGCATTCACAATGTGCCATGGCCCCTGTAATCACATCGCTCCATGATCCCTTTCATCACAATGCTCTATGACCACTCTCATCACAATACCCCATGACGCCTATCATCATAATGCTCCAAGGCCCCTCTCATCACAATGCTCCATGATCCCTGTCATCACAATGTTCCATGACTCTTGTCATCAAAATGCCTCATGATCCATTTAATCACAATGCTCCATGACTCCTTTCATCACATGCTCCATGATACTTGTCATTACACTGCCCCATGACCTTCTTCATAACAATGCTCCATGATACCAGTCATCACAATGCTCCATGACAACTGTCATCACAATGCTCCATGGCCTTTGTCATCACAATTATACATGGCCCCTGTAATCACAGTACTCCATTACCCCTTTCATCACAATGCTCCATGACCACTGTCATCACAATGCCCCATTGCCCCTGTCATTACAAAACTCCATGACCACTGTCATCACAAAGTTCCATGATTGCTGTAATCACAATGACCCATGACACCTTTCTTCACAAGGCTCCAGTTCGCCTTTCATCACAATGCCCCATGCCCCTTGTCATCACAATGCTGAATGCAGTTGTCATCACAATGCACCATGGTCCCTGTAATCACAATTCTCCATGCCCTTGTCATCAAAATGCTCCAGAAGTCATGTCATCACAATGCTCCATTCCTTTGTCATCACAATGCTCCATTCCTTTTTCTTCACAATGCTCCATGACCACGGTCATCACAATGCTCCATGATCCGAGTAATCACAATGATCCATGACCCCTTTCCTCACAATGCTCCAATACCTCTTTCATCACAATGCTCATGTCACTTGTTATCACAATGCTCCATGCCTTATAATCACAATGCTCCATGGCACGTTTCCTCACAATGCTCCAGTACGCCATTCATCACAAGTCTGTATGCCACTTGTCATCAAAATTATACATGCTCTTATCATCACAATGGCCCTGGATCCATTTAATCACAGTGCTCCATGACCCCTTTCATAACAATGCTCCATGACACCTGTCATCACAATGATCCATGACCCGTTTCATCTCAATGCTGCATGGCACCTGTCATCAGAATGCTCCAGGGCCTTTGTCATCACAATGCTCCATGGCCCCTATTATCACAGTGCTCCATGTTACCTTTCATCACAATTCTAGATGACCACTGTCATCACAATGCCCCATGACACCTGTCATCACAATTCGCCATGGCCCTTGTCATCACAATGCTGCATGATCCATGTCATCACACTGTTCCTGGACACTTATCATCACAATGAACTATGACCACACCCATCAGAAGGCTCCATGACCCCTGTCATCACAATGCTCCATGGCCTATGCATTCAAAATGCTCCATGGCCCCTGTAATCATATTGCTCCATGATCCCCTTCATCACAATGCTCCATGACCCTTGTCATCACAATGCTCCATGGTCCCTATAATCACAATGCTCCATGCGCTTGTCATCACAGTGCTCCAGAATTCTTGTCATCAAAATATTACATGGCCTGTGTCATCACAATGATCCATGACCCCTGTCATCACAATGCTTGATGAACTTTGTCATCACAATGTTCCATGAACCGTTTCGTCATGAGGTTCCGGGACACTTGTCATCACAATGATCCATGACCCCTGTCATCTCAATGCTCTATGACCTTTGTATTCACAATGCTCCTTGGCCCCTGTAATTGCGGTGCTCCATGACCCCTGTCATCAAAATGCTCCCTGCTATATTTCATCACACTTCTAGATGACCACTCTCATCACAGTGCTCCAAGGCCCCTGTCATCAGAGTCCTCCATGATACCTTTCAACACAATTCTATATGACCACTGTCATTACAGTGCCCCATGACATCTGTCATCACAATTCGCCATGGCACTTGTCATCACAATGCTCCATAAACCATGTCATCACAATATTCATGGACAATTGTCATAACAATGCTCCATGACAACTTACACCACAATGCTCCTTGACCTCTCTCATTTCATTGCTCCATGGCCTATGCATTCACAATGTGCCATGGCCCCTGTAATCACATCGCTCCATGATCCCTTTCATCACAATGCTCTATGACCACTCTCATCACAATACCCCATGACGCCTATCATCATAATGCTCCAAGGCCCCTCTCTTCACAATGCTCCATGGTCCCTGTCATCACAATGTTCCATGACACTTGTCATCACAGTGCTCCATGACCCCTGTCATCACAATATTCACTGCCCATGTAATCACAATGCTCCTGGTCCCCTGTAATCACAATGCTCCATACTCTTGTCATCACAATGCTCCAGAACTCTTGTCATCATAATGCTCCATGCCCGTGTCCTCACAATGCTCCATGACCACTTTCATCACAATGCTCCTTGACCCCTGTCATCACAATCCTCCATGGCCTATGTATTCACAATGCTCCATGGCCCCTGTAATCACATTGCTCCATGATCCTTTTCATCACAACGTTCTATGACCACTGTCATCACAAGGCCACATGACACCTGTCATCACAATGCTCTATGGCCCCTGTCAGCACAATGTTCCATGACAGATATCATCATATTGACCCATGACCGCTGTCATCACAATGTTCCCTGCCCTTGTCATCTCAACGCTCCCTGGCCCCTGTAATCACAATGCTCCATACCCTTGTCATCGCAATGCTCCAGATCACTTCTCATCATAATGCTCCATGCCCGTGTCCTCACAATGCTCCATGGCCCCTGTCATCACAGTGCTCCATGATACCTTTCATCATAATGATAGATGAGCACTGTCATCACAGTGCTCCATGACACCTGTCATCAGAATTGGCCATGGCCCTTGTCATAACAATGCTCCAGGACACTTGTCTTCACAATGTTCCATGGCGCATTTCATCACAATGCTCCATGACCACTTTCATCAAATTGCTCCATGATGCCTGTCATCACAGTGCTCCATGGCCTTTGTCATCAAAATTCTACATGGCCCCTGTAATAACAGTGCTTCATGACAACTTTTATCACAATGCTCCATGACCACTCTCATCACAATGCCAGATAAGACCTTTCATGACATTGCTCCATGGCCCTTGTCATCACAATATTCTATGACTTCTGTCATCACAATGCTCCATGCCCCTGTCATCACAATGCCCCATCAGCCCTGCTATTACAGTGCTCCATGACCCCTGTCATCACAATGCTCCGAAACCCTTGTCATCACAATATTCCATGATCCGTGTGATCACGATGATCCATGAACCATTTCCGTACAATGCTCCAGTACCCCTTTCATTAAAATGCTCCATGGCACTTGTCATCACAATGCTCCAGGAATCCTTCCAGCCCAATAATCCATGACCTGTTTCCTCACAAATCTCCAGGACCGCTTTCATCACAATGCTCCATTCCCTTGTCATCTCAATGTTTCATGGCCCCTGTAATCTCAATGATCCATGCCCTTGTCATCAAAATGCTCCAGAACTTTTGTCATCACTATGCTCCATGCCCATGTCATCACAATGCTGCATGACCCCTGTCTTCACAATGCTGCATGACCCCTGACATCCAATGCTCCATGCCCGTATCATCACAATGCTCCATTACCCATGTCATCGTAGTGATCCATGACCCCTTTCATCACAATGCTCCATGACACCTGTCATCACAATGCTCCGTGGTCTTCGTCATCACAATGCTCCATGACCACTGTCATCACCATGCCCCATGACCCCAGTCATCACAATGCTCCATAGCCCTTGTCGTCACAATGCTCCATGATCCCTGTCATCACAATGTTCCATGACTCTTGTCATCAAAATGCCTCATGATCCATTTAATCACAATGCTCCATGACCCCTTTCATCACATGCTCCATGATACTTGTCATTACACTGCCCCATGACCTTCTTCATAACAATGCTCCATGATACCAGTCATCACAATGCTCCATGACCATTGTCGTCACAATGCTCCATGCCCCTTTCAACACAATGCTCCATGACAACTGTCATCACAATGCTCCATGGCCTTTGTCATCACAATTATAGATGGCACCTGTAATCACAGTGCTCCATGACCCCTTTCATCACAATGCTCCATGACCACTGTCATCGCAATCCCCCATGACCCTGTCATCACATTGCTTCATGGCCCCCGTCATTACAATGCTCCATGACCACTGTCATCACAATGTTCCATGATCACTGTAATCACAATGACCCATGAGATCTTTCCTCAGAAGGCTCCAGTACGCCTGTCATCACAAGGCTCCAATGCCCGTCTCATCATAATGCTTCATTATCCCTGTCAGCACAACTTTAAATGACAATTGTCATCACAATGCTCCATGACACCTGTCATCACAATGTTGCCTGCCCATGTCATCAAAATGCTCCATGTCCCCTGTTATCACAGTGTGCTATTACACCTGTCATCACAAAGTTCCCTGCCCATGTCATCACAATGCTCCATTACCAATGTAATCAAAATGTTCGCCTGCCCTTGTCATCAAAATGCTCCATGACCCCTCTAATCACAATGCTCCATGAACCCTGTCATCACAATGTTCCATGACAGTTGTCATCACAATGCTCCATGACCCCTGTAATCACAATGCTCCATGCCCTTGTCATCACAATGCTCCAGAACTCTTGTCATCATAATGATGTATGCCCATTTCATCACAAAGTACCATGATACTTGTCATCACAATGCTCCTTGGCCTTTGTCATCACAATGTTCCATGGCCCCTGTCATCACAGTGCTCCATGATACCTTTCATCACAATTCTATTTGACCACTGTCATCACAATGCCCCAAGACACATGTCATCACAATTCGCCATGGCCCTTGTCATCACAATGCTCCATGACCCGTGTCATCACAATGGTCCAGGACACTTGTCATCACAATGATCCATGACCACTTACATCACAATGCTCCTCGACTCCTGTCATCACAATGCTCCATAGCCTATGCATTCGCAATGCTACACGGTCCCTGTAATCACATTGCTCCATGATTCATTTCATCACAATGCTCTATGGCCACTGTCATCACAATGCCACATTATACCTGTCAGCACAATGTTCCATGACAGATGTCATCACTATACTCCATGGACCCTGTAATCACAATGCTCCATTCCCTTGTCAACGCAATGCTCCAGAACTGTTGTCATCATAATGCTCCATGACCGTCTCATCACAATTCTCCATGACAATTTTCATCAAAATGCTCCATGGCCTTTGTCATCACAACGCTCCATGGCCCCTGTTATCACAGAGATCCATGGTACCATTCATCACAATGCTTGATAACCTCTGTCATCACAATGCCCGATGACACCTGTCATCACAATTCGCCATGGCCCTTGTCATCACAATGCTCCATGATCCATGTCATCGCACTGTTTCTGGACACTAATCATCACAATGAACTATGACCACACTCATCACAAGGCTCCATGACCACTGTCATCACAATGCTCGAAGACCCTTGTCATCATAATGCTCCATGGTCCCTATAATCACAATGCTCCATGCGCTTGTCATCACAGTGCTCCAGAATTCTTGTCATCAAAATATTCCATGGCCTTTGTCATCACAATGCTCCATGACCCCTGTCATCACAATGCTTGATGAACTTTGTCATCACAATGTTCCATGAACCGTTTCGTCACGAGGTTCCGGGACCCTTGTCATCACAATGATCCATGACACCTGTCATCTCAATGCTCCATGACCTTTGTATTCACAATGTTCCATGGCCCCTGTAATTGCAGTGCTCCACGACCCCTGTCATCAAAATGCTCCCTGGTATAATTCATCACAATTCTAGATGACCACTCTCATCACAGTGCTCCAGGGCCCCTGTCATCAGAGTCCTCCATGATACCTTTCAACACAATTCTATATGACCACTGTCATCACAATGCCCCATGAAACCTCTCATCACAATTCGCCATGGCACTTGTCATCACAATGCTCCATAAACCATGTCATCACAATGTTCATGGACACTTGTCATCACAATGCTCCATGACAACTTACATCACAATGCTCCTTGACCCCTGTCATTTCATTGCTCCATGGCCTATGCATTCACAATGTGCCATGGCCCCTGTAATCACATTGCTCCATGATCCCTTTCATCACAATGCTCTATGAGCACTCTCATCACAATACCCCATGACGCCTATCATCATAATGCTCCAAGGCCCCTCTCATCACAATGCTCCATGTTCCCTGTCATCACAATGTTCCATGACTCTTGTCATCAAAATGCCTCATGATCCATTTAATCACAATGCTCCATGACTCCTTTCATCACATGCTCCATGATACTTGTCATTACACTGCCCCATGACCTTCTTCATAACAATGCTCCATGATACCAGTCATCACAATGCTCCATGACAACTGTCATCACAATGCTCCATGGCCTTTGTCATCACAATTATACATGGCCCCTGTAATCACAGTACTCTATTACCCCTTTCATCACAATGCTCCATGACCACTGTCATCACAATGCCCCATTGCCCCTGTCATTACAATACTCCATGACCACTGTCATCACAAAGTTCCATGATTGCTGTAATCACAATGACCCATGACACCATTCTTCACAAGGCTCCAGTTCGCCTTTCATCACAATGCCCCATGCCCCTTGTCATCACAATGCTGAATGCAGTTGTCATCACAATGCACCATGGTCCCTGTAATCACAATTCTCCATGCCCTTGTCATCAAAATGCTCCAGAAGTCATGTCATCACAATGCTCCATTCCTTTGTCTTCACAATGCTCCATGACCACGGTCATCACAATGCTCCATGATCCGAGTAATCACAATGATCCATGACCCCTTTCCTCACAATGCTCCAATACCTCTTTCATCACAATGCTCATGTCACTTGTTATCACAATGCTCCATGCCTTATAATCACAATGCCCCATGGCACGTTTCCTCACAATGCTCCAGTACTCCATTCATCACAAGTCTGTGTGCCACTTGTCATCAAAATTATACATGCTCTTATCATCACAATGGCCCTGGATCCATTTAATCACAGTGCTCCATGACCCCTTTCATAACAATGCTCCATGACACCTGTCATCACAATGATCCATGACCCGTTTCATCTCAATGCTGCATGGCACCTGTCATCAGAATGCTCCAGGGCCTTTGTCATCCCAATGCTCCATGGCCCCTATTATCACAGTGCTCCATGTTACCTTTCATCACAATTCTAGATGACCACTGTCATCACAATGCCCCATGACACCTGTCATCACAATTCGCCATGGCCCTTGTCATCACAATGCTGCATGATCCATGTCATCACACTGTTCCTGGACACTTATCATCACAATGAACTATGACCACACCCATAGAAGGCTCCATGACCCCTGTCATCACAATGCTCCATGGCCTATGCATTCAAAATGCTCCATGGCCCCTGTAATCATATTGCTCCATGATCCCCTTCATCACAATGCTCCATGACCCCTGTCATCACAATGCTCGAAGACCCTTGTCATCACAATGCTCCATGGTCCCTATAATCACAATGCTCCATGCGCTTGTCATCACAGTGCTCCAGAATTCTTGTCATCAAAATATTACATGGCCTGTGTCATCACAATGCTCCATGACCCCTGTCATCACAATGCTTGATGAACTTTGTCATCACAATGTTCCATGAACCGTTTCGTCATGAGGTTCCGGGACACTTGTCATCACAATGATCCATGACCCCTGTCATCTCAATGCTCTATGACCTTTGTATTCACAATGCTCCTTGGCCCCTGTAATTGCGGTGCTCCATGACCCCTGTCATCAAAATGCTCCCTGCTATATTTCATCACACTTCTAGATGACCACTCTCATCACAGTGCTCCAAGGCCCCTGTCATCAGAGTCCTCCATGATACCTTTCAACACAATTCTATATGACCACTGTCATTACAGTGCCCCATGACACCTGTCATCACAATTCGCCATGGCACTTGTCATCACAATGCTCCATAAACCATGTCATCACAATATTCATGGACAATTGTCATCACAATGCTCCATGACAACTTACACCACAATGCTCCTTGACCTCTGTCATTTCATTGCTCCATGGCCTATGCATTCACAATGTGCCATGGCCCCTGTAATCACATCGCTCCATGATCCCTTTCATCACAATGCTCTATGACCACTCTCATCACAATACCCCATGACGCCTATCATCATAATGCTCCAAGGCCCCTCTCTTCACAATGCTCCATGGTCCCGGTCATCACAATGTTCCATGACACTTGTCATCACAGTGCTCCATGACCCCTGTCATCACAATATTCACTGCCCATGTAATCATAATGCTCCTGGTCCCCTGTAATCACAATGCTCCATACTCTTGTCATCACAATGCTCCATAACTCTTGTCATCATAATGCTCCATGCCCGTGTCCTCACAATGCTCCATGACCACTTTCATCACAATGCTCCTTGACCCCTGTCTTCACAATCCTCCATGGCCTATGTATTCACAATGCTCCATGGCCCCTGTAATCACATTGCTCCATGATCCTTTTCATCACAACGTTCTATGACCACTGTCATCACAAGGCCACATGACACCTGTCATCACAATGCTCTATGGCCCCTGTCAGCACAATGTTCCATGACAGATATCATCATATTGACCCATGACCGCTGTCATCACAATGTTCCCTGCCCTTGTCATCTCAATGCTCCCTGGCCCCTGTAATCACAATGCTCCATACCCTTGTCATCGCAATGCTCCAGATCATTCCTCATCATAATGCTCCATGCCCGTGTTATCACAATGCTCCATGGCCCCTGTCATCACAGTGCTCCGTGATACCTTTCATCATAATGATAGATGACCACTGTCATGAAAATGCTCCATGACACCTGTCATCATAATTGGCCATGGCCCTTGTCATCACAATGCTCCAGGACACTTGTCTTCACAATGTTCCATGGGGCATTTCATCACAATGCTCCATGACAACTTTCATCAAATTGCTCCATGATGCCTGTCATCACAATGCTCCATGGCCTTTGTCATCAAAATTTTACATGGTCCCTGTAATAACAGTGCTTCATGACAACTTTTATCACAATGCTCCATGACCACCCTCATCACAATGCCAGATAAGACCTATCATGACAATGCTCCATGGCCCTTGTCATCACAATGCTCCATGGTCCCTATAATCACAATGCTCCATGCGCTTGTCATCACAGTGCTCCAGAATTCTTGTCATCAAAATGTTCCATGGCCTTTGTCATCACAATGCTCCATGACACCTGTCATCACAATGCTTGATGAACCTTGTCATCACAATGCTCCCTGAACCGTGTCATCACAAGTTTCCAGGACCCTTGTCATCACAATGATCCTTGACCTCTGTCATCTCAATGCTCCATGACCTTTGTCATCACAATGCTCCATGACCCCTATTATCACAGTGCTCCATGTTACCTTTCATCACAATTCTAGATGACCACTGTCATCACAATGCCCCATGACACCTGTCATCACAATTCGCCATGGCCCTTGTCATCACAATGCGCCATGATCCATGTCATCACACTGTTCCTGAACACTTATCATCACAATGAACTATGACCACACTCATCAGAAGGCTACATGACCCCTGTCATCACAGTGCTCCATGGCCTATGCATTCAAAATGCTCCATGGCCCCTGTAATCATATTGCTCCATGATCCCCTTCATCACAATGCTCCATGACCCCTGTCATCACAATGCTCGAAGACCCTTGTCATCATAATGCTCCATGGTCCCTATAATCACAATGCTCCATGTGCTTGTCATCACAGTGCTCCAGAATTCTTGTCATCAAAATGTTCCATGGCCTTTGTCATCACAATGCTCCATGACCCCTGTCATCACAATGCTTGATGAACTTTGTCATCACAATGTTCCATGAACCGTTTCGTCACGAGGTTCCGGAACCCTTGTCATCACAATGATCCATGACACCTGTCATCTCAATGCTCCATGACCTTTGTATTCACAATGTTCCATGGCCCCTGTAATTGAGGTGCTCCACGACCCCTGTCATCAAAATGCTCCCTGGTATATTTCATCACAATTCTAGATGACCACACTCATCACAGTGCTCCACGGCCCCCGTCATCAGAGTCCTCCATGATACCTTTCAACACAATTCTATATGACCACTGTCATCACAATGCCCCATGAAACCTGTCATCACAATTCGCCATGGCACTTGTCATCACAATGCTCCATAAACCATGTTATCACAATGTTCATGGACACTTGTCATCACAATGCTCCATGACAACTTACATCACAATGCTCCTTGACCCCTGTCATTTCATTGCTCCATGGCCTATGCATTCACAATGTGCCATGGCCCCTGTAATCACATTGCTCCATGATCCCTTTGATCACAATGCTCTATGACCACTCTCATCACAATACCCCATGACGCCTATCATCATTATGCTCCAAGGCCCCTCTCATCACAGTGATCCATGATCCCTGTCATCACAATGTTCCATGACACTTGTCATCACAGTGCTCCATGACCCCTGTCATCACAAAATTCACTGCCCATGTAATCACAATGCTACTGGTCCCCTGTAATCACAATGCTCCATACTCTTGTCATCAAAATGCTCCAGAACTCTTGTCATCATAATGCTCCATGCCCGTCTCCTCACAATGCTCCATGACCACTTTCATCACAATGCTCCTTGACCCCTGTCATCACAATCCTCCATGGCCTATGTATTCACAATGCTCCATGGCCCCTGTAATCACATTGCTCCATGATCCTATTCATCACAACGTTCTATGACCACTGTCATCACAAGGCCACATGACACCTGTCATCACAATGCTCTATGGCCCCTGTCAGCACAATGTTCCATGACAGATATCATCAAATTGACCCATGACCGCTGTCATCACAATGTTGCTGCCCTTGTCATCTCAATGCTCCCTGGCCCCTGTAATCACAATGCTCCATACCCTTGTCATCGCAATGCTCCAGATCACTTCTCATCATAATGCTCCATGCCCGTGTCATCACAATGCTCCATGGCCCCTGTCATCACAGTGCTCCGTGATACCTTTCATCATAATGATAGATGACCACAGTCATCACAGTGCTCCATGACACATGTCATCAGAATTGGCCATGGCCCTTGTCATCACAATGCTCCAGGACACTTGTCTTCAGAATGTTCCATGGCGCATTTCATCACAATGCTCCATGACCACTTTCATCAAATTGCTCCATGATGCCTGTCATCACAATGCTCCATGGCCTTTGCCATCAAAATTCTACATGGCCCCTGTAATAACAGTGCTCCATGATCCCTTTCATCACAATGCTCCATTACCACTTTCATCACAATCCCCCATGACTCCTCTCATCACAATGCTTCATTGCCCCTTTCAGCACAGTGCTCCATGGCCCCTGTCATCACTGTGCTCTATGATACCTTTTATCACAATGCCACATGACGCCTGTTATCACAATGCACCAAGGGCCCTCTCATCACAATGCTCCATGATCATTGTCAGCACAATATTCCATGACACTTCTCATCAAAATGATCCATGACACCTTTCTTCACATTACTCCATGACCCCTGTCATCACAATGAAACATGACACTTTCCCTCACAATGCTCCAGTACCTCTTTCATCACAATGCTCAATGCCAATTGTCATCACAATGCACCATGCCTTCTCAGCACAATGCTCCTTGGGCCTATAATCAAAATGTTCCATGCCCTTGTCATGACAATGCTCCATGCCCATGTAAACACAATGCTCCAGGACCACTGTCATTACAATGTTCGATGACCCATGTCATCACAATTCTCCATGCCTTTGTCATCACAATGCTTCATGGAACTTGTCATCACAATGTTCCATGATCCCTGTCATCACAATGCTCCATGACCCTTGTCATCAAAATGCTGCATGATCCCTGTAATCGCAAGTCTCTGTGACCGCTATCATCACAATGCTCTAGGACGATTTTTCTCACAATGCTGCAAGCTTGCTGTAATCACAATTCCCCTTGACACCTGTCATCACAATGTTCCATGGCCTTTGTCAACACAATGCTCCATGGCCCCTGTCATCAGAGTGCTCCATGATACCTTTCATCACAATGCTAGATGTCCACTGTCATCACAATGCACCAGGACACCTGTCATCACAATTCGCCATGGCCCTTTTCATCACAATGCTCCATGAAACGTGTCATCACAAGGTTCCAGAACACTGTCATCAAGATGGTCCATTACCATTTTCATCACAATGCTCCATGAAACCTGTCATCAAAATGCTCCATGGCCCCTATAATCACAGTGCTCCATGACAAATTTCATCAAAATGCTCCATGACCACTGTCATCACAATGTCCTATGAGGCCTGTCATCACAATGTTCCAAGGCCCCTCTCATCACAGTGCTCCATGATCACTGTCAGCACAATGTTCCATGACACTTGTCATCACAATGCTCCAGAATTTTTGTCATCACAGTGTTCAATGACCGTGTCATCACAATGCTCCATGACCCATGTCATCACAATGCTCCATGATACCTATCGTCAAAATTCTAGATGACCACCGTCATCACAATGTCCCATGACACCTGTCTTCACAATTGGCCATGGCCCTTGTCATCACAATGCTCCATGAACCATGTCATCACAATGTTCCAGGACACTTGTCATCACAATGCTCCATAGCCTTTGTCATCACATTATTCCATGGCCCCTGTCATCACAGTGGTCCATGATATATTTCATCACAATAATAGATGACCACTGTCATCACAATGACCCATGACACCTGTCCTCACAATTTGCCATGCCCCTTGTCATCAAAATGCTCCACGAACCGTGTGATCACAAGGTTCTAGGATACTTCTCATCACAATGCTCCATGACCGCTTTCATCACAATGCTCCATGCCCACTGTCATCACAATGCCCCATGACGCCTGTCATCACAATGCTCCATGGCCCCTTTCTTTACAATGCTCCATGACACCTTTCATCACAATGTTCCATGACAGTTGTCATCATAATGATGCATGACCCCTGTCATCACAATGTTCCCTGCCCTTTTCATCACAATGCTTTTGTCCCCTGTAATCAGAATGCTCCACGCCCATGTCCTCACAATGCTCCCTGGTGCTTTTCATCACAATGCTCCATGACCACTTTCATCACAATGCTCCATGACCACTTTCATCACAATGCCCCAAGAACCCTGTAATCACAATGCTCCATGGCCCTTGTCATCACAATGCTCTATGACCCTTGTCATCAGAACGCTCCATGGTGCTTCTCATCACAATGATCCAGAGCCTTATTGCCTGAGTTGGGAATAGTATCATTGTCTCAGTTAGGGACACTGTCAGTGCCTGAGTTGGGAGTAGTGACAGGGTCATAGTTAGCGACAGTGTCAGAGCCTGAGTTGGGGCCTTAATGAGGGACAGTGTCAGGGCCAAAGGAAGGAGTAGTCTCAGGACCTTAGTTAGGGACAGTGTCAGTGCCTGAATTAGGAATAGTGTCAGTGCCTAAGTTATGGACAGTGTCAGGGCATGAGTTAGGAGTAGTCTCTGGGCCTTAGGTAGGGATAGTGTCAGTGCCTGTGTTGGCAGTAGTTTCAGGGCATTATTAAGGGACAGTGTCAGTGCCTGAGGTGGGAGTAGTGTCAGGGTCTTAGTTAGGGATAGTGTCAGTGACTGAGTTGGGTGTAGTGTCAGGGCCTTAGTTAGGGATAGTGTCAGTGGCTGAGATGGGATTAATGTCTGAGTCTTTATTAGGGACAATGTCAGGGCCTGAGTTAAGAGTAGTGTCAAGGTCGTTGTTAGGGAGAGTGTCAGTGCCTGAGTTGGGAGTAGTTCCAGGGCCTTGTTAGGGACAGTGTCAGTGCCTATGTTGGGAGTAGTGTCAGGGCCTTAGTTAGGAACAACGTCACTGCCGGAGTTGGGAGTAGTGTCAGGGTCTTTGTTAGGGACAGTGTCAAGGCCTTAGGTAAGAGTAGTGTTAAGGCCTTAGTTAGGGAGTGTGTCAGTGCAGGAGTTGTGAACAATGTCAGAGCCTTAGTTAGGGACAGTTTCCGGGCCTGAGGTTGGAGTAGTCTCAGGGCCTTAGTTAGAGAGTGTGTCAGTGCCTGAGTTGGGAGTAGTGTCAGGGCCTTAGTCAGGGACTATTTCAGGGCGTGAGTTAGGAGTAGTTTCAGGGCTTTAGTTAGGGACAGTGTCAGTGCCTGAGTTGGGAGTACTGTCTGGGTGTATTTAGGGGCAGTCTCAGTGCCTATGTTGGGAGTAGTGTCAGGGCCTTTGTTCGGAACAATGTCAGTGCATGAGTTACGAGTAGTGTCAGGACCTTAGTAAGAGACAGTGTCAGTGCCTGAGCTGGGAGTAGTGTCAGGGCCGTAGTTAGGGACAGTGTCAGTGGCTTAGTTGGGAGTAGTTTCAGGGTATTTGTTAGGGACAGTGTCAGTGCCTGAGTTTAGAGTAGTTTCAGAGCCTTAGTTAGGGACAGCGTCAGTGCCTGAGTTGGGAAGAGACTCAGGGCTTTAGTTAAGGACAGCATCAGTGCCTGACTTGGGATTAGTGTCAGGGCCTTAGTTAGGGACAGCGCCATTGCCTGTGTTGTGAGTAGTGACAGGTCTTTAGTTAGGAACAGTGTCAGTGCCTGAGGTGGGATTATTTTCAGGGTCTTTATTATGGACAGTGTCATTGCCTGAGTTGTGAGTAGTGTCAAGGCCTTAGTTATGGACAGCATCACTGCCGGAGTTGGGAGTAGTGTCAGAACCTTATTTAGGGACAACTTCAGTGTCTGAGTTGGGAGTAGTGTCAGGGCCTCAGTTAGGGAGAGTGTCAGTGCCTGAGTTGGGAGTAGTGTCTGGGTCTTAGTTAGGGAAAATGTCAGTGGCTGAGTTGGCATTAGTTTCATTGCCTTATTTAGGGACAGTTTCAGGGCCTGAGTTAGGAGTATTGTCAAGGCACTAGTTAGGGACAGTGTCAGTTCCTGAGTTGGGAGTAGTGTCAGGGCCTTAGCTAGGGACAGTGTCAGTGCCTGATTTGAGAGTAGTGTCAGGGTCTAATTAGCGACTGTGTCAATGCCTATGTTTGGTGCAGTTTCACTGCAATATTTAGGGACAGTGTCAGTGCCTATGTTCGGAGTTCTGTCAGGGTGTTAGTTAGGAACATTGTCAGTGCCTTTGTCGGGAGTAGTGTCAGGGCCTTAGTTAGGGACAGTGTCAGTTCCTGAGTTGGGAGTATTGTCAGGGCCTTAGTTAGGGACAGTGTCAGGGACTGAGTTAGGAGTAGTGTCAGGGCTCTAGTTAGGGTCACTGTCAGTACCTGAGTTAGGACGACTGTCAGGGCCTTATTTAGGAAGAGTGTCAGGGCCTTAGTTAGGAGGAGCACCAGTGCCTACATTAGGTATTGGATCGGCACCTGAGTTAGGAATAATGTCAGGGCTTTAGATAGGGACAGTGTCAGTGCCTGATTTAGGAGTAGTGTCAGCGCTCTAGTTAGGGTCACTGTCAGTGCCTGAGTTAGGACGACTGTCAGGGCCTTATTTAGGAAGAGTGTCAGGGCCTTAGTTAGGAGGAGCACCAGTGCCTACATTAGGTATTGGATCGGCACCTGAGTTAGGAATAATGTCAGGGCTTTAGATAGGGACAGTGTCAGTGCCTGATTTAGGAGTAGTGTCAGCGCTCTAGTTAGGGTCACTGTCAGTGCCTGAGTTAGGACGACTGTCAGGGCCTTATTTAGGAAGAGTGTCAGGGCCTTAGTTAGGAGGAGCACCAGTGCCTACGTTAGGTATTGGATTGGCACCTGAGTTAGGAATAATGTCAGGGCTTTAGATAGGGACAGTGTCAGTGCCTGATTGAGGAGTAGTGTCAGGGCCTTAGTTAGGGACAGTGTGACTGCCTTAGTTAATAGTACTGTCAGGGTCTTAGTTAGGGAGAGTGTCAGTTCCTGAGTTAAGAGTAATGTAAGGGCCGTATTTTGGGACAGTGTCAGTGCCTCCATTAGGAATTGTATCAGTGCCTCATTTAGGATTACTGTCAGGGCTTTAGTTAGGGACATTGTCAGGGCATGAGCTTGGAGTAGTGTAAGGGCCTATGTTTGGAGCAGTGTCAGGACCTATGTTAAGGACAGTGTCAGGGCTTGTGTTAGGAGAAGTGTCAGGGTCTTAGTTAGGGACCATGTCAGGGCTTGAGTTAGGAATAGAGTCAGGGTCTTAGTTTGGGCCAGTGTCAGTGCCTGATTTAGGAGTAGCATTGTTGCCTTTCTTAGGTATTGTATCAGTGCCTGAGTTAGGAGTAATGCCAGGGCCTTAGTTAGGGAGAGGGTCAGTACCTGATTTAGGAATAGTGTCAGGGCCTTATTTAGGGACAGTGTCAGGGCCTGAGTTAGGAGTAGAGTCAGGACCTAAGTTAGGGACAGTGTCAGTGGTTGAGTTAAGAGTACTGTCAGGGCCTTAGTTAGGGACAGTGTCAGGGCCTGGGGTAGTAGTAGTGTCAGGGCCTTAGTTAGCAGTAGCATCAGTGCCTTCATTAGGTATTGCATCAGCGCCTCAGTTAGGAATATTTTCAGGGTCTTATTTAGGGACAGTGTTAGTGCCTGAGTTACGAGTTGTGTCGGCCTTAGTTAGGGACCTTTTCAGGGCCTGAGTTAGGAGTAATGTCAGGGCCTTCCTTAGGTATTGTATTAGCGCCTGAGTTAGGAGTAGTGTCAGGGCCTTAGTTAGCGACATTGCCAGGGCATGATTTAGGAGTAGTGTTAGGGCGTGAGTTATGAACAGTGTCAGGGCCTTAGTTAGTGACAGTGTCAGTTCCTGAGTTAGGAGTAGAGTCAGTGCCTATGTTAGGGACAGTGTCAGTGCTGAGTTCGGAGTAGTATCAGGGCCTTAGTTAGGGACAGTGTCAGGGCCTGAGTTAGGAATATTGTCAGGGCCTTATTCAGGGACAGTGTCAGTGCCTGAGTTAAGAGAAGTGTCAGAGGCTTTTATAGGGACAGTGTCAAAGCCTGACTTAACAGTAGTGTCACAGCTTTAGTTAGGGCCAGTGTCAGGGCCTTAGTTAAGACCTCCATCAGGGCCTATGATAGGAATCAGATCAGAGCCTGTGTTACGAATAGTGTCAGGGCCTTAGTTAAGGACAGTTTCAGGGCCTGAATCATGAATTACTCCTTACTCTCCTCACTAAGGACTTTTGACACTACTGTTAATTCAGGCCCTGATAATGTCCTTAACTAAGGCCCTGACATTTTCCCTGGCTAAGGCCCTGAACTTCTCCTAAGTCACGCCCTGATACTATCCCTAACAATGACCTTGAAACTACACCTAACATAGACCCTGACATGATACCTAACAAAGGCTCTGTTGCTAGTCCAAACTAAGGCCCTGAAATTGGTCCTAAACAAGGCCTTGACACTAATCTTAACTCAGGCCCTAGCACTGTCCCTAACTAGGTCCCTGACAGTAAACCAAACTCAGAACCTGACACTGTCCCTAAGCAAGGCCCTGACACTACTCCTAACTCAGTACCTTACACTGTACCTAACAATGTCTCTGATGCTAGGCTTAACTCAGGCCCTGAAACTGTCTGTAACTAAGGACCTACTGCCATCAGTATCCAAAGTCCTGACATTGTCCTGAGCTAATATCCTGACCTATGTCTTTCCAAGGTCCTGAAACTGTCCCAAATTAAGCCCTGACACTGTCCCTAAGTGAAGACCTGAGGCTGTCCCTAACTCAGGCCCTGAAGTTAACTGAAGCCTTGAAGCTGAGACTAACTCAGGCCCTGGTCATATGTCTAATGAAGATCTTAATGCTGATCCAGCAAAGAAATTGATGCTACTCCGAAGTCATGCCCTGACAGTGTGCCCAGCTAAGGGCCTGAGGCTAGGCCTCACTCAAGCCATGTCCCTTTCCCTAAGTCAGGCCCTGACACTGTCACTAACTAAGGCCATGACTCTACTCCCAAATCAGTCCCGCACATTGTACCTAACGAAGGTTCTGATGCTAGTCGTAACTCAGGGCCTGACACTGTCTCTAACTAAGGGCTGCTGCCATCAACATCTAAAGACCTGACATTATCCGGAGACAATAACCTGACCCATGTCTTAGCAAGGTCCTGAAAGTTTCCCAAAATAAGCCCTGACGCTGTCCTTAAGTGAGGCCCTGAAGCTTTCCCTAACTAACTCAGGCCTTGATGCTGTGACTAACACTGACCCTGATCAAGTCTTTAACTAAGACCCTAAGGCTGATCCAGCAGAGGCCCTAATGCTGCTCCTAAGTCATGCCCTGACAGTGTCCCCCACTAAGTGTCTGATGCTAGGCCTCACGCAGACCCTATCGCTCTCCCTAAGTCAGGTTCTGATGCTGTCCCTACCTGAAGCCCTAACACTGGTTCTGAATAAGGCCCTGAGAGTCTCAGTAACAAAGGTCTTCACACTATCCTTAGGTCATTTCCTGACACTATCCCTAGATGTTAAACTGACACGGTCACTAGCTAATGTCCTGCCTCTTATGCTAACTGAAGCCCTTAGGCTGTGCCTACCTCAGGCACTGAATTTAGTCCCAAGACCATGAAACTGTCCCGAACTAAGGCCTAGATGCTCGCCCTACATCCGGCCCTGACACTGTCCCTAACTAAGGCCCTAACACGATTGTCAACTGTGGACCTGACAGTGGAACTATCAGAGGCCCGCTACTCCTAACTAACGCCTTCACACTGTCCCTAACTTAGGCCCTGCTACGATCAATATCTAAAGTCCTGACATTATCCTGAGCTAATATCCTGACCCATGTCTTACCAAGGTCCTGAAACTCTCCCAAAGTTAGCCCTGACACTGTCCCTAAGTGAGGCCCTGAGGCTGTCCCTCACAGAGGTCCTGATAATGTCTTAAACTAAGACCCTAATGCTGACCCTACAGAGAACCTTATGCTGATCCTATGTCATGCCCTGACGCTGTCCGTAGCTAAGGCCCTGACTCTAGGCATCACTCAGGCCCTGTCGCTCTCCCTATGTCAGGCTAAGATTCTATCCCTGGGCCTAAATTAGGCACTGATGCTCTAATTAGTTATGGTCTTGACAGAATCCCTAGGTCATTTCCTGACACTATCCCTAGATCTTAACCTAAACTTGTCTTTAGCTATTGTCGAACCTCTTATGCTAACTAAATCCCTGACATTGTCTCTAACTAAGAGCCTGAAATTAGTCCTGAGGCCGTCAACCTGTCCGTAACTGGAGTTTGGAGGATCATCCTAACTGAGGCGCTGACACTGTCCCTAACTAAAGCCCTGACACTACACCTAACTCAGTCCCTGACACTGTACTTTACAAGGGCTGTGATGCTAGTCCTAACTCAGGCCCTGACACTGTCTCTAAGTAAGGCTCAGAATTTGCCCCTAATATAGGCCCTGCTGTCAGCAACAACTAAAAACTGGACACTAGCCTGAGTTAATATCCTGACATATTTCTAACCAAGGTCCTGACACTGTCCCTAAGAAAGCCCTATCACTGTACCTAAGTTAAGAACTGAGGCTGTCCCTAACTCAGGCCCTGAAGCTTTCCCTAACTGAGGCCTTCACGCTGTGACTAACTGAGGACCTGATGATGTCTGTATCTAAGACGCTAAAGTCGATCCAACAGAGGAGCTGATGCTGTTCCTAAGTCATGCCCTGACATTGTCCTCATCTAAGGGCCTGACGTTAGGCCTCACTCAGGCCCTGTCGCTCTCCCTAAGTCAGGCTCTGATGCTGTCCCTACCTGAAGCCCTGACACTGGTTCTAAATAAGGATCTGATACTCTCAGTAACTAAGGTTTTGACACTATGCTTAGGTCCTTTCCTGACAATATCCCTAGACCGTAACCTGACCCTGTCCCTAGCAAATGTCGTGCCTCTTATGCTAACTACAGCCCTGCTGCTGTCCTTAACTAAGGGCCTAAAATTACTCTCGAGGCTGTGACCCTGTCCGTACCTAAGGCCTCGATGTTCGTCCTAATTCAGGGCCTGACACTGTCCCTAACTAAGGCCCTGCTGCCATCAATATCTAACGTCCTGACACTATCCTGAGCTAATTTCTTGACCCATCTCTTACCAAGGTCCTGAAACTGTCCCTAAGGAAGCCCTGATGCTGTCTCTAAGTGAGGCCTTGAGGCTGTCCCTAACAGAGGCCCTGATAATATCTGTAACATAGCCCCTGAGGCTGATCCTACCGTGGCTCTTATGCTGCTCCTAAGTCATGCCCTGACACTGTCTCTAGCTAAGGCCCTGACGCTAGGCCTCACTCAGGCCCTGTCCCACTCCCTAAGTCAGGCTCTGACGCTGTTCCTACCCGAAGCCCTGACACTCACTGCTCCTAAATTAGGTCCTGATGTGCTAAGTAACTAAGGTCTTGACACTATCCCTAGGTCATTTCCTGACACTCTCCCTAGACCTTAACCCAACCTTCTCTTTAGCTAATGTCGAGATGAGCTAAAGAGATTCTTTAGAACGAGATTCTTTCATCTTCTGAATATAGTTTTCTTCAAAACATAATTTTTATAGTGTTACTAACTTTAAACAAAATGTACTCAACTGCTGTGGAATATTCCTTCATAGGAGCGTGCATGGTTCACTTGTGCATCTGCTTGTGGTGGTGCTCAGGTTGCTTTCAGCTGTAGATCCCCTTATGCTAGCTAAATCCCTGATTCTGTCCCTAAATGAGGCCCTGAATTTAGGTCCGAGGCCATGAACCTGTCCCTAACTGAGGCCTGGAGGCTCGTCCTAATGCAGGCCCTGACACTGTCCCTAACTAAGGCTCTGACACTACACCTAACTCAGTCACTGACACTGTACCTAACAAAGGCTCTGATGCTAGTCCTAACTTAGGCGCTGACACTGCCTCTAACTAAGGCCCTGCTGCCGTCAATATCTGAACACCTGATATTATCCTGAGCTAATAGCCTGACCCATGTCTTACCAAGGTCCTGAAACTTTCCCAAAGTAAGCCCTGATGCTGTCCCTAAGTGAGGCCTTGAGGCTATCCCTAACGGAGGCCCTGATAATAGCTTTAACCAAGACCCTAATGCTGATCCTACAGAGGCCTTTATGCTGCTCCTAAGTCATGCCCTGATACTGTCCCTTACTCAGGCCCTAAAGATAGGCCTCACTTAGGCCCTGTTGCTGTACCTTAGTTAGGCTCTGATGCTGTCCATACATCAAGCCCTGGCACTGGTCCTGATTAAGGTGCTCACGCTGCTGCTAACTAAGGCCCTGATGCTCTCAGTAACTAAGGTCTTCTCGTTATCCCTTGGTCATTTCCTTTCACTGTCTCTGGCCTGGAACCTGACTCTGTCCCGAGATAATCTCCTGCACCTTATGCTAACTGAAACCCTAATGCTCTCCCTAACTAAGGCCCTGACTACTCCTAACTAAGGCCATGACACTGAATCTAACAAAGGCCTGGAATCTGTCCTTAATATAGGCCCTACTGCCAGCAATGACTAAAATCCTGACACTCTCCTGAGCTAATATCCTGACTCATTTCTAACCAAGGTCCTGACACTGTCCCTAAGAAAGCCCTGTCGCTGTCTTTAAGTGAAGACATGAGGCTGTCTGTAACTCAGACCCTGAAGCTTTCCCTAACTGAGGCCTTGACGCTGTGACTAACTAGGGCTCCGGTCATGTCTTTAACTAAGAACCTAAAGCTGATCCAACAAAGGCACTGATGCTGCTCCTAAGTCATTCCCTGACAGTGTCCCCAGCTAAGGGCCTGACATTAGGCCTCACTCAGGCCCTGTCGCTCTCCCTAAGTCAGGCCCTGATGCTGTCCCGACCTGAAGCCCTAACACTGCTTCTGAATAAGTCCCTGAGAGTCTCAGTAACAAAGGTCTTCACACTATCCTTAGGTCATTTCCTGACACGATTCCAAGCCTTTACCCTAACCCTGTCCCGAGCTAATGTCCTACCTCTTATGCTAACTAAAGACCTTATGCTGTGCCTAATTCAGGCACTGAATTTAGTCCCAAGGCCGCTAGACTGTCCCTAACTTGGCTCGATGCCCTTATCGTCACAATGTTCCATGACCACTGTCATCACAATGCTCCACGCCCTTGTCATCACAATGCTCCATAACCCCTGTCATCACAATGCTCCATGACTTTGTCATCGCAATGCTCCATGCCATTGTCATCACAATGCTCCATGCCCTTATCATCACAATGCTCCATGACCCCTGTCATCCCAATGCTCCATGAGCCTTGTCTAAAATGCTACATGCCTGTGAAATCACAAAGCTCCATGCCCCCTGTCATCACAAGTCTCCATGACTCTTGTCATCACAATGCTTCATGGCCCCTGTCATTCAAAATGCCATATGACCACTATCATCAAAATGTTCCATGGCCCTTGTCATCACAATGCCCCGTGACCCCTGTCATCACAATGTTCCAGGCCCCCAGTCATCACAATGAGCCATGACCCCTTTCATCACAATGCTCCAGGTCCGTTTTCAGCACAATGCTCCATGACCCCTGTCATCACAATGTTCCCTGGCCTTTGTCATCACAATTCTCCATGGCCCCTGTAATCACAGTGCTCTATGACAACGTTCATCACATTGCTCCATGACCACTGTTATCATAATGCCACATGAGCCCTGTCATCACAATGCTCCATGGCCCTTGTCATCACAATGCTCCATGATCCTTGTAATCAAAATGCTCCTTGACCCTTTCATCAAAATGTTACAGTACCCCTTTCTTCACAATGCTCCATGCCGCTGGTCACCACAATGCTCCATGACCTCTGTCATCACAACGCTCCATGTCCCTTGTCATTAAAATGCTCCATGGCCCCTGTCATCACAATGCTGCATCATCCTTATAATCTCAATGCTCCATGGTCCTCGTCATCACAAATCTCCACGCATTTGTCATCACAATGCTCCATGACCCCTGTCATCCCAATGCTCCATAGCACTTTTCATCACAATGCTACGTGACCACTTTTATCACAACGTTCCATGACCACTTTAATCACAATGCTCCATGACCACTTTTATCACAATGTTCCATGACCACTTTAATCACAATGCTCCATGACCACTTTCATCACAATGCCCCATGACCCCTGTCATCAAAATGCTCCATGGCCCTTGTCACCACAATGCTCCAGGACCCGTCATCACAATTCTCCATGGCCCTTGTCATCACAATGCTCCATGGCGCTTGTCATCACAATGATCTAGAGCCTTAGTGCTTGAGTTGGGAGTAGTATCATTGCCTCAGTTAGGGACACTGTCATTGCCTGAAATGGGAGTAGTGTCAGAGCTTTAGTTAGGGACAGAGCCAGGGCGAGTTGGGAGTAGTGCCAGTGCCTTAGTTAGGGACAGCGCCAGTGCTTGCATTGGGAGTAGTGTCAGGGCCATAGTTAGGGACAGTGTCAGTGGCTCAGATGGGAATAGTGTCAGGGCCTTGGTTACGGACATTGTCAGTGCCTAAGTTGGGATTTTTGTCAGGGTCTTTATTATGGACAGTGTCAGGGCCTGAGTTAAGAGTAGTGTCAAGGCCTTAATTTGGAAGTGTGTCAGTGTCTCAGTTTGGAGTAGTGTCAGACCCTTAGTTAGGAACAGCATCAGTGCCTGAGTTGGGAGTAGTGACATGGCCTAAGTTATGAACAGTGTCAGGGTCTGACTTAGGAATCGTGTCAGGACCTTAGTTAGGGACAGTGTCAGTGATTGTGTTAGGAATAGTGTCAGGGCCTAAGTTAGGAGTAGTCTGAGACTGGTAGTTAGGAACAGTGTCAGGGCCTGAGTTGTGAGTAGTTACAGGGCCTTAGAGAAAGTGTCAGTGCCAGAGTTGGGAGTTATGTCAGGACCTTAATTAGGGACAGTGTCAGTGCCTGAGTTGGGAGTAGTGTCAGGTCCTAGTTAGGGACAGGGTCAGTGCCTGAGTTGTGAGTAGTTTCAGGGCCGTAGTTAGAGAAAGTGTCAGTGCCAGAGTTGGGAGTTATGTCAGGGCCTTAGTTAGGGACAGTGTCAGTGCCTGAGTTGGGAGTAGTGTCAGGGCCTAGTTAGGGACAGTGTCAGTGCCTGAGTTGGAAGTAGTGTCAGGGCATTAGGGACAGTGTCAGTGGCTGAGATGGGAGTGGTGTCAGGGTCTTAGTTAGGGAGAGTGTCAGTGCCTGAGTTGGGAATAGTCTCAGGGTCTTTTTTGGGGACAGCATCAGGGCATGAGTTAAAAGTAGTGTCAAGGCCTTAGTTAGGGAGAGTGTCAGTGCCTGTGTTGGGAGTAGTATCAGGCCCTTCGTTAGGGACAGTGTCAGGGTCTGAGGTAGAAGTAGTCTCAGGGCCTTAGTTAGGTAGCGTGTCAGTGCCTAAGTAAGTAGTAGTGTGAGGGCCTTAGTTAGGGACAGTGTCAATGCCTGTGTTGGGAGTAGTGTCAGAGCCTTAGTTAGGGACAGCGTCAGTGCCTGAGTTAGGAGTAGTGTGATGGCCGTAGTTAGGGACACTCTCAGTGCCAGAGTTGGGGGTAGTGGCAGGCCTTTGTTAGGGACTGTGCCAGGGCCTGAGTTAAGAGTAGTGTCAAGTCCTTAGTTAGGGACAGTGTTAGTGCCTGAGTTGAGAGTAACGTCAAGGCCTTAGTTAGGGACAATGTCAGTGCCTAGTTTGGGAGTAGTGTCAGGGCCTTAGTTAGGGACAGTGTCAGTGCCTGAGTTGGGAGTACTGTCAGGGCGTATTTCGGGACAGTCTCAGTGCCTATGTTGGGATTAGTGTCACGGCCTTTGTTAGGAACAAAGTCAGTGCCTGAGTTGGGAGTTGTGTCAGGATATTAGTAAGGGACAGTGTCAGTGCCTGAGTTAGGAGAAGTGTCAGGGCTGTAGTTAGGGATAGTGTCAGTGCCTGAGTTGGAGGTAGTGTCAGGGCCTTAGGGACAATGTCAGTGGCTGAGATGGGAGTAGTGTCACGGTCTTAGTTACGGAGAGTGACAGCGCCTGAGGTGGGAATAGTGTCAGGGTCTTTGTTAGTGACAGTGTCAGGGTATTAGTTAAGAGTAGTGTCAAGGCCTTTGTTAGGGAGAGTGTCAGTGTCTGAGTTGGGAGGAGTGTCAGACCCTTAGTTAAGGGACAGCGTCAGTGTCTGAGTTAGGAATAGTGCCAGAGCCTAAGTTATGGACAGTGCCAGGGCCTGAGTTAGGAGTAGTCTGAGACCGGTAGTTAGTAACAGTGTAAGGGCCTGAGTTGTTAGTAGTTTCAGGGCCTTAGTTAGCGAAAGTGTCAATGCCGGAATTGGGAGTAATGTCAGGGCTTACTTAGGGAGAGTGTCAGTGCCTGAGGTGGAAGTAGTATCAGGGCCTTAGTTAAGGACAGTGTCAGTGCCTGAGTTCGGAGTACTGTCAGGGCATATTTAGGGACAGTCTCAGTGCCTGTTTTGGGAGTAGTGTCACGGCCTTAGTTAGTGACATTGTCAGTGCCTGAGTAAGGAGTAGTGTCCGGGCCTTAGTTAGGGACAGTGTCAGTTGCTTAGTTAGGAGTAGTGTCAGGGCCTAAGTTAGGGCCAGTGTCAGTGCCTGAGTCAGGAGTAGAGTCGGGGCCTAAGTTAGGGACAGTGTCATTGCTTGAGATAGGAGTAGTGTCAGGGCCTTAGTTAGGAGGAGCATCAGTGCCTTCGTTAGGTATTGTATCAGCGCCTCAGTTAGGAATAGTTTCAGGGCCTTATTTAGGGACAGTGTTAGTGCCTGAGTTAGGAGTTGTGTCGGCCTTAGTTAGGGACCTTTTCAGGGCCTGAGTTAGGAGTAATGTCACGGCCTTCCTTAAGTATTGTGTCAGCGCCTGAGTTAGGAATAGTGTCAGGGCCTTAGTTAGGGACATTGTCAGGGCATGACTTAGGAGTTGTGTTAGGGCGTGAGCTATGAATAGTGTCAGGGCCTTAGTTAGTGACAGTGTCAGTGCTGAGTTTGTAGTAGTATCAGGGCCTTAGTTAGAGACAGTGTCAGGGCCTGAGTTAGGTGTATGTCAGGGCCTAGTTAGGGACAGTGTCAGTGCCTGATTTAGGAGTAGTGTCACAGGCTTTGTTAGGGACAGTGTCAGGGCCTGAGTTAGGAGTAGTGTCACAGCTTTAGTTAGGACCAGTGTCAGGGCCTTAGTTAAGTCCAACATCAGCGCCTATGATAGGAATGAGATCAGGACCTGTGTTACAGGTGATGTCAGGGCCTTATTTAAGAACAGTGTCAGGTCCTGAGTCCTGACTGACTCCTTAATGTCCTCACTAAGGACTTTTGACACTACTGCTAATTCAGGCCCTGATAATGTCCCTAACTAAGGCCCTGACACTTTCCCTGGCTAAGGCCCTGAACTTCTCCTAAGTCAGGCCCTGATACTGTCCCTAACAATGGCCCTGACACTACACCTAACTGAGGCCCCGACATGATACCTAACAAAGGCTTTGTTGCTAGTCCAAACTAAAGCCCTAAAATTGGTCCTAAATAAGGCCTTGACACTAATCCTAACTCAGGCCCTAAAACTGTCCCTAACTAAGGCCCTGATAGTATGCCTAACTCAGGCCCTCATACGATTCCTAACAATGACTCTGATGCTAGTCCAAACTAAGGCCCTGAAATTGGTCCTAAATAAGGCCTTGACACTAATCCTAACTCAGGCCCTAGCACTGTCCCTAACTAGGTCTCAGACAGTACACCTAAATCAGACCCTGACACAGTCCCTAAGCAAGGCCTTGACACTACTGCTAACTCAGTCCCTCACACTGTACCTAACAAAGTCTCTGATGCTAGGCCTAACTCAGGCCCTAAACCGTCTGTAACTAAGGCCCTGCTGCCATCACTATCAAAAGTCCTGACATTATCCTGAGCTAATATCCTGACCTATGGCTTTCCAAGGTCCTGAAACTGTCCCAAAGTAAGCCCTGACGCTGTCCCTAAGTGAAGACCTGAGGCTGTCCCTAACTCAGGCCCTGAAGCTTTCCTTAACTGAAACCTTGAAGCTGTGACTAATTCAGGCCCTGATCATGTACCTAACGAAGACCTTAATGCTGATCCAGCAAAAACGCTGATGCTGCTCCAAAGTCATGCCCTGACAGTGTGCCCAGCTAAGGGCCTGATGCTAAGCCTCAGTCAGGCCCTGTCGCTCTCCCTAAGTCAGGCCCTGACACTGTCACTAACGAAGGCCCTGACTCTACTCCTAATTCAGTCCCGTACATTGTATCTAACAAAGGCTCTGATGCTAGTCGTAACTCAGGGCTTGACACTGTCTCTAACTAAGGGCTGCTGCCATCAACATCTAAAGTCCTGACATTATCCGGAGCTAATAACCTGACCCATGTCTTACCAAGGTCCTGAAACTGTCCCACAGTAAACCCTGACGCTGTCCCTAAGTGAGGCCCTGAAGCTTTCCCTAACTAACTCAGGCCTTGATGCTGTGACTAACTCAGACCCTGATCATGTCTTTAACTAAGACCCTAATGTTGACCCTACAGAGAACCTTATGCTGATCCTATGTCATGCCCTGACGCTGTCCGTAGCTAAGGCCCTGACTCTAGGCATCACTCAGGCCCTGTCGCTCTCCCTAAGTCAGGCTAAGATTCTATCCCTACCTGAAGCCCTGACACTGGGCCTAAATTAGGCACTGATGCTCTAATTAGCTATGGTCTTGACACTATCCCTAGGTCATTTCCTGACACTCTCCCTAGATCTTAACCTAAACTTGTCTTTAGCTATTGTCGAACCTCTTATGCTAACTAAATCCCTGACGTTGTCTCTAACTAAGAGCCTGAAATTAGTCCTGAGGCCGTGAACCTGTCCCTAACTGAAGTTTGGAGGATCATCCTAACTGAGGCGCTGACACTGTCCCTAACTAAAGCCCTGACACTACACCTAACTCAGTCCCTGACACTGTACTTTACAAGGGCTGTGATGCTAGTCCTAACTCAGGCCCTGACACTGTCTCTAAGTAAGGCTCAGAATTTGCCCCTAATATAGGCCCTGCTGTCAGCAACAGCTAAAAACTGGACACTAGCCTGAGTTAATATCCTGACATATTTCTAACCAAGGTCCTGACACTGTCCCTAAGAAAGCCCTATCACTGTCCCTAAGTTAAGAACTGAGGCTGTCCCTAACTCAGGCCCTGAAGCTTTCCCTAACTGAGGCCTTCACGCTGTGACTAACTGAGGACCTGATGATGTCTGTATCTAAGACGCTAAAGTCGATCCAACAGAGGAGCTGATGCTGTTCCTAAGTCATGCCCTGACATTGTCCTCATCTAAGGGCCTGACGCTAGGCCTCACTCAGGCCCTAACGCTCTCCCTAAGTCAGGCTCTGATGCTGTCCCTACCTGAAGCCCTGACACTGGTTCTAAATAAGGATCTGATACTCTCAGTAACTAAGGTTTTGACACTATGCTTAGGTCCTTTCCTGACACTATCTCTAGACCGTAACCTGACCCTGGCCCTAGCAAATGTCGTGCCTCTTATACTAACTACAGCCCTGCTGCTGTCCTTAACTAAGGGCCTAAAATTACTCTCGAGGCTGTGACCCTGTCCGTACCTAAGGCCTCGATGTTCGTCCTAATTCAGGGCCTGACACTGTCCCTAACTAAGGCCCTGCTGCCGTCAATATCTAACGTCCTGACACTATCCTGAGCTAATTTCTTGACCCATCTCTTACCAAGGTCCTGAAACTGTCCCTAAGGAAGCCCTGATGCTGTCTCTAAGTGAGGCCTTGAGGCTGTCCCTAACAGAGGCCCTGATAATATCTGTAACATAGCCCCTGAGGCTGATCCTACCGTGGCTCTTATGCTGCTCCTAAGTCATGCCCTGACACTGTCTCTAGCTAAGGCCCTGACGCTAGGCCTCACTCAGGCCCTGTCCCACTCCCTAAGTCAGGCTCTGACGCTGTTCCTACCCGAAGCCCTGACACTCACTGCTCCTAAATTAGGTCCTGATGTGCTAAGTAACTAAGGTCTTGACACTATCCCTAGGTCATTTCCTGACACTCTCCCTAGACCTTAACCCAACCTTCTCTTTAGCTAATGTCGAGATGAGCTAAAGAGATTCTTTAGAACGAGATTCTTTCATCTTCTGAATATAGTTTTCTTCAAAACATAATTTTTATAGTGTTACTAACTTTAAACAAAATGTACTCAACTGCTGTGGAATATTCCTTCATAGGAGCGTGCATGGTTCACTTGTGCATCTGCTTGTGGTGGTGCTCAGGTTGCTTTCAGCTGTAGATCCCCTTATGCTAGCTAAATCCCTGATTCTGTCCCTAAATGAGGCCCTGAATTTAGGTCCGAGGCCATGAACCTGTCCCTAACTGAGGCCTGGAGGCTCGTCCTAATGCAGGCCCTGACACTGTCCCTAACTAAGGCTCTGACACTACACCTAACTCAGTCACTGACACTGTACCTAACAAAGGCTCTGATGCTAGTCCTAACTTAGGCGCTGACACTGCCTCTAACTAAGGCCCTGCTGCCGTCAATATCTGAACACCTGATATTATCCTGAGCTAATAGCCTGACCCATGTCTTACCAAGGTCCTGAAACTTTCCCAAAGTAAGCCCTGATGCTGTCCCTAAGTGAGGCCTTGAGGCTATCCCTAACGGAGGCCCTGATAATAGCTTTAACCAAGACCCTAATGCTGATCCTACAGAGGCCTTTATGCTGCTCCTAAGTCATGCCCTGATACTGTCCCTTACTCAGGCCCTAAAGATAGGCCTCACTTAGGCCCTGTTGCTGTACCTTAGTTAGGCTCTGATGCTGTCCATACATCAAGCCCTGGCACTGGTCCTGATTAAGGTGCTCACGCTGCTGCTAACTAAGGCCCTGATGCTCTCAATAACTAAGGTCTTCTCGTTATCCCTTGGTCATTTCCTTTCACTGTCTCTGGCCTGGAACCTGACTCTGTCCCGAGATAATCTCCTGCACCTTATGCTAACTGAAACCCTAATGCTCTCCCTAACTAAGGCCCTGACTACTCCTAACTAAGGCCATGACACTGAATCTAACAAAGGCCTGGAATCTGTCCTTAATATAGGCCCTACTGCCAGCAATGACTAAAATCCTGACACTCTCCTGAGCTAATATCCTGACTCATTTCTAACCAAGGTCCTGACACTGTCCCTAAGAAAGCCCTGTCGCTGTCTTTAAGTGAAGACATGAGGCTGTCTGTAACTCAGACCCTGAAGCTTTCCCTAACTGAGGCCTTGACGCTGTGACTAACTAGGGCTCCGGTCATGTCTTTAACTAAGAACCTAAAGCTGATCCAACAAAGGCACTGATGCTGCTCCTAAGTCATTCCCTGACAGTGTCCCCAGCTAAGGGCCTGACATTAGGCCTCACTCAGGCCCTGTCGCTCTCCCTAAGTCAGGCCCTGATGCTGTCCCGACCTGAAGCCCTAACACTGCTTCTGAATAAGTCCCTGAGAGTCTCAGTAACAAAGGTCTTCACACTATCCTTAGGTCATTTCCTGACACGATTCCAAGCCTTTACCCTAACCCTGTCCCGAGCTAATGTCCTACCTCTTATGCTAACTAAAGACCTTATGCTGTGCCTAATTCAGGCACTGAATTTAGTCCCAAGGCCGCTAGACTGTCCCTAACTCGGCTCGATGCCCTTATCGTCACAATGTTCCATGACCACTGTCATCACAATGCTCCACGCCCTTGTCATCACAATGCTCCATAACCCCTGTCATCACAATGCTCCATGACTTTGTCATCGCAATGCTCCATGCCATTGTCATCACAATGCTCCATGCCCTTATCATCACAATGCCCCGTGACCCCTGTCATCACAATGTTCCAGGCCCCCAGTCATCACAATGAGCCATGACGCCTTTCATCAAAATGCTCCAGGTCCGTTTTCAGCACAATGCTCCATGACCCCTGTCATCACAATGTTCCCTGGCCTTTGTCATCACAATTCTCCATGGCCCCTGTAATCACAGTGCTCCATGACAACGTTCATCACATTGCTCCATGACCACTGTCATCATAATGCCACATGAGCCCTGTCATCACAATGCTCCATGGCCCTTGTCATCACAATGCTGCGTCATCCTTATAATCTCAATGCCCCATGGTCCTCGTCATCACAAATCTCCACGCATTTGTCATCACAATGCTCCATGACCCCTGTCATCCCAATGCTCCATAGCAATTTTCATCACAATGCTACATGACCACTTTTATCACAATGTTCCATGACCACTTTAATCACAATGCTCCATGACCACTTTCATCACAATGCCCCATGACCCCTGTCATCAAAATGCTCCATGGCCCTTGTCACCACAATGCTCCAGGACCCGTCATCACAATTCTCCATGTCCCTTGTCATCACAATGCTCCATGGCGCTTGTCATCACAATGATCCAGAGCCTTAGTGCTTGAGTTGGGAGTAGTATCATTGCCTCAGTTACGGACACTGTCATTGCATGAAATGGGAGTAGTGTCAGAGCCTTAGGTAGGGACAGAGCCAGGGCGAGTTGGGAGTAGTGCCAGTGCCTTAGTTAGGGACAGCGCCAGTGCTTGCATTGGGAGTAGTGTCAGGGCCATAGTTAGAGACAGTGTCAGTGGCTGAGATGGGAATAGTGTCAGGGCCTTAGTTACGGACATTGTCAGTGCCTAAGTTGGGATTTTTATCAGCTTTCAGAATCAAACGTCAGTCATATTCCCAGGCCACATGGTTCCAGAATCAAACCTCAGTCGTGTTCCCAGGACCCAGGGTTCCAGAATAAAACCTCAGTCATGTTCCCTGGACACAGATTTCAAAAATAAAATCCCAGTCATGTTCCCAGGCCAAAGGGTTCCACAATTAAACCTCAGTCATATTCCCAGGACAGAGGGTTCCACAATCAAACCTCAGTCCTATTGCCAGGCCACGGTTCCACCATCAAGCCTCAGTCATGTTCCCAGGCCAGAGTGTTCCTCAATCAAACTTAAGTCATCTTTCCAGGCAAAAGGGTTCCACCCTCAAACCTCAGTCATATTGCCAGGCCACAGTGTTCAACCATCAAACCTCAGTCATGTTCACAGGAAACAGGGTTCAAGAATCAAACCAATGGCATGTTCCCACGCCACGAGGTTCCAGTATCAGGCCTCAGTCATGTTCCCAGTGCACAGGGTTCAACCATCAAACCTCAGTCAAGTTCCCAGGCCACAGGGTTCCAGAATCAAGCCTCAGTCATGTTGCCAGGCCACAGGGTACCACCTTCAAACCTCAGTCATGTTCCCAGGCCACAGGGTTCCTCCATCAAACCTCAATCATGTTCCCTAGACACAGGGTTCCAGAATCAAACCAATGTCAAGTTCCCAGGCCATGGGTTTCCAGTACCAGGCCACAGTCATGTTTCCAGGGCACAGGGTTCCACAATCAAACCTCAGTCATGTTGCCAGTCCACAGGTTTCTGCCATCAAACCTCAGGCAAGTGCCCAGGACACAGGGTTCCAGAATTAAGCCTCAGTCATTTTGCCAGGCCAGAGTGTTCCACCATCAAACCTCAGTCATGATCCCAGGCCACATGTTTCCACGATGAAACCTCAGACATTTTCACAGGGCACAGGTTTCCAGCATCAAACCTCAGTCATGTTCCCAGGACACATGGTTCCAGAATGAAACCTCAGTCATGTTCGCAGGCCACAGCTTTCAACAATCAAACCTCAGTCATGTTCCCAGGACACAGGTGTCCAGAATCAAACCTCAGTAATGTTCCCAGGGAACAGGCTTCCAGAAAGAAACCTCAGTCATGTTCCCAGGCCACAGGGTTCCAGATTCAAACCGTTCTCATGTTCCCAGGGCAAAGGGTTCCAGAATCCACCGATGTCATGTTCCCAGGCCACAGGGTTCCAGAATCAATCCTCCGTTATGTTCCCAGGCTACAGGGTTGCAGAATAAAACCTCAGTCATGTTCCCAGTCCACAGGATTCCAGAACCACGGCTCAGTCAGATTCCCGTTGCACAGTATTCCACAATCTAAACAGATGTCATGTTCCCAGGCCACAGGTTTCCAGAATCACGCCTCAGTCATGTTCCCAGTCCACAGGGATCCAGAATCAAACCTCAGTCATATTCCCAGGCCACAGGTTTCCAGAATCAAACCGATTTCATGTTCCCAGGCAACAGGTTACCATAATCCAAACCGATATTATTTTCCAAGGCCACAGGATGCCACAATCTAACATCAGTCATGTTCCCAGGCCAATGGTTTCCAGAATCAAACCTCAGTCATATTCCCAGGCCACATGGTTCCAGAATCAAACCTCAGTTGTGTTCCCAGAACCCAGGATCCCAGAATAAAACCTCAGTCATGTTCCCTGGACACAGGTTTCAAAAATAAAATTCCAGTCATTTTCCCAGGCAACAGGGTTCCACAATTAAACCTCAGTCATATTCCCAGGCCAGAGGGTTCCACAATAAAACCTCAGTCCTATTGCCAGGCCACGGTTCCACCATCAAGCCTCAGTCATGTTCCCAGGCCAGAGGGTTCCACAATTAAACCTAAGTCATCTTGCCAGGCCACAGGTTTCCACCATCAAACCTCATTCATGTTGCCAGGCCACAAGGTTCAACAATCAAACCTCAGTCATGTTCCCAGGAAACAGGATTCCAGAATCAAACCAATAAAATGTTCCCACGCCACGGGGTTCCAGTATCAGGCCTCAGTCATGTTCCCAGTGAACAGGGTTCCACCATCAAACCTCAGTCATGTTGCCAGTCCGCAGCTTTCTGCTATCAAACCACACTCAAGTTCCCAGGCCACAGGTTTCCAGAATCAAGCCTCAGTCATGTTGCCAGGCCACAGGGAACCACCATCAAACCTCAGTCATGTTCCCAGGCCACAGGGTTCCTCCATCAAACCTCAATCATGTTCCCAGGACAGAGGGTTCCAGAATCAAACCAATGTCAAGTTCCCAGGCCATGGGTTTCCAGTACCAGGCCACAGTCATGTTTCCAGGGCACAGGGTTCCACAATCAAACCTCAGTCATGTTGCCAGTCCACAGGTTTCTGCCATCAAACCTCAGGCAAGTGCCCAGGCCACAGGGTTCCAGAATTAAGCCTCAGTCATTTTGCCAGGCCAGAGTGTTCCACCATCAAACCTCAGTCATGATCCCAGGCCACATGTTTCCACAATGAAACCTCAGACATTTTCCCAGACCACAGGTTTCCAGAATCAAATCTCAGTCATATTCCCAGGACACACGGTTCCAGAATCAAACCTCAGTCATGTTCACAGGAGACAGGTTTCAACAATCAAACCTCAGTCATGTTCCCAGCACACAGGTGTCCATAATCAAACCTCAGTAATGTTCCCAGGGAACAGGCTTCCAGAAAGAAATCTCAGTCATGTTCCCAGGCCACAGGGTTCCAGATTCAAACCACAGTCATGTTCCCAGGCCAGAGAGTTTCACAATCAAACCTCAGCCATGTTCCCAGGCCACAGGTTCCCAGAATACAACGTATGTCATGTTCCCAGGCCACAGCGTTCCAGAATCAAACCACAGTCATGTTCCCAGTTCAGAGGGTCCTACAATCCAACCTCAGTCATGTTCCCAGGCAACAGGGTCCCAGAATACAACCGATGTCAAGTTCCCAGGCCACAGGGTTCCAGAAGCAAACCTCAGTCTTGTTCCCAGGACACAGGTTTCCAGAATCAACATGATATCATGTTCCCTGGCCACAGTCTTCCAGAATCAAACCTCAGACATGTTCCCAGGCCACAGGGTTCCAGAATGAAACCGTTCTCAGGTTCCCATTCCAAAGGGTTCCAGAATCCACTGATGTCATGTTCCCAGGCCACAGGGTTCCGGAATCAAACCTCAGTCATATTCCCAGGACCCAGGGTCCCAGAATCAAACCTCAGTCATATTCCCTGGACACAGGTTTCAAAAATAAAATTCCAGTCATGTCCCTAGGCCACAGGGTTCCACAATTAAACCTCAGTCATATTCTCAGGCCAGAGGGTTCCACAATAAAACCTCAGTCCTATTGCCATGCTACGGTTCCACCATCAAACCTCAGTCATGTTCCCAGGCCAGAGTGTTCCCCAATTAAACCTAAGTCATCTTGCCAGGCCACAGGGTTCCACCATCAAACCTCAGTCATGTTGATAGGCCACAAGTTTCAACCACCAAACCTCAGTCATATTCCCAGGCCACAGGGTTCCACAATGAAACCTCAGTCATATTCCCCGGCCAGAGGGTTTCACAATCAAGCCTCAGTCCTATTGCCAGGTCACGGTTCCACCATCAAGCCTCAGTCATGTTCCCAGGCCAGAGTGTTCCAGAATCAAACTTAAGTCATCTTGCCAGGCCACAGGGTTCCACCATCAAACCTCAGTCATGTTGCCAGGCAACAGGGTTCAACCATCAAACCTCAATCATGTTCCCAGGAAACAGGCTTCAAGAATCAAACCTCAGTCATGTTAGCAGGCCCAGGTTTCTACAATCAAACCTCAGTCATATTCCCAGGACACAGGTATCCAGAATCAAACCTAAGTCATTTTCTCAGGGAACAGGCTTTAAGAAACAAACCTCAGTCATGTTGCCAGGCCACAGGGTTCAACCATCAAACCTCAGTCATGTTCCCAGGAAACGGGGTTCAAGAATCAGACCAATGGCATGTTCCCACGCCACGAGGGTCCAGTATCAGGCCTCAGTCACGTTCCCAGTGCACAGGGTTCCACCATCAAACCGCAGTCATTTTGCCAGGCACAGGTTTCTGCGATCAAACCAGACTCAAGTTCCCAGGGCACAGGGATCCAGAATCAAGCCTCAGTCATGTTGCCAGGCCACAGGGTACCACCATCAAACCTCAGTCATGTTCCCAGGCCACAGGGTACCACCATCAAACCTCAGTCATGTTCCCAGGCCACAGGGTTCCTCCATCAAACCTCAATCATGGTCCCAGGACACAGGGTTCCAGAATCAAACCAATGTCAAGTTCCCAGGCCATGGGTTTCCAGTACCAGGCCACAGTCATGTTTCCAGGGCACAGGGTTCCACAATCAAACCTCAGTCATGTTGCCAGTCCACAGGTTTCTGCCATCAAACCTCAGGCAAGTGCCCAGGACACAGGTTTCCAGAATCAAAGCTCAGTCATATTCCCAGGACACACGGTTCCAGAATCAAAGCTCAGTCATGTTAGCAGGCCACAGGTTTCAACAATCAAACCTCAGTCATGTTCCCAGGACACAGGTGTCCAGAATCAAACCTCAGTAATGTTCCCAGGGAACAGGCTTCCAGAAAGAAACCTCAGTCATGTTCCCAGGCCACAGGGTTCCAGATTCAAACCACAGTCATATTCCCAGGCCAGAAGGTTCCACAATCAATCCTCAGCCATGTTCCCAGGCCACAGGGTCCCAGAATACAACCGATGTCATTTTCCCAGGCCACAGGGTTCCAGATTCAAACCACAGTCATGTTCCCAGTTCAGAGGTTCCCACATTCCAAACTCAGTCATGTTCCCAGGCCAAATGGTCCCAGAATACAACCAATGTCATGTTCGCAGGCCACAGGGTTCTAGAAGCAAACCTCAGTCTTGTTCCCAGGAAACAGGTTTCCAGAATCAACCTGATATCATGTTCCCTGGCCACAGTCTTCCAGAATCAAACCTCAGACAGGTTCCCAGGCCACAGGGTTCCAGAATGAAACCGTTTTCATGTTCCCAGGCCAAAGGGTTCCAGAATCCACTGATGTCATGTTCCCAGGCCACAGGGTTCCAGAAGCAAACCTCAGTCATTTTCCCAGGACACAGGTTGCCAGAATCAACCTGATATCATATTCCCTGGCCACAGTCTTCTACAATCCAACCTCAGACTTGTTCCCACGCCACAGGGTTCCAGAATCAAACCGTTCTCATGTTCCCAGGCCAAAGGGTTCCAGAAGCCACCGATGTCATGTTCCCAAGCCACAGGATTCCTGAATCAATCCTCAGTTATGTTCCCAGGCTACAGGGTTGCAGAATAAAACCTCAGTCATGTTCCCAGGCCACAGGGATCCTGAATCAAACCTCACTCATGTTGCCAGGCCATAGGGTACCACCATCAAACCTCATTCATATTCCCAGGCCAAAGGTTTCCAGAATCAAACCAATTTCATGTTCCCAGGCAATAGGGTACCAGAATCCAAACCGATGTCATCTTCCAAGGCCACAGGATTCCACAATCAAACATCAGTCATGTTCCCAGGCCAATGGTTTCCAGAATCAAACCTCAGTCATATTCCCAGGACACATGGTTCCAGAATCAAACCTCAGTCATGTTCCCAGGGAACAGGCTTCCAGAATCAAACCTCAGTCATGTTTGCAGCCCACAAGTTTCAACAGTCCAATCTCAGTCATGTTCCCAGGCCACAAGGTTCCAAATTCAAACCACAGTCATATTCCCAGGCCAGAGGTTTCCACAATCAAACCTCAGTCATTTTCCCAGGCCACAGAGTTCCAGAAACAAGGCTCAGTCAGGTTCCCATTGCACAGTATTCCACAATCTCAACAGATGTCATATTCCCAGGCCACAGGTTTCCAGAATCACGACTCAGTCATGTTCCCACGCCACAGGGATCCAGAATCAAACCTCAGTCATGTTGCCAGGCCATAGGGTACCACCAGCAAACCTCAGTCATATTCCCAGGCCACAGATTTCCGGAATCAAACTGATTTCATGTTCCCAGGCAATAGGGTACCAGAATACAAACCGATGTCATGTTCCAAGGCTACAGGATGCCTCAATCTAACATCAGTCATGTTCCCAGGACAATGGTTTCCAAAATCAATCCTCAGTCATATTCCTAGGCCACATCGTTCCAGAATCAAACCTCAGTCGTGTTCCTAGGACCCAGTGTCCCAGAATAAAACCTCAGTCATGTTCCCTGGAAACAGGTTTCAAAAATAAAATCCCAGTCATGTTCCCAGGCCACAGGGTTAAACCATTAAACCTCAGTCATGTTCCCAGGAAACAGGGTTCAAGAATCAAACCAATGGCATGTTCCCACGCCACGAGGTTCCAGTATCAGGCCTCAGTCATGTTCCCAGTGAACAGGGTTCCACCATCAAACCTCAGTCATTTTGCCAGGCACAGGTTTCTGCGATCAAACCAGACTCAAGTTCCCAGGGCACAGGGTTCCAAAATCAAGCCTCAGTCATGTTGCCAGGCCACAGGGAACCACCATCAAACCTCAGTCATGTTCCCAGGCCACAGGGTTCCTCCATCAAACCTCAATCATGTTCCCAGGACAGAGGGTTCCAGAATCAAACCAATGTCAAGTTCCCAGGCCATGGGTTTCCAGTACCAGGCCACAGTCATGTTTCCAGGGCACAGGGTTCCACAATCAAACCTCAGTCATGTTGCCAGTCCACAGGTTTCTGCCATCAAACCTCAGGCAAGTGCCCAGGCCACAGGGTTCCAGAATTAAGCCTCAGTCATTTTGCCAGGCCAGAGTGTTCCACCATCAAACCTCAGTCATGATCCCAGGCCACATGTTTCCACAATGAAACCTCAGACATTTTCCCAGACCACAGGTTTCCAGAATCAAATCTCAGTCATATTCCCAGGACACACGGTTCCAGAATCAAACCTCAGTCATGTTCACAGGAGACAGGTTTCAACAATCAAACCTCAGTCATGTTCCCAGCACACAGGTGTCCATAATCAAACCTCAGTAATGTTCCCAGGGAACAGGCTTCCAGAAAGAAATCTCAGTCATGTTCCCAGGCCAGAGAGTTTCACAATCAAACCTCAGCCATGTTCCCAGGCCACAGGTTCCCAGAATACAACGTATGTCATGTTCCCAGGCCACAGCGTTCCAGATTCAAACCACAGTCATGTTCCCAGTTCAGAGGGTCCTACAATCCAACCTCAGTCATGTTCCCAGGCAACAGGGTCCCAGAATACAACCGATGTCAAGTTCCCAGGCCACAGGGTTCCAGAAGCAAACCTCAGTCTTGTTCCCAGGACACAGGTTTCCAGAATCAACATGATATCATGTTCCCTGGCCACAGTCTTCCAGAATCAAACCTCAGACATGTTCCCAGGCCACAGGGTTCCAGAATGAAACCGTTCTCAGGTTCCCATTCCAAAGGGTTCCAGAATCCACTGATGTCATGTTCCCAGGCCACAGGGTTCCGGAATCAAACCTCAGTCATATTCCCAGGACCCAGGGTCCCAGAATCAAACCTCAGTCATATTCCCTGGACACAGGTTTCAAAAATAAAATTCCAGTCATGTCCCTAGGCCACAGGGTTCCACAATTAAACCTCAGTCATATTCCCAGGCCAGAGGGTTCCACAATAAAACCTCAGTCCTATTGCCATGCTACGGTTCCACCATCAAACCTCAGTCATGTTCCCAGGCCAGAGTGTTCCCCAATTAAACCTAAGTCATCTTGCCAGGCCACAGGGTTTCACCATCAAACCTCAGTCATGTTGATAGGCCACAAGTTTCAACCACCAAACCTCAGTCATATTCCCAGGCCACAGGGTTCCACAATGAAACCTCAGTCATATTCCCCGGCCAGAGGGTTCCACAATCAAGCCTCAGTCCTATTGCCAGGTCACGGTTCCACCATCAAGCCTCAGTCATGTTCCCAGGCCAGAGTGTTCCAGAATCAAACTTAAGTCATCTTGCCAGGCCACAGGGTTCCACCATCAAACCTCAGTCATGTTGCCAGGCAACAGGGTTCAACCATCAAACCTCAATCATGTTCCCAGGAAACAGGCTTCAAGAATCAAACCTCAGTCATGTTAGCAGGCCCAGGTTTCTACAATCAAACCTCAGTCATATTCCCAGGACACAGGTATCCAGAATCAAACCTAAGTCATTTTCTCAGGGAACAGGCTTTAAGAAACAAACCTCAGTCATGTTGCCAGGCCACAGGGTTCAACCATCAAACCTCAGTCATGTTCCCAGGAAACGGGGTTCAAGAATCAGACCAATGGCATGTTCCCACGCCACGAGGGTCCAGTATCAGGCCTCAGTCACGTTCCCAGTGCACAGGGTTCCACCATCAAACCGCAGTCATTTTGCCAGGCACAGGTTTCTGCGATCAAACCAGACTCAAGTTCCCAGGGCACAGGGATCCAGAATCAAGCCTCAGTCATGTTGCCAGGCCACAGGGTACCACCATCAAACCTCAGTCATGTTCCCAGGCCACAGGGTACCACCATCAAACCTCAGTCATGTTCCCAGGCCACAGGGTTCCTCCATCAAACCTCAATCATGGTCCCAGGACACAGGGTTCCAGAATCAAACCAATGTCAAGTTCCCAGGCCATGGGTTTCCAGTACCAGGCCACAGTCATGTTTCCAGGGCACAGGGTTCCACAATCAAACCTCAGTCATGTTGCCAGTCCACAGGTTTCTGCCATCAAACCTCAGGCAAGTGCCCAGGACACAGGTTTCCAGAATCAAAGCTCAGTCATATTCCCAGGACACACGGTTCCAGAATCAAAGCTCAGTCATGTTAGCAGGCCACAGGTTTCAACAATCAAACCTCAGTCATGTTCCCAGGACACAGGTGTCCAGAATCAAACCTCAGTAATGTTCCCAGGGAACAGGCTTCCAGAAAGAAACCTCAGTCATGTTCCCAGGCCACAGGGTTCCAGATTCAAACCACAGTCATATTCCCAGGCCAGAAGGTTCCACAATCAATCCTCAGCCATGTTCCCAGGCCACAGGGTCCCAGAATACAACCGATGTCATTTTCCCAGGCCACAGGGTTCCAGATTCAAACCACAGTCATGTTCCCAGTTCAGAGGTTCCCACATTCCAAACTCAGTCATGTTCCCAGGCCAAATGGTCCCAGAATACAACCAATGTCATGTTCGCAGGCCACAGGGTTCTAGAAGCAAACCTCAGTCTTGTTCCCAGGAAACAGGTTTCCAGAATCAACCTGATATCATGTTCCCTGGCCACAGTCTTCCAGAATCAAACCTCAGACAGGTTCCCAGGCCACAGGGTTCCAGAATGAAACCGTTTTCATGTTCCCAGGCCAAAGGGTTCCAGAATCCACTGATGTCATGTTCCCAGGCCACAGGGTTCCAGAAGCAAACCTCAGTCATTTTCCCAGGACACAGGTTGCCAGAATCAACCTGATATCATATTCCCTGGCCACAGTCTTCTACAATCCAACCTCAGACTTGTTCCCACGCCACAGGGTTCCAGAATCAAACCGTTCTCATGTTCCCAGGCCAAAGGGTTCCAGAAGCCACCGATGTCATGTTCCCAAGCCACAGGATTCCTGAATCAATCCTCAGTTATGTTCCCAGGCTACAGGGTTGCAGAATAAAACCTCAGTCATGTTCCCAGGCCACAGGGATCCTGAATCAAACCTCACTCATGTTGCCAGGCCATAGGGTACCACCATCAAACCTCATTCATATTCCCAGGCCAAAGGTTTCCAGAATCAAACCAATTTCATGTTCCCAGGCAATAGGGTACCAGAATCCAAACCGATGTCATTTTCCAAGGCCACAGGATTCCACAATCAAACATCAGTCATGTTCCCAGGCCAATGGTTTCCAGAATCAAACCTCAGTCATATTCCCAGGACACATGGTTCCAGAATCAAACCTCAGTCATGTTCCCAGGGAACAGGCTTCCAGAATCAAACCTCAGTCATGTTTGCAGCCCACAAGTTTCAACAGTCCAATCTCAGTCATGTTCCCAGGCCACAAGGTTCCAAATTCAAACCACAGTCATATTCCCAGGCCAGAGGTTTCCACAATCAAACCTCAGTCATTTTCCCAGGCCACAGAGTTCCAGAAACAAGGCTCAGTCAGGTTCCCATTGCACAGTATTCCACAATCTCAACAGATGTCATATTCCCAGGCCACAGGTTTCCAGAATCACGACTCAGTCATGTTCCCACGCCACAGGGATCCAGAATCAAACCTCAGTCATGTTGCCAGGCCATAGGGTACCACCAGCAAACCTCAGTCATATTCCCAGGCCACAGATTTCCGGAATCAAACCGATTTCATGTTCCCAGGCAATAGGGTACCAGAATACAAACCGATGTCATGTTCCAAGGCTACAGGATGCCTCAATCTAACATCAGTCATGTTCCCAGGACAATGGTTTCCAAAATCAATCCTCAGTCATATTCCTAGGCCACATCGTTCCAGAATCAAACCTCAGTCGTGTTCCTAGGACCCAGTGTCCCAGAATAAAACCTCAGTCATGTTCCCTGGAAACAGGTTTCAAAAATAAAATCCCAGTCATGTTCCCAGGCCACAGGGTTAAACCATTAAACCTCAGTCATGTTCCCAGGAAACAGGGTTCAAGAATCAAACCAATGGCATGTTCCCACGCCACGAGGTTCCAGTATCAGGCCTCAGTCATGTTCCCAGTGAACAGGGTTCCACCATCAAACCTCAGTCATTTTGCCAGGCACAGGTTTCTGCGATCAAACCAGAGTCAAGTTCCCAGGGCACAGGGTTCCAAAATCAAGCCTCAGTCATGTTGCCAGGCCACAGGGAACCACCATCAAACCTCAGTCATGTTCCCAGGCCACAGGGTTCCTCCATCAAACCTCAATCATGTTCCCAGGACAGAGGGTTCCAGAATCAAACCAATGTCAAGTTCCCAGGCCATGGGTTTCCAGTACCAGGCCACAGTCATGTTTCCAGGGCACAGGGTTCCACAATCAAACCTCAGTCATGTTGCCAGTCCACAGGTTTCTGCCATCAAACCTCAGGCAAGTGCCCAGGCCACAGGGTTCCAGAATTAAGCCTCAGTCATTTTGCCAGGCCAGAGTGTTCCACCATCAAACCTCAGTCATGATCCCAGGCCACATGTTTCCACAATGAAACCTCAGACATTTTCCCAGACCACAGGTTTCCAGAATCAAATCTCAGTCATATTCCCAGGACACACGGTTCCAGAATCAAACCTCAGTCATGTTCACAGGAGACAGGTTTCAACAATCAAACCTCAGTCATGTTCCCAGCACACAGGTGTCCATAATCAAACCTCAGTAATGTTCCCAGGGAACAGGCTTCCAGAAAGAAATCTCAGTCATGTTCCCAGGCCACAGGGTTCCAGATTCAAACCACAGTCATGTTCCCAGGCCAGAGAGTTTCACAATCAAACCTCAGCCATGTTCCCAGGCCACAGGTTCCCAGAATACAACGTATGTCATGTTCCCAGGCCACAGCGTTCCAGATTCAAACCACAGTCATGTTCCCAGTTCAGAGGGTCCTACAATCCAACCTCAGTCATGTTCCCAGGCAACAGGGTCCCAGAATACAACCGATGTCAAGTTCCCAGGCCACAGGGTTTCAGAAGCAAACCTCAGTCTTGTTCCCAGGACACAGGTTTCCAGAATCAACATGATATCATGTTCCCTGGCCACAGTCTTCCAGAATCAAACCTCAGACATGTTCCCAGGCCACAGGGTTCCAGAATGAAACCGTTCTCAGGTTCCCATTCCAAAGGGTTCCAGAATCCACTGATGTCATGTTCCCAGGCCACAGGGTTCCGAAATCAAACCTCAGTCATATTCCCAGGACCCAGGGTCCCAGAATCAAACCTCAGTCATATTCCCTGGACACAGGTTTCAAAAATAAAATTCCATTCATGTCCCTAGTCCACAGGGTTCCACAATTAAACCTCAGTCATATTCCCAGGCCAGAGGGTTCCACAATAAAACCTCAGTCCTATTGCCATGCTACGGTTCCACCATCAAACCTCAGTCATGTTCCCAGGCCAGAGTGTTCCCCAATTAAACCTAAGTCATCTTGCCAGGCCACAGGGTTCCACCATCAAACCTCAGTCATGTTGATAGGCCACAAGTTTCAACCACCAAACCTCAGTCATATTCCCAGGCCACAGGGTTCCACAATGAAACCTCAGTCATATTCCCCAGCCAGAGGGTTCCACAATCAAGCCTCAGTCCTATTGCCAGGTCACGGTTCCACCATCAAGCCTCAGTCATGTTCCCAGGCCAGAGTGTTCCAGAATCAAACTTAAGTCATCTTGCCAGGCCACAGGGTTCCACCATCAAACCTCAGTCATGTTGCCAGGCCACAGGGTTCAACCATCAAACCTCAATCATGTTCCCAGGAAACAGGCTTCAAGAATCAAACCTCAGTCATGTTAGCAGGCCCAGGTTTCTACAATCAAACCTCAGTCATATTCCCAGGACACAGGTATCCAGTATCAAACCTAAGTCATTTTCTCAGGGAACAGGCTTTAAGAAACAAACCTCAGTCATGTTGCCAGGCCACAGGGTTCAACCATCAAACCTCAGTCATGTTCCCAGGAAACGGGGTTCAAGAATCAGACCAATGGCATGTTCCCACGCCACGAGGGTCCAGTATCAGGCCTCAGTCACGTTCCCAGTGCACAGGGTTCCACCATCAAACCGCAGTCATTTTGCCAGGCACAGGTTTCTGCGATCAAACCAGACTCAAGTTCCCAGGGCACAGGGATCCAGAATCAAGCCTCAGTCATGTTGCCAGGCCACAGGGTACCACCATCAAACCTCAGTCATGTTCCCAGGCCACAGGGTACCACCATCAAACCTCAGTCATGTTCCCAGGCCACAGGGTTCCTCCATCAAACCTCAATCATGTTCCCAGGACACAGGGTTCCAGAATCAAACCAATGTCAAGTTCCCAGGCCATGGGTTTCCAGTACCAGGCCACAGTCATGTTTCCAGGGCACAGGGTTCCACAATCAAACCTCAGTCATGTTGCCAGTCCACAGGTTTCTGCCATCAAACCTCAGGCAAGTGCCCAGGACACAGGTTTCCAGAATCAAAGCTCAGTCATATTCCCAGGACACACGGTTCCAGAATCAAAGCTCAGTCATGTTAGCAGGCCACAGGTTTCAACAATCAAACCTCAGTCATTTTCCCAGGCCAAAGGTTTCCAAAATCAAACCTCAGTCATGTTCCCAGGACACATGGTTCCAGAATCAAACCTGAGTCATGTTCGCGGGCCACAGGTTTCAACCATCAAACCTCAGTCATGTTTCCAGGACACATGTGTCCAGAATCAAACCTCAGTCATGTTCCCAGGGCACAGGCTTCCAGAAACAAACCTCAGTCATGTTCCCAGGACACAAGTTTCCAGAATCAACCAGATATCATGCTTCCTGGCCACAGTCTTCCAGAATCAAACCTTAGTCATGTTGCCAAGCCACAGGTTTCCACCATCAAACCTCAGACATGTTCCCAGGCCACAGGGTTCTAGAATCCACCGATGTCATGTTCCCAGGCCACAGGGTTCGAGAATCAATCCTCAGTTATGTTTCCCGGCTACAGGGTTCTAGAATAAAACCTCAGTCATGTTCCCAATCCACAGGGTTCCAGAACCAAGGCTCAGTCAGGTTCCCGGGGCACAGTATTCCACAATCTAAACAGATGTCACATGCCCAGTCCCCAGGGTTCCAGAATCCACCGGTATCATGTTCCCAGGCCACAGGGTTCCAGAATCAATCCTCAGTTATGTTCCCAGGCTACAGGGTTCCAGAATAAAACCTCAGTCATGTTCCCAGTCCACAGGGTTTCAGAACCAAGGCTCAGTCAGGTTCCCGGGGCACAGTATTCCACAATCTAAACAGATGTCATGTTCCCAGGCCACAGTTTTCCAGAATCACGCCTCAGTCATGTTCCCAGGCCACAGGGATCCAGAATCAAACGTCAGTCATGTTGCCAGGCCACAGGTTTCTGCCATCAAACCTCAGTCACGTTCCCGGGCCACAGGGTTCCTGAATCAAGCCTCAGTCATTTTGCCAGGCCAGAGTGTTCCACCATCAAACCTCAGTCATGATCCCAGGCCACATGTTTTCACAATGAAACCTCAGTCATTTTCCCAGGCCAAAGGTTTCCAGAATCAAACCTCAGTCATATTCCCAGGACACATGGTTCCAGAATCAAACCTCAGTCATGTTTGCAGGCCACAGGTTTCAACAATCAAACCTCAGTCATGTTCCCAGGACACAGGTGTGCAGAATCAAACCTCAGTCATGTTCCCAGGGAACAGGCTTCCAGAAACAAACCTCAGTCATGTTCCCAGGCCACAGGGTTCCAGAATCCAACCGATGTCATTTTCTCAGGCCACAGGGTTCCAGAAGCAAACGTCAGTCTTGTTCCCAGATCACAGGGTTCCAGAATCAACCCGATATCATATTCCCTGGCCACAGTCTTCCAGAATCAAACCTCAGTCATGTTGCCAGGCCACAGGTTTCCACCATCAAACCTCAGACATGTTCCCAGGCCACAGGGTTCCAGAATCAAACCGTTCTCTTTTTCCCAGGACACAGGGTTCCAGAATACACCGATGTCATGTTCCCAGGCCACAGGGTTCCAGAATCAATCCTCAGTTATGTTCCAGGCTACAGGGTTCCAGAATAAAACCTCAGTCATGTTGCCAGTCCACAGCGTTCCAGAACGAAGGCTCAGTCAGGATCCCAGGGCACAGTATTCCACAATCTAAACAGATGTCATGTTCCCAGGCCACAGGTATCAACAATCAAACCTCAGATGTTTTCCCAGGCCACAGGGTTAAAGAATCAAACCGTTCTCATGTTTCCAGGCCACAGGGTTCCAGAATCTACCGATGTCATGTTCCCAGGCCACAGGATTCCACAATCTAACATCAGTCATGTTTCCAGGACAATGGTTTCCAGAATCAAACCTCAGTCATATTCCTAGGTCACCGGGTTCCTGAATGCAACCGATGTCATGATCTCAGGGCACAGGGCTCCACAATCAAACCTCAGTCATGTTCCCAGGCCACAGGGTTCCTGAATGCAACCGATGTCATTTTCCCAGGCCACAGGGTTCCACAATCAAACCTCAGTCATGGTGCCAGTAAACAGGTTTCTGCCATCAAAACTCAGTCAAGTTCCCAGGCCACAGGGTTCCAGAATCAAGCCTTAGTCATGTTGCCAGGCCAGAGAGTTCTGTCATCAAACCTCAGTCATGATCCCAGGCCACATGTTTCCACAATGAAACTTAGGTCATTTTCCCAGGCCACAGGTTTCCAGAATCAAACCTCAGTCATATTCCCAGGACACATGGTTCCAGAATCAAAACCTCAGTCTAGTTCGCAGGCAACAGGTTTCAAAAATCAAACCTCAGTCATGTTCCCAGGACACAGGTGTGCAGAATCAAACCTCAGTCATGTTCCCAGGGAACAGGCTTCCAGAAACAAACCTCAGTCATGTTCCCAGGCCACAGGGTTCCAGAATCCAACCGATGTCATTTTCTCAGGCCACAGGGTTCCAGAAGCAAACCTCAGTCTTGTTCCCAGATCACAGGGTTCCAGAATCAACCCGATATGATATTCCCTGGCCACAGTCTTCCAGAATCAAACCTCAGTCATGTTGCCAGGCCACAGGTTTCCACCATCAAACCTCAGACATGTTCCCAGGCCACAGGGTTCCAGAATCAAACCGTTCTCATGTTCCCAGGACATAGCGTTCCAGAATACACCGATGTCATGTTCCCAGGCCACAGGGTTACAGAATCAATCCTCAGTTATGTTCCAGGCTACAGGGTTCCAGAATAAAACCTCCGTCATGTTCCCAGTCCACAGCGTACCAGAACCAAGGCTCAGTCAGGTTCCCAGGGCATAGTATTCCACAATCTAAACAGATGTCATGTTCCCAGGCCACAGGTTTCAACAATCAAACCTCAGAATTTTTCCCAGGCCACAGGTGTCCAGAATCAAACCTCAATCATGGTCCCAGGGAACAGGCTTCCAGAAAAAAATCCCTGTCTTGTTCCCAGGCAACAGGGTTCCAGAATCCAACCGATGTCATGTTCCCAGCCCACAGGGCTCCACAATCAAACCTCAGTCATGTTCCCAGGCCCCAGGCTTCCAGAATCCAACAGATGTCATGTTCACAGGCCACAGGTTTCCAGATTCAATCCACAGTTATGTTCAAAGGCCAGAGGTTTCCACAATCAAACCTCAGTCATATTCCCAGGCCACAGGGTTCCAGAATCCAAACGATGTCATGTTCCCAAGCCACAGGGTTCCACAATCAAACCTCAGTCATGTTGCCAGTCCACAGGCTTCTGCCATCAAACCTCAGTCATGTTCCCAGGCCAAAGGGTTCCAGAATCAAGCCTCAGTCATTTTGCCAGGCCAGAGTGTTCCACCATCAAACCTCAGTCATGATCCCAGGCCACATGTTTCCACACTGAAACCTCAGACATTTTCCCAGGCCACAGGTTTCCAGAATCAAACCTCAGTCATATTCCCAGGCCACAGGGTTCCACAATCAAACCTCAGTCATGTTGCAGTCCACAGGTTTCTGCCATCAAACCTCACTCAAGTTCCCAGGCCACAGGGTTCCAGAATCAAGCCTCAGTCATTTTGCCAGGCCAGAGTGTTCCACCATCAAACCTCAGTCATGATCCCAGGCCACATGTTTCCACACTAAAACCTCAGACATTTTCCCAGGCCACAGGTTTCCAGAATCAAACCTCAGTCATATTCCCAGGCCACATGGTTCCAGAATCAAATCCCAGTCGTGTTCCCAGGACCCAGGGTTCCAGAATAAAACCTCAGTCATGTTCCCTGGACACAGGTTTCAAAAAGAAAATCCCAGTCATGTTCCAAGGCCACAGGGTTCCACAATTAAACCTCAGTCATGTTCCCAGGCCAGAGGGTTCAACAATCAAACCTCAGTCCTATTGCCAGGCCACGGTTCCACCATCAAGCCTCAGTCATGTTCCCAGGCCAGAGTGTTCCACAATCAAACTTAAGTCATTTTGCCAGGCCACAGGATTCCACCATCAAACCTCAGTCATGTTGCCAGGCCTCAGGGTTCAACCATCAAACCTCAATAATGTTCCCAGGAAACAGGGTTCAAGAAACAAACCAATGGCATGTTCCCACACCACGGGGTTCCAGTATCAGGCCTCAGTCATGTTCCCAGTACACAGGGTTCCACCATCAAACCTCAGTCATGTTGCCAGTCAACAGGTTTCTGTGATCAAACCACAGTCAAGTTCCCAGGACACAGGGTTCCAGAATGAAGCCTCAGTCATGTTGCCAGGACACAGGGTACCACCATCAAACCTCAGTCATGTTCCCAGGCCACAGGGTTCCTCCATCAAACCTCAATCATGTTCCCAGGACTCAGGGTTCAAGAATCAAACCAATGTCAAGTTCCCAGGCCATGGGTTTCCAGTGCCAGGCCACAGTCATGTTTCCAGAGTACCGGGTTCCACAATCAACCCTCAGTCATGTTGCCAGTCCACAGGTTTCTGCCATCAAAACTCAGGCAAGTGTCCAGGCCACAGGGGTCCAGAATTAAGCCTCAGTCATTTTGCCAGGCCAGAGTGTTTCACCATCAAACCTCAGTCATGATCCCAGGCCACATGTTTCCACAATGAAACCTCAGACATTTTCCCAAGCCACAGGTTTCCAGAATCAAACCGATTTCATGTTCCCAGGCAACAGGGTACCAGAATCCAAACCGATGTCATGTTCCCAGGCCACAGGATTCCACAATCTAACATCATGCATGTTCCCAGGCCAATGGTTTCCAGAATCAAACCTCAGTCATATTCCCAGGGCACACGGTTCCAAAATCAAACCTCAGTCATGTTCGCAGGCCATACGTTTCAACAAACAAATCTCAGTCAAGTTCCCAGGACACAGGTGTCCAGAATCAAACCTCAGTCATGTTCCCAGGGAACAGGCATCCAGAAACAAACCTCAGTCATGTTCCCAGGCCACAGGGTTCCAGAAGGAAACCTCAGTCTTGTTCCCGGGACACAGGTTTCCACAATCAACCCGATATCATGTTCCGTGGCAAGAGTCTTCCAGCATCAAACCTCAGTCATGTTGCCAGGCCACAAGTTTCCACCATCAAACCTCAGACATGTTCCCAGGCCACAGGGTTAAAGAATCAAACCGTTCTCATGTTTCCAGGCCACAGGGTTCCAGAATCTACCGATGTCATGTTCCCAGGCCCCAGGATTCCACACTCTAACATTAGTCATGTTTCCAGGACAATGGTTTCCAGAATCAAACCTCAGTCATATTCCTAGGCCACAGGGTTCCTGAATGCAACCGATGTCATGTTCCCAGGGCACAGGGCTCTACAATCAAACTCAGTCATGTTCCCAGGCCACAGGGTTCCTGAATGCAACCGATGTCATGTTCCCAGGCCACAGGGTTCCACAATCAAACCTCAGTCATGTTGCCAGTCCACAGGTTTCTGCCATCAAAACTCAGTCAAGTTCCCAGGCCACAGGGTTCCAGAATCAAGCCTTAGTCATGTTGCCAGGCCAGAGAGTTCTGCCATCAAACCTCAGTCATGATCCCAGGCCACATGTTTCCACAGTGAAACCTCAGTCATTTTCCCAGGCCACAGGTTTCCAGAATCAAACCTCAGTCATATTCCCAGGACACATGGTTCCAGAATCAAACCTCAGTCATGTTCACAGGCCACAGGTTTCAACAATCAAACCTCAGTCATGTTCCCAGGACACAGGTGTGCAGAATCAAACCTCAGTCATGTTCCCAGGCCACAGGGTTCCAGAATCCAACCGATGTCATTTTCTCAGGCCACAGGGTTCCAGAAGCAAACGTCAGTCTTGTTCCCAGATCACAGGGTTCCAGAATCAACCCGATATCATATTCCCTGGCCACAGTCTTCCAGAATCAAACCTCAGTCATGTTGCCAGGCCACAGGTTTCCACCATCAAACCTCAGACATGTTCCCAGGCCACAGGGTTCCAGAATCAAACCGTTCTCATGTTCCCAGGACACAGGGTTCCAGAATACACTGATGTCATGTTCCCAGGCCACAGGGTTCCAGAATCAATCCTCAGTTATGTTCCCAGGCCACAGGGTTCCAGAATCCAACCGATGTCATTTTCTCAGGCCACAGGGTTACAGAAGCAAACCTCAGTCTTGTTCCGAGATCACAGGGTTCCAGAATCAACCCGATATGATATTCCCTGGCCACAGTCTTCCAGAATCAAACCTCAGTCATGTTGCCAGGCAACAGGTTTCCACCATCAAACCTCAGACATGTTCCCAGGCCACAGGGTTCCAGAATCAAACCGTTCTCATGTTCCCAGGACACAGGGTTCCAGAATACACCGATGTCATGTTCCCAAGACACAGGGTTCCAGAAGCAAACCTCAGTCTTTTTCCCAGGACACAGGTTTCCAGAATCAACCGTTTATCATGTTCCCTGGCCACAGTCTTCCAGAATCAAACCTCAGTAATGTTGCCAGGCCAGAGGTTTCCACCATGAAACCTCAGACATGTTCCCAGGCCACACGGTTCCAGCATCAAACCGTTCTCATGTTCCCAGGCCACAGGGTTCCACCATCAAACCTCAGTCATATTCCCAGGAAACAGGGTTCCAGAATCAACCCAATGGCATGTTCCCACGCCACGGTGTTCCAGTATCAGGCCTCAGTCATATTCCCAGTGCACAGGGTTCCACCATCAAACCTCAGTCATGTTGCCAGTCCACAGGTTTGTGCCATCAAACCTCAGTCAATTTCCAAGGCCACAGGGTGCCAGAATCAAACCACAGTCATGTTCCCAGACCAGAGGTTTCCACAATCAAACCTCAGCCATGTTCCCATGCCACAGGGTTCCAGAATCCAACCGATGTCATGTTCCCAGGCCACAGGGTTCCAGAAGCAAACCTCAGTCTTGTTCCCAGGACACAGGTTTCCACAATGAACCCGATATCATGTTCCGTGGCCACAGTCTTCCAGAATCAAACCTCAGTCATGTTGCCAGGCCACAGGTTTCCACCATCAAACCTCAGACATGTTCCCAGGCCACAGGGTTAAATAATCAAACCGTTCTCATGTTCCCAGGCCACAGATTTCCAGTATCCACCGATGTCATGTTCCCAGTCCACAGGATTCCACAATCTAACATCAGTCATGTTCCCTGGCCAGTGGTTTCCAGAATCAAACCTCAGTCATATTACCAGGACACATGGTTCCATAATCAAACCTCAGTCATGTTCCCAGGGAACACGCTTCTAGAAACAAACCTCAGTCACGTTCCCAGGCCACAGGGTTCCAGAATCCAACCGATGTCATGTTCCCAGGCAACAGGTTTCCAGAATCAAACCTCAGTCATATTCCCAGGCCACATGGTTCCAGAATCAAAGCTCAGTCGTGTTCCTAGGACCCAGGGTCCCAGAATAAAACCTCAGTCAGATTCCCTGGACACAGGATTCAAAAATAAAATTCCAGTCATGTTCCCAGGCCACAGGGTTCCACAATTAAACCTCAGTCATATTCCCAGGCCAGAGGGTTCCACAATAAAACCTCAGTGCTATTGCCAGGCCACGGTTCCACCATCAAACCTCAGTCATGTTCCCAGGCCACAGGGTTCCACAATTAAACCTCAGTCATATTCCCAGACCAGAGGGTTCCACAATAAAACCTCAGTCCTATTGCCAGGCCACGGTTCCACCATCAAGCCTCAGTCATGTTCCCAGGACAGAGTGTTCCACAATTAAACCTAAGTCATCTTGCTAGGCCACAGGGTTCCACCATCAAACCTCAGTCATATTTCCAGGCCACAAGTTTCAACCATCAAACCTCAGTCATGTTCCCAGGACACAGGAATCCAGAATCAAACCAATGACATGTTCCCACACCACGGGGTTCCAGTATAAGGCCTCAGTCATGTTCCCAGTGCACAGGGTTCCACCATCAAACCTCAGTCATGTTGGCAGTCCACAGCTTTCTGCTATCAAACCACAGTCAAGTTCCCAGGCCACAGGGTTCCAGAATCAAGCCTCAGTCATGGTGCCAGGCCACAGGGTACCACCATCAAACCTCAGTCATGTTCCCAGGCCACAGGTTTCCTCCATCAAACCTCAATCATCTTCCCAGGACACAGGGTTCCAGAATCAAACTAATGCCAAGTTCCCAGGCCATGGTTTTCCATTACCAGGCCACAGTCATGTTTCCAGGGCACAGGGTTACACAATCAAACCTTAGTTATGTTGCAGTCCACAGGTTTCTGTCATCAAACCTCACTCAAGTTCCCAGGCCACAGGGTTCCAGAATAAAACCTCAGTCATCTTCCCTGGACACAGGTTTCAAAAATAAAATCCCAGTCATGTTCCCAGGCCACAGGGTTCCACAATTAAACCTCAGGCATATTCCCAGGCCAGAGGGTTCAACAATCAAACCTCAGTCCTATTGCCAGGCCACGGTTCCACCATCAAGCCTCAGTCATGTTCCCAGGCCAGAGTGTTCCAGAATCAAAATTAAGTCATCTTGCCAGGCCACAGGTTTCCACCATCAAACCTCAGTCATGTTGCCAGGCCACAGGGTTCAACCATCAAATCTCAATCATGTTCCCAGGAAACAGGTTTCAAGAATGAAACCAATGGCATGTTCCCACGCCACAGGGTTACAGTATCAGGCCTCAGTTATGTTCCCAGTACACAGGGTTCCACCATCAAACCTCAGTCATGTTGCGAGTCCACAGGTTTCTGCGATCAAACCATAGTCAAGTTCCCAGGACACAGAGTTCCAGAATCAAGCCTCAGTCATGTTTCCAGGCGACAGGGTACCACCAACAAACCTCAGTCATATTCCCAGCCCACAAGGTTCCTCCATCAAACCTCAATCATGTTCCCAGGAACAGGGTTCCAGAATCAAACCAATGTCAAGTTCCCAGGCCATGGGTTTCCAGTACCAGGCCACAGTCATGTTTCCAGGGCACAGGGTGCCACAATCAAACCTCAGTCATGTTGCCAGTCCACAGGTTTCTGCCATCAAAACTCAGGCAAGTGCCCAGGCCACAGGGTTTCAGAATCAAGCCTCAGTTATTTTGCCAGGCCAGAGTGTTCCACCATCAAACCTCAGTCATGATCCCAGGCCACATGTTTCCACAATGAAACCTCAGTCATTTTCCCAGGCCACAGGTTTTCAGAATCAAACCTCAGTCATATTCCCAGGACACATGGTTCCAGAATCAAACCTCAGTCGTGTTCGCAGGACACAGTGTTCCAGAACAAAACCTCAGTCATGTTTCCAGTACACAGGGTTCCAGAACCAAGGCTCAGTCAGGATCCCGTTGCACAGTATTCCACAATCTCAACAGATTTCATGTTCCCAGGCCACAGGATTCCAGAACCACGCCTCAGTCATGTTCCCAGGCCATAGGGATCCAGAACCAAACCTGAGTCATGTTGCCAGGCCATAGGGTACCACCATCAAACCTCAGTCATAGTCCCAGGACACAGGTTTCCAGAATCAAACCGATTTCTTGTTCCCAGGCAACAGGGTACCAGAATCCAAACCGATGTCATGTTCCAAGGCGACAGGATGCCACAATCTAATATCAGTCATGTCCCCAGGCCAATGGTTTCCAGAATCAAACCTCAGTCATATTCCCAGGCCACATGGTTCCAGAATCAAACCTCAGTCGTGTTCCCAGGACCCAGGGTTCCAGAATAAAACCTCAGTCATGTTCCCTGGACACAGGTTTCAAAAAGAAAATCCCAGTCATGTTCCAAGGCCACAGGGTTCCACAATTAAACCTCAGTCATGTTCCCAGGCAAGAGGGTTCAACAATCAAACCTCAGTCCTATTGCCAGGCCACGGTTCCACCATCAAGCCTCAGTCATGTTCCCAGGCCAGAGTGTTGCACAATCAAACTTAAGTCATCTGGCCAGGCCACAGGATTCCACCATCAAACCTCAGTCATGTTCCCAGGAAACAGGGTTCAAGAATCAAACCAATGGCATGTTCCCACGCCACGGGGTTCCAGTATCAGGCCTCAGTCATGTTCCCAGTACACAGGGTTCCACCATCAAACCTCAATCATGTTCCCAGGAAACAGTGTTCAAGAATCAAACCAATGGCATGTTCCCACGCCACGGGGTTCAAGTATCAGGCCTCAGTCATGTTCCCAGTACACAGGGTTCCACCATCAAACCTCAGTCATGTTGCCAGTCAACAGGTTTCTGTGATCAAACCACAGTCAAGTTCCCAGGACACAGGGTTCCAGAATCAAGCCTCAGTCATGTTGCCAGGCCACAGGGTACCACCATCAAACCTCAGTCATGTTCCCAGGCCACAGGGTTCCTCCATCAAACCTCAATCATGTTCCCAGGACACAGGGTTCAAGAATCAAACCGATATCATGTTCCCTGGACACAGTCTTCCAGAATAAAACCTCAGTCATGTAGCCAGGCCACAGGTTTCCACCATCAAACCTCAGGCATGTTCCCAGGACACAGGTTTCCAGAATCAAACCGATATCATGTTCCCTGGGCACAGTCTTCCAGAATAAAACCTCAGTCATGTAGCCAGGCCACAGGTTTCCACCATCAAACCGCAGGCATGTTCCCAGGCTACAAGGTTCAAGAATAAAACCTCAGTCATGTTTCCAGTCCAAAGGGTTCCAGAACCAAGGCTCAGTCAGGTTCCTGGGGCACAGTATTCCACAGTCTAAACAGATGTCATGTTCGCAGGCCTCAGGGTTCCAGAATCCACCGATGTCATGTTTCCAGGCCACAGTGTTCCAGACTCAATCCTCAGTTATGTTCCCAGGCTACAGGGTTCCAGAATCAAACCTCAGTCATGTTCCCAGGGCACAGACTTCCAGAAAGAAACCTCAGTCATGTTCCCAGGCAACAGGGTTCCAGAATCAAACCTCAGTCTTCTTCCCAGGACACAGGTTTCCAGAATCAACCCGATATCATGTTCCCTGGCCACATTCTTCCAGAATCAAACCTCAGTCATGTAGCCAGGCCACAGGTTTCCACCATGAAACCTCAGGCATGTTCCCAGGCAACAGGGTTCCAGAATCAAAACGTTCTCATGGGGCTTCCCTGGTGGCGCAGTGGCTGAGAATTTGCCTGCCAATGCAGGGCACACGGGTTTGAGCCCTGGTCTGTGAAGATCCCACATGCCGCGGAGCAACTAGGCCCGTGAGCCACAACTACTGAGCCTGCGCGTCTGGAGCCTGTGCTCCCCAACAAGAGAGGCAGCGATAGTGAGAGGCCCGCGGATCGCGATGAAGAGTGGCCCCCGCTCACCGCAACTAGAGAAAGCTCTCGCACAGAAATGAAGCCCCAAGACAGCCAAAAATAAATAATAAATAAAAAAATAAAAAATAAAAAAAAAAAAACAACGTTTTCATGTTCCCAGGCCACAGAGTTCCAGAATCCACCGATGTCATGTTCCCAGGCCACAGGGTTCCAGAATGAATCCTCAGTTATGTTCCCAGGCTACAGGGTTCCAGAATATAACCTCAGTCATGTTCCCAGTCCACAGGGTTCCTGAACCAAGGCTCAATCATGTTCCCGGGGAACAGTATTCCACAATCTAAACAGATGTCATGTTCCCAGGCCACAGTTTTCCAGAATCACGCCTCAGTCATGTTCCCAGGCCACAGGGATCCAGAATCAAACTTCAGTCATGTTGCCAGGCCATAGGGTACCACCATCAAACCTCAGTCATCTTCCCAGGCCACAGGTTTCCAGAATCAAACCGATTTCATGTTCCCAGGCAACAGGGTACCAGAATCCAAAACGATGTCATGTTCCCAGGCCACACGATTCCACACTCTAACATCAGGCATGTTCCCAGGCCAATGGTTTCCAGAATCAAACCTCAGTCATATTCCCAGGCCACATGGTTCCAGAATCAAACCTCAGTCGTGTTCCCAGGACACAGGGTTCCAGAATAAAACCTCACTCATGTTCCCTGGACACAGGTTTCAGAAATAAAATCCCAGTCATGTTCCCAGTCCACAGGGTTCCACAATTAAACCTCAGTCATGTTCCCAGGCCAGAGGGTTCCACAATCAAACCTCAGTCCTGTTGCCAGACCACGGTTCCACCATCAAGCCTCAGTCATGTTCCCAGGCCAGAGTGTCCCACAATCAAACCTAAGTCATCTTGCGAAGCCACAGGGTTCCACCATCAAACCTCAGTCATGTTGCCAGGCCACAGGGTTCCACCCTCAAGCCTCACTCATGTTCCCAAGCCTGAGGGTTCCACTCTGAAACCTCAATCATGTTGCCAGGCCACAGGGTTCAACCATCAAACCTCAGTCATGTTCCCAGTAAACAGGGCTCCAGAATCAAACCAATGTCATGTTGCCAGGCCACGGGGTTACAGTATAAGGACTCAGTCATGTTCCCCGTGCACAGGGTTCCACAATCAAACCTCAGTCATGTTGCCAGTAAACAGGTTTCTGCCATCAAACCTCAGTCAAGTTGCCAGGCCTCAGGGTTCCAGAATCAAGCCTCAGTCATTTTGCCAGGCCATAGTGTTCCACCATCAAACCTCAGTCATGATCCCAGGCCACATGTTTCCACAATGAAACCTCAGTCATTTTCCCAGGCCAAAGTTTACAGAATCAAACCTTAGGTCATATTCCCAGGACACATGGTTCCAGAATCAAAACTGGGTCATGTTCACAGGCCACAGGTTTCAGCAATCAAACCTCAGTCATGTTCCCAGGACACAGGTGTCCAGAATCATACCTCAGTCATGTTCCCCGGGAACAGGCTTCCAGAAACAATCCTCAGTTATGGTCCCAGGCCACAGGATTCCAGAGTCAAACTTCAGTCTTGTTCACAGGACACAGTTTTCCAGAATCAACCCGATATCATGTTCCCTGGCCACATTCTTCCAGAATCAAACCTCAGTCATGTAGCCAGGCCACAGGTTTCCACCATCAAACCGCAGGCATGTTCCCAGGCTACAAGTTTCCAGAATAAAACCTCAGTCATGTTCCCAGTCCACAGGGTTCCAGAACCAAAGCTCAGTCAGGTTCCCGGGGCACAGTATTCCACAATCTAAACAGATGTCATGTTCCCAGGCCACAGGGATCCAGAATCCAACTTCAGTCATGTTGCCAGACCATAGGGTACCACCATCAAACCTCAGTCATCTTCCCAGGCCACAGGGTTCCAGAATCAAACCTCAGTCTTGTTCCCAGGACTCAGGTTTCCAGAATCAACCCGATATCATGTTCCCAGGCCACAGTCTTCCAGAATAAAACCTCAGTCACGTAGCCAGGCCACAGGTTTCCACCATCAAACCTCTGGCATGTTCCCAGGACACAGGTTTCCAGAATCAAACCGATATCATGTTCCCTGGGCACAGTCTTCCAGAATAAAACCTCAGTCATGTAGCCAGGCCACAGGTTTCCACCATCAAACCGCAGGCATGTTCCCAGTCTACAAGGTTCCAGAATAAAACCTCAGTCATGTTCCCAGTCCACAGGGTTCCAGAACCAAGGCTCAGTCAGGTTCCCGGGGCACAGTATTCCACAATCTAAACAGATGTCATGTTCGCAGGCCTCAGGGTTCCAGAATCCACCGATGTCATGTTTCCAGGCCACAGTGTTCCAGACTCAATCCTCAGTTATGTTCCCAGGCTACAGGGTTCCAGAATCAAACCTCAGTCATGTTCCCAGGGCACAGACTTCCAGAAACAAACCTCAGTCATGTTCCCAGGCAACAGGGCTCCAGAATCATACCTCAGTCTTCTTCCCAGGACACAGGTTTCCAGAATCAACCCGATATCATGTTCCCTGGCCACATTCTTCCAGAATCAAACCTCAGTCATGTAGCCAGGCCACAGGTTTCCACCATGAAACCTCAGGCATGTTCCCAGGCTACAAGTTTCCAGAATAAAACCTCAGTCATGTTCCCAGTCCACAGGGTTCCAGAACCAAGGCTCAGTCAGGTTCCCGGGGCACAGTATTCCACAATCTAAACAGATGTCATGTTCCCAGGCCACAGGGATCCAGAATCCAACTTCAGTCATTTTGCCAGACCATAGGGTACCACCATCAAACCTCAGTCATCTTCCCAGGCCACAGGTTTCCAGAATCAAACCGATTTCATGTTCCCAGGCAACAGGGTACCAGAAGCCAAACCTATGTCACGTTCCCAGGCCACAGGATTCCACACTCTAATATCAGTCTTCTTCCCAGGGGAATGGTTTCCAGAATCAAACCTCAGTCATATTCCCAGGCCACAGGGTTCCAGAATCAAATCTCAGTCTTGTTCCCAGGACTCAGGTTTCCAGAATCAACCCGATATCATGTTCCCAGGCCACAGTCTTCCAGAATAAAACCTCAGTCATGTAGCCAGGCCACAGGTTTCCACCATCAAACCTCAGGCATGTTCCCAGGACACAGGTTTCCAGAATCAAACCGATATCATGTTCCCTGGACACAGTCTTCCAGAATAAAACCTCAGTCATGTAGCCAGGCCACAGGTTTCCACCATCAAACCTCTGGCATGTTCCCAGGACACAGGTTTCCAGAATCAAACCGATATCATGTTCCCTGGGCACAGTCTTCCAGAATAAAACCTCAGTCATGTAGCCAGGCCACAGGTTTCCACCATCAAACCGCAGGCATGTTCCCAGGCTACAAGGTTCAAGAATAAAACCTCAGTCATGTTCCCAGTCCAAAGGGTTCCAGAACCAAGGCTCAGTCAGGTTCCCGGGGCACAGTATTCCACAGTCTAAACAGATGTCATGTTCGCAGGCCTCAGGGTTCCAGAATCCACCGATGTCATGTTTCCAGGCCACAGTGTTCCAGACTCAATCCTCAGTTATGTTCCCAGGCTACAGGGTTCCAGAATCAAACCTCAGTCATGTTCCCAGGGCACAGACTTCCAGAAAGAAACCTCAGTCATGTTCCCAGGCAACAGGGTTCCAGAATCAAACCTCAGTCTTCTTCCCAGGACACAGGTTTCCAGAATCAACCCGATATCATGTTCCCTGGCCACATTCTTCCAGAATCAAACCTCAGTCATGTAGCCAGGCCACAGGTTTCCACCATGAAACCTCAGGCATGTTCCCAGGCAACAGGGTTCCAGAATCAAAACGTTCTCATGGGGCTTCCCTGGTGGCGCAGTGGCTGAGAATTTGCCTGCCAATGCAGGGCACACGGGTTTGAGCCCTGGTCTGTGAAGATCCCACATGCCGCGGAGCAACTAGGCCCGTGAGCCACAACTACTGAGCCTGCGCGTCTGGAGCCTGTGCTCCCCAACAAGAGAGGCAGCGATAGTGAGAGGCCCGCGGATCGCGATGAAGAGTGGCCCCCGCTCACCGCAACTAGAGAAAGCTCTCGCACAGAAATGAAGCCCCAAGACAGCCAAAAATAAATAATAAATAAAAAAATAAAAAATAAAAAAAAAAAAACAACGTTTTCATGTTCCCAGGCCACAGAGTTCCAGAATCCACCGATGTCATGTTCCCAGGCCACAGGGTTCCAGAATGAATCCTCAGTTATGTTCCCAGGCTACAGGGTTCCAGAATATAACCTCAGTCATGTTCCCAGTCCACAGGGTTCCTGAACCAAGGCTCAATCATGTTCCCGGGGAACAGTATTCCACAATCTAAACAGATGTCATGTTCCCAGGCCACAGTTTTCCAGAATCACGCCTCAGTCATGTTCCCAGGCCACAGGGATCCAGAATCAAACTTCAGTCATGTTGCCAGGCCATAGGGTACCACCATCAAACCTCAGTCATCTTCCCAGGCCACAGGTTTCCAGAATCAAACCGATTTCATGTTCCCAGGCAACAGGGTACCAGAATCCAAAACGATGTCATGTTCCCAGGCCACACGATTCCACACTCTAACATCAGGCATGTTCCCAGGCCAATGGTTTCCAGAATCAAACCTCAGTCATATTCCCAGGCCACATGGTTCCAGAATCAAACCTCAGTCGTGTTCCCAGGACACAGGGTTCCAGAATAAAACCTCACTCATGTTCCCTGGACACAGGTTTCAGAAATAAAATCCCAGTCATGTTCCCAGTCCACAGGGTTCCACAATTAAACCTCAGTCATGTTCCCAGGCCAGAGGGTTCCACAATCAAACCTCAGTCCTGTTGCCAGACCACGGTTCCACCATCAAGCCTCAGTCATGTTCCCAGGCCAGAGTGTCCCACAATCAAACCTAAGTCATCTTGCGAAGCCACAGGGTTCCACCATCAAACCTCAGTCATGTTGCCAGGCCACAGGGTTCCACCCTCAAGCCTCACTCATGTTCCCAAGCCTGAGGGTTCCACTCTGAAACCTCAATCATGTTGCCAGGCCACAGGGTTCAACCATCAAACCTCAGTCATCTTCCCAGTAAACAGGGCTCCAGAATCAAACCAATGTCATGTTGCCAGGCCACGGGGTTACAGTATAAGGACTCAGTCATGTTCCCCGTGCACAGGGTTCCACAATCAAACCTCAGTCATGTTGCCAGTAAACAGGTTTCTGCCATCAAACCTCAGTCAAGTTGCCAGGCCTCAGGGTTCCAGAATCAAGCCTCAGTCATTTTGCCAGGCCATAGTGTTCCACCATCAAACCTCAGTCATGATCCCAGGCCACATGTTTCCACAATGAAACCTCAGTCATTTTCCCAGGCCAAAGTTTACAGAATCAAACCTTAGGTCATATTCCCAGGACACATGGTTCCAGAATCAAAACTGGGTCATGTTCACAGGCCACAGGTTTCAGCAATCAAACCTCAGTCATGTTCCCAGGACACAGGTGTCCAGAATCATACCTCAGTCATGTTCCCCGGGAACAGGCTTCCAGAAACAATCCTCAGTTATGGTCCCAGGCCACAGGATTCCAGAGTCAAACTTCAGTCTTGTTCACAGGACACAGTTTTCCAGAATCAACCCGATATCATGTTCCCTGGCCACATTCTTCCAGAATCAAACCTCAGTCATGTAGCCAGGCCACAGGTTTCCACCATCAAACCGCAGGCATGTTCCCAGGCTACAAGTTTCCAGAATAAAACCTCAGTCATGTTCCCAGTCCACAGGGTTCCAGAACCAAAGCTCAGTCAGGTTCCCGGGGCACAGTATTCCACAATCTAAACAGATGTCATGTTCCCAGGCCACAGGGATCCAGAATCCAACTTCAGTCATGTTGCCAGACCATAGGGTACCACCATCAAACCTCAGTCATCTTCCCAGGCCACAGGGTTCCAGAATCAAACCTCAGTCTTGTTCCCAGGACTCAGGTTTCCAGAATCAACCCGATATCATGTTCCCAGGCCACAGTCTTCCAGAATAAAACCTCAGTCACGTAGCCAGGCCACAGGTTTCCACCATCAAACCTCTGGCATGTTCCCAGGACACAGGTTTCCAGAATCAAACCGATATCATGTTCCCTGGGCACAGTCTTCCAGAATAAAACCTCAGTCATGTAGCCAGGCCACAGGTTTCCACCATCAAACCGCAGGCATGTTCCCAGTCTACAAGGTTCCAGAATAAAACCTCAGTCATGTTCCCAGTCCACAGGGTTCCAGAACCAAGGCTCAGTCAGGTTCCCGGGGCACAGTATTCCACAATCTAAACAGATGTCATGTTCGCAGGCCTCAGGGTTCCAGAATCCACCGATGTCATGTTTCCAGGCCACAGTGTTCCAGACTCAATCCTCAGTTATGTTCCCAGGCTACAGGGTTCCAGAATCAAACCTCAGTCATGTTCCCAGGGCACAGACTTCCAGAAACAAACCTCAGTCATGTTCCCAGGCAACAGGGCTCCAGAATCATACCTCAGTCTTCTTCCCAGGACACAGGTTTCCAGAATCAACCCGATATCATGTTCCCTGGCCACATTCTTCCAGAATCAAACCTCAGTCATGTAGCCAGGCCACAGGTTTCCACCATGAAACCTCAGGCATGTTCCCAGGCTACAAGTTTCCAGAATAAAACCTCAGTCATGTTCCCAGTCCACAGGGTTCCAGAACCAAGGCTCAGTCAGGTTCCCGGGGCACAGTATTCCACAATCTAAACAGATGTCATGTTCCCAGGCCACAGGGATCCAGAATCCAACTTCAGTCATTTTGCCAGACCATAGGGTACCACCATCAAACCTCAGTCATCTTCCCAGGCCACAGGTTTCCAGAATCAAACCGATTTCATGTTCCCAGGCAACAGGGTACCAGAAGCCAAACCTATGTCACGTTCCCAGGCCACAGGATTCCACACTCTAATATCAGTCTTCTTCCCAGGGGAATGGTTTCCAGAATCAAACCTCAGTCATATTCCCAGGCCACAGGGTTCCAGAATCAAATCTCAGTCTTGTTCCCAGGACTCAGGTTTCCAGAATCAACCCGATATCATGTTCCCAGGCCACAGTCTTCCAGAATAAAACCTCAGTCATGTAGCCAGGCCACAGGTTTCCACCATCAAACCTCAGGCATGTTCCCAGGACACAGGTTTCCAGAATCAAACCGATATCATGTTCCCTGGACACAGTCTTCCAGAATAAAACCTCAGTCATGTAGCCAGGCCACAGGTTTCCACCATCAAACCTCAGGCATGTTCCCAGGACACAGGTTTCCAGAATCAAACCGATATCATGTTCCCTGGGCACAGTCTTCCAGAATAAAACCTCAGTCATGTAGCCAGGCCACAGGTTTCCACCATCAAACCGCAGGCATGTTCCCAGGCTACAAGGTTCAAGAATAAAACCTCAGTCATGTTCCCAGTCCAAAGGGTTCCAGAACCAAGGCTCAGTCAGGTTCCCGGGGCACAGTATTCCACAGTCTAAACAGATGTCATGTTCGCAGGCCTCAGGGTTCCAGAATCCACCGATGTCATGTTTCCAGGCCACAGTGTTCCAGACTCAATCCTCAGTTATGTTCCCAGGCTACAGGGTTCCAGAATCAAACCTCAGTCATGTTCCCAGGGCACAGACTTCCAGAAAGAAACCTCAGTCATGTTCCCAGGCAACAGGGTTCCAGAATCAAACCTCAGTCTTCTTCCCAGGACACAGGTTTCCAGAATCAACCCGATATCATGTTCCCTGGCCACATTCTTCCAGAATCAAACCTCAGTCATGTAGCCAGGCCACAGGTTTCCACCATGAAACCTCAGGCATGTTCCCAGGCAACAGGGTTCCAGAATCAAAACGTTCTCATGGGGCTTCCCTTGTGGCGCAGTGGCTGAGAATTTGCCTGCCAATGCAGGGCACACGGGTTTGAGCCCTGGTCTGTGAAGATCCCACATGCCGCGGAGCAACTAGGCCCGTGAGCCACAACTACTGAGCCTGCGCGTCTGGAGCCTGTGCTCCCCAACAAGAGAGGCAGCGATAGTGAGAGGCCCGCGGATCGCGATGAAGAGTGGCCCCCGCTCACCGCAACTAGAGAAAGCTCTCGCACAGAAATGAAGCCCCAAGACAGCCAAAAATAAATAATAAATAAAAAAATAAAAAATAAAAAAAAAAAAACAACGTTTTCATGTTCCCAGGCCACAGAGTTCCAGAATCCACCGATGTCATGTTCCCAGGCCACAGGGTTCCAGAATGAATCCTCAGTTATGTTCCCAGGCTACAGGGTTCCAGAATATAACCTCAGTCATGTTCCCAGTCCACAGGGTTCCTGAACCAAGGCTCAATCATGTTCCCGGGGAACAGTATTCCACAATCTAAACAGATGTCATGTTCCCAGGCCACAGTTTTCCAGAATCACGCCTCAGTCATGTTCCCAGGCCACAGGGATCCAGAATCAAACTTCAGTCATGTTGCCAGGCCATAGGGTACCACCATCAAACCTCAGTCATCTTCCCAGGCCACAGGTTTCCAGAATCAAACCGATTTCATGTTCCCAGGCAACAGGGTACCAGAATCCAAAACGATGTCATGTTCCCAGGCCACACGATTCCACACTCTAACATCAGGCATGTTCCCAGGCCAATGGTTTCCAGAATCAAACCTCAGTCATATTCCCAGGCCACATGGTTCCAGAATCAAACCTCAGTCGTGTTCCCAGGACACAGGGTTCCAGAATAAAACCTCACTCATGTTCCCTGGACACAGGTTTCAGAAATAAAATCCCAGTCATGTTCCCAGTCCACAGGGTTCCACAATTAAACCTCAGTCATGTTCCCAGGCCAGAGGGTTCCACAATCAAACCTCAGTCCTGTTGCCAGACCACGGTTCCACCATCAAGCCTCAGTCATGTTCCCAGGCCAGAGTGTCCCACAATCAAACCTAAGTCATCTTGCGAAGCCACAGGGTTCCACCATCAAACCTCAGTCATGTTGCCAGGCCACAGGGTTCCACCCTCAAGCCTCACTCATGTTCCCAAGCCTGAGGGTTCCACTCTGAAACCTCAATCATGTTGCCAGGCCACAGGGTTCAACCATCAAACCTCAGTCATCTTCCCAGTAAACAGGGCTCCAGAATCAAACCAATGTCATGTTGCCAGGCCACGGGGTTACAGTATAAGGACTCAGTCATGTTCCCCGTGCACAGGGTTCCACAATCAAACCTCAGTCATGTTGCCAGTAAACAGGTTTCTGCCATCAAACCTCAGTCAAGTTGCCAGGCCTCAGGGTTCCAGAATCAAGCCTCAGTCATTTTGCCAGGCCATAGTGTTCCACCATCAAACCTCAGTCATGATCCCAGGCCACATGTTTCCACAATGAAACCTCAGTCATTTTCCCAGGCCAAAGTTTACAGAATCAAACCTTAGGTCATATTCCCAGGACACATGGTTCCAGAATCAAAACTGGGTCATGTTCACAGGCCACAGGTTTCAGCAATCAAACCTCAGTCATGTTCCCAGGACACAGGTGTCCAGAATCATACCTCAGTCATGTTCCCCGGGAACAGGCTTCCAGAAACAATCCTCAGTTATGGTCCCAGGCCACAGGATTCCAGAGTCAAACTTCAGTCTTGTTCACAGGACACAGTTTTCCAGAATCAACCCGATATCATGTTCCCTGGCCACATTCTTCCAGAATCAAACCTCAGTCATGTAGCCAGGCCACAGGTTTCCACCATCAAACCGCAGGCATGTTCCCAGGCTACAAGTTTCCAGAATAAAACCTCAGTCATGTTCCCAGTCCACAGGGTTCCAGAACCAAAGCTCAGTCAGGTTCCCGGGGCACAGTATTCCACAATCTAAACAGATGTCATGTTCCCAGGCCACAGGGATCCAGAATCCAACTTCAGTCATGTTGCCAGACCATAGGGTACCACCATCAAACCTCAGTCATCTTCCCAGGCCACAGGGTTCCAGAATCAAACCTCAGTCTTGTTCCCAGGACTCAGGTTTCCAGAATCAACCCGATATCATGTTCCCAGGCCACAGTCTTCCAGAATAAAACCTCAGTCACGTAGCCAGGCCACAGGTTTCCACCATCAAACCTCTGGCATGTTCCCAGGACACAGGTTTCCAGAATCAAACCGATATCATGTTCCCTGGGCACAGTCTTCCAGAATAAAACCTCAGTCATGTAGCCAGGCCACAGGTTTCCACCATCAAACCGCAGGCATGTTCCCAGTCTACAAGGTTCCAGAATAAAACCTCAGTCATGTTCCCAGTCCACAGGGTTCCAGAACCAAGGCTCAGTCAGGTTCCCGGGGCACAGTATTCCACAATCTAAACAGATGTCATGTTCGCAGGCCTCAGGGTTCCAGAATCCACCGATGTCATGTTTCCAGGCCACAGTGTTCCAGACTCAATCCTCAGTTATGTTCCCAGGCTACAGGGTTCCAGAATCAAACCTCAGTCATGTTCCCAGGGCACAGACTTCCAGAAACAAACCTCAGTCATGTTCCCAGGCAACAGGGCTCCAGAATCATACCTCAGTCTTCTTCCCAGGACACAGGTTTCCAGAATCAACCCGATATCATGTTCCCTGGCCACATTCTTCCAGAATCAAACCTCAGTCATGTAGCCAGGCCACAGGTTTCCACCATGAAACCTCAGGCATGTTCCCAGGCTACAAGTTTCCAGAATAAAACCTCAGTCATGTTCCCAGTCCACAGGGTTCCAGAACCAAGGCTCAGTCAGGTTCCCGGGGCACAGTATTCCACAATCTAAACAGATGTCATGTTCCCAGGCCACAGGGATCCAGAATCCAACTTCAGTCATTTTGCCAGACCATAGGGTACCACCATCAAACCTCAGTCATCTTCCCAGGCCACAGGTTTCCAGAATCAAACCGATTTCATGTTCCCAGGCAACAGGGTACCAGAAGCCAAACCTATGTCACGTTCCCAGGCCACAGGATTCCACACTCTAATATCAGTCTTCTTCCCAGGGGAATGGTTTCCAGAATCAAACCTCAGTCATATTCCCAGGCCACAGGGTTCCAGAATCAAATCTCAGTCTTGTTCCCAGGACTCAGGTTTCCAGAATCAACCCGATATCATGTTCCCAGGCCACAGTCTTCCAGAATAAAACCTCAGTCATGTAGCCAGGCCACAGGTTTCCACCATCAAACCTCAGGCATGTTCCCAGGACACAGGTTTCCAGAATCAAACCGATATCATGTTCCCTGGACACAGTCTTCCAGAATAAAACCTCAGTCATGTAGCCAGGCCACAGGTTTCCACCATCAAACCTCTGGCATGTTCCCAGGACACAGGTTTCCAGAATCAAACCGATATCATGTTCCCTGGGCACAGTCTTCCAGAATAAAACCTCAGTCATGTAGCCAGGCCACAGGTTTCCACCATCAAACCGCAGGCATGTTCCCAGGCTACAAGGTTCAAGAATAAAACCTCAGTCATGTTCCCAGTCCAAAGGGTTCCAGAACCAAGGCTCAGTCAGGTTCCCGGGGCACAGTATTCCACAGTCTAAACAGATGTCATGTTCGCAGGCCTCAGGGTTCCAGAATCCACCGATGTCATGTTTCCAGGCCACAGTGTTCCAGACTCAATCCTCAGTTATGTTCCCAGGCTACAGGGTTCCAGAATCAAACCTCAGTCATGTTCCCAGGGCACAGACTTCCAGAAAGAAACCTCAGTCATGTTCCCAGGCAACAGGGTTCCAGAATCAAACCTCAGTCTTCTTCCCAGGACACAGGTTTCCAGAATCAACCCGATATCATGTTCCCTGGCCACATTCTTCCAGAATCAAACCTCAGTCATGTAGCCAGGCCACAGGTTTCCACCATGAAACCTCAGGCATGTTCCCAGGCAACAGGGTTCCAGAATCAAAACGTTCTCATGGGGCTTCCCTGGTGGCGCAGTGGCTGAGAATTTGCCTGCCAATGCAGGGCACACGGGTTTGAGCCCTGGTCTGTGAAGATCCCACATGCCGCGGAGCAACTAGGCCCGTGAGCCACAACTACTGAGCCTGCGCGTCTGGAGCCTGTGCTCCCCAACAAGAGAGGCAGCGATAGTGAGAGGCCCGCGGATCGCGATGAAGAGTGGCCCCCGCTCACCGCAACTAGAGAAAGCTCTCGCACAGAAATGAAGCCCCAAGACAGCCAAAAATAAATAATAAATAAAAAAATAAAAAATAAAAAAAAAAAAACAACGTTTTCATGTTCCCAGGCCACAGAGTTCCAGAATCCACCGATGTCATGTTCCCAGGCCACAGGGTTCCAGAATGAATCCTCAGTTATGTTCCCAGGCTACAGGGTTCCAGAATATAACCTCAGTCATGTTCCCAGTCCACAGGGTTCCTGAACCAAGGCTCAATCATGTTCCCGGGGAACAGTATTCCACAATCTAAACAGATGTCATGTTCCCAGGCCACAGTTTTCCAGAATCACGCCTCAGTCATGTTCCCAGGCCACAGGGATCCAGAATCAAACTTCAGTCATGTTGCCAGGCCATAGGGTACCACCATCAAACCTCAGTCATCTTCCCAGGCCACAGGTTTCCAGAATCAAACCGATTTCATGTTCCCAGGCAACAGGGTACCAGAATCCAAAACGATGTCATGTTCCCAGGCCACACGATTCCACACTCTAACATCAGGCATGTTCCCAGGCCAATGGTTTCCAGAATCAAACCTCAGTCATATTCCCAGGCCACATGGTTCCAGAATCAAACCTCAGTCGTGTTCCCAGGACACAGGGTTCCAGAATAAAACCTCACTCATGTTCCCTGGACACAGGTTTCAGAAATAAAATCCCAGTCATGTTCCCAGTCCACAGGGTTCCACAATTAAACCTCAGTCATGTTCCCAGGCCAGAGGGTTCCACAATCAAACCTCAGTCCTGTTGCCAGACCACGGTTCCACCATCAAGCCTCAGTCATGTTCCCAGGCCAGAGTGTCCCACAATCAAACCTAAGTCATCTTGCGAAGCCACAGGGTTCCACCATCAAACCTCAGTCATGTTGCCAGGCCACAGGGTTCCACCCTCAAGCCTCACTCATGTTCCCAAGCCTGAGGGTTCCACTCTGAAACCTCAATCATGTTGCCAGGCCACAGGGTTCAACCATCAAACCTCAGTCATCTTCCCAGTAAACAGGGCTCCAGAATCAAACCAATGTCATGTTGCCAGGCCACGGGGTTACAGTATAAGGACTCAGTCATGTTCCCCGTGCACAGGGTTCCACAATCAAACCTCAGTCATGTTGCCAGTAAACAGGTTTCTGCCATCAAACCTCAGTCAAGTTGCCAGGCCTCAGGGTTCCAGAATCAAGCCTCAGTCATTTTGCCAGGCCATAGTGTTCCACCATCAAACCTCAGTCATGATCCCAGGCCACATGTTTCCACAATGAAACCTCAGTCATTTTCCCAGGCCAAAGTTTACAGAATCAAACCTTAGGTCATATTCCCAGGACACATGGTTCCAGAATCAAAACTGGGTCATGTTCACAGGCCACAGGTTTCAGCAATCAAACCTCAGTCATGTTCCCAGGACACAGGTGTCCAGAATCATACCTCAGTCATGTTCCCCGGGAACAGGCTTCCAGAAACAATCCTCAGTTATGGTCCCAGGCCACAGGATTCCAGAGTCAAACTTCAGTCTTGTTCACAGGACACAGTTTTCCAGAATCAACCCGATATCATGTTCCCTGGCCACATTCTTCCAGAATCAAACCTCAGTCATGTAGCCAGGCCACAGGTTTCCACCATCAAACCGCAGGCATGTTCCCAGGCTACAAGTTTCCAGAATAAAACCTCAGTCATGTTCCCAGTCCACAGGGTTCCAGAACCAAAGCTCAGTCAGGTTCCCGGGGCACAGTATTCCACAATCTAAACAGATGTCATGTTCCCAGGCCACAGGGATCCAGAATCCAACTTCAGTCATGTTGCCAGACCATAGGGTACCACCATCAAACCTCAGTCATCTTCCCAGGCCACAGGGTTCCAGAATCAAACCTCAGTCTTGTTCCCAGGACTCAGGTTTCCAGAATCAACCCGATATCATGTTCCCAGGCCACAGTCTTCCAGAATAAAACCTCAGTCACGTAGCCAGGCCACAGGTTTCCACCATCAAACCTCTGGCATGTTCCCAGGACACAGGTTTCCAGAATCAAACCGATATCATGTTCCCTGGGCACAGTCTTCCAGAATAAAACCTCAGTCATGTAGCCAGGCCACAGGTTTCCACCATCAAACCGCAGGCATGTTCCCAGTCTACAAGGTTCCAGAATAAAACCTCAGTCATGTTCCCAGTCCACAGGGTTCCAGAACCAAGGCTCAGTCAGGTTCCCGGGGCACAGTATTCCACAATCTAAACAGATGTCATGTTCGCAGGCCTCAGGGTTCCAGAATCCACCGATGTCATGTTTCCAGGCCACAGTGTTCCAGACTCAATCCTCAGTTATGTTCCCAGGCTACAGGGTTCCAGAATCAAACCTCAGTCATGTTCCCAGGGCACAGACTTCCAGAAACAAACCTCAGTCATGTTCCCAGGCAACAGGGCTCCAGAATCATACCTCAGTCTTCTTCCCAGGACACAGGTTTCCAGAATCAACCCGATATCATGTTCCCTGGCCACATTCTTCCAGAATCAAACCTCAGTCATGTAGCCAGGCCACAGGTTTCCACCATGAAACCTCAGGCATGTTCCCAGGCTACAAGTTTCCAGAATAAAACCTCAGTCATGTTCCCAGTCCACAGGGTTCCAGAACCAAGGCTCAGTCAGGTTCCCGGGGCACAGTATTCCACAATCTAAACAGATGTCATGTTCCCAGGCCACAGGGATCCAGAATCCAACTTCAGTCATTTTGCCAGACCATAGGGTACCACCATCAAACCTCAGTCATCTTCCCAGGCCACAGGTTTCCAGAATCAAACCGATTTCATGTTCCCAGGCAACAGGGTACCAGAAGCCAAACCTATGTCACGTTCCCAGGCCACAGGATTCCACACTCTAATATCAGTCTTCTTCCCAGGGGAATGGTTTCCAGAATCAAACCTCAGTCATATTCCCAGGCCACAGGGTTCCAGAATCAAATCTCAGTCTTGTTCCCAGGACTCAGGTTTCCAGAATCAACCCGATATCATGTTCCCAGGCCACAGTCTTCCAGAATAAAACCTCAGTCATGTAGCCAGGCCACAGGTTTCCACCATCAAACCTCAGGCATGTTCCCAGGACACAGGTTTCCAGAATCAAACCGATATCATGTTCCCTGGACACAGTCTTCCAGAATAAAACCTCAGTCATGTAGCCAGGCCACAGGTTTCCACCATCAAACCTCAGGCATGTTCCCAGGACACAGGTTTCCAGAATCAAACCGATATCATGTTCCCTGGGCACAGTCTTCCAGAATAAAACCTCAGTCATGTAGCCAGGCCACAGGTTTCCACCATCAAACCGCAGGCATGTTCCCAGGCTACAAGGTTCAAGAATAAAACCTCAGTCATGTTCCCAGTCCAAAGGGTTCCAGAACCAAGGCTCAGTCAGGTTCCCGGGGCACAGTATTCCACAGTCTAAACAGATGTCATGTTCGCAGGCCTCAGGGTTCCAGAATCCACCGATGTCATGTTTCCAGGCCACAGTGTTCCAGACTCAATCCTCAGTTATGTTCCCAGGCTACAGGGTTCCAGAATCAAACCTCAGTCATGTTCCCAGGGCACAGACTTCCAGAAAGAAACCTCAGTCATGTTCCCAGGCAACAGGGTTCCAGAATCAAACCTCAGTCTTCTTCCCAGGACACAGGTTTCCAGAATCAACCCGATATCATGTTCCCTGGCCACATTCTTCCAGAATCAAACCTCAGTCATGTAGCCAGGCCACAGGTTTCCACCATGAAACCTCAGGCATGTTCCCAGGCAACAGGGTTCCAGAATCAAAACGTTCTCATGGGGCTTCCCTGGTGGCGCAGTGGCTGAGAATTTGCCTGCCAATGCAGGGCACACGGGTTTGAGCCCTGGTCTGTGAAGATCCCACATGCCGCGGAGCAACTAGGCCCGTGAGCCACAACTACTGAGCCTGCGCGTCTGGAGCCTGTGCTCCCCAACAAGAGAGGCAGCGATAGTGAGAGGCCCGCGGATCGCGATGAAGAGTGGCCCCCGCTCACCGCAACTAGAGAAAGCTCTCGCACAGAAATGAAGCCCCAAGACAGCCAAAAATAAATAATAAATAAAAAAATAAAAAATAAAAAAAAAAAAACAACGTTTTCATGTTCCCAGGCCACAGAGTTCCAGAATCCACCGATGTCATGTTCCCAGGCCACAGGGTTCCAGAATGAATCCTCAGTTATGTTCCCAGGCTACAGGGTTCCAGAATATAACCTCAGTCATGTTCCCAGTCCACAGGGTTCCTGAACCAAGGCTCAATCATGTTCCCGGGGAACAGTATTCCACAATCTAAACAGATGTCATGTTCCCAGGCCACAGTTTTCCAGAATCACGCCTCAGTCATGTTCCCAGGCCACAGGGATCCAGAATCAAACTTCAGTCATGTTGCCAGGCCATAGGGTACCACCATCAAACCTCAGTCATCTTCCCAGGCCACAGGTTTCCAGAATCAAACCGATTTCATGTTCCCAGGCAACAGGGTACCAGAATCCAAAACGATGTCATGTTCCCAGGCCACACGATTCCACACTCTAACATCAGGCATGTTCCCAGGCCAATGGTTTCCAGAATCAAACCTCAGTCATATTCCCAGGCCACATGGTTCCAGAATCAAACCTCAGTCGTGTTCCCAGGACACAGGGTTCCAGAATAAAACCTCACTCATGTTCCCTGGACACAGGTTTCAGAAATAAAATCCCAGTCATGTTCCCAGTCCACAGGGTTCCACAATTAAACCTCAGTCATGTTCCCAGGCCAGAGGGTTCCACAATCAAACCTCAGTCCTGTTGCCAGACCACGGTTCCACCATCAAGCCTCAGTCATGTTCCCAGGCCAGAGTGTCCCACAATCAAACCTAAGTCATCTTGCGAAGCCACAGGGTTCCACCATCAAACCTCAGTCATGTTGCCAGGCCACAGGGTTCCACCCTCAAGCCTCACTCATGTTCCCAAGCCTGAGGGTTCCACTCTGAAACCTCAATCATGTTGCCAGGCCACAGGGTTCAACCATCAAACCTCAGTCATCTTCCCAGTAAACAGGGCTCCAGAATCAAACCAATGTCATGTTGCCAGGCCACGGGGTTACAGTATAAGGACTCAGTCATGTTCCCCGTGCACAGGGTTCCACAATCAAACCTCAGTCATGTTGCCAGTAAACAGGTTTCTGCCATCAAACCTCAGTCAAGTTGCCAGGCCTCAGGGTTCCAGAATCAAGCCTCAGTCATTTTGCCAGGCCATAGTGTTCCACCATCAAACCTCAGTCATGATCCCAGGCCACATGTTTCCACAATGAAACCTCAGTCATTTTCCCAGGCCAAAGTTTACAGAATCAAACCTTAGGTCATATTCCCAGGACACATGGTTCCAGAATCAAAACTGGGTCATGTTCACAGGCCACAGGTTTCAGCAATCAAACCTCAGTCATGTTCCCAGGACACAGGTGTCCAGAATCATACCTCAGTCATGTTCCCCGGGAACAGGCTTCCAGAAACAATCCTCAGTTATGGTCCCAGGCCACAGGATTCCAGAGTCAAACTTCAGTCTTGTTCACAGGACACAGTTTTCCAGAATCAACCCGATATCATGTTCCCTGGCCACATTCTTCCAGAATCAAACCTCAGTCATGTAGCCAGGCCACAGGTTTCCACCATCAAACCGCAGGCATGTTCCCAGGCTACAAGTTTCCAGAATAAAACCTCAGTCATGTTCCCAGTCCACAGGGTTCCAGAACCAAAGCTCAGTCAGGTTCCCGGGGCACAGTATTCCACAATCTAAACAGATGTCATGTTCCCAGGCCACAGGGATCCAGAATCCAACTTCAGTCATGTTGCCAGACCATAGGGTACCACCATCAAACCTCAGTCATCTTCCCAGGCCACAGGGTTCCAGAATCAAACCTCAGTCTTGTTCCCAGGATTCAGGTTTCCAGAATCAACCCGATATCATGTTCCCAGGCCACAGTCTTCCAGAATAAAACCTCAGTCATGTAGCCAGGCCACAGGTTTCCACCATCAAACCTCTGGCATGTTCCCAGGACACAGGTTTCCAGAATCAAACCGATATCATGTTCCCTGGGCACAGTCTTCCAGAATAAAACCTCAGTCATGTAGCCAGGCCACAGGTTTCCACCATCAAACCGCAGGCATGTTCCCAGTCTACAAGGTTCCAGAATAAAACCTCAGTCATGTTCCCAGTCCACAGGGTTCCAGAACCAAGGCTCAGTCAGGTTCCCGGGGCACAGTATTCCACAATCTAAACAGATGTCATGTTCGCAGGCCTCAGGGTTCCAGAATCCACCGATGTCATGTTTCCAGGCCACAGTGTTCCAGACTCAATCCTCAGTTATGTTCCCAGGCTACAGGGTTCCAGAATCAAACCTCAGTCATGTTCCCAGGGCACAGACTTCCAGAAACAAACCTCAGTCATGTTCCCAGGCAACAGGGCTCCAGAATCATACCTCAGTCTTCTTCCCAGGACACAGGTTTCCAGAATCAACCCGATATCATGTTCCCTGGCCACATTCTTCCAGAATCAAACCTCAGTCATGTAGCCAGGCCACAGGTTTCCACCATGAAACCTCAGGCATGTTCCCAGGCTACAAGTTTCCAGAATAAAACCTCAGTCATGTTCCCAGTCCACAGGGTTCCAGAACCAAGGCTCAGTCAGGTTCCCGGGGCACAGTATTCCACAATCTAAACAGATGTCATGTTCCCAGGCCACAGGGATCCAGAATCCAACTTCAGTCATTTTGCCAGACCATAGGGTACCACCATCAAACCTCAGTCATCTTCCCAGGCCACAGGTTTCCAGAATCAAACCGATTTCATGTTCCCAGGCAACAGGGTACCAGAAGCCAAACCTATGTCACGTTCCCAGGCCACAGGATTCCACACTCTAATATCAGTCTTCTTCCCAGGGGAATGGTTTCCAGAATCAAACCTCAGTCATATTCCCAGGCCACAGGGTTCCAGAATCAAATCTCAGTCTTGTTCCCAGGACTCAGGTTTCCAGAATCAACCCGATATCATGTTCCCAGGCCACAGTCTTCCAGAATAAAACCTCAGTCATGTAGCCAGGCCACAGGTTTCCACCATCAAACCTCAGGCATGTTCCCAGGACACAGGTTTCCAGAATCAAACCGATATCATGTTCCCTGGACACAGTCTTCCAGAATAAAACCTCAGTCATGTAGCCAGGCCACAGGTTTCCACCATCAAACCTCAGGCATGTTCCCAGGACACAGGTTTCCAGAATCAAACCGATATCATGTTCCCTGGGCACAGTCTTCCAGAATAAAACCTCAGTCATGTAGCCAGGCCACAGGTTTCCACCATCAAACCGCAGGCATGTTCCCAGGCTACAAGGTTCAAGAATAAAACCTCAGTCATGTTCCCAGTCCAAAGGGTTCCAGAACCAAGGCTCAGTCAGGTTCCCGGGGCACAGTATTCCACAGTCTAAACAGATGTCATGTTCGCAGGCCTCAGGGTTCCAGAATCCACCGATGTCATGTTTCCAGGCCACAGTGTTCCAGACTCAATCCTCAGTTATGTTCCCAGGCTACAGGGTTCCAGAATCAAACCTCAGTCATGTTCCCAGGGCACAGACTTCCAGAAAGAAACCTCAGTCATGTTCCCAGGCAACAGGGTTCCAGAATCAAACCTCAGTCTTCTTCCCAGGACACAGGTTTCCAGAATCAACCCGATATCATGTTCCCTGGCCACATTCTTCCAGAATCAAACCTCAGTCATGTAGCCAGGCCACAGGTTTCCACCATGAAACCTCAGGCATGTTCCCAGGCAACAGGGTTCCAGAATCAAAACGTTCTCATGGGGCTTCCCTGGTGGCGCAGTGGCTGAGAATTTGCCTGCCAATGCAGGGCACACGGGTTTGAGCCCTGGTCTGTGAAGATCCCACATGCCGCGGAGCAACTAGGCCCGTGAGCCACAACTACTGAGCCTGCGCGTCTGGAGCCTGTGCTCCCCAACAAGAGAGGCAGCGATAGTGAGAGGCCCGCGGATCGCGATGAAGAGTGGCCCCCGCTCACCGCAACTAGAGAAAGCTCTCGCACAGAAATGAAGCCCCAAGACAGCCAAAAATAAATAATAAATAAAAAAATAAAAAATAAAAAAAAAAAAACAACGTTTTCATGTTCCCAGGCCACAGAGTTCCAGAATCCACCGATGTCATGTTCCCAGGCCACAGGGTTCCAGAATGAATCCTCAGTTATGTTCCCAGGCTACAGGGTTCCAGAATATAACCTCAGTCATGTTCCCAGTCCACAGGGTTCCTGAACCAAGGCTCAATCATGTTCCCGGGGAACAGTATTCCACAATCTAAACAGATGTCATGTTCCCAGGCCACAGTTTTCCAGAATCACGCCTCAGTCATGTTCCCAGGCCACAGGGATCCAGAATCAAACTTCAGTCATGTTGCCAGGCCATAGGGTACCACCATCAAACCTCAGTCATCTTCCCAGGCCACAGGTTTCCAGAATCAAACCGATTTCATGTTCCCAGGCAACAGGGTACCAGAATCCAAAACGATGTCATGTTCCCAGGCCACACGATTCCACACTCTAACATCAGGCATGTTCCCAGGCCAATGGTTTCCAGAATCAAACCTCAGTCATATTCCCAGGCCACATGGTTCCAGAATCAAACCTCAGTCGTGTTCCCAGGACACAGGGTTCCAGAATAAAACCTCACTCATGTTCCCTGGACACAGGTTTCAGAAATAAAATCCCAGTCATGTTCCCAGTCCACAGGGTTCCACAATTAAACCTCAGTCATGTTCCCAGGCCAGAGGGTTCCACAATCAAACCTCAGTCCTGTTGCCAGACCACGGTTCCACCATCAAGCCTCAGTCATGTTCCCAGGCCAGAGTGTCCCACAATCAAACCTAAGTCATCTTGCGAAGCCACAGGGTTCCACCATCAAACCTCAGTCATGTTGCCAGGCCACAGGGTTCCACCCTCAAGCCTCACTCATGTTCCCAAGCCTGAGGGTTCCACTCTGAAACCTCAATCATGTTGCCAGGCCACAGGGTTCAACCATCAAACCTCAGTCATCTTCCCAGTAAACAGGGCTCCAGAATCAAACCAATGTCATGTTGCCAGGCCACGGGGTTACAGTATAAGGACTCAGTCATGTTCCCCGTGCACAGGGTTCCACAATCAAACCTCAGTCATGTTGCCAGTAAACAGGTTTCTGCCATCAAACCTCAGTCAAGTTGCCAGGCCTCAGGGTTCCAGAATCAAGCCTCAGTCATTTTGCCAGGCCATAGTGTTCCACCATCAAACCTCAGTCATGATCCCAGGCCACATGTTTCCACAATGAAACCTCAGTCATTTTCCCAGGCCAAAGTTTACAGAATCAAACCTTAGGTCATATTCCCAGGACACATGGTTCCAGAATCAAAACTGGGTCATGTTCACAGGCCACAGGTTTCAGCAATCAAACCTCAGTCATGTTCCCAGGACACAGGTGTCCAGAATCATACCTCAGTCATGTTCCCCGGGAACAGGCTTCCAGAAACAATCCTCAGTTATGGTCCCAGGCCACAGGATTCCAGAGTCAAACTTCAGTCTTGTTCACAGGACACAGTTTTCCAGAATCAACCCGATATCATGTTCCCTGGCCACATTCTTCCAGAATCAAACCTCAGTCATGTAGCCAGGCCACAGGTTTCCACCATCAAACCGCAGGCATGTTCCCAGGCTACAAGTTTCCAGAATAAAACCTCAGTCATGTTCCCAGTCCACAGGGTTCCAGAACCAAAGCTCAGTCAGGTTCCCGGGGCACAGTATTCCACAATCTAAACAGATGTCATGTTCCCAGGCCACAGGGATCCAGAATCCAACTTCAGTCATGTTGCCAGACCATAGGGTACCACCATCAAACCTCAGTCATCTTCCCAGGCCACAGGGTTCCAGAATCAAACCTCAGTCTTGTTCCCAGGACTCAGGTTTCCAGAATCAACCCGATATCATGTTCCCAGGCCACAGTCTTCCAGAATAAAACCTCAGTCATGTAGCCAGGCCACAGGTTTCCACCATCAAACCTCTGGCATGTTCCCAGGACACAGGTTTCCAGAATCAAACCGATATCATGTTCCCTGGGCACAGTCTTCCAGAATAAAACCTCAGTCATGTAGCCAGGCCACAGGTTTCCACCATCAAACCGCAGGCATGTTCCCAGTCTACAAGGTTCCAGAATAAAACCTCAGTCATGTTCCCAGTCCACAGGGTTCCAGAACCAAGGCTCAGTCAGGTTCCCGGGGCACAGTATTCCACAATCTAAACAGATGTCATGTTCGCAGGCCTCAGGGTTCCAGAATCCACCGATGTCATGTTTCCAGGCCACAGTGTTCCAGACTCAATCCTCAGTTATGTTCCCAGGCTACAGGGTTCCAGAATCAAACCTCAGTCATGTTCCCAGGGCACAGACTTCCAGAAACAAACCTCAGTCATGTTCCCAGGCAACAGGGCTCCAGAATCATACCTCAGTCTTCTTCCCAGGACACAGGTTTCCAGAATCAACCCGATATCATGTTCCCTGGCCACATTCTTCCAGAATCAAACCTCAGTCATGTAGCCAGGCCACAGGTTTCCACCATGAAACCTCAGGCATGTTCCCAGGCTACAAGTTTCCAGAATAAAACCTCAGTCATGTTCCCAGTCCACAGGGTTCCAGAACCAAGGCTCAGTCAGGTTCCCGGGGCACAGTATTCCACAATCTAAACAGATGTCATGTTCCCAGGCCACAGGGATCCAGAATCCAACTTCAGTCATTTTGCCAGACCATAGGGTACCACCATCAAACCTCAGTCATCTTCCCAGGCCACAGGTTTCCAGAATCAAACCGATTTCATGTTCCCAGGCAACAGGGTACCAGAAGCCAAACCTATGTCACGTTCCCAGGCCACAGGATTCCACACTCTAATATCAGTCTTCTTCCCAGGGGAATGGTTTCCAGAATCAAACCTCAGTCATATTCCCAGGCCACAGGGTTCCAGAATCAAATCTCAGTCTTGTTCCCAGGACTCAGGTTTCCAGAATCAACCCGATATCATGTTCCCAGGCCACAGTCTTCCAGAATAAAACCTCAGTCATGTAGCCAGGCCACAGGTTTCCACCATCAAACCTCAGGCATGTTCCCAGGACACAGGTTTCCAGAATCAAACCGATATCATGTTCCCTGGGCACAGTCTTCCAGAATAAAACCTCAGTCATGTAGCCAGGCCACAGGTTTCCACCATCAAACCGCAGGCATGTTCCCAGGCTACAAGGTTCAAGAATAAAACCTCAGTCATGTTCCCAGTCCAAAGGGTTCCAGAACCAAGGCTCAGTCAGGTTCCCGGGGCACAGTATTCCACAGTCTAAACAGATGTCATGTTCGCAGGCCTCAGGGTTCCAGAATCCACCGATGTCATGTTTCCAGGCCACAGTGTTCCAGACTCAATCCTCAGTTATGTTCCCAGGCTACAGGGTTCCAGAATCAAACCTCAGTCATGTTCCCAGGGCACAGACTTCCAGAAAGAAACCTCAGTCATGTTCCCAGGCAACAGGGTTCCAGAATCAAACCTCAGTCTTCTTCCCAGGACACAGGTTTCCAGAATCAACCCGATATCATGTTCCCTGGCCACATTCTTCCAGAATCAAACCTCAGTCATGTAGCCAGGCCACAGGTTTCCACCATGAAACCTCAGGCATGTTCCCAGGCAACAGGGTTCCAGAATCAAAACGTTCTCATGGGGCTTCCCTGGTGGCGCAGTGGCTGAGAATTTGCCTGCCAATGCAGGGCACACGGGTTTGAGCCCTGGTCTGTGAAGATCCCACATGCCGCGGAGCAACTAGGCCCGTGAGCCACAACTACTGAGCCTGCGCGTCTGGAGCCTGTGCTCCCCAACAAGAGAGGCAGCGATAGTGAGAGGCCCGCGGATCGCGATGAAGAGTGGCCCCCGCTCACCGCAACTAGAGAAAGCTCTCGCACAGAAATGAAGCCCCAAGACAGCCAAAAATAAATAATAAATAAAAAAATAAAAAATAAAAAAAAAAAAACAACGTTTTCATGTTCCCAGGCCACAGAGTTCCAGAATCCACCGATGTCATGTTCCCAGGCCACAGGGTTCCAGAATGAATCCTCAGTTATGTTCCCAGGCTACAGGGTTCCAGAATATAACCTCAGTCATGTTCCCAGTCCACAGGGTTCCTGAACCAAGGCTCAATCATGTTCCCGGGGAACAGTATTCCACAATCTAAACAGATGTCATGTTCCCAGGCCACAGTTTTCCAGAATCACGCCTCAGTCATGTTCCCAGGCCACAGGGATCCAGAATCAAACTTCAGTCATGTTGCCAGGCCATAGGGTACCACCATCAAACCTCAGTCATCTTCCCAGGCCACAGGTTTCCAGAATCAAACCGATTTCATGTTCCCAGGCAACAGGGTACCAGAATCCAAAACGATGTCATGTTCCCAGGCCACACGATTCCACACTCTAACATCAGGCATGTTCCCAGGCCAATGGTTTCCAGAATCAAACCTCAGTCATATTCCCAGGCCACATGGTTCCAGAATCAAACCTCAGTCGTGTTCCCAGGACACAGGGTTCCAGAATAAAACCTCACTCATGTTCCCTGGACACAGGTTTCAGAAATAAAATCCCAGTCATGTTCCCAGTCCACAGGGTTCCACAATTAAACCTCAGTCATGTTCCCAGGCCAGAGGGTTCCACAATCAAACCTCAGTCCTGTTGCCAGACCACGGTTCCACCATCAAGCCTCAGTCATGTTCCCAGGCCAGAGTGTCCCACAATCAAACCTAAGTCATCTTGCGAAGCCACAGGGTTCCACCATCAAACCTCAGTCATGTTGCCAGGCCACAGGGTTCCACCCTCAAGCCTCACTCATGTTCCCAAGCCTGAGGGTTCCACTCTGAAACCTCAATCATGTTGCCAGGCCACAGGGTTCAACCATCAAACCTCAGTCATCTTCCCAGTAAACAGGGCTCCAGAATCAAACCAATGTCATGTTGCCAGGCCACGGGGTTACAGTATAAGGACTCAGTCATGTTCCCCGTGCACAGGGTTCCACAATCAAACCTCAGTCATGTTGCCAGTAAACAGGTTTCTGCCATCAAACCTCAGTCAAGTTGCCAGGCCTCAGGGTTCCAGAATCAAGCCTCAGTCATTTTGCCAGGCCATAGTGTTCCACCATCAAACCTCAGTCATGATCCCAGGCCACATGTTTCCACAATGAAACCTCAGTCATTTTCCCAGGCCAAAGTTTACAGAATCAAACCTTAGGTCATATTCCCAGGACACATGGTTCCAGAATCAAAACTGGGTCATGTTCACAGGCCACAGGTTTCAGCAATCAAACCTCAGTCATGTTCCCAGGACACAGGTGTCCAGAATCATACCTCAGTCATGTTCCCCGGGAACAGGCTTCCAGAAACAATCCTCAGTTATGGTCCCAGGCCACAGGATTCCAGAGTCAAACTTCAGTCTTGTTCACAGGACACAGTTTTCCAGAATCAACCCGATATCATGTTCCCTGGCCACATTCTTCCAGAATCAAACCTCAGTCATGTAGCCAGGCCACAGGTTTCCACCATCAAACCGCAGGCATGTTCCCAGGCTACAAGTTTCCAGAATAAAACCTCAGTCATGTTCCCAGTCCACAGGGTTCCAGAACCAAAGCTCAGTCAGGTTCCCGGGGCACAGTATTCCACAATCTAAACAGATGTCATGTTCCCAGGCCACAGGGATCCAGAATCCAACTTCAGTCATGTTGCCAGACCATAGGGTACCACCATCAAACCTCAGTCATCTTCCCAGGCCACAGGGTTCCAGAATCAAACCTCAGTCTTGTTCCCAGGACTCAGGTTTCCAGAATCAACCCGATATCATGTTCCCAGGCCACAGTCTTCCAGAATAAAACCTCAGTCATGTAGCCAGGCCACAGGTTTCCACCATCAAACCTCTGGCATGTTCCCAGGACACAGGTTTCCAGAATCAAACCGATATCATGTTCCCTGGGCACAGTCTTCCAGAATAAAACCTCAGTCATGTAGCCAGGCCACAGGTTTCCACCATCAAACCGCAGGCATGTTCCCAGTCTACAAGGTTCCAGAATAAAACCTCAGTCATGTTCCCAGTCCACAGGGTTCCAGAACCAAGGCTCAGTCAGGTTCCCGGGGCACAGTATTCCACAATCTAAACAGATGTCATGTTCGCAGGCCTCAGGGTTCCAGAATCCACCGATGTCATGTTTCCAGGCCACAGTGTTCCAGACTCAATCCTCAGTTATGTTCCCAGGCTACAGGGTTCCAGAATCAAACCTCAGTCATGTTCCCAGGGCACAGACTTCCAGAAACAAACCTCAGTCATGTTCCCAGGCAACAGGGCTCCAGAATCATACCTCAGTCTTCTTCCCAGGACACAGGTTTCCAGAATCAACCCGATATCATGTTCCCTGGCCACATTCTTCCAGAATCAAACCTCAGTCATGTAGCCAGGCCACAGGTTTCCACCATGAAACCTCAGGCATGTTCCCAGGCTACAAGTTTCCAGAATAAAACCTCAGTCATGTTCCCAGTCCACAGGGTTCCAGAACCAAGGCTCAGTCAGGTTCCCGGGGCACAGTATTCCACAATCTAAACAGATGTCATGTTCCCAGGCCACAGGGATCCAGAATCCAACTTCAGTCATTTTGCCAGACCATAGGGTACCACCATCAAACCTCAGTCATCTTCCCAGGCCACAGGTTTCCAGAATCAAACCGATTTCATGTTCCCAGGCAACAGGGTACCAGAAGCCAAACCTATGTCACGTTCCCAGGCCACAGGATTCCACACTCTAATATCAGTCTTCTTCCCAGGGGAATGGTTTCCAGAATCAAACCTCAGTCATATTCCCAGGCCACAGGGTTCCAGAATCAAATCTCAGTCTTGTTCCCAGGACTCAGGTTTCCAGAATCAACCCGATATCATGTTCCCAGGCCACAGTCTTCCAGAATAAAACCTCAGTCATGTAGCCAGGCCACAGGTTTCCACCATCAAACCTCAGGCATGTTCCCAGGACACAGGTTTCCAGAATCAAACCGATATCATGTTCCCTGGACACAGTCTTCCAGAATAAAACCTCAGTCATGTAGCCAGGCCACAGGTTTCCACCATCAAACCTCAGGCATGTTCCCAGGACACAGGTTTCCAGAATCAAACCGATATCATGTTCCCTGGGCACAGTCTTCCAGAATAAAACCTCAGTCATGTAGCCAGGCCACAGGTTTCCACCATCAAACCGCAGGCATGTTCCCAGGCTACAAGGTTCAAGAATAAAACCTCAGTCATGTTCCCAGTCCAAAGGGTTCCAGAACCAAGGCTCAGTCAGGTTCCCGGGGCACAGTATTCCACAGTCTAAACAGATGTCATGTTCGCAGGCCTCAGGGTTCCAGAATCCACCGATGTCATGTTTCCAGGCCACAGTGTTCCAGACTCAATCCTCAGTTATGTTCCCAGGCTACAGGGTTCCAGAATCAAACCTCAGTCATGTTCCCAGGGCACAGACTTCCAGAAAGAAACCTCAGTCATGTTCCCAGGCAACAGGGTTCCAGAATCAAACCTCAGTCTTCTTCCCAGGACACAGGTTTCCAGAATCAACCCGATATCATGTTCCCTGGCCACATTCTTCCAGAATCAAACCTCAGTCATGTAGCCAGGCCACAGGTTTCCACCATGAAACCTCAGGCATGTTCCCAGGCAACAGGGTTCCAGAATCAAAACGTTCTCATGGGGCTTCCCTGGTGGCGCAGTGGCTGAGAATTTGCCTGCCAATGCAGGGCACACGGGTTTGAGCCCTGGTCTGTGAAGATCCCACATGCCGCGGAGCAACTAGGCCCGTGAGCCACAACTACTGAGCCTGCGCGTCTGGAGCCTGTGCTCCCCAACAAGAGAGGCAGCGATAGTGAGAGGCCCGCGGATCGCGATGAAGAGTGGCCCCCGCTCACCGCAACTAGAGAAAGCTCTCGCACAGAAATGAAGCCCCAAGACAGCCAAAAATAAATAATAAATAAAAAAATAAAAAATAAAAAAAAAAAAACAACGTTTTCATGTTCCCAGGCCACAGAGTTCCAGAATCCACCGATGTCATGTTCCCAGGCCACAGGGTTCCAGAATGAATCCTCAGTTATGTTCCCAGGCTACAGGGTTCCAGAATATAACCTCAGTCATGTTCCCAGTCCACAGGGTTCCTGAACCAAGGCTCAATCATGTTCCCGGGGAACAGTATTCCACAATCTAAACAGATGTCATGTTCCCAGGCCACAGTTTTCCAGAATCACGCCTCAGTCATGTTCCCAGGCCACAGGGATCCAGAATCAAACTTCAGTCATGTTGCCAGGCCATAGGGTACCACCATCAAACCTCAGTCATCTTCCCAGGCCACAGGTTTCCAGAATCAAACCGATTTCATGTTCCCAGGCAACAGGGTACCAGAATCCAAAACGATGTCATGTTCCCAGGCCACACGATTCCACACTCTAACATCAGGCATGTTCCCAGGCCAATGGTTTCCAGAATCAAACCTCAGTCATATTCCCAGGCCACATGGTTCCAGAATCAAACCTCAGTCGTGTTCCCAGGACACAGGGTTCCAGAATAAAACCTCACTCATGTTCCCTGGACACAGGTTTCAGAAATAAAATCCCAGTCATGTTCCCAGTCCACAGGGTTCCACAATTAAACCTCAGTCATGTTCCCAGGCCAGAGGGTTCCACAATCAAACCTCAGTCCTGTTGCCAGACCACGGTTCCACCATCAAGCCTCAGTCATGTTCCCAGGCCAGAGTGTCCCACAATCAAACCTAAGTCATCTTGCGAAGCCACAGGGTTCCACCATCAAACCTCAGTCATGTTGCCAGGCCACAGGGTTCCACCCTCAAGCCTCACTCATGTTCCCAAGCCTGAGGGTTCCACTCTGAAACCTCAATCATGTTGCCAGGCCACAGGGTTCAACCATCAAACCTCAGTCATCTTCCCAGTAAACAGGGCTCCAGAATCAAACCAATGTCATGTTGCCAGGCCACGGGGTTACAGTATAAGGACTCAGTCATGTTCCCCGTGCACAGGGTTCCACAATCAAACCTCAGTCATGTTGCCAGTAAACAGGTTTCTGCCATCAAACCTCAGTCAAGTTGCCAGGCCTCAGGGTTCCAGAATCAAGCCTCAGTCATTTTGCCAGGCCATAGTGTTCCACCATCAAACCTCAGTCATGATCCCAGGCCACATGTTTCCACAATGAAACCTCAGTCATTTTCCCAGGCCAAAGTTTACAGAATCAAACCTTAGGTCATATTCCCAGGACACATGGTTCCAGAATCAAAACTGGGTCATGTTCACAGGCCACAGGTTTCAGCAATCAAACCTCAGTCATGTTCCCAGGACACAGGTGTCCAGAATCATACCTCAGTCATGTTCCCCGGGAACAGGCTTCCAGAAACAATCCTCAGTTATGGTCCCAGGCCACAGGATTCCAGAGTCAAACTTCAGTCTTGTTCACAGGACACAGTTTTCCAGAATCAACCCGATATCATGTTCCCTGGCCACATTCTTCCAGAATCAAACCTCAGTCATGTAGCCAGGCCACAGGTTTCCACCATCAAACCGCAGGCATGTTCCCAGGCTACAAGTTTCCAGAATAAAACCTCAGTCATGTTCCCAGTCCACAGGGTTCCAGAACCAAAGCTCAGTCAGGTTCCCGGGGCACAGTATTCCACAATCTAAACAGATGTCATGTTCCCAGGCCACAGGGATCCAGAATCCAACTTCAGTCATGTTGCCAGACCATAGGGTACCACCATCAAACCTCAGTCATCTTCCCAGGCCACAGGGTTCCAGAATCAAACCTCAGTCTTGTTCCCAGGACTCAGGTTTCCAGAATCAACCCGATATCATGTTCCCAGGCCACAGTCTTCCAGAATAAAACCTCAGTCATGTAGCCAGGCCACAGGTTTCCACCATCAAACCTCTGGCATGTTCCCAGGACACAGGTTTCCAGAATCAAACCGATATCATGTTCCCTGGGCACAGTCTTCCAGAATAAAACCTCAGTCATGTAGCCAGGCCACAGGTTTCCACCATCAAACCGCAGGCATGTTCCCAGTCTACAAGGTTCCAGAATAAAACCTCAGTCATGTTCCCAGTCCACAGGGTTCCAGAACCAAGGCTCAGTCAGGTTCCCGGGGCACAGTATTCCACAATCTAAACAGATGTCATGTTCGCAGGCCTCAGGGTTCCAGAATCCACCGATGTCATGTTTCCAGGCCACAGTGTTCCAGACTCAATCCTCAGTTATGTTCCCAGGCTACAGGGTTCCAGAATCAAACCTCAGTCATGTTCCCAGGGCACAGACTTCCAGAAACAAACCTCAGTCATGTTCCCAGGCAACAGGGCTCCAGAATCATACCTCAGTCTTCTTCCCAGGACACAGGTTTCCAGAATCAACCCGATATCATGTTCCCTGGACACATTCTTCCAGAATCAAACCTCAGTCATGTAGCCAGGCCACAGGTTTCCACCATGAAACCTCAGGCATGTTCCCAGGCTACAAGTTTCCAGAATAAAACCTCAGTCATGTTCCCAGTCCACAGGGTTCCAGAACCAAGGCTCAGTCAGGTTCCCGGGGCACAGTATTCCACAATCTAAACAGATGTCATGTTCCCAGGCCACAGGGATCCAGAATCCAACTTCAGTCATTTTGCCAGACCATAGGGTACCACCATCAAACCTCAGTCATCTTCCCAGGCCACAGGTTTCCAGAATCAAACCGATTTCATGTTCCCAGGCAACAGGGTACCAGAAGCCAAACCTATGTCACGTTCCCAGGCCACAGGATTCCACACTCTAATATCAGTCTTCTTCCCAGGGGAATGGTTTCCAGAATCAAACCTCAGTCATATTCCCAGGCCACAGGGTTCCAGAATCAAATCTCAGTCTTGTTCCCAGGACTCAGGTTTCCAGAATCAACCCGATATCATGTTCCCAGGCCACAGTCTTCCAGAATAAAACCTCAGTCATGTAGCCAGGCCACAGGTTTCCACCATCAAACCTCAGGCATGTTCCCAGGACACAGGTTTCCAGAATCAAACCGATATCATGTTCCCTGGACACAGTCTTCCAGAATAAAACCTCAGTCATGTAGCCAGGCCACAGGTTTCCACCATCAAACCTCAGGCATGTTCCCAGGACACAGGTTTCCAGAATCAAACCGATATCATGTTCCCTGGGCACAGTCTTCCAGAATAAAACCTCAGTCATGTAGCCAGGCCACAGGTTTCCACCATCAAACCGCAGGCATGTTCCCAGGCTACAAGGTTCAAGAATAAAACCTCAGTCATGTTCCCAGTCCAAAGGGTTCCAGAACCAAGGCTCAGTCAGGTTCCCGGGGCACAGTATTCCACAGTCTAAACAGATGTCATGTTCGCAGGCCTCAGGGTTCCAGAATCCACCGATGTCATGTTTCCAGGCCACAGTGTTCCAGACTCAATCCTCAGTTATGTTCCCAGGCTACAGGGTTCCAGAATCAAACCTCAGTCATGTTCCCAGGGCACAGACTTCCAGAAAGAAACCTCAGTCATGTTCCCAGGCAACAGGGTTCCAGAATCAAACCTCAGTCTTCTTCCCAGGACACAGGTTTCCAGAATCAACCCGATATCATGTTCCCTGGCCACATTCTTCCAGAATCAAACCTCAGTCATGTAGCCAGGCCACAGGTTTCCACCATGAAACCTCAGGCATGTTCCCAGGCAACAGGGTTCCAGAATCAAAACGTTCTCATGGGGCTTCCCTGGTGGCGCAGTGGCTGAGAATTTGCCTGCCAATGCAGGGCACACGGGTTTGAGCCCTGGTCTGTGAAGATCCCACATGCCGCGGAGCAACTAGGCCCGTGAGCCACAACTACTGAGCCTGCGCGTCTGGAGCCTGTGCTCCCCAACAAGAGAGGCAGCGATAGTGAGAGGCCCGCGGATCGCGATGAAGAGTGGCCCCCGCTCACCGCAACTAGAGAAAGCTCTCGCACAGAAATGAAGCCCCAAGACAGCCAAAAATAAATAATAAATAAAAAAATAAAAAATAAAAAAAAAAAAACAACGTTTTCATGTTCCCAGGCCACAGAGTTCCAGAATCCACCGATGTCATGTTCCCAGGCCACAGGGTTCCAGAATGAATCCTCAGTTATGTTCCCAGGCTACAGGGTTCCAGAATATAACCTCAGTCATGTTCCCAGTCCACAGGGTTCCTGAACCAAGGCTCAATCATGTTCCCGGGGAACAGTATTCCACAATCTAAACAGATGTCATGTTCCCAGGCCACAGTTTTCCAGAATCACGCCTCAGTCATGTTCCCAGGCCACAGGGATCCAGAATCAAACTTCAGTCATGTTGCCAGGCCATAGGGTACCACCATCAAACCTCAGTCATCTTCCCAGGCCACAGGTTTCCAGAATCAAACCGATTTCATGTTCCCAGGCAACAGGGTACCAGAATCCAAAACGATGTCATGTTCCCAGGCCACACGATTCCACACTCTAACATCAGGCATGTTCCCAGGCCAATGGTTTCCAGAATCAAACCTCAGTCATATTCCCAGGCCACATGGTTCCAGAATCAAACCTCAGTCGTGTTCCCAGGACACAGGGTTCCAGAATAAAACCTCACTCATGTTCCCTGGACACAGGTTTCAGAAATAAAATCCCAGTCATGTTCCCAGTCCACAGGGTTCCACAATTAAACCTCAGTCATGTTCCCAGGCCAGAGGGTTCCACAATCAAACCTCAGTCCTGTTGCCAGACCACGGTTCCACCATCAAGCCTCAGTCATGTTCCCAGGCCAGAGTGTCCCACAATCAAACCTAAGTCATCTTGCGAAGCCACAGGGTTCCACCATCAAACCTCAGTCATGTTGCCAGGCCACAGGGTTCCACCCTCAAGCCTCACTCATGTTCCCAAGCCTGAGGGTTCCACTCTGAAACCTCAATCATGTTGCCAGGCCACAGGGTTCAACCATCAAACCTCAGTCATGTTCCCAGTAAACAGGGCTCCAGAATCAAACCAATGTCATGTTGCCAGGCCACGGGGTTACAGTATAAGGACTCAGTCATGTTCCCCGTGCACAGGGTTCCACAATCAAACCTCAGTCATGTTGCCAGTAAACAGGTTTCTGCCATCAAACCTCAGTCAAGTTGCCAGGCCTCAGGGTTCCAGAATCAAGCCTCAGTCATTTTGCCAGGCCATAGTGTTCCACCATCAAACCTCAGTCATGATCCCAGGCCACATGTTTCCACAATGAAACCTCAGTCATTTTCCCAGGCCAAAGTTTACAGAATCAAACCTTAGGTCATATTCCCAGGACACATGGTTCCAGAATCAAAACTGGGTCATGTTCACAGGCCACAGGTTTCAGCAATCAAACCTCAGTCATGTTCCCAGGACACAGGTGTCCAGAATCATACCTCAGTCATGTTCCCCGGGAACAGGCTTCCAGAAACAATCCTCAGTTATGGTCCCAGGCCACAGGATTCCAGAGTCAAACTTCAGTCTTGTTCACAGGACACAGTTTTCCAGAATCAACCCGATATCATGTTCCCTGGCCACATTCTTCCAGAATCAAACCTCAGTCATGTAGCCAGGCCACAGGTTTCCACCATCAAACCGCAGGCATGTTCCCAGGCTACAAGTTTCCAGAATAAAACCTCAGTCATGTTCCCAGTCCACAGGGTTCCAGAACCAAAGCTCAGTCAGGTTCCCGGGGCACAGTATTCCACAATCTAAACAGATGTCATGTTCCCAGGCCACAGGGATCCAGAATCCAACTTCAGTCATGTTGCCAGACCATAGGGTACCACCATCAAACCTCAGTCATCTTCCCAGGCCACAGGGTTCCAGAATCAAACCTCAGTCTTGTTCCCAGGACTCAGGTTTCCAGAATCAACCCGATATCATGTTCCCAGGCCACAGTCTTCCAGAATAAAACCTCAGTCACGTAGCCAGGCCACAGGTTTCCACCATCAAACCTCTGGCATGTTCCCAGGACACAGGTTTCCAGAATCAAACCGATATCATGTTCCCTGGGCACAGTCTTCCAGAATAAAACCTCAGTCATGTAGCCAGGCCACAGGTTTCCACCATCAAACCGCAGGCATGTTCCCAGTCTACAAGGTTCCAGAATAAAACCTCAGTCATGTTCCCAGTCCACAGGGTTCCAGAACCAAGGCTCAGTCAGGTTCCCGGGGCACAGTATTCCACAATCTAAACAGATGTCATGTTCGCAGGCCTCAGGGTTCCAGAATCCACCGATGTCATGTTTCCAGGCCACAGTGTTCCAGACTCAATCCTCAGTTATGTTCCCAGGCTACAGGGTTCCAGAATCAAACCTCAGTCATGTTCCCAGGGCACAGACTTCCAGAAACAAACCTCAGTCATGTTCCCAGGCAACAGGGCTCCAGAATCATACCTCAGTCTTCTTCCCAGGACACAGGTTTCCAGAATCAACCCGATATCATGTTCCCTGGCCACATTCTTCCAGAATCAAACCTCAGTCATGTAGCCAGGCCACAGGTTTCCACCATGAAACCTCAGGCATGTTCCCAGGCTACAAGTTTCCAGAATAAAACCTCAGTCATGTTCCCAGTCCACAGGGTTCCAGAACCAAGGCTCAGTCAGGTTCCCGGGGCACAGTATTCCACAATCTAAACAGATGTCATGTTCCCAGGCCACAGGGATCCAGAATCCAACTTCAGTCATTTTGCCAGACCATAGGGTACCACCATCAAACCTCAGTCATCTTCCCAGGCCACAGGTTTCCAGAATCAAACCGATTTCATGTTCCCAGGCAACAGGGTACCAGAAGCCAAACCTATGTCACGTTCCCAGGCCACAGGATTCCACACTCTAATATCAGTCTTCTTCCCAGGGGAATGGTTTCCAGAATCAAACCTCAGTCATATTCCCAGGCCACAGGGTTCCAGAATCAAATCTCAGTCTTGTTCCCAGGACTCAGGTTTCCAGAATCAACCCGATATCATGTTCCCAGGCCACAGTCTTCCAGAATAAAACCTCAGTCATGTAGCCAGGCCACAGGTTTCCACCATCAAACCTCAGGCATGTTCCCAGGACACAGGTTTCCAGAATCAAACCGATATCATGTTCCCTGGACACAGTCTTCCAGAATAAAACCTCAGTCATGTAGCCAGGCCACAGGTTTCCACCATCAAACCTCTGGCATGTTCCCAGGACACAGGTTTCCAGAATCAAACCGATATCATGTTCCCTGGGCACAGTCTTCCAGAATAAAACCTCAGTCATGTAGCCAGGCCACAGGTTTCCACCATCAAACCGCAGGCATGTTCCCAGGCTACAAGGTTCAAGAATAAAACCTCAGTCATGTTCCCAGTCCAAAGGGTTCCAGAACCAAGGCTCAGTCAGGTTCCCGGGGCACAGTATTCCACAGTCTAAACAGATGTCATGTTCGCAGGCCTCAGGGTTCCAGAATCCACCGATGTCATGTTTCCAGGCCACAGTGTTCCAGACTCAATCCTCAGTTATGTTCCCAGGCTACAGGGTTCCAGAATCAAACCTCAGTCATGTTCCCAGGGCACAGACTTCCAGAAAGAAACCTCAGTCATGTTCCCAGGCAACAGGGTTCCAGAATCAAACCTCAGTCTTCTTCCCAGGACACAGGTTTCCAGAATCAACCCGATATCATGTTCCCTGGCCACATTCTTCCAGAATCAAACCTCAGTCATGTAGCCAGGCCACAGGTTTCCACCATGAAACCTCAGGCATGTTCCCAGGCAACAGGGTTCCAGAATCAAAACGTTCTCATGGGGCTTCCCTGGTGGCGCAGTGGCTGAGAATTTGCCTGCCAATGCAGGGCACACGGGTTTGAGCCCTGGTCTGTGAAGATCCCACATGCCGCGGAGCAACTAGGCCCGTGAGCCACAACTACTGAGCCTGCGCGTCTGGAGCCTGTGCTCCCCAACAAGAGAGGCAGCGATAGTGAGAGGCCCGCGGATCGCGATGAAGAGTGGCCCCCGCTCACCGCAACTAGAGAAAGCTCTCGCACAGAAATGAAGCCCCAAGACAGCCAAAAATAAATAATAAATAAAAAAATAAAAAATAAAAAAAAAAAAACAACGTTTTCATGTTCCCAGGCCACAGAGTTCCAGAATCCACCGATGTCATGTTCCCAGGCCACAGGGTTCCAGAATGAATCCTCAGTTATGTTCCCAGGCTACAGGGTTCCAGAATATAACCTCAGTCATGTTCCCAGTCCACAGGGTTCCTGAACCAAGGCTCAATCATGTTCCCGGGGAACAGTATTCCACAATCTAAACAGATGTCATGTTCCCAGGCCACAGTTTTCCAGAATCACGCCTCAGTCATGTTCCCAGGCCACAGGGATCCAGAATCAAACTTCAGTCATGTTGCCAGGCCATAGGGTACCACCATCAAACCTCAGTCATCTTCCCAGGCCACAGGTTTCCAGAATCAAACCGATTTCATGTTCCCAGGCAACAGGGTACCAGAATCCAAAACGATGTCATGTTCCCAGGCCACACGATTCCACACTCTAACATCAGGCATGTTCCCAGGCCAATGGTTTCCAGAATCAAACCTCAGTCATATTCCCAGGCCACATGGTTCCAGAATCAAACCTCAGTCGTGTTCCCAGGACACAGGGTTCCAGAATAAAACCTCACTCATGTTCCCTGGACACAGGTTTCAGAAATAAAATCCCAGTCATGTTCCCAGTCCACAGGGTTCCACAATTAAACCTCAGTCATGTTCCCAGGCCAGAGGGTTCCACAATCAAACCTCAGTCCTGTTGCCAGACCACGGTTCCACCATCAAGCCTCAGTCATGTTCCCAGGCCAGAGTGTCCCACAATCAAACCTAAGTCATCTTGCGAAGCCACAGGGTTCCACCATCAAACCTCAGTCATGTTGCCAGGCCACAGGGTTCCACCCTCAAGCCTCACTCATGTTCCCAAGCCTGAGGGTTCCACTCTGAAACCTCAATCATGTTGCCAGGCCACAGGGTTCAACCATCAAACCTCAGTCATCTTCCCAGTAAACAGGGCTCCAGAATCAAACCAATGTCATGTTGCCAGGCCACGGGGTTACAGTATAAGGACTCAGTCATGTTCCCCGTGCACAGGGTTCCACAATCAAACCTCAGTCATGTTGCCAGTAAACAGGTTTCTGCCATCAAACCTCAGTCAAGTTGCCAGGCCTCAGGGTTCCAGAATCAAGCCTCAGTCATTTTGCCAGGCCATAGTGTTCCACCATCAAACCTCAGTCATGATCCCAGGCCACATGTTTCCACAATGAAACCTCAGTCATTTTCCCAGGCCAAAGTTTACAGAATCAAACCTTAGGTCATATTCCCAGGACACATGGTTCCAGAATCAAAACTGGGTCATGTTCACAGGCCACAGGTTTCAGCAATCAAACCTCAGTCATGTTCCCAGGACACAGGTGTCCAGAATCATACCTCAGTCATGTTCCCCGGGAACAGGCTTCCAGAAACAATCCTCAGTTATGGTCCCAGGCCACAGGATTCCAGAGTCAAACTTCAGTCTTGTTCACAGGACACAGTTTTCCAGAATCAACCCGATATCATGTTCCCTGGCCACATTCTTCCAGAATCAAACCTCAGTCATGTAGCCAGGCCACAGGTTTCCACCATCAAACCGCAGGCATGTTCCCAGGCTACAAGTTTCCAGAATAAAACCTCAGTCATGTTCCCAGTCCACAGGGTTCCAGAACCAAAGCTCAGTCAGGTTCCCGGGGCACAGTATTCCACAATCTAAACAGATGTCATGTTCCCAGGCCACAGGGATCCAGAATCCAACTTCAGTCATGTTGCCAGACCATAGGGTACCACCATCAAACCTCAGTCATCTTCCCAGGCCACAGGGTTCCAGAATCAAACCTCAGTCTTGTTCCCAGGACTCAGGTTTCCAGAATCAACCCGATATCATGTTCCCAGGCCACAGTCTTCCAGAATAAAACCTCAGTCACGTAGCCAGGCCACAGGTTTCCACCATCAAACCTCTGGCATGTTCCCAGGACACAGGTTTCCAGAATCAAACCGATATCATGTTCCCTGGGCACAGTCTTCCAGAATAAAACCTCAGTCATGTAGCCAGGCCACAGGTTTCCACCATCAAACCGCAGGCATGTTCCCAGTCTACAAGGTTCCAGAATAAAACCTCAGTCATGTTCCCAGTCCACAGGGTTCCAGAACCAAGGCTCAGTCAGGTTCCCGGGGCACAGTATTCCACAATCTAAACAGATGTCATGTTCGCAGGCCTCAGGGTTCCAGAATCCACCGATGTCATGTTTCCAGGCCACAGTGTTCCAGACTCAATCCTCAGTTATGTTCCCAGGCTACAGGGTTCCAGAATCAAACCTCAGTCATGTTCCCAGGGCACAGACTTCCAGAAACAAACCTCAGTCATGTTCCCAGGCAACAGGGCTCCAGAATCATACCTCAGTCTTCTTCCCAGGACACAGGTTTCCAGAATCAACCCGATATCATGTTCCCTGGCCACATTCTTCCAGAATCAAACCTCAGTCATGTAGCCAGGCCACAGGTTTCCACCATGAAACCTCAGGCATGTTCCCAGGCTACAAGTTTCCAGAATAAAACCTCAGTCATGTTCCCAGTCCACAGGGTTCCAGAACCAAGGCTCAGTCAGGTTCCCGGGGCACAGTATTCCACAATCTAAACAGATGTCATGTTCCCAGGCCACAGGGATCCAGAATCCAACTTCAGTCATTTTGCCAGACCATAGGGTACCACCATCAAACCTCAGTCATCTTCCCAGGCCACAGGTTTCCAGAATCAAACCGATTTCATGTTCCCAGGCAACAGGGTACCAGAAGCCAAACCTATGTCACGTTCCCAGGCCACAGGATTCCACACTCTAATATCAGTCTTCTTCCCAGGGGAATGGTTTCCAGAATCAAACCTCAGTCATATTCCCAGGCCACAGGGTTCCAGAATCAAATCTCAGTCTTGTTCCCAGGACTCAGGTTTCCAGAATCAACCCGATATCATGTTCCCAGGCCACAGTCTTCCAGAATAAAACCTCAGTCATGTAGCCAGGCCACAGGTTTCCACCATCAAACCTCAGGCATGTTCCCAGGACACAGGTTTCCAGAATCAAACCGATATCATGTTCCCTGGACACAGTCTTCCAGAATAAAACCTCAGTCATGTAGCCAGGCCACAGGTTTCCACCATCAAACCTCAGGCATGTTCCCAGGACACAGGTTTCCAGAATCAAACCGATATCATGTTCCCTGGGCACAGTCTTCCAGAATAAAACCTCAGTCATGTAGCCAGGCCACAGGTTTCCACCATCAAACCGCAGGCATGTTCCCAGGCTACAAGGTTCAAGAATAAAACCTCAGTCATGTTCCCAGTCCAAAGGGTTCCAGAACCAAGGCTCAGTCAGGTTCCCGGGGCACAGTATTCCACAGTCTAAACAGATGTCATGTTCGCAGGCCTCAGGGTTCCAGAATCCACCGATGTCATGTTTCCAGGCCACAGTGTTCCAGACTCAATCCTCAGTTATGTTCCCAGGCTACAGGGTTCCAGAATCAAACCTCAGTCATGTTCCCAGGGCACAGACTTCCAGAAAGAAACCTCAGTCATGTTCCCAGGCAACAGGGTTCCAGAATCAAACCTCAGTCTTCTTCCCAGGACACAGGTTTCCAGAATCAACCCGATATCATGTTCCCTGGCCACATTCTTCCAGAATCAAACCTCAGTCATGTAGCCAGGCCACAGGTTTCCACCATGAAACCTCAGGCATGTTCCCAGGCAACAGGGTTCCAGAATCAAAACGTTCTCATGGGGCTTCCCTGGTGGCGCAGTGGCTGAGAATTTGCCTGCCAATGCAGGGCACACGGGTTTGAGCCCTGGTCTGTGAAGATCCCACATGCCGCGGAGCAACTAGGCCCGTGAGCCACAACTACTGAGCCTGCGCGTCTGGAGCCTGTGCTCCCCAACAAGAGAGGCAGCGATAGTGAGAGGCCCGCGGATCGCGATGAAGAGTGGCCCCCGCTCACCGCAACTAGAGAAAGCTCTCGCACAGAAATGAAGCCCCAAGACAGCCAAAAATAAATAATAAATAAAAAAATAAAAAATAAAAAAAAAAAAACAACGTTTTCATGTTCCCAGGCCACAGAGTTCCAGAATCCACCGATGTCATGTTCCCAGGCCACAGGGTTCCAGAATGAATCCTCAGTTATGTTCCCAGGCTACAGGGTTCCAGAATATAACCTCAGTCATGTTCCCAGTCCACAGGGTTCCTGAACCAAGGCTCAATCATGTTCCCGGGGAACAGTATTCCACAATCTAAACAGATGTCATGTTCCCAGGCCACAGTTTTCCAGAATCACGCCTCAGTCATGTTCCCAGGCCACAGGGATCCAGAATCAAACTTCAGTCATGTTGCCAGGCCATAGGGTACCACCATCAAACCTCAGTCATCTTCCCAGGCCACAGGTTTCCAGAATCAAACCGATTTCATGTTCCCAGGCAACAGGGTACCAGAATCCAAAACGATGTCATGTTCCCAGGCCACACGATTCCACACTCTAACATCAGGCATGTTCCCAGGCCAATGGTTTCCAGAATCAAACCTCAGTCATATTCCCAGGCCACATGGTTCCAGAATCAAACCTCAGTCGTGTTCCCAGGACACAGGGTTCCAGAATAAAACCTCACTCATGTTCCCTGGACACAGGTTTCAGAAATAAAATCCCAGTCATGTTCCCAGTCCACAGGGTTCCACAATTAAACCTCAGTCATGTTCCCAGGCCAGAGGGTTCCACAATCAAACCTCAGTCCTGTTGCCAGACCACGGTTCCACCATCAAGCCTCAGTCATGTTCCCAGGCCAGAGTGTCCCACAATCAAACCTAAGTCATCTTGCGAAGCCACAGGGTTCCACCATCAAACCTCAGTCATGTTGCCAGGCCACAGGGTTCCACCCTCAAGCCTCACTCATGTTCCCAAGCCTGAGGGTTCCACTCTGAAACCTCAATCATGTTGCCAGGCCACAGGGTTCAACCATCAAACCTCAGTCATCTTCCCAGTAAACAGGGCTCCAGAATCAAACCAATGTCATGTTGCCAGGCCACGGGGTTACAGTATAAGGACTCAGTCATGTTCCCCGTGCACAGGGTTCCACAATCAAACCTCAGTCATGTTGCCAGTAAACAGGTTTCTGCCATCAAACCTCAGTCAAGTTGCCAGGCCTCAGGGTTCCAGAATCAAGCCTCAGTCATTTTGCCAGGCCATAGTGTTCCACCATCAAACCTCAGTCATGATCCCAGGCCACATGTTTCCACAATGAAACCTCAGTCATTTTCCCAGGCCAAAGTTTACAGAATCAAACCTTAGGTCATATTCCCAGGACACATGGTTCCAGAATCAAAACTGGGTCATGTTCACAGGCCACAGGTTTCAGCAATCAAACCTCAGTCATGTTCCCAGGACACAGGTGTCCAGAATCATACCTCAGTCATGTTCCCCGGGAACAGGCTTCCAGAAACAATCCTCAGTTATGGTCCCAGGCCACAGGATTCCAGAGTCAAACTTCAGTCTTGTTCACAGGACACAGTTTTCCAGAATCAACCCGATATCATGTTCCCTGGCCACATTCTTCCAGAATCAAACCTCAGTCATGTAGCCAGGCCACAGGTTTCCACCATCAAACCGCAGGCATGTTCCCAGGCTACAAGTTTCCAGAATAAAACCTCAGTCATGTTCCCAGTCCACAGGGTTCCAGAACCAAAGCTCAGTCAGGTTCCCGGGGCACAGTATTCCACAATCTAAACAGATGTCATGTTCCCAGGCCACAGGGATCCAGAATCCAACTTCAGTCATGTTGCCAGACCATAGGGTACCACCATCAAACCTCAGTCATCTTCCCAGGCCACAGGGTTCCAGAATCAAACCTCAGTCTTGTTCCCAGGACTCAGGTTTCCAGAATCAACCCGATATCATGTTCCCAGGCCACAGTCTTCCAGAATAAAACCTCAGTCACGTAGCCAGGCCACAGGTTTCCACCATCAAACCTCTGGCATGTTCCCAGGACACAGGTTTCCAGAATCAAACCGATATCATGTTCCCTGGGCACAGTCTTCCAGAATAAAACCTCAGTCATGTAGCCAGGCCACAGGTTTCCACCATCAAACCGCAGGCATGTTCCCAGTCTACAAGGTTCCAGAATAAAACCTCAGTCATGTTCCCAGTCCACAGGGTTCCAGAACCAAGGCTCAGTCAGGTTCCCGGGGCACAGTATTCCACAATCTAAACAGATGTCATGTTCGCAGGCCTCAGGGTTCCAGAATCCACCGATGTCATGTTTCCAGGCCACAGTGTTCCAGACTCAATCCTCAGTTATGTTCCCAGGCTACAGGGTTCCAGAATCAAACCTCAGTCATGTTCCCAGGGCACAGACTTCCAGAAACAAACCTCAGTCATGTTCCCAGGCAACAGGGCTCCAGAATCATACCTCAGTCTTCTTCCCAGGACACAGGTTTCCAGAATCAACCCGATATCATGTTCCCTGGCCACATTCTTCCAGAATCAAACCTCAGTCATGTAGCCAGGCCACAGGTTTCCACCATGAAACCTCAGGCATGTTCCCAGGCTACAAGTTTCCAGAATAAAACCTCAGTCATGTTCCCAGTCCACAGGGTTCCAGAACCAAGGCTCAGTCAGGTTCCCGGGGCACAGTATTCCACAATCTAAACAGATGTCATGTTCCCAGGCCACAGGGATCCAGAATCCAACTTCAGTCATTTTGCCAGACCATAGGGTACCACCATCAAACCTCAGTCATCTTCCCAGGCCACAGGTTTCCAGAATCAAACCGATTTCATGTTCCCAGGCAACAGGGTACCAGAAGCCAAACCTATGTCACGTTCCCAGGCCACAGGATTCCACACTCTAATATCAGTCTTCTTCCCAGGGGAATGGTTTCCAGAATCAAACCTCAGTCATATTCCCAGGCCACAGGGTTCCAGAATCAAATCTCAGTCTTGTTCCCAGGACTCAGGTTTCCAGAATCAACCCGATATCATGTTCCCAGGCCACAGTCTTCCAGAATAAAACCTCAGTCATGTAGCCAGGCCACAGGTTTCCACCATCAAACCTCAGGCATGTTCCCAGGACACAGGTTTCCAGAATCAAACCGATATCATGTTCCCTGGACACAGTCTTCCAGAATAAAACCTCAGTCATGTAGCCAGGCCACAGGTTTCCACCATCAAACCTCTGGCATGTTCCCAGGACACAGGTTTCCAGAATCAAACCGATATCATGTTCCCTGGGCACAGTCTTCCAGAATAAAACCTCAGTCATGTAGCCAGGCCACAGGTTTCCACCATCAAACCGCAGGCATGTTCCCAGGCTACAAGGTTCAAGAATAAAACCTCAGTCATGTTCCCAGTCCAAAGGGTTCCAGAACCAAGGCTCAGTCAGGTTCCCGGGGCACAGTATTCCACAGTCTAAACAGATGTCATGTTCGCAGGCCTCAGGGTTCCAGAATCCACCGATGTCATGTTTCCAGGCCACAGTGTTCCAGACTCAATCCTCAGTTATGTTCCCAGGCTACAGGGTTCCAGAATCAAACCTCAGTCATGTTCCCAGGGCACAGACTTCCAGAAAGAAACCTCAGTCATGTTCCCAGGCAACAGGGTTCCAGAATCAAACCTCAGTCTTCTTCCCAGGACACAGGTTTCCAGAATCAACCCGATATCATGTTCCCTGGCCACATTCTTCCAGAATCAAACCTCAGTCATGTAGCCAGGCCACAGGTTTCCACCATGAAACCTCAGGCATGTTCCCAGGCAACAGGGTTCCAGAATCAAAACGTTCTCATGGGGCTTCCCTGGTGGCGCAGTGGCTGAGAATTTGCCTGCCAATGCAGGGCACACGGGTTTGAGCCCTGGTCTGTGAAGATCCCACATGCCGCGGAGCAACTAGGCCCGTGAGCCACAACTACTGAGCCTGCGCGTCTGGAGCCTGTGCTCCCCAACAAGAGAGGCAGCGATAGTGAGAGGCCCGCGGATCGCGATGAAGAGTGGCCCCCGCTCACCGCAACTAGAGAAAGCTCTCGCACAGAAATGAAGCCCCAAGACAGCCAAAAATAAATAATAAATAAAAAAATAAAAAATAAAAAAAAAAAAACAACGTTTTCATGTTCCCAGGCCACAGAGTTCCAGAATCCACCGATGTCATGTTCCCAGGCCACAGGGTTCCAGAATGAATCCTCAGTTATGTTCCCAGGCTACAGGGTTCCAGAATATAACCTCAGTCATGTTCCCAGTCCACAGGGTTCCTGAACCAAGGCTCAATCATGTTCCCGGGGAACAGTATTCCACAATCTAAACAGATGTCATGTTCCCAGGCCACAGTTTTCCAGAATCACGCCTCAGTCATGTTCCCAGGCCACAGGGATCCAGAATCAAACTTCAGTCATGTTGCCAGGCCATAGGGTACCACCATCAAACCTCAGTCATCTTCCCAGGCCACAGGTTTCCAGAATCAAACCGATTTCATGTTCCCAGGCAACAGGGTACCAGAATCCAAAACGATGTCATGTTCCCAGGCCACACGATTCCACACTCTAACATCAGGCATGTTCCCAGGCCAATGGTTTCCAGAATCAAACCTCAGTCATATTCCCAGGCCACATGGTTCCAGAATCAAACCTCAGTCGTGTTCCCAGGACACAGGGTTCCAGAATAAAACCTCACTCATGTTCCCTGGACACAGGTTTCAGAAATAAAATCCCAGTCATGTTCCCAGTCCACAGGGTTCCACAATTAAACCTCAGTCATGTTCCCAGGCCAGAGGGTTCCACAATCAAACCTCAGTCCTGTTGCCAGACCACGGTTCCACCATCAAGCCTCAGTCATGTTCCCAGGCCAGAGTGTCCCACAATCAAACCTAAGTCATCTTGCGAAGCCACAGGGTTCCACCATCAAACCTCAGTCATGTTGCCAGGCCACAGGGTTCCACCCTCAAGCCTCACTCATGTTCCCAAGCCTGAGGGTTCCACTCTGAAACCTCAATCATGTTGCCAGGCCACAGGGTTCAACCATCAAACCTCAGTCATCTTCCCAGTAAACAGGGCTCCAGAATCAAACCAATGTCATGTTGCCAGGCCACGGGGTTACAGTATAAGGACTCAGTCATGTTCCCCGTGCACAGGGTTCCACAATCAAACCTCAGTCATGTTGCCAGTAAACAGGTTTCTGCCATCAAACCTCAGTCAAGTTGCCAGGCCTCAGGGTTCCAGAATCAAGCCTCAGTCATTTTGCCAGGCCATAGTGTTCCACCATCAAACCTCAGTCATGATCCCAGGCCACATGTTTCCACAATGAAACCTCAGTCATTTTCCCAGGCCAAAGTTTACAGAATCAAACCTTAGGTCATATTCCCAGGACACATGGTTCCAGAATCAAAACTGGGTCATGTTCACAGGCCACAGGTTTCAGCAATCAAACCTCAGTCATGTTCCCAGGACACAGGTGTCCAGAATCATACCTCAGTCATGTTCCCCGGGAACAGGCTTCCAGAAACAATCCTCAGTTATGGTCCCAGGCCACAGGATTCCAGAGTCAAACTTCAGTCTTGTTCACAGGACACAGTTTTCCAGAATCAACCCGATATCATGTTCCCTGGCCACATTCTTCCAGAATCAAACCTCAGTCATGTAGCCAGGCCACAGGTTTCCACCATCAAACCGCAGGCATGTTCCCAGGCTACAAGTTTCCAGAATAAAACCTCAGTCATGTTCCCAGTCCACAGGGTTCCAGAACCAAAGCTCAGTCAGGTTCCCGGGGCACAGTATTCCACAATCTAAACAGATGTCATGTTCCCAGGCCACAGGGATCCAGAATCCAACTTCAGTCATGTTGCCAGACCATAGGGTACCACCATCAAACCTCAGTCATCTTCCCAGGCCACAGGGTTCCAGAATCAAACCTCAGTCTTGTTCCCAGGACTCAGGTTTCCAGAATCAACCCGATATCATGTTCCCAGGCCACAGTCTTCCAGAATAAAACCTCAGTCACGTAGCCAGGCCACAGGTTTCCACCATCAAACCTCTGGCATGTTCCCAGGACACAGGTTTCCAGAATCAAACCGATATCATGTTCCCTGGGCACAGTCTTCCAGAATAAAACCTCAGTCATGTAGCCAGGCCACAGGTTTCCACCATCAAACCGCAGGCATGTTCCCAGTCTACAAGGTTCCAGAATAAAACCTCAGTCATGTTCCCAGTCCACAGGGTTCCAGAACCAAGGCTCAGTCAGGTTCCCGGGGCACAGTATTCCACAATCTAAACAGATGTCATGTTCGCAGGCCTCAGGGTTCCAGAATCCACCGATGTCATGTTTCCAGGCCACAGTGTTCCAGACTCAATCCTCAGTTATGTTCCCAGGCTACAGGGTTCCAGAATCAAACCTCAGTCATGTTCCCAGGGCACAGACTTCCAGAAACAAACCTCAGTCATGTTCCCAGGCAACAGGGCTCCAGAATCATACCTCAGTCTTCTTCCCAGGACACAGGTTTCCAGAATCAACCCGATATCATGTTCCCTGGCCACATTCTTCCAGAATCAAACCTCAGTCATGTAGCCAGGCCACAGGTTTCCACCATGAAACCTCAGGCATGTTCCCAGGCTACAAGTTTCCAGAATAAAACCTCAGTCATGTTCCCAGTCCACAGGGTTCCAGAACCAAGGCTCAGTCAGGTTCCCGGGGCACAGTATTCCACAATCTAAACAGATGTCATGTTCCCAGGCCACAGGGATCCAGAATCCAACTTCAGTCATTTTGCCAGACCATAGGGTACCACCATCAAACCTCAGTCATCTTCCCAGGCCACAGGTTTCCAGAATCAAACCGATTTCATGTTCCCAGGCAACAGGGTACCAGAAGCCAAACCTATGTCACGTTCCCAGGCCACAGGATTCCACACTCTAATATCAGTCTTCTTCCCAGGGGAATGGTTTCCAGAATCAAACCTCAGTCATATTCCCAGGCCACAGGGTTCCAGAATCAAATCTCAGTCTTGTTCCCAGGACTCAGGTTTCCAGAATCAACCCGATATCATGTTCCCAGGCCACAGTCTTCCAGAATAAAACCTCAGTCATGTAGCCAGGCCACAGGTTTCCACCATCAAACCTCAGGCATGTTCCCAGGACACAGGTTTCCAGAATCAAACCGATATCATGTTCCCTGGACACAGTCTTCCAGAATAAAACCTCAGTCATGTAGCCAGGCCACAGGTTTCCACCATCAAACCTCAGGCATGTTCCCAGGACACAGGTTTCCAGAATCAAACCGATATCATGTTCCCTGGGCACAGTCTTCCAGAATAAAACCTCAGTCATGTAGCCAGGCCACAGGTTTCCACCATCAAACCGCAGGCATGTTCCCAGGCTACAAGGTTCAAGAATAAAACCTCAGTCATGTTCCCAGTCCAAAGGGTTCCAGAACCAAGGCTCAGTCAGGTTCCCGGGGCACAGTATTCCACAGTCTAAACAGATGTCATGTTCGCAGGCCTCAGGGTTCCAGAATCCACCGATGTCATGTTTCCAGGCCACAGTGTTCCAGACTCAATCCTCAGTTATGTTCCCAGGCTACAGGGTTCCAGAATCAAACCTCAGTCATGTTCCCAGGGCACAGACTTCCAGAAAGAAACCTCAGTCATGTTCCCAGGCAACAGGGTTCCAGAATCAAACCTCAGTCTTCTTCCCAGGACACAGGTTTCCAGAATCAACCCGATATCATGTTCCCTGGCCACATTCTTCCAGAATCAAACCTCAGTCATGTAGCCAGGCCACAGGTTTCCACCATGAAACCTCAGGCATGTTCCCAGGCAACAGGGTTCCAGAATCAAAACGTTCTCATGGGGCTTCCCTGGTGGCGCAGTGGCTGAGAATTTGCCTGCCAATGCAGGGCACACGGGTTTGAGCCCTGGTCTGTGAAGATCCCACATGCCGCGGAGCAACTAGGCCCGTGAGCCACAACTACTGAGCCTGCGCGTCTGGAGCCTGTGCTCCCCAACAAGAGAGGCAGCGATAGTGAGAGGCCCGCGGATCGCGATGAAGAGTGGCCCCCGCTCACCGCAACTAGAGAAAGCTCTCGCACAGAAATGAAGCCCCAAGACAGCCAAAAATAAATAATAAATAAAAAAATAAAAAATAAAAAAAAAAAAACAACGTTTTCATGTTCCCAGGCCACAGAGTTCCAGAATCCACCGATGTCATGTTCCCAGGCCACAGGGTTCCAGAATGAATCCTCAGTTATGTTCCCAGGCTACAGGGTTCCAGAATATAACCTCAGTCATGTTCCCAGTCCACAGGGTTCCTGAACCAAGGCTCAATCATGTTCCCGGGGAACAGTATTCCACAATCTAAACAGATGTCATGTTCCCAGGCCACAGTTTTCCAGAATCACGCCTCAGTCATGTTCCCAGGCCACAGGGATCCAGAATCAAACTTCAGTCATGTTGCCAGGCCATAGGGTACCACCATCAAACCTCAGTCATCTTCCCAGGCCACAGGTTTCCAGAATCAAACCGATTTCATGTTCCCAGGCAACAGGGTACCAGAATCCAAAACGATGTCATGTTCCCAGGCCACACGATTCCACACTCTAACATCAGGCATGTTCCCAGGCCAATGGTTTCCAGAATCAAACCTCAGTCATATTCCCAGGCCACATGGTTCCAGAATCAAACCTCAGTCGTGTTCCCAGGACACAGGGTTCCAGAATAAAACCTCACTCATGTTCCCTGGACACAGGTTTCAGAAATAAAATCCCAGTCATGTTCCCAGTCCACAGGGTTCCACAATTAAACCTCAGTCATGTTCCCAGGCCAGAGGGTTCCACAATCAAACCTCAGTCCTGTTGCCAGACCACGGTTCCACCATCAAGCCTCAGTCATGTTCCCAGGCCAGAGTGTCCCACAATCAAACCTAAGTCATCTTGCGAAGCCACAGGGTTCCACCATCAAACCTCAGTCATGTTGCCAGGCCACAGGGTTCCACCCTCAAGCCTCACTCATGTTCCCAAGCCTGAGGGTTCCACTCTGAAACCTCAATCATGTTGCCAGGCCACAGGGTTCAACCATCAAACCTCAGTCATCTTCCCAGTAAACAGGGCTCCAGAATCAAACCAATGTCATGTTGCCAGGCCACGGGGTTACAGTATAAGGACTCAGTCATGTTCCCCGTGCACAGGGTTCCACAATCAAACCTCAGTCATGTTGCCAGTAAACAGGTTTCTGCCATCAAACCTCAGTCAAGTTGCCAGGCCTCAGGGTTCCAGAATCAAGCCTCAGTCATTTTGCCAGGCCATAGTGTTCCACCATCAAACCTCAGTCATGATCCCAGGCCACATGTTTCCACAATGAAACCTCAGTCATTTTCCCAGGCCAAAGTTTACAGAATCAAACCTTAGGTCATATTCCCAGGACACATGGTTCCAGAATCAAAACTGGGTCATGTTCACAGGCCACAGGTTTCAGCAATCAAACCTCAGTCATGTTCCCAGGACACAGGTGTCCAGAATCATACCTCAGTCATGTTCCCCGGGAACAGGCTTCCAGAAACAATCCTCAGTTATGGTCCCAGGCCACAGGATTCCAGAGTCAAACTTCAGTCTTGTTCACAGGACACAGTTTTCCAGAATCAACCCGATATCATGTTCCCTGGCCACATTCTTCCAGAATCAAACCTCAGTCATGTAGCCAGGCCACAGGTTTCCACCATCAAACCGCAGGCATGTTCCCAGGCTACAAGTTTCCAGAATAAAACCTCAGTCATGTTCCCAGTCCACAGGGTTCCAGAACCAAAGCTCAGTCAGGTTCCCGGGGCACAGTATTCCACAATCTAAACAGATGTCATGTTCCCAGGCCACAGGGATCCAGAATCCAACTTCAGTCATGTTGCCAGACCATAGGGTACCACCATCAAACCTCAGTCATCTTCCCAGGCCACAGGGTTCCAGAATCAAACCTCAGTCTTGTTCCCAGGATTCAGGTTTCCAGAATCAACCCGATATCATGTTCCCAGGCCACAGTCTTCCAGAATAAAACCTCAGTCATGTAGCCAGGCCACAGGTTTCCACCATCAAACCTCTGGCATGTTCCCAGGACACAGGTTTCCAGAATCAAACCGATATCATGTTCCCTGGGCACAGTCTTCCAGAATAAAACCTCAGTCATGTAGCCAGGCCACAGGTTTCCACCATCAAACCGCAGGCATGTTCCCAGTCTACAAGGTTCCAGAATAAAACCTCAGTCATGTTCCCAGTCCACAGGGTTCCAGAACCAAGGCTCAGTCAGGTTCCCGGGGCACAGTATTCCACAATCTAAACAGATGTCATGTTCGCAGGCCTCAGGGTTCCAGAATCCACCGATGTCATGTTTCCAGGCCACAGTGTTCCAGACTCAATCCTCAGTTATGTTCCCAGGCTACAGGGTTCCAGAATCAAACCTCAGTCATGTTCCCAGGGCACAGACTTCCAGAAACAAACCTCAGTCATGTTCCCAGGCAACAGGGCTCCAGAATCATACCTCAGTCTTCTTCCCAGGACACAGGTTTCCAGAATCAACCCGATATCATGTTCCCTGGCCACATTCTTCCAGAATCAAACCTCAGTCATGTAGCCAGGCCACAGGTTTCCACCATGAAACCTCAGGCATGTTCCCAGGCTACAAGTTTCCAGAATAAAACCTCAGTCATGTTCCCAGTCCACAGGGTTCCAGAACCAAGGCTCAGTCAGGTTCCCGGGGCACAGTATTCCACAATCTAAACAGATGTCATGTTCCCAGGCCACAGGGATCCAGAATCCAACTTCAGTCATTTTGCCAGACCATAGGGTACCACCATCAAACCTCAGTCATCTTCCCAGGCCACAGGTTTCCAGAATCAAACCGATTTCATGTTCCCAGGCAACAGGGTACCAGAAGCCAAACCTATGTCACGTTCCCAGGCCACAGGATTCCACACTCTAATATCAGTCTTCTTCCCAGGGGAATGGTTTCCAGAATCAAACCTCAGTCATATTCCCAGGCCACAGGGTTCCAGAATCAAATCTCAGTCTTGTTCCCAGGACTCAGGTTTCCAGAATCAACCCGATATCATGTTCCCAGGCCACAGTCTTCCAGAATAAAACCTCAGTCATGTAGCCAGGCCACAGGTTTCCACCATCAAACCTCAGGCATGTTCCCAGGACACAGGTTTCCAGAATCAAACCGATATCATGTTCCCTGGACACAGTCTTCCAGAATAAAACCTCAGTCATGTAGCCAGGCCACAGGTTTCCACCATCAAACCTCAGGCATGTTCCCAGGACACAGGTTTCCAGAATCAAACCGATATCATGTTCCCTGGGCACAGTCTTCCAGAATAAAACCTCAGTCATGTAGCCAGGCCACAGGTTTCCACCATCAAACCGCAGGCATGTTCCCAGGCTACAAGGTTCAAGAATAAAACCTCAGTCATGTTCCCAGTCCAAAGGGTTCCAGAACCAAGGCTCAGTCAGGTTCCCGGGGCACAGTATTCCACAGTCTAAACAGATGTCATGTTCGCAGGCCTCAGGGTTCCAGAATCCACCGATGTCATGTTTCCAGGCCACAGTGTTCCAGACTCAATCCTCAGTTATGTTCCCAGGCTACAGGGTTCCAGAATCAAACCTCAGTCATGTTCCCAGGGCACAGACTTCCAGAAAGAAACCTCAGTCATGTTCCCAGGCAACAGGGTTCCAGAATCAAACCTCAGTCTTCTTCCCAGGACACAGGTTTCCAGAATCAACCCGATATCATGTTCCCTGGCCACATTCTTCCAGAATCAAACCTCAGTCATGTAGCCAGGCCACAGGTTTCCACCATGAAACCTCAGGCATGTTCCCAGGCAACAGGGTTCCAGAATCAAAACGTTCTCATGGGGCTTCCCTGGTGGCGCAGTGGCTGAGAATTTGCCTGCCAATGCAGGGCACACGGGTTTGAGCCCTGGTCTGTGAAGATCCCACATGCCGCGGAGCAACTAGGCCCGTGAGCCACAACTACTGAGCCTGCGCGTCTGGAGCCTGTGCTCCCCAACAAGAGAGGCAGCGATAGTGAGAGGCCCGCGGATCGCGATGAAGAGTGGCCCCCGCTCACCGCAACTAGAGAAAGCTCTCGCACAGAAATGAAGCCCCAAGACAGCCAAAAATAAATAATAAATAAAAAAATAAAAAATAAAAAAAAAAAAACAACGTTTTCATGTTCCCAGGCCACAGAGTTCCAGAATCCACCGATGTCATGTTCCCAGGCCACAGGGTTCCAGAATGAATCCTCAGTTATGTTCCCAGGCTACAGGGTTCCAGAATATAACCTCAGTCATGTTCCCAGTCCACAGGGTTCCTGAACCAAGGCTCAATCATGTTCCCGGGGAACAGTATTCCACAATCTAAACAGATGTCATGTTCCCAGGCCACAGTTTTCCAGAATCACGCCTCAGTCATGTTCCCAGGCCACAGGGATCCAGAATCAAACTTCAGTCATGTTGCCAGGCCATAGGGTACCACCATCAAACCTCAGTCATCTTCCCAGGCCACAGGTTTCCAGAATCAAACCGATTTCATGTTCCCAGGCAACAGGGTACCAGAATCCAAAACGATGTCATGTTCCCAGGCCACACGATTCCACACTCTAACATCAGGCATGTTCCCAGGCCAATGGTTTCCAGAATCAAACCTCAGTCATATTCCCAGGCCACATGGTTCCAGAATCAAACCTCAGTCGTGTTCCCAGGACACAGGGTTCCAGAATAAAACCTCACTCATGTTCCCTGGACACAGGTTTCAGAAATAAAATCCCAGTCATGTTCCCAGTCCACAGGGTTCCACAATTAAACCTCAGTCATGTTCCCAGGCCAGAGGGTTCCACAATCAAACCTCAGTCCTGTTGCCAGACCACGGTTCCACCATCAAGCCTCAGTCATGTTCCCAGGCCAGAGTGTCCCACAATCAAACCTAAGTCATCTTGCGAAGCCACAGGGTTCCACCATCAAACCTCAGTCATGTTGCCAGGCCACAGGGTTCCACCCTCAAGCCTCACTCATGTTCCCAAGCCTGAGGGTTCCACTCTGAAACCTCAATCATGTTGCCAGGCCACAGGGTTCAACCATCAAACCTCAGTCATCTTCCCAGTAAACAGGGCTCCAGAATCAAACCAATGTCATGTTGCCAGGCCACGGGGTTACAGTATAAGGACTCAGTCATGTTCCCCGTGCACAGGGTTCCACAATCAAACCTCAGTCATGTTGCCAGTAAACAGGTTTCTGCCATCAAACCTCAGTCAAGTTGCCAGGCCTCAGGGTTCCAGAATCAAGCCTCAGTCATTTTGCCAGGCCATAGTGTTCCACCATCAAACCTCAGTCATGATCCCAGGCCACATGTTTCCACAATGAAACCTCAGTCATTTTCCCAGGCCAAAGTTTACAGAATCAAACCTTAGGTCATATTCCCAGGACACATGGTTCCAGAATCAAAACTGGGTCATGTTCACAGGCCACAGGTTTCAGCAATCAAACCTCAGTCATGTTCCCAGGACACAGGTGTCCAGAATCATACCTCAGTCATGTTCCCCGGGAACAGGCTTCCAGAAACAATCCTCAGTTATGGTCCCAGGCCACAGGATTCCAGAGTCAAACTTCAGTCTTGTTCACAGGACACAGTTTTCCAGAATCAACCCGATATCATGTTCCCTGGCCACATTCTTCCAGAATCAAACCTCAGTCATGTAGCCAGGCCACAGGTTTCCACCATCAAACCGCAGGCATGTTCCCAGGCTACAAGTTTCCAGAATAAAACCTCAGTCATGTTCCCAGTCCACAGGGTTCCAGAACCAAAGCTCAGTCAGGTTCCCGGGGCACAGTATTCCACAATCTAAACAGATGTCATGTTCCCAGGCCACAGGGATCCAGAATCCAACTTCAGTCATGTTGCCAGACCATAGGGTACCACCATCAAACCTCAGTCATCTTCCCAGGCCACAGGGTTCCAGAATCAAACCTCAGTCTTGTTCCCAGGACTCAGGTTTCCAGAATCAACCCGATATCATGTTCCCAGGCCACAGTCTTCCAGAATAAAACCTCAGTCATGTAGCCAGGCCACAGGTTTCCACCATCAAACCTCTGGCATGTTCCCAGGACACAGGTTTCCAGAATCAAACCGATATCATGTTCCCTGGGCACAGTCTTCCAGAATAAAACCTCAGTCATGTAGCCAGGCCACAGGTTTCCACCATCAAACCGCAGGCATGTTCCCAGTCTACAAGGTTCCAGAATAAAACCTCAGTCATGTTCCCAGTCCACAGGGTTCCAGAACCAAGGCTCAGTCAGGTTCCCGGGGCACAGTATTCCACAATCTAAACAGATGTCATGTTCGCAGGCCTCAGGGTTCCAGAATCCACCGATGTCATGTTTCCAGGCCACAGTGTTCCAGACTCAATCCTCAGTTATGTTCCCAGGCTACAGGGTTCCAGAATCAAACCTCAGTCATGTTCCCAGGGCACAGACTTCCAGAAACAAACCTCAGTCATGTTCCCAGGCAACAGGGCTCCAGAATCATACCTCAGTCTTCTTCCCAGGACACAGGTTTCCAGAATCAACCCGATATCATGTTCCCTGGCCACATTCTTCCAGAATCAAACCTCAGTCATGTAGCCAGGCCACAGGTTTCCACCATGAAACCTCAGGCATGTTCCCAGGCTACAAGTTTCCAGAATAAAACCTCAGTCATGTTCCCAGTCCACAGGGTTCCAGAACCAAGGCTCAGTCAGGTTCCCGGGGCACAGTATTCCACAATCTAAACAGATGTCATGTTCCCAGGCCACAGGGATCCAGAATCCAACTTCAGTCATTTTGCCAGACCATAGGGTACCACCATCAAACCTCAGTCATCTTCCCAGGCCACAGGTTTCCAGAATCAAACCGATTTCATGTTCCCAGGCAACAGGGTACCAGAAGCCAAACCTATGTCACGTTCCCAGGCCACAGGATTCCACACTCTAATATCAGTCTTCTTCCCAGGGGAATGGTTTCCAGAATCAAACCTCAGTCATATTCCCAGGCCACAGGGTTCCAGAATCAAATCTCAGTCTTGTTCCCAGGACTCAGGTTTCCAGAATCAACCCGATATCATGTTCCCAGGCCACAGTCTTCCAGAATAAAACCTCAGTCATGTAGCCAGGCCACAGGTTTCCACCATCAAACCTCAGGCATGTTCCCAGGACACAGGTTTCCAGAATCAAACCGATATCATGTTCCCTGGGCACAGTCTTCCAGAATAAAACCTCAGTCATGTAGCCAGGCCACAGGTTTCCACCATCAAACCGCAGGCATGTTCCCAGGCTACAAGGTTCAAGAATAAAACCTCAGTCATGTTCCCAGTCCAAAGGGTTCCAGAACCAAGGCTCAGTCAGGTTCCCGGGGCACAGTATTCCACAGTCTAAACAGATGTCATGTTCGCAGGCCTCAGGGTTCCAGAATCCACCGATGTCATGTTTCCAGGCCACAGTGTTCCAGACTCAATCCTCAGTTATGTTCCCAGGCTACAGGGTTCCAGAATCAAACCTCAGTCATGTTCCCAGGGCACAGACTTCCAGAAAGAAACCTCAGTCATGTTCCCAGGCAACAGGGTTCCAGAATCAAACCTCAGTCTTCTTCCCAGGACACAGGTTTCCAGAATCAACCCGATATCATGTTCCCTGGCCACATTCTTCCAGAATCAAACCTCAGTCATGTAGCCAGGCCACAGGTTTCCACCATGAAACCTCAGGCATGTTCCCAGGCAACAGGGTTCCAGAATCAAAACGTTCTCATGGGGCTTCCCTGGTGGCGCAGTGGCTGAGAATTTGCCTGCCAATGCAGGGCACACGGGTTTGAGCCCTGGTCTGTGAAGATCCCACATGCCGCGGAGCAACTAGGCCCGTGAGCCACAACTACTGAGCCTGCGCGTCTGGAGCCTGTGCTCCCCAACAAGAGAGGCAGCGATAGTGAGAGGCCCGCGGATCGCGATGAAGAGTGGCCCCCGCTCACCGCAACTAGAGAAAGCTCTCGCACAGAAATGAAGCCCCAAGACAGCCAAAAATAAATAATAAATAAAAAAATAAAAAATAAAAAAAAAAAAACAACGTTTTCATGTTCCCAGGCCACAGAGTTCCAGAATCCACCGATGTCATGTTCCCAGGCCACAGGGTTCCAGAATGAATCCTCAGTTATGTTCCCAGGCTACAGGGTTCCAGAATATAACCTCAGTCATGTTCCCAGTCCACAGGGTTCCTGAACCAAGGCTCAATCATGTTCCCGGGGAACAGTATTCCACAATCTAAACAGATGTCATGTTCCCAGGCCACAGTTTTCCAGAATCACGCCTCAGTCATGTTCCCAGGCCACAGGGATCCAGAATCAAACTTCAGTCATGTTGCCAGGCCATAGGGTACCACCATCAAACCTCAGTCATCTTCCCAGGCCACAGGTTTCCAGAATCAAACCGATTTCATGTTCCCAGGCAACAGGGTACCAGAATCCAAAACGATGTCATGTTCCCAGGCCACACGATTCCACACTCTAACATCAGGCATGTTCCCAGGCCAATGGTTTCCAGAATCAAACCTCAGTCATATTCCCAGGCCACATGGTTCCAGAATCAAACCTCAGTCGTGTTCCCAGGACACAGGGTTCCAGAATAAAACCTCACTCATGTTCCCTGGACACAGGTTTCAGAAATAAAATCCCAGTCATGTTCCCAGTCCACAGGGTTCCACAATTAAACCTCAGTCATGTTCCCAGGCCAGAGGGTTCCACAATCAAACCTCAGTCCTGTTGCCAGACCACGGTTCCACCATCAAGCCTCAGTCATGTTCCCAGGCCAGAGTGTCCCACAATCAAACCTAAGTCATCTTGCGAAGCCACAGGGTTCCACCATCAAACCTCAGTCATGTTGCCAGGCCACAGGGTTCCACCCTCAAGCCTCACTCATGTTCCCAAGCCTGAGGGTTCCACTCTGAAACCTCAATCATGTTGCCAGGCCACAGGGTTCAACCATCAAACCTCAGTCATCTTCCCAGTAAACAGGGCTCCAGAATCAAACCAATGTCATGTTGCCAGGCCACGGGGTTACAGTATAAGGACTCAGTCATGTTCCCCGTGCACAGGGTTCCACAATCAAACCTCAGTCATGTTGCCAGTAAACAGGTTTCTGCCATCAAACCTCAGTCAAGTTGCCAGGCCTCAGGGTTCCAGAATCAAGCCTCAGTCATTTTGCCAGGCCATAGTGTTCCACCATCAAACCTCAGTCATGATCCCAGGCCACATGTTTCCACAATGAAACCTCAGTCATTTTCCCAGGCCAAAGTTTACAGAATCAAACCTTAGGTCATATTCCCAGGACACATGGTTCCAGAATCAAAACTGGGTCATGTTCACAGGCCACAGGTTTCAGCAATCAAACCTCAGTCATGTTCCCAGGACACAGGTGTCCAGAATCATACCTCAGTCATGTTCCCCGGGAACAGGCTTCCAGAAACAATCCTCAGTTATGGTCCCAGGCCACAGGATTCCAGAGTCAAACTTCAGTCTTGTTCACAGGACACAGTTTTCCAGAATCAACCCGATATCATGTTCCCTGGCCACATTCTTCCAGAATCAAACCTCAGTCATGTAGCCAGGCCACAGGTTTCCACCATCAAACCGCAGGCATGTTCCCAGGCTACAAGTTTCCAGAATAAAACCTCAGTCATGTTCCCAGTCCACAGGGTTCCAGAACCAAAGCTCAGTCAGGTTCCCGGGGCACAGTATTCCACAATCTAAACAGATGTCATGTTCCCAGGCCACAGGGATCCAGAATCCAACTTCAGTCATGTTGCCAGACCATAGGGTACCACCATCAAACCTCAGTCATCTTCCCAGGCCACAGGGTTCCAGAATCAAACCTCAGTCTTGTTCCCAGGACTCAGGTTTCCAGAATCAACCCGATATCATGTTCCCAGGCCACAGTCTTCCAGAATAAAACCTCAGTCATGTAGCCAGGCCACAGGTTTCCACCATCAAACCTCTGGCATGTTCCCAGGACACAGGTTTCCAGAATCAAACCGATATCATGTTCCCTGGGCACAGTCTTCCAGAATAAAACCTCAGTCATGTAGCCAGGCCACAGGTTTCCACCATCAAACCGCAGGCATGTTCCCAGTCTACAAGGTTCCAGAATAAAACCTCAGTCATGTTCCCAGTCCACAGGGTTCCAGAACCAAGGCTCAGTCAGGTTCCCGGGGCACAGTATTCCACAATCTAAACAGATGTCATGTTCGCAGGCCTCAGGGTTCCAGAATCCACCGATGTCATGTTTCCAGGCCACAGTGTTCCAGACTCAATCCTCAGTTATGTTCCCAGGCTACAGGGTTCCAGAATCAAACCTCAGTCATGTTCCCAGGGCACAGACTTCCAGAAACAAACCTCAGTCATGTTCCCAGGCAACAGGGCTCCAGAATCATACCTCAGTCTTCTTCCCAGGACACAGGTTTCCAGAATCAACCCGATATCATGTTCCCTGGCCACATTCTTCCAGAATCAAACCTCAGTCATGTAGCCAGGCCACAGGTTTCCACCATGAAACCTCAGGCATGTTCCCAGGCTACAAGTTTCCAGAATAAAACCTCAGTCATGTTCCCAGTCCACAGGGTTCCAGAACCAAGGCTCAGTCAGGTTCCCGGGGCACAGTATTCCACAATCTAAACAGATGTCATGTTCCCAGGCCACAGGGATCCAGAATCCAACTTCAGTCATTTTGCCAGACCATAGGGTACCACCATCAAACCTCAGTCATCTTCCCAGGCCACAGGTTTCCAGAATCAAACCGATTTCATGTTCCCAGGCAACAGGGTACCAGAAGCCAAACCTATGTCACGTTCCCAGGCCACAGGATTCCACACTCTAATATCAGTCTTCTTCCCAGGGGAATGGTTTCCAGAATCAAACCTCAGTCATATTCCCAGGCCACAGGGTTCCAGAATCAAATCTCAGTCTTGTTCCCAGGACTCAGGTTTCCAGAATCAACCCGATATCATGTTCCCAGGCCACAGTCTTCCAGAATAAAACCTCAGTCATGTAGCCAGGCCACAGGTTTCCACCATCAAACCTCAGGCATGTTCCCAGGACACAGGTTTCCAGAATCAAACCGATATCATGTTCCCTGGACACAGTCTTCCAGAATAAAACCTCAGTCATGTAGCCAGGCCACAGGTTTCCACCATCAAACCTCAGGCATGTTCCCAGGACACAGGTTTCCAGAATCAAACCGATATCATGTTCCCTGGGCACAGTCTTCCAGAATAAAACCTCAGTCATGTAGCCAGGCCACAGGTTTCCACCATCAAACCGCAGGCATGTTCCCAGGCTACAAGGTTCAAGAATAAAACCTCAGTCATGTTCCCAGTCCAAAGGGTTCCAGAACCAAGGCTCAGTCAGGTTCCCGGGGCACAGTATTCCACAGTCTAAACAGATGTCATGTTCGCAGGCCTCAGGGTTCCAGAATCCACCGATGTCATGTTTCCAGGCCACAGTGTTCCAGACTCAATCCTCAGTTATGTTCCCAGGCTACAGGGTTCCAGAATCAAACCTCAGTCATGTTCCCAGGGCACAGACTTCCAGAAAGAAACCTCAGTCATGTTCCCAGGCAACAGGGTTCCAGAATCAAACCTCAGTCTTCTTCCCAGGACACAGGTTTCCAGAATCAACCCGATATCATGTTCCCTGGCCACATTCTTCCAGAATCAAACCTCAGTCATGTAGCCAGGCCACAGGTTTCCACCATGAAACCTCAGGCATGTTCCCAGGCAACAGGGTTCCAGAATCAAAACGTTCTCATGGGGCTTCCCTGGTGGCGCAGTGGCTGAGAATTTGCCTGCCAATGCAGGGCACACGGGTTTGAGCCCTGGTCTGTGAAGATCCCACATGCCGCGGAGCAACTAGGCCCGTGAGCCACAACTACTGAGCCTGCGCGTCTGGAGCCTGTGCTCCCCAACAAGAGAGGCAGCGATAGTGAGAGGCCCGCGGATCGCGATGAAGAGTGGCCCCCGCTCACCGCAACTAGAGAAAGCTCTCGCACAGAAATGAAGCCCCAAGACAGCCAAAAATAAATAATAAATAAAAAAATAAAAAATAAAAAAAAAAAAACAACGTTTTCATGTTCCCAGGCCACAGAGTTCCAGAATCCACCGATGTCATGTTCCCAGGCCACAGGGTTCCAGAATGAATCCTCAGTTATGTTCCCAGGCTACAGGGTTCCAGAATATAACCTCAGTCATGTTCCCAGTCCACAGGGTTCCTGAACCAAGGCTCAATCATGTTCCCGGGGAACAGTATTCCACAATCTAAACAGATGTCATGTTCCCAGGCCACAGTTTTCCAGAATCACGCCTCAGTCATGTTCCCAGGCCACAGGGATCCAGAATCAAACTTCAGTCATGTTGCCAGGCCATAGGGTACCACCATCAAACCTCAGTCATCTTCCCAGGCCACAGGTTTCCAGAATCAAACCGATTTCATGTTCCCAGGCAACAGGGTACCAGAATCCAAAACGATGTCATGTTCCCAGGCCACACGATTCCACACTCTAACATCAGGCATGTTCCCAGGCCAATGGTTTCCAGAATCAAACCTCAGTCATATTCCCAGGCCACATGGTTCCAGAATCAAACCTCAGTCGTGTTCCCAGGACACAGGGTTCCAGAATAAAACCTCACTCATGTTCCCTGGACACAGGTTTCAGAAATAAAATCCCAGTCATGTTCCCAGTCCACAGGGTTCCACAATTAAACCTCAGTCATGTTCCCAGGCCAGAGGGTTCCACAATCAAACCTCAGTCCTGTTGCCAGACCACGGTTCCACCATCAAGCCTCAGTCATGTTCCCAGGCCAGAGTGTCCCACAATCAAACCTAAGTCATCTTGCGAAGCCACAGGGTTCCACCATCAAACCTCAGTCATGTTGCCAGGCCACAGGGTTCCACCCTCAAGCCTCACTCATGTTCCCAAGCCTGAGGGTTCCACTCTGAAACCTCAATCATGTTGCCAGGCCACAGGGTTCAACCATCAAACCTCAGTCATCTTCCCAGTAAACAGGGCTCCAGAATCAAACCAATGTCATGTTGCCAGGCCACGGGGTTACAGTATAAGGACTCAGTCATGTTCCCCGTGCACAGGGTTCCACAATCAAACCTCAGTCATGTTGCCAGTAAACAGGTTTCTGCCATCAAACCTCAGTCAAGTTGCCAGGCCTCAGGGTTCCAGAATCAAGCCTCAGTCATTTTGCCAGGCCATAGTGTTCCACCATCAAACCTCAGTCATGATCCCAGGCCACATGTTTCCACAATGAAACCTCAGTCATTTTCCCAGGCCAAAGTTTACAGAATCAAACCTTAGGTCATATTCCCAGGACACATGGTTCCAGAATCAAAACTGGGTCATGTTCACAGGCCACAGGTTTCAGCAATCAAACCTCAGTCATGTTCCCAGGACACAGGTGTCCAGAATCATACCTCAGTCATGTTCCCCGGGAACAGGCTTCCAGAAACAATCCTCAGTTATGGTCCCAGGCCACAGGATTCCAGAGTCAAACTTCAGTCTTGTTCACAGGACACAGTTTTCCAGAATCAACCCGATATCATGTTCCCTGGCCACATTCTTCCAGAATCAAACCTCAGTCATGTAGCCAGGCCACAGGTTTCCACCATCAAACCGCAGGCATGTTCCCAGGCTACAAGTTTCCAGAATAAAACCTCAGTCATGTTCCCAGTCCACAGGGTTCCAGAACCAAAGCTCAGTCAGGTTCCCGGGGCACAGTATTCCACAATCTAAACAGATGTCATGTTCCCAGGCCACAGGGATCCAGAATCCAACTTCAGTCATGTTGCCAGACCATAGGGTACCACCATCAAACCTCAGTCATCTTCCCAGGCCACAGGGTTCCAGAATCAAACCTCAGTCTTGTTCCCAGGACTCAGGTTTCCAGAATCAACCCGATATCATGTTCCCAGGCCACAGTCTTCCAGAATAAAACCTCAGTCATGTAGCCAGGCCACAGGTTTCCACCATCAAACCTCTGGCATGTTCCCAGGACACAGGTTTCCAGAATCAAACCGATATCATGTTCCCTGGGCACAGTCTTCCAGAATAAAACCTCAGTCATGTAGCCAGGCCACAGGTTTCCACCATCAAACCGCAGGCATGTTCCCAGTCTACAAGGTTCCAGAATAAAACCTCAGTCATGTTCCCAGTCCACAGGGTTCCAGAACCAAGGCTCAGTCAGGTTCCCGGGGCACAGTATTCCACAATCTAAACAGATGTCATGTTCGCAGGCCTCAGGGTTCCAGAATCCACCGATGTCATGTTTCCAGGCCACAGTGTTCCAGACTCAATCCTCAGTTATGTTCCCAGGCTACAGGGTTCCAGAATCAAACCTCAGTCATGTTCCCAGGGCACAGACTTCCAGAAACAAACCTCAGTCATGTTCCCAGGCAACAGGGCTCCAGAATCATACCTCAGTCTTCTTCCCAGGACACAGGTTTCCAGAATCAACCCGATATCATGTTCCCTGGACACATTCTTCCAGAATCAAACCTCAGTCATGTAGCCAGGCCACAGGTTTCCACCATGAAACCTCAGGCATGTTCCCAGGCTACAAGTTTCCAGAATAAAACCTCAGTCATGTTCCCAGTCCACAGGGTTCCAGAACCAAGGCTCAGTCAGGTTCCCGGGGCACAGTATTCCACAATCTAAACAGATGTCATGTTCCCAGGCCACAGGGATCCAGAATCCAACTTCAGTCATTTTGCCAGACCATAGGGTACCACCATCAAACCTCAGTCATCTTCCCAGGCCACAGGTTTCCAGAATCAAACCGATTTCATGTTCCCAGGCAACAGGGTACCAGAAGCCAAACCTATGTCACGTTCCCAGGCCACAGGATTCCACACTCTAATATCAGTCTTCTTCCCAGGGGAATGGTTTCCAGAATCAAACCTCAGTCATATTCCCAGGCCACAGGGTTCCAGAATCAAATCTCAGTCTTGTTCCCAGGACTCAGGTTTCCAGAATCAACCCGATATCATGTTCCCAGGCCACAGTCTTCCAGAATAAAACCTCAGTCATGTAGCCAGGCCACAGGTTTCCACCATCAAACCTCAGGCATGTTCCCAGGACACAGGTTTCCAGAATCAAACCGATATCATGTTCCCTGGACACAGTCTTCCAGAATAAAACCTCAGTCATGTAGCCAGGCCACAGGTTTCCACCATCAAACCTCAGGCATGTTCCCAGGACACAGGTTTCCAGAATCAAACCGATATCATGTTCCCTGGGCACAGTCTTCCAGAATAAAACCTCAGTCATGTAGCCAGGCCACAGGTTTCCACCATCAAACCGCAGGCATGTTCCCAGGCTACAAGGTTCAAGAATAAAACCTCAGTCATGTTCCCAGTCCAAAGGGTTCCAGAACCAAGGCTCAGTCAGGTTCCCGGGGCACAGTATTCCACAGTCTAAACAGATGTCATGTTCGCAGGCCTCAGGGTTCCAGAATCCACCGATGTCATGTTTCCAGGCCACAGTGTTCCAGACTCAATCCTCAGTTATGTTCCCAGGCTACAGGGTTCCAGAATCAAACCTCAGTCATGTTCCCAGGGCACAGACTTCCAGAAAGAAACCTCAGTCATGTTCCCAGGCAACAGGGTTCCAGAATCAAACCTCAGTCTTCTTCCCAGGACACAGGTTTCCAGAATCAACCCGATATCATGTTCCCTGGCCACATTCTTCCAGAATCAAACCTCAGTCATGTAGCCAGGCCACAGGTTTCCACCATGAAACCTCAGGCATGTTCCCAGGCAACAGGGTTCCAGAATCAAAACGTTCTCATGGGGCTTCCCTGGTGGCGCAGTGGCTGAGAATTTGCCTGCCAATGCAGGGCACACGGGTTTGAGCCCTGGTCTGTGAAGATCCCACATGCCGCGGAGCAACTAGGCCCGTGAGCCACAACTACTGAGCCTGCGCGTCTGGAGCCTGTGCTCCCCAACAAGAGAGGCAGCGATAGTGAGAGGCCCGCGGATCGCGATGAAGAGTGGCCCCCGCTCACCGCAACTAGAGAAAGCTCTCGCACAGAAATGAAGCCCCAAGACAGCCAAAAATAAATAATAAATAAAAAAATAAAAAATAAAAAAAAAAAAACAACGTTTTCATGTTCCCAGGCCACAGAGTTCCAGAATCCACCGATGTCATGTTCCCAGGCCACAGGGTTCCAGAATGAATCCTCAGTTATGTTCCCAGGCTACAGGGTTCCAGAATATAACCTCAGTCATGTTCCCAGTCCACAGGGTTCCTGAACCAAGGCTCAATCATGTTCCCGGGGAACAGTATTCCACAATCTAAACAGATGTCATGTTCCCAGGCCACAGTTTTCCAGAATCACGCCTCAGTCATGTTCCCAGGCCACAGGGATCCAGAATCAAACTTCAGTCATGTTGCCAGGCCATAGGGTACCACCATCAAACCTCAGTCATCTTCCCAGGCCACAGGTTTCCAGAATCAAACCGATTTCATGTTCCCAGGCAACAGGGTACCAGAATCCAAAACGATGTCATGTTCCCAGGCCACACGATTCCACACTCTAACATCAGGCATGTTCCCAGGCCAATGGTTTCCAGAATCAAACCTCAGTCATATTCCCAGGCCACATGGTTCCAGAATCAAACCTCAGTCGTGTTCCCAGGACACAGGGTTCCAGAATAAAACCTCACTCATGTTCCCTGGACACAGGTTTCAGAAATAAAATCCCACGCCACGGGGTCCCAGTATCAGGCCTCAGTCATGTTGCCCGTGCACAGGGTTCCACAATCAAACCTCAGTCATGTTGCCAGTCCACAGGTTTCTGCCATCAAACCTCAGTCAAGTTGCCAGGCCACAGGGTTCCAGAATCAAGCCTCAGTCATTTTGCCAGGCCAGAGTGTTCCACCATCAAACCTCAGTCATGATCCCAGGCCACATGTTTCCACAATGAAACCTCAGTCATTTTCCCAGGCCAAAGGTTTCCAGAATCAAACCTCAGTCATATTCCCAGGACACATGGTTCCAGAATCAAACCTGAGTCATGTTCGCAGGCCACAGGTTTCAACAATCAAACCTCAGTCATGATCCCAGGACACAGGTTTCCAGAATCAAACCTCAGTCATTTTCCCAGGTAACATGCTTCCAGAAACAAACCTAAGTCATGTTCCCAGGCCACAGGATTCCAGAATCAAACCTCAGTCTTGTTCCCAGGACACAGGTTTCCAGAATCAACCCGATATCATGTTCCCTGGTCACAGTCTTCCAGAATCAAACCTCAGTCATGTTGCCAGGCCACAGGTTTCCACCATCAAACCTCAGAAATGTTCCCTGGCCACAGGGTTCCAGAACCAAGGCTCAGTCAGGTTCCCCGGGTCAGTATTCCACAATCTAAACAGATGTCATGTTCCCAGGCCACAGTTTTCAAGAATCACGCCTCAGTCATGTTCCCAGGCCACAAGGAACCAGAATCAAACTTCAGTCATGTTGCCAGGCCATAGGGTAGCACCATCAAACCTCAGCCATATTCCCAGGCCACAGGTTTCCAGAATCAAACGGATTTCATGTTCCCAGGCAACAGGGTACCAGAATCCAAACCGATGTCATGTTCCCAGGCAACAGGATTCCACACTCTAACATCAGTCATCTTCCCAGGCCAATGGTTTCCAGAATCAAACCTCAGTCATATTCCCAGGCCACATGGTTCCAGAATCAAACCTCAGTTGTGTTCCCAGGACACAGGGTTCCAGAATCACACCTCAGTCATATTCCCAGGACACATATTTCCAGAATCAAACCTCACCCATGTTCTCAGGACACAGGGTTCCAGAATCAAACCTCAGTCATGTTCCCTGGACACAGGTTTCAAAAATAAAACCCCAGTCATGTTCCCAGGCCACAGGGTTCCTGAATCAAGCCTCATTCATATTCCCAGGCCACAGGGTTCCACAATTAAACCTCAGTCATGTTCCCAGGCCAGAGTGTTCCACAATCAAACCTATGTCATCTTGCCAGGCCACAGGTTTCCACCATCAATCCTCAGTCCTGTTGCCAGGCCACAGGTTTCCACCATCAATCCTCAGTCATGTTCCCAAGCATGAGGGTTCCACAATCAAACCTCTGTCATGTTGCCAGGCCACAGGGTTCAACCATCAAACCTCAGTCATATTCCCAGGAAACAGGGTTCCAGAATCAAGCCAATGGCATGTTCCCAGACTAGAGGGTTCAAGTATCAGGCCTCAGCCATGTTCCCAGTGCAGAGGGTTCCACCATCAAACCTCAGTCATGGTGACAGTCCACAGGTTTCTGCGATCAAACCACATTCAAGTTCCCAGGCCACAGGGTTCCAGAATCAAGCCTCAGGTATGTTGGAAGGCCACAGGGTACCACCATCAAACCTCAGTCATGTTCCCAGGCCACAGGGTTCCTCCATCAAACATCAATCATGTTCCCAGGACACAGGATTCCAAAATCAAACCAATGTCAAGTTCCCAGGCCATGGGTTTCCAGTACCAGGCCTCAGTCATGTTTCCAGGGCACAGGGTTCCACAATCAAACCTCAGTTATGTTGCCAGTACACAGGTTTCTGCCATCAAACCTCAGTCAAGTTCCCAGGCCACAGATTTCCAGAATCAAACCTCAGTCATATTCCCAGGACACATGTTTCCAGAATCAAACTTCACTCATGTTCTCAGGACACAGGGTTCCACAATCAAACCTCAGTCCTGTTGCCAGGCCATGGTTACACCATCAATCCTCAATCATGTTCCCAGGCCAGAGTGTTCCACAATCAAACCTAAGTCATCTTGCCAGGCCACAGGTTTCCACCATCAATCCTCAGTCATGTTCCCAGGCCACAGGATTCCACAATCTAACATCAGTCATGTTCCCAGACCAATGGTTTCCAGAATCAAACCTCAATCATGTCCCCAGGACACAGGGTGCCAGAATCAAACCAATGTCAAGTTCCCAGGCCATGGGTTTCCAGTACTAGGCCTCAATCATGTTTGCAGAGCACAGGGTTCCACAATCAAACCTCAGTCATGTTGCCAGTCCACAGGTTTCTGCCATCAAACCTCAGTCAGGTTCCCAGGCCACAGATTTCCAGAATCAAACCTCAGTCATATTCCCAGGACACATGTTTCCAGAATCAAACCTCACTCATGTTCTCAGGACACAGGGTTCCAGAGTCAAACCTCAGTCATGTTCCCTGGACACAGGTTTCAAAAATAAAACCCCAGTCATGTTCCCAGGCCACAGGGTTCCTGAATCAAGCCTCACTCATATTCCCAGGCCACAGGGTTCCACAATTAAACCTCAGTCATATTGCCAGCCCAGAGGGTTCCACAATCAAACCTCAGTCCTGTTGTCAGGCCACGGTTCCACCATCAAGCCTCAGTCATGTTCCCAGGCCAGAGAGTTCCACAATCAAACCTATGTCATCTTGCCAGGGCACAGGTTTCCACTATCAATCCTCAGTCCTGTTGACAGGCCACAGGGTTCCACCATTAAGCCGTTGTCATGTTCCCAAGCCTGAGGGTTCCACAATCAAACCTCTGTCATGTTGCCAGGCCACAGGGTTCAACCATCAAACCTCAGTCATGTTTCCAGGAAATAGGGTTCCAGAATCAGACCAATGGCATGTTCCCAGGCCACGGGGTTCCAGTATCAGGCCTCAGTCATGTTCCCAGGACACAGGATTCCACAATCTAACATCAGTCATGTTCCCAGACCAATGGTTTCCAGAATGAAACCTCAATCATGTCCCCAGGACACAGGGTGCCAGAATCAAACCAATGTCAAGTTCCCAGGTCATGGGTTTCTAGTACCAGGCCACAGTCATGTTTCCTGGGCACAGGGTTCCACAATCAAACCTCAGTCATGTTGCCAGTCCACAGGTTTCTGCCATCAAACCTCAGTCAAGTTCCCAGGCCACAGGGTTCCAGAACCAAGCCTCAGTCAGGTTCCCAGGGCACAGTATGCCACAATCTAAACAGATGTCATGTTCCCAAGTCACAGGTTTCCAGAATCATGTCTCAGTCATGTTCCCAGGCCACAGGTTCCAGAATCAAACCTCAGTCATATTCCCAGGCCACAGGGTTCCAGAATCAAACCTCAGTCTTGTTCCAAGGACACAGGTTTCCAAACTCAAACCGATTTCATGTTCCCAGGCAACAGGGTGCCAGAATCCAAACCGATGTCATGTTCCCAGGCCACAGTATTCCACACTCTAACTTCAGTGATCTTCCCAGGCCAATGGTTTCCAGAATCAAACCTCAGTCATATTCCCAGGCCACATGGTTCCAGAATCAAACCTCAGTCGTGTTCCCAGGACACAGGGTTCCAGAATAAAACCTCAGTCATATTCCCAGTCCAGAGGGTCCCACAATCAAACCTCAGTCTTGTTGCCAGACCACGGTTCCACCATCAAGCCTCAGTCATATTCCCAGGCCAGAGTGTTCCACAATCAAACCTGAGTCATCTTGCCAAGCCACAGGGTTCCACCCTCAAACCTCAGTCATGTTGCCAGGCCACAGGGTCCCACCGTTAAGCCTCACTCATGTTCCCAAGCCTGAGGGTTCCACTATCAAACCTCAATCATGTTGCCAGGACAGAGGGTTCAACCATCACACCTCAGTCATGTTCCCAGTAAACAGGGCTCCAGAATCAAACCAATGTCATGTTCCCACGCCACGGGGTTCCAGTATCAGGCCTCAGTCATGTTGCCCGTGCACAGGGTTCCACAATCAAACCTCAGTCATGTTGCCAGTCCACAGGTTTCTGCCATCAAACCTCAGTCAAGTTGCCAGGCCACAGGGTTCCAGAATCAAGCCTCAGTCATTTTGCCAGGCCAGAGTGTTCCACCATCAAACCTCAGTCATGATCCCAGGCCACATGTTTCCACAATGAAACCTCAGTCATTTTCCCAGGCCAAAGGTTTCCAGAATCAAACCTCAGTCATATTCCCAGGACACATGGTTCCAGAATCAAACCTCAGTCATTTTCCCAGGTAACATGCTTCCAGAAACAAACCTAAGTCATGTTGCCAGGCCACAGGTTTCCACCATCAAACCTCAGAAATGTTCCCTGGCCACAGGGTTCCGGAATCAAACCGTTCTCATGTTCCCAGGCCACAGGGTTCCCGAATCCACCAATGTCATGTTCCCAGGCCACAGGGTTCCAGGATCAATCCTCAGTTATGTTCCCAGGCTACAGGGTTCCAGAATAAAACCTCAGTCATGTTCCCAGTCCACAGGGTTCCAGAACCAAGGCTCAGTCAGGTTCCCCGGGTCAGTATTCCACAATCTAAACAGATGTCATGTTCCCAGGCCACAGTTTTCAAGAATCACGCCTCAGTCATGTTCCCAGGCCACAAGGAACCAGAATCAAACTTCAGTCATGTTGCCAGGCCATAGGGTAGCACCATCAAACCTCAGCCATATTCCCAGGCCACAGGTTTCCAGAATCAAACGGATTTCATGTTCCCAGGCAACAGGGTACCAGAATCCAAACCGATGTCATGTTCCCAGGCAACAGGATTCCACACTCTAACATCAGTCATCTTCCCAGGCCAATGGTTTCCAGAATCAAACCTCAGTCATATTCCCAGGCCACATGGTTCCAGAATCAAACCTCAGTTGTGTTCCCAGGACACAGGGTTCCAGAATCACACCTCAGTCATATTCCCAGGACACATATTTCCAGAATCAAACCTCACCCATGTTCTCAGGACACAGGGTTCCAGAATCAAACCTCAGTCATGTTCCCTGGACACAGGTTTCAAAAATAAAACCCCAGTCATGTTCCCAGGCCACAGGGTTCCTGAATCAAGCCTCATTCATATTCCCAGGCCACAGGGTTCCACAATTAAACCTCAGTCATGTTCCCAGGCCAGAGTGTTCCACAATCAAACCTATGTCATCTTGCCAGGCCACAGGTTTCCACCATCAATCCTCAGTCCTGTTGCCAGGCCACAGGTTTCCACCATCAATCCTCAGTCATGTTCCCAAGCATGAGGGTTCCACAATCAAACCTCTGTCATGTTGCCAGGCCACAGGGTTCAACCATCAAACCTCAGTCATATTCCCAGGAAACAGGGTTCCAGAATCAAGCCAATGGCATGTTCCCAGACTAGAGGGTTCAAGTATCAGGCCTCAGCCATGTTCCCAGTGCAGAGGGTTCCACCATCAAACCTCAGTCATGGTGACAGTCCACAGGTTTCTGCGATCAAACCACATTCAAGTTCCCAGGCCACAGGGTTCCAGAATCAAGCCTCAGGTATGTTGGAAGGCCACAGGGTACCACCATCAAACCTCAGTCATGTTCCCAGGCCACAGGGTTCCTCCATCAAACATCAATCATGTTCCCAGGACACAGGATTCCAAAATCAAACCAATGTCAAGTTCCCAGGCCATGGGTTTCCAGTACCAGGCCTCAGTCATGTTTCCAGGGCACAGGGTTCCACAATCAAACCTCAGTTATGTTGCCAGTACACAGGTTTCTGCCATCAAACCTCAGTCAAGTTCCCAGGCCACAGATTTCCAGAATCAAACCTCAGTCATATTCCCAGGACACATGTTTCCAGAATCAAACTTCACTCATGTTCTCAGGACACAGGGTTCCACAATCAAACCTCAGTCCTGTTGCCAGGCCATGGTTACACCATCAATCCTCAATCATGTTCCCAGGCCAGAGTGTTCCACAATCAAACCTAAGTCATCTTGCCAGGCCACAGGTTTCCACCATCAATCCTCAGTCATGTTCCCAGGCCACAGGATTCCACAATCTAACATCAGTCATGTTCCCAGACCAATGGTTTCCAGAATCAAACCTCAATCATGTCCCCAGGACACAGGGTGCCAGAATCAAACCAATGTCAAGTTCCCAGGCCATGGGTTTCCAGTACTAGGCCTCAATCATGTTTGCAGAGCACAGGGTTCCACAATCAAACCTCAGTCATGTTGCCAGTCCACAGGTTTCTGCCATCAAACCTCAGTCAGGTTCCCAGGCCACAGATTTCCAGAATCAAACCTCAGTCATATTCCCAGGACACATGTTTCCAGAATCAAACCTCACTCATGTTCTCAGGACACAGGGTTCCAGAGTCAAACCTCAGTCATGTTCCCTGGACACAGGTTTCAAAAATAAAACCCCAGTCATGTTCCCAGGCCACAGGGTTCCTGAATCAAGCCTCACTCATATTCCCAGGCCACAGGGTTCCACAATTAAACCTCAGTCATATTGCCAGCCCAGAGGGTTCCACAATCAAACCTCAGTCCTGTTGTCAGGCCACGGTTCCACCATCAAGCCTCAGTCATGTTCCCAGGCCAGAGAGTTCCACAATCAAACCTATGTCATCTTGCCAGGGCACAGGTTTCCACTATCAATCCTCAGTCCTGTTGACAGGCCACAGGGTTCCACCATTAAGCCGTTGTCATGTTCCCAAGCCTGAGGGTTCCACAATCAAACCTCTGTCATGTTGCCAGGCCACAGGGTTCAACCATCAAACCTCAGTCATGTTTCCAGGAAATAGGGTTCCAGAATCAGACCAATGGCATGTTCCCAGGCCACGGGGTTCCAGTATCAGGCCTCAGTCATGTTCCCAGGACACAGGATTCCACAATCTAACATCAGTCATGTTCCCAGACCAATGGTTTCCAGAATGAAACCTCAATCATGTCCCCAGGACACAGGGTGCCAGAATCAAACCAATGTCAAGTTCCCAGGTCATGGGTTTCTAGTACCAGGCCACAGTCATGTTTCCTGGGCACAGGGTTCCACAATCAAACCTCAGTCATGTTGCCAGTCCACAGGTTTCTGCCATCAAACCTCAGTCAAGTTCCCAGGCCACAGGGTTCCAGAACCAAGCCTCAGTCAGGTTCCCAGGGCACAGTATGCCACAATCTAAACAGATGTCATGTTCCCAAGTCACAGGTTTCCAGAATCATGTCTCAGTCATGTTCCCAGGCCACAGGTTCCAGAATCAAACCTCAGTCATATTCCCAGGCCACAGGGTTCCAGAATCAAACCTCAGTCTTGTTCCAAGGACACAGGTTTCCAAACTCAAACCGATTTCATGTTCCCAGGCAACAGGGTGCCAGAATCCAAACCGATGTCATGTTCCCAGGCCACAGTATTCCACACTCTAACATCAGTGATCTTCGAAGGCCAATGGTTTCCAGAATCAAACCTCAGTCATATTCCCAGGCCACATGGTTCCAGAATCAAACCTCAGTCGTGTTCCCAGGACACAGGGTTCCAGAATAAAACCTCAGTCATATTCCCAGTCCAGAGGGTCCCACAATCAAACCTCAGTCTTGTTGCCAGACCACGGTTCCACCATCAAGCCTCAGTCATATTCCCAGGCCAGAGTGTTCCACAATCAAACCTGAGTCATCTTGCCAAGCCACAGGGTTCCACCCTCAAACCTCAGTCATGTTGCCAGGCCACAGGGTCCCACCGTCAAGCCTCACTCATGTTCCCAAGCCTGAGGGTTCCACTATCAAACCTCAATCATGTTGCCAGGACAGAGGGTTCAACCATCACACCTCAGTCATGTTCCCAGTAAACAGGGCTCCAGAATCAAACCAATGTCATGTTCCCACGCCACGGGGTTCCAGTATCAGGCCTCAGTCATGTTGCCCGTGCACAGGGTTCCACAATCAAACCTCAGTCATGTTGCCAGTCCACAGGTTTCTGCCATCAAACCTCAGTCAAGTTGCCAGGCCACAGGGTTCCAGAATCAAGCCTCAGTCATTTTGCCAGGCCAGAGTGTTCCACCATCAAACCTCAGTCATGATCCCAGGCCACATGTTTCCACAATGAAACCTCAGTCATTTTCCCAGGCCAAAGGTTTCCAGAATCAAACCTCAGTCATATTCCCAGGACACATGGTTCCAGAATCAAACCTCAGTCATTTTCCCAGGTAACATGCTTCCAGAAACAAACCTAAGTCATGTTGCCAGGCCACAGGTTTCCACCATCAAACCTCAGAAATGTTCCCTGGCCACAGGGTTCCGGAATCAAACCGTTCTCATGTTCCCAGGCCACAGGGTTCCCGAATCCACCAATGTCATGTTCCCAGGCCACAGGGTTCCAGGATCAATCCTCAGTTATGTTCCCAGGCTACAGGGTTCCAGAATAAAACCTCAGTCATGTTCCCAGTCCACAGGGTTCCAGAACCAAGGCTCAGTCAGGTTCCCCGGGTCAGTATTCCACAATCTAAACAGATGTCATGTTCCCAGGCCACAGTTTTCAAGAATCACGCCTCAGTCATGTTCCCAGGCCACAAGGAACCAGAATCAAACTTCAGTCATGTTGCCAGGCCATAGGGTAGCACCATCAAACCTCAGCCATATTCCCAGGCCACAGGTTTCCAGAATCAAACGGATTTCATGTTCCCAGGCAACAGGGTACCAGAATCCAAACCGATGTCATGTTCCCAGGCAACAGGATTCCACACTCTAACATCAGTCATCTTCCCAGGCCAATGGTTTCCAGAATCAAACCTCAGTCATATTCCCAGGCCACATGGTTCCAGAATCAAACCTCAGTTGTGTTCCCAGGACACAGGGTTCCAGAATCACACCTCAGTCATATTCCCAGGACACATATTTCCAGAATCAAACCTCACCCATGTTCTCAGGACACAGGGTTCCAGAATCAAACCTCAGTCATGTTCCCTGGACACAGGTTTCAAAAATAAAACCCCAGTCATGTTCCCAGGCCACAGGGTTCCTGAATCAAGCCTCATTCATATTCCCAGGCCACAGGGTTCCACAATTAAACCTCAGTCATGTTCCCAGGCCAGAGTGTTCCACAATCAAACCTATGTCATCTTGCCAGGCCACAGGTTTCCACCATCAATCCTCAGTCCTGTTGCCAGGCCACAGGTTTCCACCATCAATCTTCAGTCATGTTCCCAAGCATGAGGGTTCCACAATCAAACCTCTGTCATGTTGCCAGGCCACAGGGTTCAACCATCAAACCTCAGTCATATTCCCAGGAAACAGGGTTCCAGAATCAAGCCAATGGCATGTTCCCAGACTAGAGGGTTCAAGTATCAGGCCTCAGCCATGTTCCCAGTGCAGAGGGTTCCACCATCAAACCTCAGTCATGGTGACAGTCCACAGGTTTCTGCGATCAAACCACATTCAAGTTCCCAGGCCACAGGGTTCCAGAATCAAGCCTCAGGTATGTTGGAAGGCCACAGGGTACCACCATCAAACCTCAGTCATGTTCCCAGGCCACAGGGTTCCTCCATCAAACATCAATCATGTTCCCAGGACACAGGATTCCAAAATCAAACCAATGTCAAGTTCCCAGGCCATGGGTTTCCAGTACCAGGCCTCAGTCATGTTTCCAGGGCACAGGGTTCCACAATCAAACCTCAGTTATGTTGCCAGTACACAGGTTTCTGCCATCAAACCTCAGTCAAGTTCCCAGGCCACAGATTTCCAGAATCAAACCTCAGTCATATTCCCAGGACACATGTTTCCAGAATCAAACTTCACTCATGTTCTCAGGACACAGGGTTCCACAATCAAACCTCAGTCCTGTTGCCAGGCCATGGTTACACCATCAATCCTCAATCATGTTCCCAGGCCAGAGTGTTCCACAATCAAACCTAAGTCATCTTGCCAGGCCACAGGTTTCCACCATCAATCCTCAGTCATGTTCCCAGGCCACAGGATTCCACAATCTAACATCAGTCATGTTCCCAGACCAATGGTTTCCAGAATCAAACCTCAATCATGTCCCCAGGACACAGGGTGCCAGAATCAAACCAATGTCAAGTTCCCAGGCCATGGGTTTCCAGTACTAGGCCTCAATCATGTTTGCAGAGCACAGGGTTCCACAATCAAACCTCAGTCATGTTGCCAGTCCACAGGTTTCTGCCATCAAACCTCAGTCAGGTTCCCAGGCCACAGATTTCCAGAATCAAACCTCAGTCATATTCCCAGGACACATGTTTCCAGAATCAAACCTCACTCATGTTCTCAGGACACAGGGTTCCAGAGTCAAACCTCAGTCATGTTCCCTGGACACAGGTTTCAAAAATAAAACCCCAGTCATGTTCCCAGGCCACAGGGTTCCTGAATCAAGCCTCACTCATATTCCCAGGCCACAGGGTTCCACAATTAAACCTCAGTCATATTGCCAGCCCAGAGGGTTCCACAATCAAACCTCAGTCCTGTTGTCAGGCCACGGTTCCACCATCAAGCCTCAGTCATGTTCCCAGGCCAGAGAGTTCCACAATCAAACCTATGTCATCTTGCCAGGGCACAGGTTTCCACTATCAATCCTCAGTCCTGTTGACAGGCCACAGGGTTCCACCATTAAGCCGTTGTCATGTTCCCAAGCCTGAGGGTTCCACAATCAAACCTCTGTCATGTTGCCAGGCCACAGGGTTCAACCATCAAACCTCAGTCATGTTTCCAGGAAATAGGGTTCCAGAATCAGACCAATGGCATGTTCCCAGGCCACGGGGTTCCAGTATCCGGCCTCAGTCATGTTCCCAGGACACAGGATTCCACAATCTAACATCAGTCATGTTCCCAGACCAATGGTTTCCAGAATGAAACCTCAATCATGTCCCCAGGACACAGGGTGCCAGAATCAAACCAATGTCAAGTTCCCAGGTCATGGGTTTCTAGTACCAGGCCACAGTCATGTTTCCTGGGCACAGGGTTCCACAATCAAACCTCAGTCATGTTGCCAGTCCACAGGTTTCTGCCATCAAACCTCAGTCAAGTTCCCAGGCCACAGGGTTCCAGAACCAAGCCTCAGTCAGGTTCCCAGGGCACAGTATGCCACAATCTAAACAGATGTCATGTTCCCAAGTCACAGGTTTCCAGAATCATGTCTCAGTCATGTTCCCAGGCCACAGGTTCCAGAATCAAACCTCAGTCATATTCCCAGGCCACAGGGTTCCAGAATCAAACCTCAGTCTTGTTCCAAGGACACAGGTTTCCAAACTCAAACCGATTTCATGTTCCCAGGCAACAGGGTGCCAGAATCCAAACCGATGTCATGTTCCCAGGCCACAGTATTCCACACTCTAACATCAGTGATCTTCCCAGGCCAATGGTTTCCAGAATCAAACCTCAGTCATATTCCCAGGCCACATGGTTCCAGAATCAAACCTCAGTCATGTTCCCAGTCCACAGGGTTCCACAATTAAACCTCAGTCATGTTCCCAGGCCAGAGGGTTCCACAATCAAACCTCAGTCTTGTTGCCAGACCACGGTTCCACCATCAAGCCTCAGTCATGTTCCCAGGCCAGAGTGTCCCACAATCAAACCTAAGTCATCTTGCGAAGCCACAGGGTTCCACCATCAAACCTCAGTCATGTTGCCAGGCCACAGGGTCCCACCGTTAAGCCTCACTCATGTTCCCAAGCCTGAGGGTTCCACTATGAAACCTCAATCATGTTGCCAGGACAGAGGGTTCAACCATCACACCTCAGTCATGTTCCCAGTAAACAGGGCTCCAGAATCAAACCAATGTCATGTTCCCACGCCACGGGGTTCCAGTATCAGGCCTCAGTCATGTTGCCCGTGCACAGGGTTCCACAATCAAACCTCAGTCATGTTGCCAGTAAACAGGTTTCTGCCATCAAACCTCAGTCAAGTTGCCAGGCCTCAGGGTTCCAGAATCAAGCCTCAGTCATTTTGCCAGGCCATAGTGTTCCACCATAAAACCTCAGTCATGATCCCAGGCCACATGTTTCCACAATGAAACCTCAGTCATTTTCCCAGGCCAAAGTTTACAGAATCAAACCTTAGGTCATATTCCCAGGACACATGGTTCCAGAATCAAAACTGGGTCATGTTCACAGGCCACAGGTTTCAGCAATCAAACCTCAGTCATGTTCCCAGGACACAGGTGTCCAGAATCATACCTCAGTCATGTTCCCCGGGAACAGGCTTCCAGAAACAATCCTCAGTTATGGTCCCAGGCCACAGGATTCCAGAGTCAAACTTCAGTCTTGTTCACAGGACACAGTTTTCCAGAATCAACCCGATATCATGTTCCCTGGCCACATTCTTCCAGAATCAAACCTCAGTCATGTAGCCAGGCCACAGGTTTCCACCATCAAACCGCAGGCATGTTCCCAGGCTACAAGTTTCCAGAATAAAACCTCAGTCATGTTCCCAGTCCACAGGGTTCCAGAACCAAAGCTCAGTCAGGTTCCCGGGGCACAGTATTCCACAATCTAAACAGATGTCATGTTCCCAGGCCACAGGAATCCAGAATCCAACTTCAGTCATGTTGCCAGACCATAGGGTACCACCATCAAACCTCAGTCATCTTCCCAGGCCACAGGGTTCCAGAATCAAACCTCAGTCTTGTTCCCAGGACTCAGGTTTCCAGAATCAACCCGATACCATGTTCCCAGGCCACAGTCTTCCAGAATAAAACCTCAGTCATGTAGCCAGGCCACAGGTTTCCACCATCAAACCTCAGTTATCTTCCCAGTAAACAGGGCTCCAGAATCAAACCAATGTCATGTTCCCACGCCACGGGGTTCCAGTATCAGGCCTCAGCCATCTTCCCAGGCCACAGGGTTCCACAATCAAACCTCAGTCCTGTTGCCAGACCACGGTTCCAACATCAAGCCTCAGTCATGTTCCCAGGCCAGAGTTTTCCACAATCAAACCTAAGTCATCTTGCCAAGCCACAGGGTTCCACCATCAAACTTCAGTTATGTTGCCAGGCCACAGGGTTCCACCATCACACCTCAGTCATGTTCCCAGTAAACAGGGCTCCAGAATCAAACCAATGTCATGTTCCCACGCCACGGGGTCCCAGTATCAGGCCTCAGTCATGTTGCCCGTGCACAGGGTTCCACAATCAAACCTCAGTCATGTTGCCAGACCACAGGTTTCTGCCATCAAACCTCAGTCAATTTGCCAGGCCACAGGGTTCCAGAATCAAGCCTCAGTCATTTTGCCAGGCCAGAGTGTTCCACCATCAAACCTCAGTCATGACCCCAGGCCACATGTTTCCACAATGAAACCTCAGTCATTTTCCCAGGCCAAAGGTTTCCAGAATCAAACCTCAGTCATATTCCCAGGACACATGGTTCCAGAATCAAACCTGAGTCATGTTCGCAGGCCACAGGTTTCAACAATCAAACCTCAGTCATGATCCCAGGACACAGGTTTCCAGAATCAAACCTCAGTCATTTTCCCAGGTAACATGCTTCCAGAAACAAACCTAAGTCATGTTCCCAGGCCACAGGATTCCAGAATCAAACCTCAGTCTTGTTCCCAGGACACAGGTTTCCAGAATCAACCCGATATCATGTTCCCTGGTCACAGTCTTCCAGAATCAAACCTCAGTCATGTTGCCAGACCACAGGTTTCCACCATCAAACCTCAGAAATGTTCCCTGGCCACAGGGTTCCAGAACCAAGGCTCAGTCAGGTTCCCCGGGTCAGTATTCCACAATCTAAACAGATGTCATGTTCCCAGGCCACAGTTTTCAAGAATCACGCCTCAGTCATGTTCCCAGGCCACAAGGAACCAGAATCAAACTTCAGTCATGTTGCCAGGCCATAGGGTAGCACCATCAAACCTCAGCCATATTCCCAGGCCACAGGTTTCCAGAATCAAACGGATTTCATGTTCCCAGGCAACAGGGTACCAGAATCCAAACCGATGTCATGTTCCCAGGCAACAGGATTCCACACTCTAACATCAGTCATCTTCCCAGGCCAATGGTTTCCAGAATCAAACCTCAGTCATATTCCCAGGCCACATGGTTCCAGAATCAAACCTCAGTTGTGTTCCCAGGACACAGGGTTCCAGAATCACACCTCAGTCATATTCCCAGGACACATATTTCCAGAATCAAACCTCACCCATGTTCTCAGGACACAGGGTTCCAGAATCAAACCTCAGTCATGTTCCCTGGACACAGGTTTCAAAAATAAAACCCCAGTCATGTTCCCAGGCCACAGGGTTCCTGAATCAAGCCTCATTCATATTCCCAGGCCACAGGGTTCCACAATTAAACCTCAGTCATGTTCCCAGGCCAGAGTGTTCCACAATCAAACCTATGTCATCTTGCCAGGCCACAGGTTTCCACCATCAATCCTCAGTCCTGTTGCCAGGCCACAGGTTTCCACCATCAATCCTCAGTCATGTTCCCAAGCATGAGGGTTCCACAATCAAACCTCTGTCATGTTGCCAGGCCACAGGGTTCAACCATCAAACCTCAGTCATATTCCCAGGAAACAGGGTTCCAGAATCAAGCCAATGGCATGTTCCCAGACTAGAGGGTTCAAGTATCAGGCCTCAGCCATGTTCCCAGTGCAGAGGGTTCCACCATCAAACCTCAGTCATGGTGACAGTCCACAGGTTTCTGCGATCAAACCACATTCAAGTTCCCAGGCCACAGGGTTCCAGAATCAAGCCTCAGGTATGTTGGAAGGCCACAGGGTACCACCATCAAACCTCAGTCATGTTCCCAGGCCACAGGGTTCCTCCATCAAACATCAATCATGTTCCCAGGACACAGGATTCCAAAATCAAACCAATGTCAAGTTCCCAGGCCATGGGTTTCCAGTACCAGGCCTCAGTCATGTTTCCAGGGCACAGGGTTCCACAATCAAACCTCAGTTATGTTGCCAGTACACAGGTTTCTGCCATCAAACCTCAGTCAAGTTCCCAGGCCACAGATTTCCAGAATCAAACCTCAGTCATATTCCCAGGACACATGTTTCCAGAATCAAACTTCACTCATGTTCTCAGGACACAGGGTTCCACAATCAAACCTCAGTCCTGTTGCCAGGCCATGGTTACACCATCAATCCTCAATCATGTTCCCAGGCCAGAGTGTTCCACAATCAAACCTAAGTCATCTTGCCAGGCCACAGGTTTCCACCATCAATCCTCAGTCATGTTCCCAGGCCACAGGATTCCACAATCTAACATCAGTCATGTTCCCAGACCAATGGTTTCCAGAATCAAACCTCAATCATGTCCCCAGGACACAGGGTGCCAGAATCAAACCAATGTCAAGTTCCCAGGCCATGGGTTTCCAGTACTAGGCCTCAATCATGTTTGCAGAGCACAGGGTTCCACAATCAAACCTCAGTCATGTTGCCAGTCCACAGGTTTCTGCCATCAAACCTCAGTCAGGTTCCCAGGCCACAGATTTCCAGAATCAAACCTCAGTCATATTCCCAGGACACATGTTTCCAGAATCAAACCTCACTCATGTTCTCAGGACACAGGGTTCCAGAGTCAAACCTCAGTCATGTTCCCTGGACACAGGTTTCAAAAATAAAACCCCAGTCATGTTCCCAGGCCACAGGGTTCCTGAATCAAGCCTCACTCATATTCCCAGGCCACAGGGTTCCACAATTAAACCTCAGTCATATTGCCAGCCCAGAGGGTTCCACAATCAAACCTCAGTCCTGTTGTCAGGCCACGGTTCCACCATCAAGCCTCAGTCATGTTCCCAGGCCAGAGAGTTCCACAATCAAACCTATGTCATCTTGCCAGGGCACAGGTTTCCACTATCAATCCTCAGTCCTGTTGACAGGCCACAGGGTTCCACCATTAAGCCGTTGTCATGTTCCCAAGCCTGAGGGTTCCACAATCAAACCTCTGTCATGTTGCCAGGCCACAGGGTTCAACCATCAAACCTCAGTCATGTTTCCAGGAAATAGGGTTCCAGAATCAGACCAATGGCATGTTCCCAGGCCACGGGGCTCCAGTATCCGGCCTCAGTCATGTTCCCAGGACACAGGATTCCACAATCTAACATCAGTCATGTTCCCAGACCAATGGTTTCCAGAATGAAACCTCAATCATGTCCCCAGGACACAGGGTGCCAGAATCAAACCAATGTCAAGTTCCCAGGTCATGGGTTTCTAGTACCAGGCCACAGTCATGTTTCCTGGGCACAGGGTTCCACAATCAAACCTCAGTCATGTTGCCAGTCCACAGGTTTCTGCCATCAAACCTCAGTCAAGTTCCCAGGCCACAGGGTTCCAGAACCAAGCCTCAGTCAGGTTCCCAGGGCACAGTATGCCACAATCTAAACAGATGTCATGTTCCCAAGTCACAGGTTTCCAGAATCATGTCTCAGTCATGTTCCCAGGCCACAGGTTCCAGAATCAAACCTCAGTCATATTCCCAGGCCACAGGGTTCCAGAATCAAACCTCAGTCTTGTTCCAAGGACACAGGTTTCCAAACTCAAACCGATTTCATGTTCCCAGGCAACAGGGTGCCAGAATCCAAACCGATGTCATGTTCCCAGGCCACAGTATTCCACACTCTAACATCAGTGATCTTCCCAGGCCAATGGTTTCCAGAATCAAACCTCAGTCATATTCCCAGGCCACATGGTTCCAGAATCAAACCTCAGTCGTGTTCCCAGGACACAGGGTTCCAGAATAAAACCTCAGTCATATTCCCAGTCCAGAGGGTCCCACAATCAAACCTCAGTCTTGTTGCCAGACCACGGTTCCACCATCAAGCCTCAGTCATATTCCCAGGCCAGAGTGTTCCACAATCAAACCTGAGTCATCTTGCCAAGCCACAGGGTTCCACCCTCAAACCTCAGTCATGTTGCCAGGCCACAGGGTCCCACCGTTAAGCCTCACTCATGTTCCCAAGCCTGAGGGTTCCACTATCAAACCTCAATCATGTTGCCAGGACAGAGGGTTCAACCATCACACCTCAGTCATGTTCCCAGTAAACAGGGCTCCAGAATCAAACCAATGTCATGTTCCCACGCCACGGGGTCCCAGTATCAGGCCTCAGTCATGTTGCCCGTGCACAGGGTTCCACAATCAAACCTCAGTCATGTTGCCAGTCCACAGGTTTCTGCCATCAAACCTCAGTCAAGTTGCCAGGCCACAGGGTTCCAGAATCAAGCCTCAGTCATTTTGCCAGGCCAGAGTGTTCCACCATCAAACCTCAGTCATGATCCCAGGCCACATGTTTCCACAATGAAACCTCAGTCATTTTCCCAGGCCAAAGGTTTCCAGAATCAAACCTCAGTCATATTCCCAGGACACATGGTTCCAGAATCAAACCTCAGTCATTTTCCCAGGTAACATGCTTCCAGAAACAAACCTAAGTCATGTTGCCAGGCCACAGGTTTCCACCATCAAACCTCAGAAATGTTCCCTGGCCACAGGGTTCCGGAATCAAACCGTTCTCATGTTCCCAGGCCACAGGGTTCCCGAATCCACCAATGTCATGTTCCCAGGCCACAGGGTTCCAGGATCAATCCTCAGTTATGTTCCCAGGCTACAGGGTTCCAGAATAAAACCTCAGTCATGTTCCCAGTCCACAGGGTTCCAGAACCAAGGCTCAGTCAGGTTCCCCGGGTCAGTATTCCACAATCTAAACAGATGTCATGTTCCCAGGCCACAGTTTTCAAGAATCACGCCTCAGTCATGTTCCCAGGCCACAAGGAACCAGAATCAAACTTCAGTCATGTTGCCAGGCCATAGGGTAGCACCATCAAACCTCAGCCATATTCCCAGGCCACAGGTTTCCAGAATCAAACGGATTTCATGTTCCCAGGCAACAGGGTACCAGAATCCAAACCGATGTCATGTTCCCAGGCAACAGGATTCCACACTCTAACATCAGTCATCTTCCCAGGCCAATGGTTTCCAGAATCAAACCTCAGTCATATTCCCAGGCCACATGGTTCCAGAATCAAACCTCAGTTGTGTTCCCAGGACACAGGGTTCCAGAATCACACCTCAGTCATATTCCCAGGACACATATTTCCAGAATCAAACCTCACCCATGTTCTCAGGACACAGGGTTCCAGAATCAAACCTCAGTCATGTTCCCTGGACACAGGTTTCAAAAATAAAACCCCAGTCATGTTCCCAGGCCACAGGGTTCCTGAATCAAGCCTCATTCATATTCCCAGGCCACAGGGTTCCACAATTAAACCTCAGTCATGTTCCCAGGCCAGAGTGTTCCACAATCAAACCTATGTCATCTTGCCAGGCCACAGGTTTCCACCATCAATCCTCAGTCCTGTTGCCAGGCCACAGGTTTCCACCATCAATCCTCAGTCATGTTCCCAAGCATGAGGGTTCCACAATCAAACCTCTGTCATGTTGCCAGGCCACAGGGTTCAACCATCAAACCTCAGTCATATTCCCAGGAAACAGGGTTCCAGAATCAAGCCAATGGCATGTTCCCAGACTAGAGGGTTCAAGTATCAGGCCTCAGCCATGTTCCCAGTGCAGAGGGTTCCACCATCAAACCTCAGTCATGGTGACAGTCCACAGGTTTCTGCGATCAAACCACATTCAAGTTCCCAGGCCACAGGGTTCCAGAATCAAGCCTCAGGTATGTTGGAAGGCCACAGGGTACCACCATCAAACCTCAGTCATGTTCCCAGGCCACAGGGTTCCTCCATCAAACATCAATCATGTTCCCAGGACACAGGATTCCAAAATCAAACCAATGTCAAGTTCCCAGGCCATGGGTTTCCAGTACCAGGCCTCAGTCATGTTTCCAGGGCACAGGGTTCCACAATCAAACCTCAGTTATGTTGCCAGTACACAGGTTTCTGCCATCAAACCTCAGTCAAGTTCCCAGGCCACAGATTTCCAGAATCAAACCTCAGTCATATTCCCAGGACACATGTTTCCAGAATCAAACTTCACTCATGTTCTCAGGACACAGGGTTCCACAATCAAACCTCAGTCCTGTTGCCAGGCCATGGTTACACCATCAATCCTCAATCATGTTCCCAGGCCAGAGTGTTCCACAATCAAACCTAAGTCATCTTGCCAGGCCACAGGTTTCCACCATCAATCCTCAGTCATGTTCCCAGGCCACAGGATTCCACAATCTAACATCAGTCATGTTCCCAGACCAATGGTTTCCAGAATCAAACCTCAATCATGTCCCCAGGACACAGGGTGCCAGAATCAAACCAATGTCAAGTTCCCAGGCCATGGGTTTCCAGTACTAGGCCTCAATCATGTTTGCAGAGCACAGGGTTCCACAATCAAACCTCAGTCATGTTGCCAGTCCACAGGTTTCTGCCATCAAACCTCAGTCAGGTTCCCAGGCCACAGATTTCCAGAATCAAACCTCAGTCATATTCCCAGGACACATGTTTCCAGAATCAAACCTCACTCATGTTCTCAGGACACAGGGTTCCAGAGTCAAACCTCAGTCATGTTCCCTGGACACAGGTTTCAAAAATAAAACCCCAGTCATGTTCCCAGGCCACAGGGTTCCTGAATCAAGCCTCACTCATATTCCCAGGCCACAGGGTTCCACAATTAAACCTCAGTCATATTGCCAGCCCAGAGGGTTCCACAATCAAACCTCAGTCCTGTTGTCAGGCCACGGTTCCACCATCAAGCCTCAGTCATGTTCCCAGGCCAGAGAGTTCCACAATCAAACCTATGTCATCTTGCCAGGGCACAGGTTTCCACTATCAATCCTCAGTCCTGTTGACAGGCCACAGGGTTCCACCATTAAGCCGTTGTCATGTTCCCAAGCCTGAGGGTTCCACAATCAAACCTCTGTCATGTTGCCAGGCCACAGGGTTCAACCATCAAACCTCAGTCATGTTTCCAGGAAATAGGGTTCCAGAATCAGACCAATGGCATGTTCCCAGGCCACGGGGTTCCAGTATCCGGCCTCAGTCATGTTCCCAGGACACAGGATTCCACAATCTAACATCAGTCATGTTCCCAGACCAATGGTTTCCAGAATGAAACCTCAATCATGTCCCCAGGACACAGGGTGCCAGAATCAAACCAATGTCAAGTTCCCAGGTCATGGGTTTCTAGTACCAGGCCACAGTCATGTTTCCTGGGCACAGGGTTCCACAATCAAACCTCAGTCATGTTGCCAGTCCACAGGTTTCTGCCATCAAACCTCAGTCAAGTTCCCAGGCCACAGGGTTCCAGAACCAAGCCTCAGTCAGGTTCCCAGGGCACAGTATGCCACAATCTAAACAGATGTCATGTTCCCAAGTCACAGGTTTCCAGAATCATGTCTCAGTCATGTTCCCAGGCCACAGGTTCCAGAATCAAACCTCAGTCATATTCCCAGGCCACAGGGTTCCAGAATCAAACCTCAGTCTTGTTCCAAGGACACAGGTTTCCAAACTCAAACCGATTTCATGTTCCCAGGCAACAGGGTGCCAGAATCCAAACCGATGTCATGTTCCCAGGCCACAGTATTCCACACTCTAACATCAGTGATCTTCCCAGGCCAATGGTTTCCAGAATCAAACCTCAGTCATATTCCCAGGCCACATGGTTCCAGAATCAAACCTCAGTCGTGTTCCCAGGACACAGGGTTCCAGAATAAAACCTCAGTCATATTCCCAGTCCAGAGGGTCCCACAATCAAACCTCAGTCTTGTTGCCAGACCACGGTTCCACCATCAAGCCTCAGTCATATTCCCAGGCCAGAGTGTTCCACAATCAAACCTGAGTCATCTTGCCAAGCCACAGGGTTCCACCCTCAAACCTCAGTCATGTTGCCAGGCCACAGGGTCCCACCGTTAAGCCTCACTCATGTTCCCAAGCCTGAGGGTTCCACTATCAAACCTCAATCATGTTGCCAGGACAGAGGGTTCAACCATCACACCTCAGTCATGTTCCCAGTAAACAGGGCTCCAGAATCAAACCAATGTCATGTTCCCACGCCACGGGGTTCCAGTATCAGGCCTCAGTCATGTTGCCCGTGCACAGGGTTCCACAATCAAACCTCAGTCATGTTGCCAGTCCACAGGTTTCTGCCATCAAACCTCAGTCAAGTTGCCAGGCCACAGGGTTCCAGAATCAAGCCTCAGTCATTTTGCCAGGCCAGAGTGTTCCACCATCAAACCTCAGTCATGATCCCAGGCCACATGTTTCCACAATGAAACCTCAGTCATTTTCCCAGGCCAAAGTTTACAGAATCAAACCTTAGGTCATATTCCCAGGACACATGGTTCCAGAATCAAAACTGGGTCATGTTCACAGGCCACAGGTTTCAGCAATCAAACCTCAGTCATGTTCCCAGGACACAGGTGTCCAGAATCATACCTCAGTCATGTTCCCCGGGAACAGGCTTCCAGAAACAATCCTCAGTTATGGTCCCAGGCCACAGGATTCCAGAGTCAAACTTCAGTCTTGTTCACAGGACACAGTTTTCCAGAATCAACCCGATATCATGTTCCCTGGCCACATTCTTCCAGAATCAAACCTCAGTCATGTAGCCAGGCCACAGGTTTCCACCATCAAACCGCAGGCATGTTCCCAGGCTACAAGTTTCCAGAATAAAACCTCAGTCATGTTCCCAGTCCACAGGGTTCCAGAACCAAAGCTCAGTCAGGTTCCCGGGGCACAGTATTCCACAATCTAAACAGATGTCATGTTCCCAGGCCACAGGAATCCAGAATCCAACTTCAGTCATGTTGCCAGACCATAGGGTACCACCATCAAACCTCAGTCATCTTCCCAGGCCACAGGGTTCCAGAATCAAACCTCAGTCTTGTTCCCAGGACTCAGGTTTCCAGAATCAACCCGATACCATGTTCCCAGGCCACAGTCTTCCAGAATAAAACCTCAGTCATGTAGCCAGGCCACAGGTTTCCACCATCAAACCTCAGTTATCTTCCCAGTAAACAGGGCTCCAGAATCAAACCAATGTCATGTTCCCACGCCACGGGGTTCCAGTATCAGGCCTCAGCCATCTTCCCAGGCCACAGGGTTCCACAATCAAACCTCAGTCCTGTTGCCAGACCACGGTTCCAACATCAAGCCTCAGTCATGTTCCCAGGCCAGAGTTTTCCACAATCAAACCTAAGTCATCTTGCCAAGCCACAGGGTTCCACCATCAAACTTCAGTTATGTTGCCAGGCCACAGGGTTCCACCATCACACCTCAGTCATGTTCCCAGTAAACAGGGCTCCAGAATCAAACCAATGTCATGTTCCCACGCCACGGGGTCCCAGTATCAGGCCTCAGTCATGTTGCCCGTGCACAGGGTTCCACAATCAAACCTCAGTCATGTTGCCAGTCCACAGGTTTCTGCCATCAAACCTCAGTCAAGTTGCCAGGCCACAGGGTTCCAGAATCAAGCCTCAGTCATTTTGCCAGGCCAGAGTGTTCCACCATCAAACCTCAGTCATGATCCCAGGCCACATGTTTCCACAATGAAACCTCAGTCATTTTCCCAGGCCAAAGGTTTCCAGAATCAAACCTCAGTCATATTCCCAGGACACATGGTTCCAGAATCAAACCTGAGTCATGTTCGCAGGCCACAGGTTTCAACAATCAAACCTCAGTCATGATCCCAGGACACAGGTTTCCAGAATCAAACCTCAGTCATTTTCCCAGGTAACATGCTTCCAGAAACAAACCTAAGTCATGTTCCCAGGCCACAGGATTCCAGAATCAAACCTCAGTCTTGTTCCCAGGACACAGGTTTCCAGAATCAACCCGATATCATGTTCCCTGGTCACAGTCTTCCAGAATCAAACCTCAGTCATGTTGCCAGACCACAGGTTTCCACCATCAAACCTCAGAAATGTTCCCTGGCCACAGGGTTCCAGAACCAAGGCTCAGTCAGGTTCCCCGGGTCAGTATTCCACAATCTAAACAGATGTCATGTTCCCAGGCCACAGTTTTCAAGAATCACGCCTCAGTCATGTTCCCAGGCCACAAGGAACCAGAATCAAACTTCAGTCATGTTGCCAGGCCATAGGGTAGCACCATCAAACCTCAGCCATATTCCCAGGCCACAGGTTTCCAGAATCAAACGGATTTCATGTTCCCAGGCAACAGGGTACCAGAATCCAAACCGATGTCATGTTCCCAGGCAACAGGATTCCACACTCTAACATCAGTCATCTTCCCAGGCCAATGGTTTCCAGAATCAAACCTCAGTCATATTCCCAGGCCACATGGTTCCAGAATCAAACCTCAGTTGTGTTCCCAGGACACAGGGTTCCAGAATCACACCTCAGTCATATTCCCAGGACACATATTTCCAGAATCAAACCTCACCCATGTTCTCAGGACACAGGGTTCCAGAATCAAACCTCAGTCATGTTCCCTGGACACAGGTTTCAAAAATAAAACCCCAGTCATGTTCCCAGGCCACAGGGTTCCTGAATCAAGCCTCATTCATATTCCCAGGCCACAGGGTTCCACAATTAAACCTCAGTCATGTTCCCAGGCCAGAGTGTTCCACAATCAAACCTATGTCATCTTGCCAGGCCACAGGTTTCCACCATCAATCCTCAGTCCTGTTGCCAGGCCACAGGTTTCCACCATCAATCCTCAGTCATGTTCCCAAGCATGAGGGTTCCACAATCAAACCTCTGTCATGTTGCCAGGCCACAGGGTTCAACCATCAAACCTCAGTCATATTCCCAGGAAACAGGGTTCCAGAATCAAGCCAATGGCATGTTCCCAGACTAGAGGGTTCAAGTATCAGGCCTCAGCCATGTTCCCAGTGCAGAGGGTTCCACCATCAAACCTCAGTCATGGTGACAGTCCACAGGTTTCTGCGATCAAACCACATTCAAGTTCCCAGGCCACAGGGTTCCAGAATCAAGCCTCAGGTATGTTGGAAGGCCACAGGGTACCACCATCAAACCTCAGTCATGTTCCCAGGCCACAGGGTTCCTCCATCAAACATCAATCATGTTCCCAGGACACAGGATTCCAAAATCAAACCAATGTCAAGTTCCCAGGCCATGGGTTTCCAGTACCAGGCCTCAGTCATGTTTCCAGGGCACAGGGTTCCACAATCAAACCTCAGTTATGTTGCCAGTACACAGGTTTCTGCCATCAAACCTCAGTCAAGTTCCCAGGCCACAGATTTCCAGAATCAAACCTCAGTCATATTCCCAGGACACATGTTTCCAGAATCAAACTTCACTCATGTTCTCAGGACACAGGGTTCCACAATCAAACCTCAGTCCTGTTGCCAGGCCATGGTTACACCATCAATCCTCAATCATGTTCCCAGGCCAGAGTGTTCCACAATCAAACCTAAGTCATCTTGCCAGGCCACAGGTTTCCACCATCAATCCTCAGTCATGTTCCCAGGCCACAGGATTCCACAATCTAACATCAGTCATGTTCCCAGACCAATGGTTTCCAGAATCAAACCTCAATCATGTCCCCAGGACACAGGGTGCCAGAATCAAACCAATGTCAAGTTCCCAGGCCATGGGTTTCCAGTACTAGGCCTCAATCATGTTTGCAGAGCACAGGGTTCCACAATCAAACCTCAGTCATGTTGCCAGTCCACAGGTTTCTGCCATCAAACCTCAGTCAGGTTCCCAGGCCACAGATTTCCAGAATCAAACCTCAGTCATATTCCCAGGACACATGTTTCCAGAATCAAACCTCACTCATGTTCTCAGGACACAGGGTTCCAGAGTCAAACCTCAGTCATGTTCCCTGGACACAGGTTTCAAAAATAAAACCCCAGTCATGTTCCCAGGCCACAGGGTTCCTGAATCAAGCCTCACTCATATTCCCAGGCCACAGGGTTCCACAATTAAACCTCAGTCATATTGCCAGCCCAGAGGGTTCCACAATCAAACCTCAGTCCTGTTGTCAGGCCACGGTTCCACCATCAAGCCTCAGTCATGTTCCCAGGCCAGAGAGTTCCACAATCAAACCTATGTCATCTTGCCAGGGCACAGGTTTCCACTATCAATCCTCAGTCCTGTTGACAGGCCACAGGGTTCCACCATTAAGCCGTTGTCATGTTCCCAAGCCTGAGGGTTCCACAATCAAACCTCTGTCATGTTGCCAGGCCACAGGGTTCAACCATCAAACCTCAGTCATGTTTCCAGGAAATAGGGTTCCAGAATCAGACCAATGGCATGTTCCCAGGCCACGGGGTTCCAGTATCCGGCCTCAGTCATGTTCCCAGGACACAGGATTCCACAATCTAACATCAGTCATGTTCCCAGACCAATGGTTTCCAGAATGAAACCTCAATCATGTCCCCAGGACACAGGGTGCCAGAATCAAACCAATGTCAAGTTCCCAGGTCATGGGTTTCTAGTACCAGGCCACAGTCATGTTTCCTGGGCACAGGGTTCCACAATCAAACCTCAGTCATGTTGCCAGTCCACAGGTTTCTGCCATCAAACCTCAGTCAAGTTCCCAGGCCACAGGGTTCCAGAACCAAGCCTCAGTCAGGTTCCCAGGGCACAGTATGCCACAATCTAAACAGATGTCATGTTCCCAAGTCACAGGTTTCCAGAATCATGTCTCAGTCATGTTCCCAGGCCACAGGTTCCAGAATCAAACCTCAGTCATATTCCCAGGCCACAGGGTTCCAGAATCAAACCTCAGTCTTGTTCCAAGGACACAGGTTTCCAAACTCAAACCGATTTCATGTTCCCAGGCAACAGGGTGCCAGAATCCAAACCGATGTCATGTTCCCAGGCCACAGTATTCCACACTCTAACATCAGTGATCTTCCCAGGCCAATGGTTTCCAGAATCAAACCTCAGTCATATTCCCAGGCCACATGGTTCCAGAATCAAACCTCAGTCGTGTTCCCAGGACACAGGGTTCCAGAATAAAACCTCAGTCATATTCCCAGTCCAGAGGGTCCCACAATCAAACCTCAGTCTTGTTGCCAGACCACGGTTCCACCATCAAGCCTCAGTCATATTCCCAGGCCAGAGTGTTCCACAATCAAACCTGAGTCATCTTGCCAAGCCACAGGGTTCCACCCTCAAACCTCAGTCATGTTGCCAGGCCACAGGGTCCCACCGTTAAGCCTCACTCATGTTCCCAAGCCTGAGGGTTCCACTATCAAACCTCAATCATGTTGCCAGGACAGAGGGTTCAACCATCACACCTCAGTCATGTTCCCAGTAAACAGGGCTCCAGAATCAAACCAATGTCATGTTCCCACGCCACGGGGTCCCAGTATCAGGCCTCAGTCATGTTGCCCGTGCACAGGGTTCCACAATCAAACCTCAGTCATGTTGCCAGTCCACAGGTTTCTGCCATCAAACCTCAGTCAAGTTGCCAGGCCACAGGGTTCCAGAATCAAGCCTCAGTCATTTTGCCAGGCCAGAGTGTTCCACCATCAAACCTCAGTCATGATCCCAGGCCACATGTTTCCACAATGAAACCTCAGTCATTTTCCCAGGCCAAAGGTTTCCAGAATCAAACCTCAGTCATATTCCCAGGACACATGGTTCCAGAATCAAACCTCAGTCATTTTCCCAGGTAACATGCTTCCAGAAACAAACCTAAGTCATGTTGCCAGGCCACAGGTTTCCACCATCAAACCTCAGAAATGTTCCCTGGCCACAGGGTTCCGGAATCAAACCGTTCTCATGTTCCCAGGCCACAGGGTTCCCGAATCCACCAATGTCATGTTCCCAGGCCACAGGGTTCCAGGATCAATCCTCAGTTATGTTCCCAGGCTACAGGGTTCCAGAATAAAACCTCAGTCATGTTCCCAGTCCACAGGGTTCCAGAACCAAGGCTCAGTCAGGTTCCCCGGGTCAGTATTCCACAATCTAAACAGATGTCATGTTCCCAGGCCACAGTTTTCAAGAATCACGCCTCAGTCATGTTCCCAGGCCACAAGGAACCAGAATCAAACTTCAGTCATGTTGCCAGGCCATAGGGTAGCACCATCAAACCTCAGCCATATTCCCAGGCCACAGGTTTCCAGAATCAAACGGATTTCATGTTCCCAGGCAACAGGGTACCAGAATCCAAACCGATGTCATGTTCCCAGGCAACAGGATTCCACACTCTAACATCAGTCATCTTCCCAGGCCAATGGTTTCCAGAATCAAACCTCAGTCATATTCCCAGGCCACATGGTTCCAGAATCAAACCTCAGTTGTGTTCCCAGGACACAGGGTTCCAGAATCACACCTCAGTCATATTCCCAGGACACATATTTCCAGAATCAAACCTCACCCATGTTCTCAGGACACAGGGTTCCAGAATCAAACCTCAGTCATGTTCCCTGGACACAGGTTTCAAAAATAAAACCCCAGTCATGTTCCCAGGCCACAGGGTTCCTGAATCAAGCCTCATTCATATTCCCAGGCCACAGGGTTCCACAATTAAACCTCAGTCATGTTCCCAGGCCAGAGTGTTCCACAATCAAACCTATGTCATCTTGCCAGGCCACAGGTTTCCACCATCAATCCTCAGTCCTGTTGCCAGGCCACAGGTTTCCACCATCAATCCTCAGTCATGTTCCCAAGCATGAGGGTTCCACAATCAAACCTCTGTCATGTTGCCAGGCCACAGGGTTCAACCATCAAACCTCAGTCATATTCCCAGGAAACAGGGTTCCAGAATCAAGCCAATGGCATGTTCCCAGACTAGAGGGTTCAAGTATCAGGCCTCAGCCATGTTCCCAGTGCAGAGGGTTCCACCATCAAACCTCAGTCATGGTGACAGTCCACAGGTTTCTGCGATCAAACCACATTCAAGTTCCCAGGCCACAGGGTTCCAGAATCAAGCCTCAGGTATGTTGGAAGGCCACAGGGTACCACCATCAAACCTCAGTCATGTTCCCAGGCCACAGGGTTCCTCCATCAAACATCAATCATGTTCCCAGGACACAGGATTCCAAAATCAAACCAATGTCAAGTTCCCAGGCCATGGGTTTCCAGTACCAGGCCTCAGTCATGTTTCCAGGGCACAGGGTTCCACAATCAAACCTCAGTTATGTTGCCAGTACACAGGTTTCTGCCATCAAACCTCAGTCAAGTTCCCAGGCCACAGATTTCCAGAATCAAACCTCAGTCATATTCCCAGGACACATGTTTCCAGAATCAAACTTCACTCATGTTCTCAGGACACAGGGTTCCACAATCAAACCTCAGTCCTGTTGCCAGGCCATGGTTACACCATCAATCCTCAATCATGTTCCCAGGCCAGAGTGTTCCACAATCAAACCTAAGTCATCTTGCCAGGCCACAGGTTTCCACCATCAATCCTCAGTCATGTTCCCAGGCCACAGGATTCCACAATCTAACATCAGTCATGTTCCCAGACCAATGGTTTCCAGAATCAAACCTCAATCATGTCCCCAGGACACAGGGTGCCAGAATCAAACCAATGTCAAGTTCCCAGGCCATGGGTTTCCAGTACTAGGCCTCAATCATGTTTGCAGAGCACAGGGTTCCACAATCAAACCTCAGTCATGTTGCCAGTCCACAGGTTTCTGCCATCAAACCTCAGTCAGGTTCCCAGGCCACAGATTTCCAGAATCAAACCTCAGTCATATTCCCAGGACACATGTTTCCAGAATCAAACCTCACTCATGTTCTCAGGACACAGGGTTCCAGAGTCAAACCTCAGTCATGTTCCCTGGACACAGGTTTCAAAAATAAAACCCCAGTCATGTTCCCAGGCCACAGGGTTCCTGAATCAAGCCTCACTCATATTCCCAGGCCACAGGGTTCCACAATTAAACCTCAGTCATATTGCCAGCCCAGAGGGTTCCACAATCAAACCTCAGTCCTGTTGTCAGGCCACGGTTCCACCATCAAGCCTCAGTCATGTTCCCAGGCCAGAGAGTTCCACAATCAAACCTATGTCATCTTGCCAGGGCACAGGTTTCCACTATCAATCCTCAGTCCTGTTGACAGGCCACAGGGTTCCACCATTAAGCCGTTGTCATGTTCCCAAGCCTGAGGGTTCCACAATCAAACCTCTGTCATGTTGCCAGGCCACAGGGTTCAACCATCAAACCTCAGTCATGTTTCCAGGAAATAGGGTTCCAGAATCAGACCAATGGCATGTTCCCAGGCCACGGGGTTCCAGTATCAGGCCTCAGTCATGTTCCCAGGACACAGGATTCCACAATCTAACATCAGTCATGTTCCCAGACCAATGGTTTCCAGAATGAAACCTCAATCATGTCCCCAGGACACAGGGTGCCAGAATCAAACCAATGTCAAGTTCCCAGGTCATGGGTTTCTAGTACCAGGCCACAGTCATGTTTCCTGGGCACAGGGTTCCACAATCAAACCTCAGTCATGTTGCCAGTCCACAGGTTTCTGCCATCAAACCTCAGTCAAGTTCCCAGGCCACAGGGTTCCAGAACCAAGCCTCAGTCAGGTTCCCAGGGCACAGTATGCCACAATCTAAACAGATGTCATGTTCCCAAGTCACAGGTTTCCAGAATCATGTCTCAGTCATGTTCCCAGGCCACAGGTTCCAGAATCAAACCTCAGTCATATTCCCAGGCCACAGGGTTCCAGAATCAAACCTCAGTCTTGTTCCAAGGACACAGGTTTCCAAACTCAAACCGATTTCATGTTCCCAGGCAACAGGGTGCCAGAATCCAAACCGATGTCATGTTCCCAGGCCACAGTATTCCACACTCTAACATCAGTGATCTTCGAAGGCCAATGGTTTCCAGAATCAAACCTCAGTCATATTCCCAGGCCACATGGTTCCAGAATCAAACCTCAGTCGTGTTCCCAGGACACAGGGTTCCAGAATAAAACCTCAGTCATATTCCCAGTCCAGAGGGTCCCACAATCAAACCTCAGTCTTGTTGCCAGACCACGGTTCCACCATCAAGCCTCAGTCATATTCCCAGGCCAGAGTGTTCCACAATCAAACCTGAGTCATCTTGCCAAGCCACAGGGTTCCACCCTCAAACCTCAGTCATGTTGCCAGGCCACAGGGTCCCACCGTCAAGCCTCACTCATGTTCCCAAGCCTGAGGGTTCCACTATCAAACCTCAATCATGTTGCCAGGACAGAGGGTTCAACCATCACACCTCAGTCATGTTCCCAGTAAACAGGGCTCCAGAATCAAACCAATGTCATGTTCCCACGCCACGGGGTTCCAGTATCAGGCCTCAGTCATGTTGCCCGTGCACAGGGTTCCACAATCAAACCTCAGTCATGTTGCCAGTCCACAGGTTTCTGCCATCAAACCTCAGTCAAGTTGCCAGGCCACAGGGTTCCAGAATCAAGCCTCAGTCATTTTGCCAGGCCAGAGTGTTCCACCATCAAACCTCAGTCATGATCCCAGGCCACATGTTTCCACAATGAAACCTCAGTCATTTTCCCAGGCCAAAGGTTTCCAGAATCAAACCTCAGTCATATTCCCAGGGCACATGGTTCCAGAATCAAACCTCAGTCATTTTCCCAGGTAACATGCTTCCAGAAACAAACCTAAGTCATGTTGCCAGGCCACAGGTTTCCACCATCAAACCTCAGAAATGTTCCCTGGCCACAGGGTTCCGGAATCAAACCGTTCTCATGTTCCCAGGCCACAGGGTTCCCGAATCCACCAATGTCATGTTCCCAGGCCACAGGGTTCCAGGATCAATCCTCAGTTATGTTCCCAGGCTACAGGGTTCCAGAATAAAACCTCAGTCATGTTCCCAGTCCACAGGGTTCCAGAACCAAGGCTCAGTCAGGTTCCCCGGGTCAGTATTCCACAATCTAAACAGATGTCATGTTCCCAGGCCACAGTTTTCAAGAATCACGCCTCAGTCATGTTCCCAGGCCACAAGGAACCAGAATCAAACTTCAGTCATGTTGCCAGGCCATAGGGTAGCACCATCAAACCTCAGCCATATTCCCAGGCCACAGGTTTCCAGAATCAAACGGATTTCATGTTCCCAGGCAACAGGGTACCAGAATCCAAACCGATGTCATGTTCCCAGGCAACAGGATTCCACACTCTAACATCAGTCATCTTCCCAGGCCAATGGTTTCCAGAATCAAACCTCAGTCATATTCCCAGGCCACATGGTTCCAGAATCAAACCTCAGTTGTGTTCCCAGGACACAGGGTTCCAGAATCACACCTCAGTCATATTCCCAGGACACATATTTCCAGAATCAAACCTCACCCATGTTCTCAGGACACAGGGTTCCAGAATCAAACCTCAGTCATGTTCCCTGGACACAGGTTTCAAAAATAAAACCCCAGTCATGTTCCCAGGCCACAGGGTTCCTGAATCAAGCCTCATTCATATTCCCAGGCCACAGGGTTCCACAATTAAACCTCAGTCATGTTCCCAGGCCAGAGTGTTCCACAATCAAACCTATGTCATCTTGCCAGGCCACAGGTTTCCACCATCAATCCTCAGTCCTGTTGCCAGGCCACAGGTTTCCACCATCAATCTTCAGTCATGTTCCCAAGCATGAGGGTTCCACAATCAAACCTCTGTCATGTTGCCAGGCCACAGGGTTCAACCATCAAACCTCAGTCATATTCCCAGGAAACAGGGTTCCAGAATCAAGCCAATGGCATGTTCCCAGACTAGAGGGTTCAAGTATCAGGCCTCAGCCATGTTCCCAGTGCAGAGGGTTCCACCATCAAACCTCAGTCATGGTGACAGTCCACAGGTTTCTGCGATCAAACCACATTCAAGTTCCCAGGCCACAGGGTTCCAGAATCAAGCCTCAGGTATGTTGGAAGGCCACAGGGTACCACCATCAAACCTCAGTCATGTTCCCAGGCCACAGGGTTCCTCCATCAAACATCAATCATGTTCCCAGGACACAGGATTCCAAAATCAAACCAATGTCAAGTTCCCAGGCCATGGGTTTCCAGTACCAGGCCTCAGTCATGTTTCCAGGGCACAGGGTTCCACAATCAAACCTCAGTTATGTTGCCAGTACACAGGTTTCTGCCATCAAACCTCAGTCAAGTTCCCAGGCCACAGATTTCCAGAATCAAACCTCAGTCATATTCCCAGGACACATGTTTCCAGAATCAAACTTCACTCATGTTCTCAGGACACAGGGTTCCACAATCAAACCTCAGTCCTGTTGCCAGGCCATGGTTACACCATCAATCCTCAATCATGTTCCCAGGCCAGAGTGTTCCACAATCAAACCTAAGTCATCTTGCCAGGCCACAGGTTTCCACCATCAATCCTCAGTCATGTTCCCAGGCCACAGGATTCCACAATCTAACATCAGTCATGTTCCCAGACCAATGGTTTCCAGAATCAAACCTCAATCATGTCCCCAGGACACAGGGTGCCAGAATCAAACCAATGTCAAGTTCCCAGGCCATGGGTTTCCAGTACTAGGCCTCAATCATGTTTGCAGAGCACAGGGTTCCACAATCAAACCTCAGTCATGTTGCCAGTCCACAGGTTTCTGCCATCAAACCTCAGTCAGGTTCCCAGGCCACAGATTTCCAGAATCAAACCTCAGTCATATTCCCAGGACACATGTTTCCAGAATCAAACCTCACTCATGTTCTCAGGACACAGGGTTCCAGAGTCAAACCTCAGTCATGTTCCCTGGACACAGGTTTCAAAAATAAAACCCCAGTCATGTTCCCAGGCCACAGGGTTCCTGAATCAAGCCTCACTCATATTCCCAGGCCACAGGGTTCCACAATTAAACCTCAGTCATATTGCCAGCCCAGAGGGTTCCACAATCAAACCTCAGTCCTGTTGTCAGGCCACGGTTCCACCATCAAGCCTCAGTCATGTTCCCAGGCCAGAGAGTTCCACAATCAAACCTATGTCATCTTGCCAGGGCACAGGTTTCCACTATCAATCCTCAGTCCTGTTGACAGGCCACAGGGTTCCACCATTAAGCCGTTGTCATGTTCCCAAGCCTGAGGGTTCCACAATCAAACCTCAGTTCTGTTGCCAGACCACGGTTCCACCATCAAGCCTCAGTCATGTTCCCAGGGAACAGGCTTCCAGAAAGAAACCTCAGTCATGTTCCCTGGACACAGGTTTCAGAAATAAAATCCCAGTCATGTTCCCAGGCCACAGGGTTCCACAATTAAACCTCAGTCATATTCCCAGGCCAGAGGGTTCCACAATCAAACCTCTGTCCTGTTGCTAGGCCACGGTTCCACCGTCAAGCCTCAGTCATGTTCCCAGGAAAGACTGTTCCACAATCAAACCTAAGTCATCTTGCCAAGCCACAGGGTTCCACCATCAAGCCTCACTCATGTTGCCAGGCCACAGGTTTCCACCATCAAGCCTCACTCATGTTCCCAAGCCTGAGGGTTCCACAATCAAACCTCTGTCATGTTGCCAGGCCACAGGGTTCAACCATCAAACCTCAGTCATGTTTCCAGGAAATAGGGTTCCAGAATCAGACCAATGGCATGTTCCCAGGCCACGGGGTTCCAGTATCAGGCCTCAGTCATGTTCCCAGGACACAGGATTCCACAATCTAACATCAGTCATGTTCCCAGACCAATGGTTTCCAGAATGAAACCTCAATCATGTCCCCAGGACACAGGGTGCCAGAATCAAACCAATGTCAAGTTCCCAGGTCATGGGTTTCTAGTACCAGGCCACAGTCATGTTTCCTGGGCACAGGGTTCCACAATCAAACCTCAGTCATGTTGCCAGTCCACAGGTTTCTGCCATCAAACCTCAGTCAAGTTCCCAGGCCACAGGGTTCCAGAACCAAGCCTCAGTCAGGTTCCCAGGGCACAGTATGCCACAATCTAAACAGATGTCATGTTCCCAAGTCACAGGTTTCCAGAATCATGTCTCAGTCATGTTCCCAGGCCACAGGTTCCAGAATCAAACCTCAGTCATGTTGCCAGGCCATATGGTACCCCCATCAAACCTCAGTCATATTCCCAGACCACAGGTTTCCAGAATCAAACCGATTTCATGTTCCCAGGCAACAGGGTGCCAGAATCCAAACCGATGTCATGTTCCCAGGCCACACGATTCCACAATCTAACATCAGTCATGTTCCCAGACCAATGGTTTCCAGGTTCAAACCTCAGTCATATTCCCAGGGCACATGGTTCCAGAATCAAACCTCACTCATGTTCCCAGGACACAGGGTTCCAGAATCAAACCTCACTCATGTTCCCTGGACACAGGTTTCAAAAATAAATCCCCAGTCATATTCCCAGGCCACAGGGTTCCAGAATCAAGCCTCACTCATATTCCCAGGACACAAGGTTCCACAATTAAACCTCAGTCATATTCCCAGGCCAGAGTGTTCCACAATCAAACCTAAGTCATCTTGCCAAGCCACAGTGTTCCACCATCAATCCTCAATCATATTCCCAGACCCTGGTTTCCAGAATCAAACCGATTTCATGTTCCCAGGCAACAGGGTACCAGAATCCAAACCGATGTCATGTTCCCTGTAAGCAGGGTTCCACTATCAAACCTCAGTCCTGTTGCCAGGCCACTCGATTCAACCATCAAACCTCAGTCATGTTCCCAGGAAACAGGGTTCCAGAATCAAGCCAATGGCATGTTCGCAGACCACGGGGTTCCAGTATCAGGCCTCAGCCATGTTCCCAGTGCAGAGGGTTCCACCATCAAACCTCAGTCATGTTGACAGTCCACAGGTTTCTGCCATCAAACCACATTCAACTTCCCAGGCCACAGGGTTCCAGAATCAAGCCTCAGGTATGTTGCCAGGCCACAGGGTACCACCATCAAACCTCAGTCATGTTCCCAGACCACAGGGTTCCTCCATCAAACCTCAATCATGTTCCCAGGACACAGGATTCCAGAATCAAACCAATGTCAAATTCCCAGGCCATGGGTTTCCAGTACCAGGCCTCAGTCATGTTTCCAGGGCACAGGGTTCCACAATCAAAGCTCAGTTATGTTGCCAGTACACAGGTTTCTGCCATCAAACCTCAGTCAAATTCCAAGGCCACAGATTTCCAGAATCAAACCTCAGTCATATTCCCAGGACACATGTTTCCAGAATCAAACCTCACTCATGTTCTCAGGACACAGGGTTCCAGAATCAATCCTCAGTCATGTTGCCTGGACACAGGTTTCAAACATAAAACCCCAGTCATGTTCCCAGGCCACAGGGTTCCTGAATCAAGCCTCACTCATATTCCCAAGCCACAGGGTTCCACAATTAAACCTCTGTCATATTCCCAGGCCAGAGGGTTCCACAATCAAACCTCAGTCCTCTTGCCAAGCCACGGTTCCACCATCAAACCTCAGTCATGTTCCCTGGACACAGGTTTCAAAAATAAAATCCCAGTCATGTTCCCAGGCCATCGGGGTTCCAGTATCAGGCCTCAGTCATGTTCCCAGGCCACAGGATTCCACAATCTAACATCAGTCATGTTCCCAGACCAATGGTTTCCAGAATCAAACCTCAATCATGTCCCCAGGACACAGGGTGCCAGAATCAAACCAATGTCAAGTTCCCAGGCCATGGGTTTCCAGTACCAGGCCACAGTCATGTTTCCCGGTCACAGGGTTCCACAATCACACCTCAGTCATGTTGCCAGTCCACAGGTTTCTGCCATCAAACCTCAGTCAAGTTCCCAGGCCACAAGGTTCCAGAACCAAGCCTCAGTCAGGTTCCCAGGGCACAGTATTGCAGAATCTAAACAGATGTCATGTTCCCAATTCACAGGTTTCCAGAATCACGCCTCAGTCATGTTCCCAGGAATCAGGGTTCCAGAATCAAACCTCAGTCATGTTGCCAGGGCATATGGTATGTGCATCAAACCTCAGTCATATTCCCAGACCACAGGTTTCCAGAATCAACCGATTTCATGTTCCCAGGCAACAGGGTACCAGAATCCAAACCGATGTCATGTTCCCAGGCCACACGTTTCCACAATCTAACATCAGTCATGTTCCGAGGCCAATGGTTTCCAGGAACAAACCTCAGTCATATTCCCAGGCCACAAGGTTCCAGAATCAAACCTCAGTCAAGTTCCTTGGACACAGGTTTCAAAAATAAATCCCCAGTCATATTCCCAGGCCACAGGGTTCCAGAATCAAGCCTCACTCATATTCCCAGGATACAGGGGTCCACAATTAAACCTCAGTCATATTCCCAGGCCAGAGGGTTCCACAATCAAACCTCCGTCCTTTTGCCAGGCCACGGTTCCACCATCAAGCCTCAGTCATGTTTCCAGACCTGAGTGTTCCACAATGAAACCTAAGTCATCTTGCCAAGCCACAGTGTTCCACCATCAATCCTCAGTCATATTCCCAGGCCCTGGTTTCCAGAATCAAAACGACTTCATGTTCCCAGGCAACAGGGTACCAGAATCCAAACCGATGTCATGTTCCCTGTAATCAGGGTTCCACCATCAAACCTCAGTCCTGGTACCAGGCCACAGGGTTCCACCATCAAGCCTCAGTCATGTTCCCAAACCTGAGGGTTCCACAATCAATCCTCAGTTATGTTCCCAGGCTCCAGGGTTCTAGAATAAAACCTCAGTCATGTTCGCCGTCCACAGGTTTACAGAACCAAGCCTCAGTCAGGTTCGCAGGGCACAGTATTCCGCAACCTAAACAAATGTCATGTTCCCAGGCCTCAGGGATCCAGAATCAAACATCAGTCATGTTCCCAGGCCAATGGTTTCCAGGATCAAACCTCAGTCATATTCCCAGGCCACATGGTTCCAGAATCAAACCTCACTCATATTCCCAGGACACAGGGTTCCAGAATCAAACCTCAGTCATATTCCCTGGACACAGGTTTCAAAACTAAATCCCCAGTCATATTCCCAGACCACAGGGTTCCAGAATCAAGCCTCACTCATATTCCCAGGACACAGGGTTCCACCATTAAGCCTCAGTCATGTTTCCAGGCCAGAGTGTTCCACAATCAAACCTAAGTCATCTTACCAGTACACAGGGTTCCACCGTCAATCCTCCGTCATATTCCCAGGCCACTGGTTTCCAGAATCAAACCGATTTCATGTTCCCAGGCAACAGGGTACGAGAATCCAAACCGATGTCATGTTCCCTGTAATCAGGGTTCCACCATCAAACCTCAGTCCTGTTGCCAGGCCACAGGGTTCCACCATCAAGCCTCAGTCATGTTCCGAAGCACCAGGGTTCCACAATCAAACCTCAGTCCTGTTGCCAGGCCACAGGGTTCAACCATCAAACCTCAGTCATGTTCCCAGGAAACAGGGTTGCAGAATCAAACCAATGGCATATTCTCAGACCACGGGGTTCCAGTATCAGGCCTCAGCCATGTTCCCAGTGCACAGGGTTCCACCATCAAACCTCAGTCATGTTGATAGTCCACAGGTTTCTGCGATCAAACCACGTTCAAGTTCCCAGGCCACAGGGTTCCAGAATCAAGCCTCAGTCATTTTGCCAGGCCAGAGTGTTCCACCATCAAACCTCAGTCATATTCCCAGGCCACATGGTTCCAGAATCAAACCTCAGTCGTGTTCCCAGGACACAGGGTTCCAGAATAAAACCTCAGTCATATTCCCAGTCCAGAGGGTCCCACAATCAAACCTCAGTCTTGTTGCCAGACCACGGTTCCACTATCAAGCCTCAGTCATATTCCCAGGCCAGAGTGTTCCACAATCAAACCTGAGTCATCTTGCCAAGCCACAGGGTTCCACACTCAAACCTCAGTCATGTTGCCAGGCCACAGGGTCCCACCGTCAAGCCTCACTCATGTTCCCAAGCCTGAGGGTTCCACTATCAAACCTCAATCATGTTGCCAGGACAGAGGGTTCAACCATCACACCTCAGTCATGTTCCCAGTAAACAGGGCTGCAGAATCAAACCAATGTCATGTTCCCACGCCACGGGGTTCCAGTATCAGGCCTCAGTCATGTTGCCCGTGCACAGGGTTCCACAATCAAACCTCAGTCATATTTCCAGGATACATGATTCCAGAATCAAACCTGAGTCATGTTCGCAGGCCGCAGGTTTCAACAATAAAACCTCAGTCATGTTCCCATGACACAGGGTTCCAGAATCAAACCTCAGTCTTGTTCCCAGGACACAGGTTTCCAGAATCAACCCGATATCATGTTCCCTGGCCACAGTCTTCCATAATCAAACCGCAGGCATGTTTCCAGGCCACAGGGTTCAACCATCAAACCTCAGTCATGTTCCCTGTAAACAGGGCTCCAGAATCAAACCAATGTCATGTTCTCACGCCCCGGGGTTCCAGTATCAGGCCTCAGCCATCTTCCCAGGCCACAGGGTTCTAGAATCAAACTCTTCTCATATTCCCAGGCCACAGGGTTCCAGAATCCGACGATGTCATGCTCCCAGGCCAGAAGATTCCGGAATCAATCCCCAGTTATGTTCCCAGGCTAAAGGGTTCCAGAATCAACCCGATATCATGTTCCCTAGCCACAGTCTTCCAGAATCAAACCTCAGTCATGTTGCCAGGCCACAGGTTTCCACCATCAAACCTCAGGCATGTTCCCAGGCCACAGGGTTCCGGAATCAAATCGTTCTCATGTTCCCAGGCCACAGGGTTCCAGAATCAATCCTCAGTTATGTTCCCAGGCTACAGGGTTGCAGAATAAAACCTCAGTCATGTTCCCAGTCCACAGGGTTCCAGAACCAAGGCTCAGTCAGTTTCCCGGGGCACAGTATTACACAATCTAAACAGATGTCATATTCCCGGCCACAGTTTTCAAGAATTACGCCTCAGTCATGTTACCAGGCCACAGGGATCCAGAATCAAACCTCAGTCATATTCCCAGGCCATAGGTTTCCAGAATTAAACCGATTTCATGTTCCCAGGCAACAGGGTACCAGAATCCAAACCGATGTCATGTTCCCAGGCCACAGGATTCCACACTCTAACATCAGTCATCTCCCCATGCCAATGGTTTCCAGAATCAAACCTCAGTCATATTCCCAGGCCACATGGTTCCAGAATCAAACCTCAGTCGTGTTCCCAGGACACAGGGTTCCAGAATAAAACCTCAGTCATGTTTCCTGGACACAGGTTTCAGAAATAAAATACCAGTCATGTTCCCAGGCCACAGGGTTCCACAATTAAACCTCTGTCATATTCCCAGGCCAGAGGGTTCCACAATCAAACCTCAGTCCTGTTGGCAGGCCACGGTTCCACCATCAAGCCTCAGTCATGTGCCCAGGCCAGAGTGTTCCACAATCAAACCTAAGTCATCTTGCCAAGCCACAGGGTTCAACCATCACACCTCAGTCATGTTCCCAGTAAACAGGGTTCCAGAATCAAACCAATGTCATGTTCCCACGCCACGAGGTTCCAGTATCAGGCCTCAGTCATGTTCCCCGTGCACAGGGTTCCACAATCAAACCTCAGTCATGTTCCCAGGCCACAGGGTTCCAGAATTAAACCGATTTCATGTTCCCAGACAACAGGGTACCAGAATCCAAACCGATGTCATGTTCCCAGGCCACAGTATTCCACACTCTAACATCAGTCATCTTCCCAGGCCAATGGTTTTCAGAATCTAACCTCCGACATATTCCAAGGCCACATGGTTCCAGAATCAAACCTCAGTCGTGTTCCCAGGACACAGGGTTACAGAATAAAACCTCAGTCATGTTCCCTGGACACAGGTTTCAAAAATAAAACCCCAGTCATGTTCCCAGGCCACAGGGTTCCTGAATCAAGCCTCATTCATATTCCCAGGCCACAGGGTTCCACAATTAAACCTCAGTCATGTTCCCAGGCCAGAGTGTTCCACAATCAAACCTATGTCATCTTGCCAGGCCACAGGTTTCCACCATCAATCCTCAGTCCTGTTGCCAGGCCACAGGTTTCCACCATCAATCCTCAGTCATGTTCCCAAGCATGAGGGTTCCACAATCAAATCTCTGTCATGTTGCCAGGCCACAGGGTTCAACCATCAAACCTCAGTCATATTCCCAGGAAACAGGGTTCCAGAATCAAGCCAATGGCATGTTCCCAGACTAGAGGGTTCAAGTATCAGGCCTCAGCCATGTTCCCAGTGCAGAGGGTTCCACCATCAAACCTCAGTCATGGTGACAGTCCACAGGTTTCTGCGATCAAACCACATTCAAGTTCCCAGGCCACAGGGTTCCAGAATCAAGCCTCAGGTATGTTGGAAGGCCACAGGGTACCACCATCAAACCTCAGTCATGTTCCCAGGCCACAGGGTTCCTCCATCAAACATCAATCATGTTCCCAGGACACAGGATTCCAAAATCAAACCAATGTCAAGTTCCCAGGCCATGGGTTTCCAGTACCAGGCCTCAGTCATGTTTCCAGGGCACAGGGTTCCACAATCAAACCTCAGTTATGTTGCCAGTACACAGGTTTCTGCCATCAAACCTCAGTCAAGTTCCCAGGCCACAGATTTCCAGAATCAAACCTCAGTCATATTCCCAGGACACATGTTTCCAGAATCAAACTTCACTCATGTTCTCAGGACACAGGGTTCCACAATCAAACCTCAGTCCTGTTGCCAGGCCATGGTTACACCATCAATCCTCAATCATGTTCCCAGGCCAGAGTGTTCCACAATCAAACCTAAGTCATCTTGCCAGGCCACAGGTTTCCACCATCAATCCTCAGTCATGTTCCCAGGCCACAGGATTCCACAATCTAACATCAGTCATGTTCCCAGACCAATGGTTTCCAGAATCAAACCTCAATCATGTCCCCAGGACACAGGGTGCCAGAATCAAACCAATGTCAAGTTCCCAGGCCATGGGTTTCCAGTACTAGGCCTCAATCATGTTTGCAGAGCACAGGGTTCCACAATCAAACCTCAGTCATGTTGCCAGTCCACAGGTTTCTGCCATCAAACCTCAGTCAGGTTCCCAGGCCACAGATTTCCAGAATCAAACCTCAGTCATATTCCCAGGACACATGTTTCCAGAATCAAACCTCACTCATGTTCTCAGGACACAGGGTTCCAGAGTCAAACCTCAGTCATGTTCCCTGGACACAGGTTTCAAAAATAAAACCCCAGTCATGTTCCCAGGCCACAGGGTTCCTGAATCAAGCCTCACTCATATTCCCAGGCCACAGGGTTCCACAATTAAACCTCAGTCATATTGCCAGCCCAGAGGGTTCCACAATCAAACCTCAGTCCTGTTGTCAGGCCACGGTTCCACCATCAAGCCTCAGTCATGTTCCCAGGCCAGAGAGTTCCACAATCAAACCTATGTCATCTTGCCAGGGCACAGGTTTCCACTATCAATCCTCAGTCCTGTTGACAGGCCACAGGGTTCCACCATTAAGCCGTTGTCATGTTCCCAAGCCTGAGGGTTCCACAATCAAACCTCTGTCATGTTGCCAGGCCACAGGGTTCAACCATCAAACCTCAGTCATGTTTCCAGGAAATAGGGTTCCAGAATCAGACCAATGGCATGTTCCCAGGCCACGGGGTTCCAGTATCAGGCCTCAGTCATGTTCCCAGGACACAGGATTCCACAATCTAACATCAGTCATGTTCCCAGACCAATGGTTTCCAGAATGAAACCTCAATCATGTCCCCAGGACACAGGGTGCCAGAATCAAACCAATGTCAAGTTCCCAGGTCATGGGTTTCTAGTACCAGGCCACAGTCATGTTTCCTGGGCACAGGGTTCCACAATCAAACCTCAGTCATGTTGCCAGTCCACAGGTTTCTGCCATCAAACCTCAGTCAAGTTCCCAGGCCACAGGGTTCCAGAACCAAGCCTCAGTCAGGTTCCCAGGGCACAGTATGCCACAATCTAAACAGATGTCATGTTCCCAAGTCACAGGTTTCCAGAATCATGTCTCAGTCATGTTCCCAGGCCACAGGTTCCAGAATCAAACCTCAGTCATATTCCCAGGCCACAGGGTTCCAGAATCAAACCTCAGTCTTGTTCCAAGGACACAGGTTTCCAAACTCAAACCGATTTCATGTTCCCAGGCAACAGGGTGCCAGAATCCAAACCGATGTCATGTTCCCAGGCCACAGTATTCCACACTCTAACATCAGTGATCTTCGAAGGCCAATGGTTTCCAGAATCAAACCTCAGTCATATTCCCAGGCCACATGGTTCCAGAATCAAACCTCAGTCGTGTTCCCAGGACACAGGGTTCCAGAATAAAACCTCAGTCATATTCCCAGTCCAGAGGGTCCCACAATCAAACCTCAGTCTTGTTGCCAGACCACGGTTCCACCATCAAGCCTCAGTCATATTCCCAGGCCAGAGTGTTCCACAATCAAACCTGAGTCATCTTGCCAAGCCACAGGGTTCCACCCTCAAACCTCAGTCATGTTGCCAGGCCACAGGGTCCCACCGTCAAGCCTCACTCATGTTCCCAAGCCTGAGGGTTCCACTATCAAACCTCAATCATGTTGCCAGGACAGAGGGTTCAACCATCACACCTCAGTCATGTTCCCAGTAAACAGGGCTCCAGAATCAAACCAATGTCATGTTCCCACGCCACGGGGTTCCAGTATCAGGCCTCAGTCATGTTGCCCGTGCACAGGGTTCCACAATCAAACCTCAGTCATGTTGCCAGTCCACAGGTTTCTGCCATCAAACCTCAGTCAAGTTGCCAGGCCACAGGGTTCCAGAATCAAGCCTCAGTCATTTTGCCAGGCCAGAGTGTTCCACCATCAAACCTCAGTCATGATCCCAGGCCACATGTTTCCACAATGAAACCTCAGTCATTTTCCCAGGCCAAAGGTTTCCAGAATCAAACCTCAGTCATATTCCCAGGACACATGGTTCCAGAATCAAACCTCAGTCATTTTCCCAGGTAACATGCTTCCAGAAACAAACCTAAGTCATGTTGCCAGGCCACAGGTTTCCACCATCAAACCTCAGAAATGTTCCCTGGCCACAGGGTTCCGGAATCAAACCGTTCTCATGTTCCCAGGCCACAGGGTTCCCGAATCCACCAATGTCATGTTCCCAGGCCACAGGGTTCCAGGATCAATCCTCAGTTATGTTCCCAGGCTACAGGGTTCCAGAATAAAACCTCAGTCATGTTCCCAGTCCACAGGGTTCCAGAACCAAGGCTCAGTCAGGTTCCCCGGGTCAGTATTCCACAATCTAAACAGATGTCATGTTCCCAGGCCACAGTTTTCAAGAATCACGCCTCAGTCATGTTCCCAGGCCACAAGGAACCAGAATCAAACTTCAGTCATGTTGCCAGGCCATAGGGTAGCACCATCAAACCTCAGCCATATTCCCAGGCCACAGGTTTCCAGAATCAAACGGATTTCATGTTCCCAGGCAACAGGGTACCAGAATCCAAACCGATGTCATGTTCCCAGGCAACAGGATTCCACACTCTAACATCAGTCATCTTCCCAGGCCAATGGTTTCCAGAATCAAACCTCAGTCATATTCCCAGGCCACATGGTTCCAGAATCAAACCTCAGTTGTGTTCCCAGGACACAGGGTTCCAGAATCACACCTCAGTCATATTCCCAGGACACATATTTCCAGAATCAAACCTCACCCATGTTCTCAGGACACAGGGTTCCAGAATCAAACCTCAGTCATGTTCCCTGGACACAGGTTTCAAAAATAAAACCCCAGTCATGTTCCCAGGCCACAGGGTTCCTGAATCAAGCCTCATTCATATTCCCAGGCCACAGGGTTCCACAATTAAACCTCAGTCATGTTCCCAGGCCAGAGTGTTCCACAATCAAACCTATGTCATCTTGCCAGGCCACAGGTTTCCACCATCAATCCTCAGTCCTGTTGCCAGGCCACAGGTTTCCACCATCAATCTTCAGTCATGTTCCCAAGCATGAGGGTTCCACAATCAAACCTCTGTCATGTTGCCAGGCCACAGGGTTCAACCATCAAACCTCAGTCATATTCCCAGGAAACAGGGTTCCAGAATCAAGCCAATGGCATGTTCCCAGACCAGAGGGTTCAAGTATCAGGCCTCAGCCATGTTCCCAGTGCAGAGGGTTCCACCATCAAACCTCAGTCATGGTGACAGTCCACAGGTTTCTGCGATCAAACCACATTCAAGTTCCCAGGCCACAGGGTTCCAGAATCAAGCCTCAGGTATGTTGGAAGGCCACAGGGTACCACCATCAAACCTCAGTCATGTTCCCAGGCCACAGGGTTCCTCCATCAAACATCAATCATGTTCCCAGGACACAGGATTCCAAAATCAAACCAATGTCAAGTTCCCAGGCCATGGGTTTCCAGTACCAGGCCTCAGTCATGTTTCCAGGGCACAGGGTTCCACAATCAAACCTCAGTTATGTTGCCAGTACACAGGTTTCTGCCATCAAACCTCAGTCAAGTTCCCAGGCCACAGATTTCCAGAATCAAACCTCAGTCATATTCCCAGGACACATGTTTCCAGAATCAAACTTCACTCATGTTCTCAGGACACAGGGTTCCACAATCAAACCTCAGTCCTGTTGCCAGGCCATGGTTACACCATCAATCCTCAATCATGTTCCCAGGCCAGAGTGTTCCACAATCAAACCTAAGTCATCTTGCCAGGCCACAGGTTTCCACCATCAATCCTCAGTCATGTTCCCAGGCCACAGGATTCCACAATCTAACATCAGTCATGTTCCCAGACCAATGGTTTCCAGAATCAAACCTCAATCATGTCCCCAGGACACAGGGTGCCAGAATCAAACCAATGTCAAGTTCCCAGGCCATGGGTTTCCAGTACTAGGCCTCAATCATGTTTGCAGAGCACAGGGTTCCACAATCAAACCTCAGTCATGTTGCCAGTCCACAGGTTTCTGCCATCAAACCTCAGTCAGGTTCCCAGGCCACAGATTTCCAGAATCAAACCTCAGTCATATTCCCAGGACACATGTTTCCAGAATCAAACCTCACTCATGTTCTCAGGACACAGGGTTCCAGAGTCAAACCTCAGTCATGTTCCCTGGACACAGGTTTCAAAAATAAAACCCCAGTCATGTTCCCAGGCCACAGGGTTCCTGAATCAAGCCTCACTCATATTCCCAGGCCACAGGGTTCCACAATTAAACCTCAGTCATATTGCCAGCCCAGAGGGTTCCACAATCAAACCTCAGTCCTGTTGTCAGGCCACGGTTCCACCATCAAGCCTCAGTCATGTTCCCAGGCCAGAGAGTTCCACAATCAAACCTATGTCATCTTGCCAGGGCACAGGTTTCCACTATCAATCCTCAGTCCTGTTGACAGGCCACAGGGTTCCACCATTAAGCCGTTGTCATGTTCCCAAGCCTGAGGGTTCCACAATCAAACCTCAGTTCTGTTGCCAGACCACGGTTCCACCATCAAGCCTCAGTCATGTTCCCAGGGAACAGGCTTCCAGAAAGAAACCTCAGTCATGTTCCCTGGACACAGGTTTCAGAAATAAAATCCCAGTCATGTTCCCAGGCCACAGGGTTCCACAATTAAACCTCAGTCATATTCCCAGGCCAGAGGGTTCCACAATCAAACCTCTGTCCTGTTGCTAGGCCACGGTTCCACCGTCAAGCCTCAGTCATGTTCCCAGGAAAGACTGTTCCACAATCAAACCTAAGTCATCTTGCCAAGCCACAGGGTTCCACCATCAAGCCTCACTCATGTTGCCAGGCCACAGGTTTCCACCATCAAGCCTCACTCATGTTCCCAAGCCTGAGGGTTCCACAATCAAACCTCTGTCATGTTGCCAGGCCACAGGGTTCAACCATCAAACCTCAGTCATGTTTCCAGGAAATAGGGTTCCAGAATCAGACCAATGGCATGTTCCCAGGCCACGGGGTTCCAGTATCAGGCCTCAGTCATGTTCCCAGGACACAGGATTCCACAATCTAACATCAGTCATGTTCCCAGACCAATGGTTTCCAGAATGAAACCTCAATCATGTCCCCAGGACACAGGGTGCCAGAATCAAACCAATGTCAAGTTCCCAGGTCATGGGTTTCTAGTACCAGGCCACAGTCATGTTTCCTGGGCACAGGGTTCCACAATCAAACCTCAGTCATGTTGCCAGTCCACAGGTTTCTGCCATCAAACCTCAGTCAAGTTCCCAGGCCACAGGGTTCCAGAACCAAGCCTCAGTCAGGTTCCCAGGGCACAGTATGCCACAATCTAAACAGATGTCATGTTCCCAAGTCACAGGTTTCCAGAATCATGTCTCAGTCATGTTCCCAGGCCACAGGTTCCAGAATCAAACCTCAGTCATGTTGCCAGGCCATATGGTACCCCCATCAAACCTCAGTCATATTCCCAGACCACAGGTTTCCAGAATCAAACCGATTTCATGTTCCCAGGCAACAGGGTGCCAGAATCCAAACCGATGTCATGTTCCCAGGCCACACGATTCCACAATCTAACATCAGTCATGTTCCCAGACCAATGGTTTCCAGGTTCAAACCTCAGTCATATTCCCAGGGCACATGGTTCCAGAATCAAACCTCACTCATGTTCCCAGGACACAGGGTTCCAGAATCAAACCTCACTCATGTTCCCTGGACACAGGTTTCAAAAATAAATCCCCAGTCATATTCCCAGGCCACAGGGTTCCAGAATCAAGCCTCACTCATATTCCCAGGACACAAGGTTCCACAATTAAACCTCAGTCATATTCCCAGGCCAGAGTGTTCCACAATCAAACCTAAGTCATCTTGCCAAGCCACAGTGTTCCACCATCAATCCTCAATCATATTCCCAGACCCTGGTTTCCAGAATCAAACCGATTTCATGTTCCCAGGCAACAGGGTACCAGAATCCAAACCGATGTCATGTTCCCTGTAAGCAGGGTTCCACTATCAAACCTCAGTCCTGTTGCCAGGCCACTCGATTCAACCATCAAACCTCAGTCATGTTCCCAGGAAACAGGGTTCCAGAATCAAGCCAATGGCATGTTCGCAGACCACGGGGTTCCAGTATCAGGCCTCAGCCATGTTCCCAGTGCAGAGGGTTCCACCATCAAACCTCAGTCATGTTGACAGTCCACAGGTTTCTGCCATCAAACCACATTCAACTTCCCAGGCCACAGGGTTCCAGAATCAAGCCTCAGGTATGTTGCCAGGCCACAGGGTACCACCATCAAACCTCAGTCATGTTCCCAGACCACAGGGTTCCTCCATCAAACCTCAATCATGTTCCCAGGACACAGGATTCCAGAATCAAACCAATGTCAAATTCCCAGGCCATGGGTTTCCAGTACCAGGCCTCAGTCATGTTTCCAGGGCACAGGGTTCCACAATCAAAGCTCAGTTATGTTGCCAGTACACAGGTTTCTGCCATCAAACCTCAGTCAAATTCCAAGGCCACAGATTTCCAGAATCAAACCTCAGTCATATTCCCAGGACACATGTTTCCAGAATCAAACCTCACTCATGTTCTCAGGACACAGGGTTCCAGAATCAATCCTCAGTCATGTTGCCTGGACACAGGTTTCAAACATAAAACCCCAGTCATGTTCCCAGGCCACAGGGTTCCTGAATCAAGCCTCACTCATATTCCCAAGCCACAGGGTTCCACAATTAAACCTCTGTCATATTCCCAGGCCAGAGGGTTCCACAATCAAACCTCAGTCCTCTTGCCAAGCCACGGTTCCACCATCAAACCTCAGTCATGTTCCCTGGACACAGGTTTCAAAAATAAAATCCCAGTCATGTTCCCAGGCCATCGGGGTTCCAGTATCAGGCCTCAGTCATGTTCCCAGGCCACAGGATTCCACAATCTAACATCAGTCATGTTCCCAGACCAATGGTTTCCAGAATCAAACCTCAATCATGTCCCCAGGACACAGGGTGCCAGAATCAAACCAATGTCAAGTTCCCAGGCCATGGGTTTCCAGTACCAGGCCACAGTCATGTTTCCCGGTCACAGGGTTCCACAATCACACCTCAGTCATGTTGCCAGTCCACAGGTTTCTGCCATCAAACCTCAGTCAAGTTCCCAGGCCACAAGGTTCCAGAACCAAGCCTCAGTCAGGTTCCCAGGGCACAGTATTGCAGAATCTAAACAGATGTCATGTTCCCAATTCACAGGTTTCCAGAATCACGCCTCAGTCATGTTCCCAGGAATCAGGGTTCCAGAATCAAACCTCAGTCATGTTGCCAGGGCATATGGTATGTGCATCAAACCTCAGTCATATTCCCAGACCACAGGTTTCCAGAATCAACCGATTTCATGTTCCCAGGCAACAGGGTACCAGAATCCAAACCGATGTCATGTTCCCAGGCCACACGTTTCCACAATCTAACATCAGTCATGTTCCGAGGCCAATGGTTTCCAGGAACAAACCTCAGTCATATTCCCAGGCCACAAGGTTCCAGAATCAAACCTCAGTCAAGTTCCTTGGACACAGGTTTCAAAAATAAATCCCCAGTCATATTCCCAGGCCACAGGGTTCCAGAATCAAGCCTCACTCATATTCCCAGGATACAGGGGTCCACAATTAAACCTCAGTCATATTCCCAGGCCAGAGGGTTCCACAATCAAACCTCCGTCCTTTTGCCAGGCCACGGTTCCACCATCAAGCCTCAGTCATGTTTCCAGACCTGAGTGTTCCACAATGAAACCTAAGTCATCTTGCCAAGCCACAGTGTTCCACCATCAATCCTCAGTCATATTCCCAGGCCCTGGTTTCCAGAATCAAAACGACTTCATGTTCCCAGGCAACAGGGTACCAGAATCCAAACCGATGTCATGTTCCCTGTAATCAGGGTTCCACCATCAAACCTCAGTCCTGGTACCAGGCCACAGGGTTCCACCATCAAGCCTCAGTCATGTTCCCAAACCTGAGGGTTCCACAATCAATCCTCAGTTATGTTCCCAGGCTCCAGGGTTCTAGAATAAAACCTCAGTCATGTTCGCCGTCCACAGGTTTACAGAACCAAGCCTCAGTCAGGTTCGCAGGGCACAGTATTCCGCAACCTAAACAAATGTCATGTTCCCAGGCCTCAGGGATCCAGAATCAAACATCAGTCATGTTCCCAGGCCAATGGTTTCCAGGATCAAACCTCAGTCATATTCCCAGGCCACATGGTTCCAGAATCAAACCTCACTCATATTCCCAGGACACAGGGTTCCAGAATCAAACCTCAGTCATATTCCCTGGACACAGGTTTCAAAACTAAATCCCCAGTCATATTCCCAGACCACAGGGTTCCAGAATCAAGCCTCACTCATATTCCCAGGACACAGGGTTCCACCATTAAGCCTCAGTCATGTTTCCAGGCCAGAGTGTTCCACAATCAAACCTAAGTCATCTTACCAGTACACAGGGTTCCACCGTCAATCCTCCGTCATATTCCCAGGCCACTGGTTTCCAGAATCAAACCGATTTCATGTTCCCAGGCAACAGGGTACGAGAATCCAAACCGATGTCATGTTCCCTGTAATCAGGGTTCCACCATCAAACCTCAGTCCTGTTGCCAGGCCACAGGGTTCCACCATCAAGCCTCAGTCATGTTCCGAAGCACCAGGGTTCCACAATCAAACCTCAGTCCTGTTGCCAGGCCACAGGGTTCAACCATCAAACCTCAGTCATGTTCCCAGGAAACAGGGTTGCAGAATCAAACCAATGGCATATTCTCAGACCACGGGGTTCCAGTATCAGGCCTCAGCCATGTTCCCAGTGCACAGGGTTCCACCATCAAACCTCAGTCATGTTGATAGTCCACAGGTTTCTGCGATCAAACCACGTTCAAGTTCCCAGGCCACAGGGTTCCAGAATCAAGCCTCAGTCATTTTGCCAGGCCAGAGTGTTCCACCATCAAACCTCAGTCATATTCCCAGGCCACATGGTTCCAGAATCAAACCTCAGTCGTGTTCCCAGGACACAGGGTTCCAGAATAAAACCTCAGTCATATTCCCAGTCCAGAGGGTCCCACAATCAAACCTCAGTCTTGTTGCCAGACCACGGTTCCACTATCAAGCCTCAGTCATATTCCCAGGCCAGAGTGTTCCACAATCAAACCTGAGTCATCTTGCCAAGCCACAGGGTTCCACACTCAAACCTCAGTCATGTTGCCAGGCCACAGGGTCCCACCGTCAAGCCTCACTCATGTTCCCAAGCCTGAGGGTTCCACTATCAAACCTCAATCATGTTGCCAGGACAGAGGGTTCAACCATCACACCTCAGTCATGTTCCCAGTAAACAGGGCTGCAGAATCAAACCAATGTCATGTTCCCACGCCACGGGGTTCCAGTATCAGGCCTCAGTCATGTTGCCCGTGCACAGGGTTCCACAATCAAACCTCAGTCATATTTCCAGGATACATGATTCCAGAATCAAACCTGAGTCATGTTCGCAGGCCGCAGGTTTCAACAATAAAACCTCAGTCATGTTCCCATGACACAGGGTTCCAGAATCAAACCTCAGTCTTGTTCCCAGGACACAGGTTTCCAGAATCAACCCGATATCATGTTCCCTGGCCACAGTCTTCCATAATCAAACCGCAGGCATGTTTCCAGGCCACAGGGTTCAACCATCAAACCTCAGTCATGTTCCCTGTAAACAGGGCTCCAGAATCAAACCAATGTCATGTTCTCACGCCCCGGGGTTCCAGTATCAGGCCTCAGCCATCTTCCCAGGCCACAGGGTTCTAGAATCAAACTCTTCTCATATTCCCAGGCCACAGGGTTCCAGAATCCGACGATGTCATGCTCCCAGGCCAGAAGATTCCGGAATCAATCCCCAGTTATGTTCCCAGGCTAAATGGTTCCAGAATCAACCCGATATCATGTTCCCTAGCCACAGTCTTCCAGAATCAAACCTCAGTCATGTTGCCAGGCCACAGGTTTCCACCATCAAACCTCAGGCATGTTCCCAGGCCACAGGGTTCCGGAATCAAATCGTTCTCATGTTCCCAGGCCACAGGGTTCCAGAATCAATCCTCAGTTATGTTCCCAGGCTACAGGGTTGCAGAATAAAACCTCAGTCATGTTCCCAGTCCACAGGGTTCCAGAACCAAGGCTCAGTCAGTTTCCCGGGGCACAGTATTACACAATCTAAACAGATGTCATATTCCCGGCCACAGTTTTCAAGAATTACGCCTCAGTCATGTTACCAGGCCACAGGGATCCAGAATCAAACCTCAGTCATATTCCCAGGCCATAGGTTTCCAGAATTAAACCGATTTCATGTTCCCAGGCAACAGGGTACCAGAATCCAAACCGATGTCATGTTCCCAGGCCACAGGATTCCACACTCTAACATCAGTCATCTCCCCATGCCAATGGTTTCCAGAATCAAACCTCAGTCATATTCCCAGGCCACATGGTTCCAGAATCAAACCTCAGTCGTGTTCCCAGGACACAGGGTTCCAGAATAAAACCTCAGTCATGTTTCCTGGACACAGGTTTCAGAAATAAAATACCAGTCATGTTCCCAGGCCACAGGGTTCCACAATTAAACCTCTGTCATATTCCCAGGCCAGAGGGTTCCACAATCAAACCTCAGTCCTGTTGGCAGGCCACGGTTCCACCATCAAGCCTCAGTCATGTGCCCAGGCCAGAGTGTTCCACAATCAAACCTAAGTCATCTTGCCAAGCCACAGGGTTCAACCATCACACCTCAGTCATGTTCCCAGTAAACAGGGTTCCAGAATCAAACCAATGTCATGTTCCCACGCCACGAGGTTCCAGTATCAGGCCTCAGTCATGTTCCCCGTGCACAGGGTTCCACAATCAAACCTCAGTCATGTTCCCAGGCCACAGGGTTCCAGAATTAAACCGATTTCATGTTCCCAGACAACAGGGTACCAGAATCCAAACCGATGTCATGTTCCCAGGCCACAGTATTCCACACTCTAACATCAGTCATCTTCCCAGGCCAATGGTTTTCAGAATCTAACCTCCGACATATTCCAAGGCCACATGGTTCCAGAATCAAACCTCAGTCGTGTTCCCAGGACACAGGGTTACAGAATAAAACCTCAGTCATGTTCCCTGGACACAGGTTTCAAAAATAAAACCCCAGTCATGTTCCCAGGCCACAGGGTTCCTGAATCAAGCCTCATTCATATTCCCAGGCCACAGGGTTCCACAATTAAACCTCAGTCATGTTCCCAGGCCAGAGTGTTCCACAATCAAACCTATGTCATCTTGCCAGGCCACAGGTTTCCACCATCAATCCTCAGTCCTGTTGCCAGGCCACAGGTTTCCACCATCAATCCTCAGTCATGTTCCCAAGCATGAGGGTTCCACAATCAAATCTCTGTCATGTTGCCAGGCCACAGGGTTCAACCATCAAACCTCAGTCATATTCCCAGGAAACAGGGTTCCAGAATCAAGCCAATGGCATGTTCCCAGACTAGAGGGTTCAAGTATCAGGCCTCAGCCATGTTCCCAGTGCAGAGGGTTCCACCATCAAACCTCAGTCATGGTGACAGTCCACAGGTTTCTGCGATCAAACCACATTCAAGTTCCCAGGCCACAGGGTTCCAGAATCAAGCCTCAGGTATGTTGGAAGGCCACAGGGTACCACCATCAAACCATTTGTCATGTTCCCAGGCCACAGGGTTCCTCCATCAAACATCAATCATGTTCCCAGGACACAGGATTCCAAAATCAAACCAATGTCAAGTTCCCAGGCCATGGGTTTCCAGTACCAGGCCTCAGTCATGTTTCCAGGGCACAGGGTTCCACAATCAAACCTCAGTTATGTTGCCAGTACACAGGTTTCTGCCATCAAACCTCAGTCAAGTTCCCAGGCCACAGATTTCCAGAATCAAACCTCAGTCATATTCCCAGGACACATGTTTCCAGAATCAAACTTCACTCATGTTCTCAGGACACAGGGTTCCACAATCAAACCTCAGTCCTGTTGCCAGGCCATGGTTACACCATCAATCCTCAATCATGTTCCCAGGCCAGAGTGTTCCACAATCAAACCTAAGTCATCTTGCCAGGCCACAGGTTTCCACCATCAATCCTCAGTCATGTTCCCAGGCCACAGGATTCCACAATCTAACATCAGTCATGTTCCCAGACCAATGGTTTCCAGAATCAAACCTCAATCATGTCCCCAGGACACAGGGTGCCAGAATCAAACCAATGTCAAGTTCCCAGGCCATGGGTTTCCAGTACTAGGCCTCAATCATGTTTGCAGAGCACAGGGTTCCACAATCAAACCTCAGTCATGTTGCCAGTCCACAGGTTTCTGCCATCAAACCTCAGTCAGGTTCCCAGGCCACAGATTTCCAGAATCAAACCTCAGTCATATTCCCAGGACACATGTTTCCAGAATCAAACCTCACTCATGTTCTCAGGACACAGGGTTCCAGAGTCAAACCTCAGTCATGTTCCCTGGACACAGGTTTCAAAAATAAAACCCCAGTCATGTTCCCAGGCCACAGGGTTCCTGAATCAAGCCTCACTCATATTCCCAGGCCACAGGGTTCCACAATTAAACCTCAGTCATATTGCCAGCCCAGAGGGTTCCACAATCAAACCTCAGTCCTGTTGTCAGGCCACGGTTCCACCATCAAGCCTCAGTCATGTTCCCAGGCCAGAGAGTTCCACAATCAAACCTATGTCATCTTGCCAGGGCACAGGTTTCCACTATCAATCCTCAGTCCTGTTGACAGGCCACAGGGTTCCACCATTAAGCCGTTGTCATGTTCCCAAGCCTGAGGGTTCCACAATCAAACCTCTGTCATGTTGCCAGGCCACAGGGTTCAACCATCAAACCTCAGTCATGTTTCCAGGAAATAGGGTTCCAGAATCAGACCAATGGCATGTTCCCAGGCCACGGGGTTCCAGTATCAGGCCTCAGTCATGTTCCCAGGACACAGGATTCCACAATCTAACATCAGTCATGTTCCCAGACCAATGGTTTCCAGAATGAAACCTCAATCATGTCCCCAGGACACAGGGTGCCAGAATCAAACCAATGTCAAGTTCCCAGGTCATGGGTTTCTAGTACCAGGCCACAGTCATGTTTCCTGGGCACAGGGTTCCACAATCAAACCTCAGTCATGTTGCCAGTCCACAGGTTTCTGCCATCAAACCTCAGTCAAGTTCCCAGGCCACAGGGTTCCAGAACCAAGCCTCAGTCAGGTTCCCAGGGCACAGTATGCCACAATCTAAACAGATGTCATGTTCCCAAGTCACAGGTTTCCAGAATCATGTCTCAGTCATGTTCCCAGGCCACAGGTTCCAGAATCAAACCTCAGTCATGTTGCCAGGCCATATGGTACCCCCATCAAACCTCAGTCATATTCCCAGACCACAGGTTTCCAGAATCAAACCGATTTCATGTTCCCAGGCAACAGGGTGCCAGAATCCAAACCGATGTCATGTTCCCAGGCCACACGATTCCACAATCTAACATCAGTCATGTTCCCAGACCAATGGTTTCCAGGTTCAAACCTCAGTCATATTCCCAGGGCACATGGTTCCAGAATCAAACCTCACTCATGTTCCCAGGACACAGGGTTCCAGAATCAAACCTCACTCATGTTCCCTGGACACAGGTTTCAAAAATAAATCCCCAGTCATATTCCCAGGCCACAGGGTTCCAGAATCAAGCCTCACTCATATTCCCAGGACACAAGGTTCCACAATTAAACCTCAGTCATATTCCCAGGCCAGAGTGTTCCACAATCAAACCTAAGTCATCTTGCCAAGCCACAGTGTTCCACCATCAATCCTCAATCATATTCCCAGACCCTGGTTTCCAGAATCAAACCGATTTCATGTTCCCAGGCAACAGGGTACCAGAATCCAAACCGATGTCATGTTCCCTGTAAGCAGGGTTCCACTATCAAACCTCAGTCCTGTTGCCAGGCCACTCGATTCAACCATCAAACCTCAGTCATGTTCCCAGGAAACAGGGTTCCAGAATCAAGCCAATGGCATGTTCGCAGACCACGGGGTTCCAGTATCAGGCCTCAGCCATGTTCCCAGTGCAGAGGGTTCCACCATCAAACCTCAGTCATGTTGACAGTCCACAGGTTTCTGCCATCAAACCACATTCAACTTCCCAGGCCACAGGGTTCCAGAATCAAGCCTCAGGTATGTTGCCAGGCCACAGGGTACCACCATCAAACCTCAGTCATGTTCCCAGACCACAGGGTTCCTCCATCAAACCTCAATCATGTTCCCAGGACACAGGATTCCAGAATCAAACCAATGTCAAATTCCCAGGCCATGGGTTTCCAGTACCAGGCCTCAGTCATGTTTCCAGGGCACAGGGTTCCACAATCAAAGCTCAGTTATGTTGCCAGTACACAGGTTTCTGCCATCAAACCTCAGTCAAATTCCAAGGCCACAGATTTCCAGAATCAAACCTCAGTCATATTCCCAGGACACATGTTTCCAGAATCAAACCTCACTCATGTTCTCAGGACACAGGGTTCCAGAATCAATCCTCAGTCATGTTCCCTGGACACAGGTTTCAAACATAAAACCCCAGTCATGTTCCCAGGCCACAGGGTTCCTGAATCAAGCCTCACTCATATTCCCAAGCCACAGGGTTCCACAATTAAACCTCTGTCATATTCCCAGGCCAGAGGGTTCCACAATCAAACCTCAGTCCTCTTGCCAAGCCACGGTTCCACCATCAAACCTCAGTCATGTTCCCTGGACACAGGTTTCAAAAATAAAATCCCAGTCATGTTCCCAGGCCATCGGGGTTCCAGTATCAGGCCTCAGTCATGTTCCCAGGCCACAGGATTCCACAATCTAACATCAGTCATGTTCCCAGACCAATGGTTTCCAGAATCAAACCTCAATCATGTCCCCAGGACACAGGGTGCCAGAATCAAACCAATGTCAAGTTCCCAGGCCATGGGTTTCCAGTACCAGGCCACAGTCATGTTTCCCGGTCACAGGGTTCCACAATCACACCTCAGTCATGTTGCCAGTCCACAGGTTTCTGCCATCAAACCTCAGTCAAGTTCCCAGGCCACAAGGTTCCAGAACCAAGCCTCAGTCAGGTTCCCAGGGCACAGTATTGCAGAATCTAAACAGATGTCATGTTCCCAATTCACAGGTTTCCAGAATCACGCCTCAGTCATGTTCCCAGGAATCAGGGTTCCAGAATCAAACCTCAGTCATGTTGCCAGGGCATATGGTATGTGCATCAAACCTCAGTCATATTCCCAGACCACAGGTTTCCAGAATCAACCGATTTCATGTTCCCAGGCAACAGGGTACCAGAATCCAAACCGATGTCATGTTCCCAGGCCACACGTTTCCACAATCTAACATCAGTCATGTTCCGAGGCCAATGGTTTCCAGGAACAAACCTCAGTCATATTCCCAGGCCACAAGGTTCCAGAATCAAACCTCAGTCAAGTTCCTTGGACACAGGTTTCAAAAATAAATCCCCAGTCATATTCCCAGGCCACAGGGTTCCAGAATCAAGCCTCACTCATATTCCCAGGATACAGGGGTCCACAATTAAACCTCAGTCATATTCCCAGGCCAGAGGGTTCCACAATCAAACCTCCGTCCTTTTGCCAGGCCACGGTTCCACCATCAAGCCTCAGTCATGTTTCCAGACCTGAGTGTTCCACAATGAAACCTAAGTCATCTTGCCAAGCCACAGTGTTCCACCATCAATCCTCAGTCATATTCCCAGGCCCTGGTTTCCAGAATCAAAACGACTTCATGTTCCCAGGCAACAGGGTACCAGAATCCAAACCGATGTCATGTTCCCTGTAATCAGGGTTCCACCATCAAACCTCAGTCCTGGTACCAGGCCACAGGGTTCCACCATCAAGCCTCAGTCATGTTCCCAAACCTGAGGGTTCCACAATCAATCCTCAGTTATGTTCCCAGGCTCCAGGGTTCTAGAATAAAACCTCAGTCATGTTCGCCGTCCACAGGTTTACAGAACCAAGCCTCAGTCAGGTTCGCAGGGCACAGTATTCCGCAACCTAAACAAATGTCATGTTCCCAGGCCTCAGGGATCCAGAATCAAACATCAGTCATGTTCCCAGGCCAATGGTTTCCAGGATCAAACCTCAGTCATATTCCCAGGCCACATGGTTCCAGAATCAAACCTCACTCATATTCCCAGGACACAGGGTTCCAGAATCAAACCTCAGTCATATTCCCTGGACACAGGTTTCAAAAATAAATCCCCAGTCATATTCCCAGACCACAGGGTTCCAGAATCAAGCCTCACTCATATTCCCAGGACACAGGGTTCCACCATTAAGCCTCAGTCATGTTTCCAGGCCAGAGTGTTCCACAATCAAACCTAAGTCATCTTACCAGGACACAGGGTTCCACCGTCAATCCTCCGTCATATTCCCAGGCCACTGGTTTCCAGAATCAAACCGATTTCATGTTCCCAGGCAACAGGGTACGAGAATCCAAACCGATGTCATGTTCCCTGTAATCAGGGTTCCACCATCAAACCTCAGTCCTGTTGCCAGGCCACAGGGTTCCACCATCAAGCCTCAGTCATGTTCCGAAGCACCAGGGTTCCACAATCAAACCTCAGTCCTGTTGCCAGGCCACAGGGTTCAACCATCAAACCTCAGTCATGTTCCCAGGAAACAGGGTTGCAGAATCAAACCAATGGCATATTCTCAGACCACGGGGTTCCAGTATCAGGCCTCAGCCATGTTCCCAGTGCACAGGGTTCCACCATCAAACCTCAGTCATGTTGATAGTCCACAGGTTTCTGCGATCAAACCACGTTCAAGTTCCCAGGCCACAGGGTTCCAGAATCAAGCCTCAGTCATTTTGCCAGGCCAGAGTGTTCCACCATCAAACCTCAGTCATATTCCCAGGCCACATGGTTCCAGAATCAAACCTCAGTCGTGTTCCCAGGACACAGGGTTCCAGAATAAAACCTCAGTCATATTCCCAGTCCAGAGGGTCCCACAATCAAACCTCAGTCTTGTTGCCAGACCACGGTTCCACTATCAAGCCTCAGTCATATTCCCAGGCCAGAGTGTTCCACAATCAAACCTGAGTCATCTTGCCAAGCCACAGGGTTCCACACTCAAACCTCAGTCATGTTGCCAGGCCACAGGGTCCCACCGTCAAGCCTCACTCATGTTCCCAAGCCTGAGGGTTCCACTATCAAACCTCAATCATGTTGCCAGGACAGAGGGTTCAACCATCACACCTCAGTCATGTTCCCAGTAAACAGGGCTGCAGAATCAAACCAATGTCATGTTCCCACGCCACGGGGTTCCAGTATCAGGCCTCAGTCATGTTGCCCGTGCACAGGGTTCCACAATCAAACCTCAGTCATATTTCCAGGATACATGATTCCAGAATCAAACCTGAGTCATGTTCGCAGGCCGCAGGTTTCAACAATAAAACCTCAGTCATGTTCCCATGACACAGGGTTCCAGAATCAAACCTCAGTCTTGTTCCCAGGACACAGGTTTCCAGAATCAACCCGATATCATGTTCCCTGGCCACAGTCTTCCATAATCAAACCGCAGGCATGTTTCCAGGCCACAGGGTTCAACCATCAAACCTCAGTCATGTTCCCTGTAAACAGGGCTCCAGAATCAAACCAATGTCATGTTCTCACGCCCCGGGGTTCCAGTATCAGGCCTCAGCCATCTTCCCAGGCCACAGGGTTCTAGAATCAAACTCTTCTCATATTCCCAGGCCACAGGGTTCCAGAATCCGACGATGTCATGCTCCCAGGCCAGAAGATTCCGGAATCAATCCCCAGTTATGTTCCCAGGCTAAAGGGTTCCAGAATCAACCCGATATCATGTTCCCTAGCCACAGTCTTCCAGAATCAAACCTCAGTCATGTTGCCAGGCCACAGGTTTCCACCATCAAACCTCAGGCATGTTCCCAGGCCACAGGGTTCCGGAATCAAATCGTTCTCATGTTCCCAGGCCACAGGGTTCCAGAATCAATCCTCAGTTATGTTCCCAGGCTACAGGGTTGCAGAATAAAACCTCAGTCATGTTCCCAGTCCACAGGGTTCCAGAACCAAGGCTCAGTCAGTTTCCCGGGGCACAGTATTACACAATCTAAACAGATGTCATATTCCCGGCCACAGTTTTCAAGAATTACGCCTCAGTCATGTTACCAGGCCACAGGGATCCAGAATCAAACCTCAGTCAAATTCCCAGGCCATAGGTTTCCAGAATTAAACCGATTTCATGTTCCCAGGCAACAGGGTACCAGAATCCAAACCGATGTCATGTTCCCAGGCCACAGGATTCCACACTCTAACATCAGTCATCTCCCCATGCCAATGGTTTCCAGAATCAAACCTCAGTCATATTCCCAGGCCACATGGTTCCAGAATCAAACCTCAGTCGTGTTCCCAGGACACAGGGTTCCAGAATAAAACCTCAGTCATGTTTCCTGGACACAGGTTTCAGAAATAAAATACCAGTCATGTTCCCAGGCCACAGGGTTCCACAATTAAACCTCTGTCATATTCCCAGGCCAGAGGGTTCCACAATCAAACCTCAGTCCTGTTGGCAGGCCACGGTTCCACCATCAAGCCTCAGTCATGTGCCCAGGCCAGAGTGTTCCACAATCAAACCTAAGTCATCTTGCCAAGCCACAGGGTTCAACCATCACACCTCAGTCATGTTCCCAGTAAACAGGGTTCCAGAATCAAACCAATGTCATGTTCCCACGCCACGAGGTTCCAGTATCAGGCCTCAGTCATGTTCCCCGTGCACAGGGTTCCACAATCAAACCTCAGTCATGTTCCCAGGCCACAGGGTTCCAGAATTAAACCGATTTCATGTTCCCAGACAACAGGGTACCAGAATCCAAACCGATGTCATGTTCCCAGGCCACAGTATTCCACACTCTAACATCAGTCATCTTCCCAGGCCAATGGTTTTCAGAATCTAACCTCCGACATATTCCAAGGCCACATGGTTCCAGAATCAAACCTCAGTCGTGTTCCCAGGACACAGGGTTACAGAATAAAACCTCAGTCATGTTCCCTGGACACAGGTTTCAAAAATAAAACCCCAGTCATGTTCCCAGGCCACAGGGTTCCTGAATCAAGCCTCATTCATATTCCCAGGCCACAGGGTTCCACAATTAAACCTCAGTCATGTTCCCAGGCCAGAGTGTTCCACAATCAAACCTATGTCATCTTGCCAGGCCACAGGTTTCCACCATCAATCCTCAGTCCTGTTGCCAGGCCACAGGTTTCCACCATCAATCCTCAGTCATGTTCCCAAGCATGAGGGTTCCACAATCAAACCTCTGTCATGTTGCCAGGCCACAGGGTTCAACCATCAAACCTCAGTCATATTCCCAGGAAACAGGGTTCCAGAATCAAGCCAATGGCATGTTCCCAGACTAGAGGGTTCAAGTATCAGGCCTCCGCCATGTTCCCAGTGCAGAGGGTTCCACCATCAAACCTCAGTCATGGTGACAGTCCACAGGTTTCTGCGATCAAACCACATTCAAGTTCCCAGGCCACAGGGTTCCAGAATCAAGCCTCAGGTATGTTGGAAGGCCACAGGGTACCACCATCAAACCTCAGTCATGTTCCCAGGCCACAGGGTTCCTCCATCAAACATCAATCATGTTCCCAGGACACAGGATTCCAAAATCAAACCAATGTCAAGTTCCCAGGCCATGGGTTTCCAGTACCAGGCCTCAGTCATGTTTCCAGGGCACAGGGTTCCACAATCAAACCTCAGTTATGTTGCCAGTACACAGGTTTCTGCCATCAAACCTCAGTCAAGTTCCCAGGCCACAGATTTCCAGAATCAAACCTCAGTCATATTCCCAGGACACATGTTTCCAGAATCAAACTTCACTCATGTTCTCAGGACACAGGGTTCCACAATCAAACCTCAGTCCTGTTGCCAGGCCATGGTTACACCATCAATCCTCAATCATGTTCCCAGGCCAGAGTGTTCCACAATCAAACCTAAGTCATCTTGCCAGGCCACAGGTTTCCACCATCAATCCTCAGTCATGTTCCCAGGCCACAGGATTCCACAATCTAACATCAGTCATGTTCCCAGACCAATGGTTTCCAGAATCAAACCTCAATCATGTCCCCAGGACACAGGGTGCCAGAATCAAACCAATGTCAAGTTCCCAGGCCATGGGTTTCCAGTACTAGGCCTCAATCATGTTTGCAGAGCACAGGGTTCCACAATCAAACCTCAGTCATGTTGCCAGTCCACAGGTTTCTGCCATCAAACCTCAGTCAGGTTCCCAGGCCACAGATTTCCAGAATCAAACCTCAGTCATATTCCCAGGACACATGTTTCCAGAATCAAACCTCACTCATGTTCTCAGGACACAGGGTTCCAGAGTCAAACCTCAGTCATGTTCCCTGGACACAGGTTTCAAAAATAAAACCCCAGTCATGTTCCCAGGCCACAGGGTTCCTGAATCAAGCCTCACTCATATTCCCAGGCCACAGGGTTCCACAATTAAACCTCAGTCATATTGCCAGCCCAGAGGGTTCCACAATCAAACCTCAGTCCTGTTGTCAGGCCACGGTTCCACCATCAAGCCTCAGTCATGTTCCCAGGCCAGAGAGTTCCACAATCAAACCTATGTCATCTTGCCAGGGCACAGGTTTCCACTATCAATCCTCAGTCCTGTTGACAGGCCACAGGGTTCCACCATTAAGCCGTTGTCATGTTCCCAAGCCTGAGGGTTCCACAATCAAACCTCTGTCATGTTGCCAGGCCACAGGGTTCAACCATCAAACCTCAGTCATGTTTCCAGGAAATAGGGTTCCAGAATCAGACCAATGGCATGTTCCCAGGCCACGGGGTTCCAGTATCAGGCCTCAGTCATGTTCCCAGGACACAGGATTCCACAATCTAACATCAGTCATGTTCCCAGACCAATGGTTTCCAGAATGAAACCTCAATCATGTCCCCAGGACACAGGGTGCCAGAATCAAACCAATGTCAAGTTCCCAGGTCATGGGTTTCTAGTACCAGGCCACAGTCATGTTTCCTGGGCACAGGGTTCCACAATCAAACCTCAGTCATGTTGCCAGTCCACAGGTTTCTGCCATCAAACCTCAGTCAAGTTCCCAGGCCACAGGGTTCCAGAACCAAGCCTCAGTCAGGTTCCCAGGGCACAGTATGCCACAATCTAAACAGATGTCATGTTCCCAAGTCACAGGTTTCCAGAATCATGTCTCAGTCATGTTCCCAGGCCACAGGTTCCAGAATCAAACCTCAGTCATGTTGCCAGGCCATATGGTACCCCCATCAAACCTCAGTCATATTCCCAGACCACAGGTTTCCAGAATCAAACCGATTTCATGTTCCCAGGCAACAGGGTGCCAGAATCCAAACCGATGTCATGTTCCCAGGCCACACGATTCCACAATCTAACATCAGTCATGTTCCCAGACCAATGGTTTCCAGGTTCAAACCTCAGTCATATTCCCAGGGCACATGGTTCCAGAATCAAACCTCACTCATGTTCCCAGGACACAGGGTTCCAGAATCAAACCTCACTCATGTTCCCTGGACACAGGTTTCAAAAATAAATCCCCAGTCATATTCCCAGGCCACAGGGTTCCAGAATCAAGCCTCACTCATATTCCCAGGACACAAGGTTCCACAATTAAACCTCAGTCATATTCCCAGGCCAGAGTGTTCCACAATCAAACCTAAGTCATCTTGCCAAGCCACAGTGTTCCACCATCAATCCTCAATCATATTCCCAGACCCTGGTTTCCAGAATCAAACCGATTTCATGTTCCCAGGCAACAGGGTACCAGAATCCAAACCGATGTCATGTTCCCTGTAAGCAGGGTTCCACTATCAAACCTCAGTCCTGTTGCCAGGCCACTCGATTCAACCATCAAACCTCAGTCATGTTCCCAGGAAACAGGGTTCCAGAATCAAGCCAATGGCATGTTCGCAGACCACGGGGTTCCAGTATCAGGCCTCAGCCATGTTCCCAGTGCAGAGGGTTCCACCATCAAACCTCAGTCATGTTGACAGTCCACAGGTTTCTGCCATCAAACCACATTCAACTTCCCAGGCCACAGGGTTCCAGAATCAAGCCTCAGGTATGTTGCCAGGCCACAGGGTACCACCATCAAACCTCAGTCATGTTCCCAGACCACAGGGTTCCTCCATCAAACCTCAATCATGTTCCCAGGACACAGGATTCCAGAATCAAACCAATGTCAAATTCCCAGGCCATGGGTTTCCAGTACCAGGCCTCAGTCATGTTTCCAGGGCACAGGGTTCCACAATCAAAGCTCAGTTATGTTGCCAGTACACAGGTTTCTGCCATCAAACCTCAGTCAAATTCCAAGGCCACAGATTTCCAGAATCAAACCTCAGTCATATTCCCAGGACACATGTTTCCAGAATCAAACCTCACTCATGTTCTCAGGACACAGGGTTCCAGAATCAATCCTCAGTCATGTTCCCTGGACACAGGTTTCAAACATAAAACCCCAGTCATGTTCCCAGGCCACAGGGTTCCTGAATCAAGCCTCACTCATATTCCCAAGCCACAGGGTTCCACAATTAAACCTCTGTCATATTCCCAGGCCAGAGGGTTCCACAATCAAACCTCAGTCCTCTTGCCAAGCCACGGTTCCACCATCAAACCTCAGTCATGTTCCCTGGACACAGGTTTCAAAAATAAAATCCCAGTCATGTTCCCAGGCCATCGGGGTTCCAGTATCAGGCCTCAGTCATGTTCCCAGGCCACAGGATTCCACAATCTAACATCAGTCATGTTCCCAGACCAATGGTTTCCAGAATCAAACCTCAATCATGTCCCCAGGACACAGGGTGCCAGAATCAAACCAATGTCAAGTTCCCAGGCCATGGGTTTCCAGTACCAGGCCACAGTCATGTTTCCCGGTCACAGGGTTCCACAATCACACCTCAGTCATGTTGCCAGTCCACAGGTTTCTGCCATCAAACCTCAGTCAAGTTCCCAGGCCACAAGGTTCCAGAACCAAGCCTCAGTCAGGTTCCCAGGGCACAGTATTGCAGAATCTAAACAGATGTCATGTTCCCAATTCACAGGTTTCCAGAATCACGCCTCAGTCATGTTCCCAGGAATCAGGGTTCCAGAATCAAACCTCAGTCATGTTGCCAGGGCATATGGTATGTGCATCAAACCTCAGTCATATTCCCAGACCACAGGTTTCCAGAATCAACCGATTTCATGTTCCCAGGCAACAGGGTACCAGAATCCAAACCGATGTCATGTTCCCAGGCCACACGTTTCCACAATCTAACATCAGTCATGTTCCGAGGCCAATGGTTTCCAGGAACAAACCTCAGTCATATTCCCAGGCCACAAGGTTCCAGAATCAAACCTCAGTCAAGTTCCTTGGACACAGGTTTCAAAAATAAATCCCCAGTCATATTCCCAGGCCACAGGGTTCCAGAATCAAGCCTCACTCATATTCCCAGGATACAGGGGTCCACAATTAAACCTCAGTCATATTCCCAGGCCAGAGGGTTCCACAATCAAACCTCCGTCCTTTTGCCAGGCCACGGTTCCACCATCAAGCCTCAGTCATGTTTCCAGACCTGAGTGTTCCACAATGAAACCTAAGTCATCTTGCCAAGCCACAGTGTTCCACCATCAATCCTCAGTCATATTCCCAGGCCCTGGTTTCCAGAATCAAAACGACTTCATGTTCCCAGGCAACAGGGTACCAGAATCCAAACCGATGTCATGTTCCCTGTAATCAGGGTTCCACCATCAAACCTCAGTCCTGGTACCAGGCCACAGGGTTCCACCATCAAGCCTCAGTCATGTTCCCAAACCTGAGGGTTCCACAATCAATCCTCAGTTATGTTCCCAGGCTCCAGGGTTCTAGAATAAAACCTCAGTCATGTTCGCCGTCCACAGGTTTACAGAACCAAGCCTCAGTCAGGTTCGCAGGGCACAGTATTCCGCAACCTAAACAAATGTCATGTTCCCAGGCCTCAGGGATCCAGAATCAAACATCAGTCATGTTCCCAGGCCAATGGTTTCCAGGATCAAACCTCAGTCATATTCCCAGGCCACATGGTTCCAGAATCAAACCTCACTCATATTCCCAGGACACAGGGTTCCAGAATCAAACCTCAGTCATATTCCCTGGACACAGGTTTCAAAAATAAATCCCCAGTCATATTCCCAGACCACAGGGTTCCAGAATCAAGCCTCACTCATATTCCCAGGACACAGGGTTCCACCATTAAGCCTCAGTCATGTTTCCAGGCCAGAGTGTTCCACAATCAAACCTAAGTCATCTTACCAGGACACAGGGTTCCACCGTCAATCCTCCGTCATATTCCCAGGCCACTGGTTTCCAGAATCAAACCGATTTCATGTTCCCAGGCAACAGGGTACGAGAATCCAAACCGATGTCATGTTCCCTGTAATCAGGGTTCCACCATCAAACCTCAGTCCTGTTGCCAGGCCACAGGGTTCCACCATCAAGCCTCAGTCATGTTCCGAAGCACCAGGGTTCCACAATCAAACCTCAGTCCTGTTGCCAGGCCACAGGGTTCAACCATCAAACCTCAGTCATGTTCCCAGGAAACAGGGTTGCAGAATCAAACCAATGGCATATTCTCAGACCACGGGGTTCCAGTATCAGGCCTCAGCCATGTTCCCAGTGCACAGGGTTCCACCATCAAACCTCAGTCATGTTGATAGTCCACAGGTTTCTGCGATCAAACCACGTTCAAGTTCCCAGGCCACAGGGTTCCAGAATCAAGCCTCAGTCATTTTGCCAGGCCAGAGTGTTCCACCATCAAACCTCAGTCATATTCCCAGGCCACATGGTTCCAGAATCAAACCTCAGTCGTGTTCCCAGGACACAGGGTTCCAGAATAAAACCTCAGTCATATTCCCAGTCCAGAGGGTCCCACAATCAAACCTCAGTCTTGTTGCCAGACCACGGTTCCACTATCAAGCCTCAGTCATATTCCCAGGCCAGAGTGTTCCACAATCAAACCTGAGTCATCTTGCCAAGCCACAGGGTTCCACCCTCAAACCTCAGTCATGTTGCCAGGCCACAGGGTCCCACCGTCAAGCCTCACTCATGTTCCCAAGCCTGAGGGTTCCACTATCAAACCTCAATCATGTTGCCAGGACAGAGGGTTCAACCATCACACCTCAGTCATGTTCCCAGTAAACAGGGCTGCAGAATCAAACCAATGTCATGTTCCCACGCCACGGGGTTCCAGTATCAGGCCTCAGTCATGTTGCCCGTGCACAGGGTTCCACAATCAAACCTCAGTCATATTTCCAGGATACATGATTCCAGAATCAAACCTGAGTCATGTTCGCAGGCCGCAGGTTTCAACAATAAAACCTCAGTCATGTTCCCATGACACAGGGTTCCAGAATCAAACCTCAGTCTTGTTCCCAGGACACAGGTTTCCAGAATCAACCCGATATCATGTTCCCTGGCCACAGTCTTCCATAATCAAACCGCAGGCATGTTTCCAGGCCACAGGGTTCAACCATCAAACCTCAGTCATGTTCCCTGTAAACAGGGCTCCAGAATCAAACCAATGTCATGTTCTCACGCCCCGGGGTTCCAGTATCAGGCCTCAGCCATCTTCCCAGGCCACAGGGTTCTAGAATCAAACTCTTCTCATATTCCCAGGCCACAGGGTTCCAGAATCCGACGATGTCATGCTCCCAGGCCAGAAGATTCCGGAATCAATCCCCAGTTATGTTCCCAGGCTACAGGGTTCCAGAATCAACCCGATATCATGTTCCCTAGCCACAGTCTTCCAGAATCAAACCTCAGTCATGTTGCCAGGCCACAGGTTTCCACCATCAAACCTCAGGCATGTTCCCAGGCCACAGGGTTCCGGAATCAAATCGTTCTCATGTTCCCAGGCCACAGGGTTCCAGAATCAATCCTCAGTTATGTTCCCAGGCTACAGGGTTGCAGAATAAAACCTCAGTCATGTTCCCAGTCCACAGGGTTCCAGAACCAAGGCTCAGTCAGTTTCCCGGGGCACAGTATTACACAATCTAAACAGATGTCATATTCCCGGCCACAGTTTTCAAGAATTACGCCTCAGTCATGTTACCAGGCCACAGGGATCCAGAATCAAACCTCAGTCATATTCCCAGGCCATAGGTTTCCAGAATTTAACCGATTTCATGTTCCCAGGCAACAGGGTACCAGAATCCAAACCGATGTCATGTTCCCAGGCCACAGGATTCCACACTCTAACATCAGTCATCTTCCCAGGCCAATGGTTTCCAGAATCAAACCTCAGTCATATTCCCAGGCCACATGGTTCCAGAATCAAACCTCAGTCGTGTTCCCAGGACACAGGGTTCCAGAATAAAACCTCAGTCATGTTTCCTGGACACAGGTTTCAGAAATAAAATACCAGTCATGTTCCCAGGCCACAGGGTTCCACAATTAAACCTCTGTCATATTCCCAGGCCAGAGGGTTCCACAATCAAACCTCAGTCCTGTTGGCAGGCCACGGTTCCACCATCAAGCCTCAGTCATGTGCCCAGGCCAGAGTGTTCCACAATCAAACCTAAGTCATCTTGCCAAGCCACAGGGTTCAACCATCACACCTCAGTCATGTTCCCAGTAAACAGGGTTCCAGAATCAAACCAATGTCATGTTCCCACGCCACGAGGTTCCAGTATCAGGCCTCAGTCATGTTCCCCGTGCACAGGGTTCCACAATCAAACCTCAGTCATGTTCCCAGGCCACAGGGTTCCAGAATTAAACCGATTTCATGTTCCCAGACAACAGGGTACCAGAATCCAAACCGATGTCATGTTCCCAGGCCACAGTATTCCACACTCTAACATCAGTCATCTTCCCAGGCCAATGGTTTTCAGAATCTAACCTCCGACATATTCCAAGGCCACATGGTTCCAGAATCAAACCTCAGTCATGTTTCCTGGACACAGGTTTCAGAAATAAAATCCCAGTCATGTTCCAACGCCAGAGGGTTCCACAATTAAACCTCAGTCATATTCCCAGGCCAGAGGGTTCCACAATCAAACCTCAGTCCTGTTGCCAGGGCACGGTTCCACCATCAAGCCTCAGTCATGTGCCCAGGCCAGAGTGTTCCACAATCAAACCTAAGTCATCTTGCCAAGTCACAGGGTTCAACCATCAAGCCTCACTCATGTTGCCAGGCCACAGGGTTCAACCTTCAAGCCTCACTCATGTTCCCAAGCCTGAGGGTTCCACTATCAAACCTCAATCATGTTGCCAGGCCACAGGGTTCAACCATCAAACCTCAGTCATGTTCCCTGTAAATAGGGCTCCAGAATCAAACCAATGTCATGTTCCCACGCCCCGGGGTTCCAGTATCAGGCCTCAGTCATGTTCCCCGTGCACAGGGTTCCACAATCAAAAGTCAGTCATGTTGCCAGTCCACAGGTTTCTGCCATTAAACCTCAGTCAAGTTGCCAGGCCACAGGTTTCCAGAATCAAGCCTCAGTCATTTTGCCAGGCCAGAGTGTTCCACCATCAAACCTCAATCATGATCCCAGGCCACATGTTTCCACAATGAAACCTCAGTCATTTTCCCAGGCCAAAGGTTTCCAGAATCAAACCTCAGTCATATTCCCAGGTCACATGGTTCCAGAATCAAACCTGAGTCATGATCGCAGGCCACAGGTTTCAACAATCACACCTCAGTCATGTTACCAGGACACAGGTGTCCAGAATCAAACCTCAGTCATGTTCCCAGGGAAAAGGCTTCTAGAAACAAACCTCAGTCATATTCCCAGAGCACAGCGTTCCAGAATCAAACCTCAGTCTTGTTCCCAGGACACAGGTTTCCAGAATCATCCCGATATCATGTTCCCTGGCCACAGTCTTCCAGAATCAAACCTCAGTCTTGTTGCCAGGCCACAGGTTTCCACCATCAAACCTCAGGCATTTTCCCAGGACACAGGGTTCCAGAATCAAACCGTTCTCATTTTCCCAGGCCACAGGGTTCCAGAAACAAACTGTTCTCATGTTCCCAGGCCACAGGGTTCCAGAATCTACCGATGTCATGTTCCCAGGCCACAGGGTTCCAGAATCAATCCTCAGTTATGTTCCCAGGATACAGGGTTCCAGAATAAAACCTCAGTCGTGTACCCAATCCACAGGGTTCCAGAACCAAGGCTCAGTCATGTTCCCGAGGCACAGTATTCCATAATCTAAACAGATGTCATGTTCCCAAGCCTTAGGGTTCCAGAATCCACCGATGTCATGTTCCCAGGCCACAGGATTCCAGAATCAATCCTCAGTTATATTCCCAGGTTACAGGGTTCCAGAATAAAACCTCAGTCATATTCCCAGTCCAGAGGGTTCCAGAACCAAGGCTCAGTCAGGTTCCCGGGGCACAGTATTCCACAATCTAAACAGATGTCATGTTCCCAGGCCACAGTTTTCCAGAATCACGCCTCAGTCATGTTCCCAGGCCACAGGGATCCAGAATCAAACCGATTTCATGTTCCCAGGCAACAGGGTACCGGAATCCAAACCGATATCATGTTCCCAGGCCACAGGATTCCACACTCTAACATCAGTCTTGTTCCCAGGCCAATGGTATCCAGAATCAAACCTCAGTCATATTCCCAGGCCACATGGTTCCAGAATCAAACCTCAGTCGTGTTCCCAGGACACAGGGTTCAAGAATAAAACCTCAGTCATGTTCCCTGGACACAGGTTCCAGAAATAAAATCCCAGTCATGTTCCCAGGCCACAGGGTTCCACAATTAAACCTCAGTCATATTCCCAGGCCAGAGTGTTCCACAATCAAACCTAAGTCATCTTGCCAAGCCACAGGGTTCCACCATCAAACCTCAGTCATGTTGCCAGGCCACAGGTTTCCACCATCAAGCCTCACTCATGTTCCCAAGCCTGAGGGTTCCACTCTGAAACCTCAATCAGGTTGCCAGGCCACAGGGTTCTACCATCAAACCTCAGTCATGTTCCCAGTAAACAGGGCTCCAGAATCAAACCAATGTCATGTTCCCAAGCCAAGGGGTTCCAGTATGAGGCCTCAGTCATGTTCCCCGTGCAAAGGGTTCCACAATCAAACCTCAGTCATGTTGCCAGTCCTCAGGTTTCTGCCATCAAACCTCAGTCAAGTTCCCATGCCACAGGTTTCCAGAAAGAAGCCTCAGGTATGTTGCCAGGCCACAGGGAACCACCATCAAACCTCAGTCATGTTCCCAGGCCACATGTTTCCACAATGAAACCTCAGTCATTTTCCCAAGCCAAAGGTTTCCAGAATCAAACCTCAGTCATATTCCCAGGACACATGGTTCCAAAATCAAACCTGAGTCATGTTCGCAGGCCACAGGTTTCAGCAATGAAACCTCAGTCATGTTCCCATGACACACGTGTCCAGAATCATACCTCAGTCATGTTCCCAGGGAACAGGCTTCCAGAAACAAACCTAAGTCATGTTCCCCAGGCACAGGGTTCCAGAATCAAACCTCAGTGTTGTTCCCAGGACACAGGTTTCCAGAATCAACCCGATATCATGTTCCCTAGCCACAGTCTTCCAGAATCAAACCTCAGTCATGTTGCCAGGCCACAGGTTTCCACCATCAAACCTCAGGCATGTTCCCAGGCCACAGGGTTCCGGAATCAAATCGTTCTCATGTTCCCAGGACACAGGGTTCCAGAATCAATCCTCAGTTATGTTCCCAGGCTACAGGGTTGCAGAATAAAACCTCAGTCATTTTCCCAGTCCACAGGATTCCAGAACCAAGGCTCAGTCAGTTTCCCGGGGCACAGTATTCCACAATCTAAACAGATGTCATGTTCCCAGGCCACAGGGTTCCAGAATCAACCCTCAGTTATATTCCCAGGCTACAGCGTTCCAGAATAAAACCTCACTCATGTTCCCAGTCCACAGGGTCCAGAACCAAGGCTCAGTCAGTTTCCCGGGGCACAGTATTACACAATCTAAACAGATGTCTTGTTCCCGGCCACAGTTTTCAAGAATTACGCCTCAGTCATGTTACCAGGCCACAGGGATCCAGAATCAAACCTCAGTCATATTCCCAGGCCACAGGTTTCCAGAATTAAAACGATTTCTTGTTCCCAGGCAACAGGGTACCAGAATCCAAACCGATGTCATGTTCCCATGCCACAGGATTCCACACTCTATCATCAGTCATCTTCCCAGGCCAATGTTTTCCAGAATCAAGCCTCAGTCATATTCCCAGGCCACATGGTTCCAGAATCAAACCTCAGTCGTGTTCCCAGGACACAGGGTTCCAGAATAAAACCTCAGTCATGTTCCCTGGACACAGGTTTCAGAAATAAAATCCCAGTCATGTTCCCAAGCAACAGGGTTCCACAATTAAACCTCAGTCATATTCCCAGGCCAGAGGGTTCCACAATCAAACCTCTGTCCTGTTGCCAGGCCACGGTTCCACCATCAAGCCTCAGTCATGTTTCCAGGCCAGAGAGTTCCACAATCAAACCTAATTCATCTTGCCAAGCCACAGGGTTCCACCATCAATCCTCAATCATATTCCGAGGCCCTGGTTTCCAGAATCAAACCGATTTCATGTTCCCAGGCAACAGGGTACCAGAATCCAAACCGATGTCATGTTCCCTGTAATCAGGGTTCCACCATCAAACCTCAGTCCTGTTGCCAGGCCACTCGATTCAACCACCAAACCTCAGTCATGTTCCCAGGAAACAGGGTTCCAGAATCAAGCCAATGGCATGTTCGCAGACCACGGGGTTCCAGTATCAGGCCTCAGCCATGTTCCCAGTGCAGAGGGTTCCACCATCAAACCTCAGTCATGTTGACAGTCCACAGGTTTCTGCCATCAAACCACATTCAACTTCCCAGGCCACAGGCTTCCAGAATCAAGCCTCAGGTATGTTGCCAGGCCACAGGGTACCACCATCAAACCTCAGTCATGTTCCCAGGCCACAGGGTTCCTCCATCAAACCTCAATCATATTCCCAGGACACAGGATTCCAGAATCAAACCAATGTCAAATACCCAGGCCATGGGTTTCCAGTACCAGGCCTCAGTCATGTTTCCAGGGCACAGGGTTCCACAATCAAACCTCAGTTATGTTGCCAGTACACAGGTTTCTGCCATCAAACCTCAGTCAAGTTCCAAGGCCACAGATTTCCAGAATCAAACCTCAGTCATATTCCCAGGACACATGTTTCCAGAATCAAACCTCACTCATGTTCTCAGGACACAGGGTTCCAGAATCAATCCTCAGTCATGTTCCCTGGACACAGGTTTCAAACATAAAACCCCAGTCATGTTCCCAGGCCACAGGGTTCCTGAATCAAGCCTCACTCATATTCCCAGGCCACAGGGTTCCACAATTAAACCTCTGTCATATTCCCCGTCCAGATGGTTCCACAAGCAAACCTCAGTCCTCTTGCCAGGCCACGGTTCCACCATCAAACCTCAGTCATGTTCCCTGGACACAGGTTTCAAAAATAAAATCCCAGTCATGTTCCCAGGCCACAGTGTTCCAGAATCAAGCCTCACTCATATTCCCAGGCCACAGGGCTCCACAATTAAACCTCAGTCATATTCCCAGGCCAGAGGTTTCGACAATCAAACCTCAGTCCTGTTGCCAGGCCACGGTTCCACCATCAAGCCTCAGTCATGTTGCCAGGACATATGGTACCACATCAAACCTCAGTCATGTACCCAGGCCACATTTTTCCAGAATAAAAACGATTTCATGTTCCCAGGCAACAGGGTACCAGAATCCAAACCAATGTCATGTTCCCTGTAATCAGGGTTCCACCATCAAACCACAGTCCTGTGGCCAGGCCACAGGGTTCAACCATCATACCTCAGTCATGTTGCCAGGCCACAGGGTTCAACCATCAAACCTCAGTCATGTTTTAGGGAAACAGGGTTCCAGAATCAGACCAATGGCATGTTCCCAGGCCACGGGGTTCCAGTATCAGGCCTCAGTCATGTTCCCAGGCCACAGGATTCCACAATCTAACATCAGTCATGTTCCCAGACCAATGGTTTCCAGAATGAAACCTCAATCATGTCCCCAGGACACAAGGTGCCAGAATCAAACCAATGTCAAGTTCCCAGGCCATGGATTTCCAGTACCAGGCCATAGTCATGTTTCCCGGTCACAGGGTTCCACAATCACACCTCAGTCATGTTGCCAGTCCACAGGTTTCTGCCATCAAACCTCAGTCAAGATCCCAGGCCACAAGTTTCCAGAACCAAGCCTCAGTCAGTTTCCCAGGGCACAGTATTCCACAATCTAAACAGATGTCATGTTCCCAAGTCACAGGTTTCCAGAATCACGCCTCAGTCATGTTCCCAGGCCACAGGGTTCCAGAATCAAACCTCAGTCATGTTGCCAGGCCATATGGTACACGCATCAAACCTCAGTCATATTCCCAAACCACAGTTTTCCAAAATCAACCGATTTCATGTTCCCAGGCAACAGGGTACCAGAATCCAAACCGATGTCATGTTCCCAGGCCACACGATTCCACAATCTAACATCAGTCATGTTCCCAGGCCAATGGTTTCCAGGATCAAACCTCAGTCATATTCCCAAGCCACATGGTTCCAGAATCAAACCTCACTCATATTGCCAGGACACAGGGTTCCAGAATCAAACCTCAGTCATATTCCCTGGACACAGGTTTCAAAAATAAATCCGCAGTCATATTCCAAGACCACAGGGTTCCAGAATCAAGCCTCACTCATATTCCCAGGACACAGGGTTCCACAATTAAACCTCAGTCATATTCCCAGGCCAGAGGGTTCCACAATCAAACCTCAGTCCTGTTGCCAGGCCACGGTTCCACCATCAAGCCTCAGTCATGTTCTCAGGCCAGAGTGTTCCACAATCAAACCTAAGTCATCTTACCAGGCCACAGGGTTCCACCGTCAATCCTCCGTCATATTCGCAGGCCACTGGTTTCCAGAATCAAACCGATTTCATGTTCCCAGGCAACAGGGTACGAGAATCCAAACAGATGTCATGTTCCCTGTAATCAGGGTTCCACCATCAAACCTCCCTCCTGTTGCCAGGCCAAAGGGTTCCACCATCAAGCCTCAGTCATGTTCCGAAGCACCAGGGTTCCACAATCAAACCTCAGTCCTGTTGCCAGGCCACAGGGTTCAACCATCAAACCTAAGTCATGTTCCCAGGAAACAGGGTTGCAGAATCAAACCAATGGCATATTCCCAGACCACGGGGTTCCAGTATCAGGCCTCAGCCATGTTCCCAGTGCACAGGGTTCCACCATCAAACCTCAGTCATATTGATAGTCCACAGGTTTCTGCGATCAAACCACGTTCAAGTTCCCAGGCCACAGGGTTCCAGAATCAAGCCTCAGTCATTTTGCCAGGCCATAGTGTTCCACCATCAAACCTAAGTCATGATCCCAGGCCACATGTTTCCACAATGAAACCTCAGTCATTTTCCCACGCCAGAGGTTTCCAGAATCAAACCTCAGTCATATTTCCAGGACACATGGTTCCAGAATCAAACCTGAGTCATGTTCGCAGGTCGCAGGTTTCAACAATCAAACCTCAGTCATGTTCCCATGACACAGGGTCCCAGAATCAAACCTCAGTCTTGTTCCCAGGACACAGGTTTCCAGAATCAACCCGATATCATGTTCCCGGGCCACAGTCTTCCAAAATAAAACCTCAGTCATGTAGCCAGGCCACAGGTTTCCACCATCAAACCTCAGTTATCTTCCCAGTAAACAGGGCTCCAGAATCAAACCAATGTCATGTTCCCACGCCACGGGGTTCCAGTATCAGGCCTCAGCCATCTTCCCAGGCCACAGGGTTCCACAATCAAACCTCAGTCCTGTTGCCAGACCACGGTTCCAACATCAAGCCTCAGTCATGTTCCCAGGCCAGAGTTTTCCACAATCAAACCTAAGTCATCTTGCCAAGCCACAGGGTTCCACCATCAAACTTCAGTTATGTTGCCAGGCCACAGGGTTCCACCATCACACCTCAGTCATGTTCCCAGTAAACAGGGCTCCAGAATCAAACCAATGTCATGTTCCCACGCCACGGGGTCCCAGTATCAGGCCTCAGTCATGTTGCCCGTGCACAGGGTTCCACAATCAAACCTCAGTCATGTTGCCAGTCCACAGGTTTCTGCCATCAAACCTCAGTCAAGTTGCCAGGCCACAGGGTTCCAGAATCAAGCCTCAGTCATTTTGCCAGGCCAGAGTGTTCCACCATCAAACCTCAGTCATGATCCCAGGCCACATGTTTCCACAATGAAACCTCAGTCATTTTCCCAGGCCAAAGGTTTCCAGAATCAAACATCAGTCATATTCCCAGGACACATGGTTCCAGAATCAAACCTGAGTCATGTTCGCAGGCCACAGGTTTCAACAATCAAACCTCAGTCATGATCCCAGGACACAGGTTTCCAGAATCAAACCTCAGTCATTTTCCCAGGTAACATGCTTCCAGAAACAAACCTAAGTCATGTTCCCAGGCCACAGGATTCCAGAATCAAACCTCAGTCTTGTTCCCAGGACACAGGTTTCCAGAATCAACCCGATATCATGTTCCCTGGTCACAGTCTTCCAGAATCAAACCTCAGTCATGTTGCCAGGCCACAGGTTTCCACCATCAAACCTCAGAAATGTTCCCTGGCCACAGGGTTCCAGAACCAAGGCTCAGTCAGGGTCCCCGGGTCAGTATTCCACAATCTAAACAGATGTCATGTTCCCAGGCCACAGTTTTCAAGAATCACGCCTCAGTCATGTTCCCAGACCACAAGGAACCAGAATCAAACTTCAGTCATGTTGCCAGGCCATAGGGTAGCACCATCAAACCTCAGCCATATTCCCAGGCCACAGGTTTCCAGAATCAAACGGATTTCATGTTCCCAGGCAACAGGGTACCAGAATCCAAACCGATGTCATGTTCCCAGGCAACAGGATTCCACACTCTAACATCAGTCATCTTCCCAGGCCAATGGTTTCCAGAATCAAACCTCAGTCATATTCCCAGGCCACATGGTTCCAGAATCAAACCTCAGTTGTGTTCCCAGGACACAGGGTTCCAGAATCACACCTCAGTCATATTCCCAGGACACATATTTCCAGAATCAAACCTCACCCATGTTCTCAGGACACAGGGTTCCAGAATCAAACCTCAGTCATGTTCCCTGGACACAGGTTTCAAAAATAAAACCCCAGTCATGTTCCCAGGCCACAGGGTTCCTGAATCAAGCCTCATTCATATTCCCAGGCCACAGGGTTCCACAATTAAACCTCAGTCATGTTCCCAGGCCAGAGTGTTCCACAATCAAACCTATGTCATCTTGCCAGGCCACAGGTTTCCACCATCAATCCTCAGTCCTGTTGCCAGGCCACAGGTTTCCACCATCAATCCTCAGTCATGTTCCCAAGCATGAGGGTTCCACAATCAAACCTCTGTCATGTTGCCAGGCCACAGGGTTCAACCATCAAACCTCAGTCATATTCCCAGGAAACAGGGTTCCAGAATCAAGCCAATGGCATGTTCCCAGACTAGAGGGTTCAAGTATCAGGCCTCAGCCATGTTCCCAGTGCAGAGGGTTCCACCATCAAACCTCAGTCATGGTGACAGTCCACAGGTTTCTGCGATCAAACCACATTCAAGTTCCCAGGCCACAGGGTTCCAGAATCAAGCCTCAGGTATGTTGGAAGGCCACAGGGTACCACCATCAAACCTCAGTCATGTTCCCAGGCCACAGGGTTCCTCCATCAAACATCAATCATGTTCCCAGGACACAGGATTCCAAAATCAAACCAATGTCAAGTTCCCAGGCCATGGGTTTCCAGTACCAGGCCTCAGTCATGTTTCCAGGGCACAGGGTTCCACAATCAAACCTCAGTTATGTTGCCAGTACACAGGTTTCTGCCATCAAACCTCAGTCAAGTTCCCAGGCCACAGATTTCCAGAATCAAACCTCAGTCATATTCCCAGGACACATGTTTCCAGAATCAAACTTCACTCATGTTCTCAGGACACAGGGTTCCACAATCAAACCTCAGTCCTGTTGCCAGGCCATGGTTACACCATCAATCCTCAATCATGTTCCCAGGCCAGAGTGTTCCACAATCAAACCTAAGTCATCTTGCCAGGCCACAGGTTTCCACCATCAATCCTCAGTCATGTTCCCAGGCCACAGGATTCCACAATCTAACATCAGTCATGTTCCCAGACCAATGGTTTCCAGAATCAAACCTCAATCATGTCCCCAGGACACAGGGTGCCAGAATCAAACCAATGTCAAGTTCCCAGGCCATGGGTTTCCAGTACTAGGCCTCAATCATGTTTGCAGAGCACAGGGTTCCACAATCAAACCTCAGTCATGTTGCCAGTCCACAGGTTTCTGCCATCAAACCTCAGTCAGGTTCCCAGGCCACAGATTTCCAGAATCAAACCTCAGTCATATTCCCAGGACACATGTTTCCAGAATCAAACCTCACTCATGTTCTCAGGACACAGGGTTCCAGAGTCAAACCTCAGTCATGTTCCCTGGACACAGGTTTCAAAAATAAAACCCCAGTCATGTTCCCAGGCCACAGGGTTCCTGAATCAAGCCTCACTCATATTCCCAGGCCACAGGGTTCCACAATTAAACCTCAGTCATATTGCCAGCCCAGAGGGTTCCACAATCAAACCTCAGTCCTGTTGTCAGGCCACGGTTCCACCATCAAGCCTCAGTCATGTTCCCAGGCCAGAGAGTTCCACAATCAAACCTATGTCATCTTGCCAGGGCACAGGTTTCCACTATCAATCCTCAGTCCTGTTGACAGGCCACAGGGTTCCACCATTAAGCCGTTGTCATGTTCCCAAGCCTGAGGGTTCCACAATCAAACCTCTGTCATGTTGCCAGGCCACAGGGTTCAACCATCAAACCTCAGTCATGTTTCCAGGAAATAGGGTTCCAGAATCAGACCAATGGTATGTTCCCAGGCCACGGGGTTCCAGTATCAGGCCTCAGTCATGTTCCCAGGACACAGGATTCCACAATCTAACATCAGTCATGTTCCCAGACCAATGGTTTCCAGAATGAAACCTCAATCATGTCCCCAGGACACAGGGTGCCAGAATCAAACCAATGTCAAGTTCCCAGGTCATGGGTTTCTAGTACCAGGCCACAGTCATGTTTCCTGGGCACAGGGTTCCACAATCAAACCTCAGTCATGTTGCCAGTCCACAGGTTTCTGCCATCAAACCTCAGTCAAGTTCCCAGGCCACAGGGTTCCAGAACCAAGCCTCAGTCAGGTTCCCAGGGCACAGTATGCCACAATCTAAACAGATGTCATGTTCCCAAGTCACAGGTTTCCAGAATCATGTCTCAGTCATGTTCCCAGGCCACAGGTTCCAGAATCAAACCTCAGTCATGTTGCCAGGCCATATGGTACCCCCATCAAACCTCAGTCATATTCCCAGACCACAGGTTTCCAGAATCAAACCGATTTCATGTTCCCAGGCAACAGGGTGCCAGAATCCAAACCGATGTCATGTTCCCAGGCCACACGATTCCACAATCTAACATCAGTCATGTTCCCAGACCAATGGTTTCCAGGTTCAAACCTCAGTCATATTCCCAGGGCACATGGTTCCAGAATCAAACCTCACTCATGTTCCCAGGACACAGGGTTCCAGAATCAAACCTCACTCATGTTCCCTGGACACAGGTTTCAAAAATAAATCCCCAGTCATATTCCCAGGCCACAGGGTTCCAGAATCAAGCCTCACTCATATTCCCAGGACACAAGGTTCCACAATTAAACCTCAGTCATATTCCCAGGCCAGAGTGTTCCACAATCAAACCTAAGTCATCTTGCCAAGCCACAGTGTTCCACCATCAATCCTCAATCATATTCCCAGACCCTGGTTTCCAGAATCAAACCGATTTCATGTTCCCAGGCAACAGGGTACCAGAATCCAAACCGATGTCATGTTCCCTGTAAGCAGGGTTCCACTATCAAACCTCAGTCCTGTTGCCAGGCCACTCGATTCAACCATCAAACCTCAGTCATGTTCCCAGGAAACAGGGTTCCAGAATCAAGCCAATGGCATGTTCGCAGACCACGGGGTTCCAGTATCAGGCCTCAGCCATGTTCCCAGTGCAGAGGGTTCCACCATCAAACCTCAGTCATGTTGACAGTCCACAGGTTTCTGCCATCAAACCACATTCAACTTCCCAGGCCACAGGGTTCCAGAATCAAGCCTCAGGTATGTTGCCAGGCCACAGGGTACCACCATCAAACCTCAGTCATGTTCCCAGACCACAGGGTTCCTCCATCAAACCTCAATCATGTTCCCAGGACACAGGATTCCAGAATCAAACCAATGTCAAATTCCCAGGCCATGGGTTTCCAGTACCAGGCCTCAGTCATGTTTCCAGGGCACAGGGTTCCACAATCAAAGCTCAGTTATGTTGCCAGTACACAGGTTTCTGCCATCAAACCTCAGTCAAATTCCAAGGCCACAGATTTCCAGAATCAAACCTCAGTCATATTCCCAGGACACATGTTTCCAGAATCAAACCTCACTCATGTTCTCAGGACACAGGGTTCCAGAATCAATCCTCAGTCATGTTCCCTGGACACAGGTTTCAAACATAAAACCCCAGTCATGTTCCCAGGCCACAGGGTTCCTGAATCAAGCCTCACTCATATTCCCAAGCCACAGGGTTCCACAATTAAACCTCTGTCATATTCCCAGGCCAGAGGGTTCCACAATCAAACCTCAGTCCTCTTGCCAAGCCACGGTTCCACCATCAAACCTCAGTCATGTTCCCTGGACACAGGTTTCAAAAATAAAATCCCAGTCATGTTCCCAGGCCATCGGGGTTCCAGTATCAGGCCTCAGTCATGTTCCCAGGCCACAGGATTCCACAATCTAACATCAGTCATGTTCCCAGACCAATGGTTTCCAGAATCAAACCTCAATCATGTCCCCAGGACACAGGGTGCCAGAATCAAACCAATGTCAAGTTCCCAGGCCATGGGTTTCCAGTACCAGGCCACAGTCATGTTTCCCGGTCACAGGGTTCCACAATCACACCTCAGTCATGTTGCCAGTCCACAGGTTTCTGCCATCAAACCTCAGTCAAGTTCCCAGGCCACAAGGTTCCAGAACCAAGCCTCAGTCAGGTTCCCAGGGCACAGTATTGCAGAATCTAAACAGATGTCATGTTCCCAATTCACAGGTTTCCAGAATCACGCCTCAGTCATGTTCCCAGGAATCAGGGTTCCAGAATCAAACCTCAGTCATGTTGCCAGGGCATATGGTATGTGCATCAAACCTCAGTCATATTCCCAGACCACAGGTTTCCAGAATCAACCGATTTCATGTTCCCAGGCAACAGGGTACCAGAATCCAAACCGATGTCATGTTCCCAGGCCACACGTTTCCACAATCTAACATCAGTCATGTTCCGAGGCCAATGGTTTCCAGGAACAAACCTCAGTCATATTCCCAGGCCACAAGGTTCCAGAATCAAACCTCAGTCAAGTTCCTTGGACACAGGTTTCAAAAATAAATCCCCAGTCATATTCCCAGGCCACAGGGTTCCAGAATCAAGCCTCACTCATATTCCCAGGATACAGGGGTCCACAATTAAACCTCAGTCATATTCCCAGGCCAGAGGGTTCCACAATCAAACCTCCGTCCTTTTGCCAGGCCACGGTTCCACCATCAAGCCTCAGTCATGTTTCCAGACCTGAGTGTTCCACAATGAAACCTAAGTCATCTTGCCAAGCCACAGTGTTCCACCATCAATCCTCAGTCATATTCCCAGGCCCTGGTTTCCAGAATCAAAACGACTTCATGTTCCCAGGCAACAGGGTACCAGAATCCAAACCGATGTCATGTTCCCTGTAATCAGGGTTCCACCATCAAACCTCAGTCCTGGTACCAGGCCACAGGGTTCCACCATCAAGCCTCAGTCATGTTCCCAAACCTGAGGGTTCCACAATCAATCCTCAGTTATGTTCCCAGGCTCCAGGGTTCTAGAATAAAACCTCAGTCATGTTCGCCGTCCACAGGTTTACAGAACCAAGCCTCAGTCAGGTTCGCAGGGCACAGTATTCCGCAACCTAAACAAATGTCATGTTCCCAGGCCTCAGGGATCCAGAATCAAACATCAGTCATGTTCCCAGGCCAATGGTTTCCAGGATCAAACCTCAGTCATATTCCCAGGCCACATGGTTCCAGAATCAAACCTCACTCATATTCCCAGGACACAGGGTTCCAGAATCAAACCTCAGTCATATTCCCTGGACACAGGTTTCAAAAATAAATCCCCAGTCATATTCCCAGACCACAGGGTTCCAGAATCAAGCCTCACTCATATTCCCAGGACACAGGGTTCCACCATTAAGCCTCAGTCATGTTTCCAGGCCAGAGTGTTCCACAATCAAACCTAAGTCATCTTACCAGGACACAGGGTTCCACCGTCAATCCTCCGTCATATTCCCAGGCCACTGGTTTCCAGAATCAAACCGATTTCATGTTCCCAGGCAACAGGGTACGAGAATCCAAACCGATGTCATGTTCCCTGTAATCAGGGTTCCACCATCAAACCTCAGTCCTGTTGCCAGGCCACAGGGTTCCACCATCAAGCCTCAGTCATGTTCCGAAGCACCAGGGTTCCACAATCAAACCTCAGTCCTGTTGCCAGGCCACAGGGTTCAACCATCAAACCTCAGTCATGTTCCCAGGAAACAGGGTTGCAGAATCAAGCCAATGGCATATTCTCAGACCACGGGGTTCCAGTATCAGGCCTCAGCCATGTTCCCAGTGCACAGGGTTCCACCATCAAACCTCAGTCATGTTGATAGTCCACAGGTTTCTGCGATCAAACCACGTTCAAGTTCCCAGGCCACAGGGTTCCAGAATCAAGCCTCAGTCATTTTGCCAGGCCAGAGTGTTCCACCATCAAACCTCAGTCATGATCCCAGGCCACATGTTTCCACAATGAAACCTCAGTCATTTTCCCACGCCAGAGGTTTCCAGAATCAAACCTCAGTCATATTTCCAGGATACATGATTCCAGAATCAAACCTGAGTCATGTTCGCAGGCCGCAGGTTTCAACAATAAAACCTCAGTCATGTTCCCATGGCACAGGGTTCCAGAATCAAACCTCAGTCTTGTTCCCAGGACACAGGTTTCCAGAATCAACCCGATATCATGTTCCCTGGCCACAGTCTTCCATAATCAAACCGCAGGCATGTTTCCAGGCCACAGGGTTCAACCATCAAACCTCAGTCATGTTCCCTGTAAACAGGGCTCCAGAATCAAACCAATGTCATGTTCTCACGCCCCGGGGTTCCAGTATCAGGCCTCAGCCATCTTCCCAGGCCACAGGGTTCTAGAATCAAACTCTTCTCATATTCCCAGGCCACAGGGTTCCAGAATCCGACGATGTCATGCTCCCAGGCCAGAAGATTCCGGAATCAATCCCCAGTTATGTTCCCAGGCTACAGGGTTCCAGAATCAACCCGATATCATGTTCCCTAGCCACAGTCTTCCAGAATCAAACCTCAGTCATGTTGCCAGGCCACAGGTTTCCACCATCAAACCTCAGGCATGTTCCCAGGCCACAGGGTTCCGGAATCAAATCGTTCTCATGTTCCCAGGCCACAGGGTTCCAGAATCAATCCTCAGTTATGTTCCCAGGCTACAGGGTTGCAGAATAAAACCTCAGTCATGTTCCCAGTCCACAGGGTTCCAGAACCAAGGCTCAGTCAGTTTCCCGGGGCACAGTATTACACAATCTAAACAGATGTCATATTCCCGGCCACAGTTTTCAAGAATTACGCCTCAGTCATGTTACCAGGCCACAGGGATCCAGAATCAAACCTCAGTCATATTCCCAGGCCATAGGTTTCCAGAATTTAACCGATTTCATGTTCCCAGGCAACAGGGTACCAGAATCCAAACCGATGTCATGTTCCCAGGCCACAGGATTCCACACTCTAACATCAGTCATCTTCCCAGGCCAATGGTTTCCAGAATCAAACCTCAGTCATATTCCCAGGCCACATGGTTCCAGAATCAAACCTCAGTCGTGTTCCCAGGACACAGGGTTCCAGAATAAAACCTCAGTCATGTTTCCTGGACACAGGTTTCAGAAATAAAATACCAGTCATGTTCCCAGGCCACAGGGTTCCACAATTAAACCTCTGTCATATTCCCAGGCCAGAGGGTTCCACAATCAAACCTCAGTCCTGTTGGCAGGCCACGGTTCCACCATCAAGCCTCAGTCATGTGCCCAGGCCAGAGTGTTCCACAATCAAACCTAAGTCATCTTGCCAAGCCACAGGGTTCAACCATCACACCTCAGTCATGTTCCCAGTAAACAGGGTTCCAGAATCAAACCAATGTCATGTTCCCACGCCACGAGGTTCCAGTATCAGGCCTCAGTCATGTTCCCCGTGCACAGGGTTCCACAATCAAACCTCAGTCATGTTCCCAGGCCACAGGGTTCCAGAATTAAACCGATTTCATGTTCCCAGACAACAGGGTACCAGAATCCAAACCGATGTCATGTTCCCAGGCCACAGTATTCCACACTCTAACATCAGTCATCTTCCCAGGCCAATGGTTTTCAGAATCTAACCTCCGACATATTCCAAGGCCACATGGTTCCAGAATCAAACCTCAGTCATGTTTCCTGGACACAGGTTTCAGAAATAAAATCCCAGTCATGTTCCAACGCCAGAGGGTTCCACAATTAAACCTCAGTCATATTCCCAGGCCAGAGGGTTCCACAATCAAACCTCAGTCCTGTTGCCAGGGCACGGTTCCACCATCAAGCCTCAGTCATGTGCCCAGGCCAGAGTGTTCCACAATCAAACCTAAGTCATCTTGCCAAGTCACAGGGTTCAACCATCAAGCCTCACTCATGTTGCCAGGCCACAGGGTTCAACCATCAAACCTCAGTCATGTTCCCTGTAAATAGGGCTCCAGAATCAAACCAATGTCATGTTCCCACGCCCCGGGGTTCCAGTATCAGGCCTCAGTCATGTTCCCCGTGCACAGGGTTCCACAATCAAAAGTCAGTCATGTTGCCAGTCCACAGGTTTCTGCCATTAAACCTCAGTCAAGTTGCCAGGCCACAGGTTTCCAGAATCAAGCCTCAGTCATTTTGCCAGGCCAGAGTGTTCCACCATCAAACCTCAATCATGATCCCAGGCCACATGTTTCCACAATGAAACCTCAGTCATTTTCCCAGGCCAAAGGTTTCCAGAATCAAACCTCAGTCATATTCCCAGGTCACATGGTTCCAGAATCAAACCTGAGTCATGATCGCAGGCCACAGGTTTCAACAATCACACCTCAGTCATGTTACCAGGACACAGGTGTCCAGAATCAAACCTCAGTCATGTTCCCAGGGAAAAGGCTTCTAGAAACAAACCTCAGTCATATTCCCAGAGCACAGCGTTCCAGAATCAAACCTCAGTCTTGTTCCCAGGACACAGGTTTCCAGAATCATCCCGATATCATGTTCCCTGGCCACAGTCTTCCAGAATCAAACCTCAGTCTTGTTGCCAGGCCACAGGTTTCCACCATCAAACCTCAGGCATTTTCCCAGGACACAGGGTTCCAGAATCAAACCGTTCTCATTTTCCCAGGCCACAGGGTTCCAGAAACAAACTGTTCTCATGTTCCCAGGCCACAGGGTTCCAGAATCTACCGATGTCATGTTCCCAGGCCACAGGGTTCCAGAATCAATCCTCAGTTATGTTCCCAGGATACAGGGTTCCAGAATAAAACCTCAGTCGTGTACCCAATCCACAGGGTTCCAGAACCAAGGCTCAGTCATGTTCCCGAGGCACAGTATTCCATAATCTAAACAGATGTCATGTTCCCAAGCCTTAGGGTTCCAGAATCCACCGATGTCATGTTCCCAGGCCACAGGATTCCAGAATCAATCCTCAGTTATATTCCCAGGTTACAGGGTTCCAGAATAAAACCTCAGTCATATTCCCAGTCCACAGGGTTCCAGAACCAAGGCTCAGTCAGGTTCCCGGGGCACAGTATTCCACAATCTAAACAGATGTCATGTTCCCAGGCCACAGTTTTCCAGAATCACGCCTCAGTCATGTTCCCAGGCCACAGGGATCCAGAATCAAACCGATTTCATGTTCCCAGGCAACAGGGTACCGGAATCCAAACCGATATCATGTTCCCAGGCCACAGGATTCCACACTCTAACATCAGTCTTGTTCCCAGGCCAATGGTATCCAGAATCAAACCTCAGTCATATTCCCAGGCCACATGGTTCCAGAATCAAACCTCAGTCGTGTTCCCAGGACACAGGGTTCAAGAATAAAACCTCAGTCATGTTCCCTGGACACAGGTTCCAGAAATAAAATCCCAGTCATGTTCCCAGGCCACAGGGTTCCACAATTAAACCTCAGTCATATTCCCAGGCCAGAGTGTTCCACAATCAAACCTAAGTCATCTTGCCAAGCCACAGGGATCCACCATCAAACCTCAGTCGTGTTGCCAGGCCACAGGGTTCCACCATCAAGCCTCACTCATGTTCCCAAGCCTGAGTGTTCCACTCTGAAACCTCAATCAGGTTGCCAGGCCACAGGGTTCTACCATCAAACCTCAGTCATGTTCCCAGTAAACAGGGCTCCAGAATCAAACCAATGTCATGTTCCCAAGCCAAGGCGTTCCAGTATGAGGCCTCAGTCATGTTCCCCGTGCAAAGGGTTCCACAATCAAACCTCAGTCATGTTGCCAGTCCTCAGGTTTCTGCCATCAAACCTCAGTCAAGTTCCCATGCCACAGGTTTCCAGAAAGAAGCCTCAGGTATGTTGCCAGGCCACAGGGAACCACCATCAAACCTCAGTCATGTTCCCAGGCCACATGTTTCCACAATGAAACCTCAGTCATTTTCCCAAGCCAAAGGTTTCCAGAATCAAACCTCAGTCATATTCCCAGGACACATGGTTCCAAAATCAAACCTGAGTCATGTTCGCAGGCCACAGGTTTCAGCAATGAAACCTCAGTCATGTTCCCATGACACACGTGTCCAGAATCATACCTCAGTCATGTTCCCAGGGAACAGGCTTCCAGAAACAAACCTAAGTCATGTTCCCCAGGCACAGGGTTCCAGAATCAAACCTCAGTGTTGTTCCCAGGACACAGGTTTCCAGAATCAACCCGATATCATGTTCCCTAGCCACAGTCTTCCAGAATCAAACCTCAGTCATGTTGCCAGGCCACAGGTTTCCACCATCAAACCTCAGGCATGTTCCCAGGCCACAGGGTTCCGGAATCAAATCGTTCTCATGTTCCCAGGACACAGGGTTCCAGAATCAATCCTCAGTTATGTTCCCAGGCTACAGGGTTGCAGAATAAAACCTCAGTCATTTTCCCAGTCCACAGGATTCCAGAACCAAGGCTCACTCAGGTTCCCGGGGCACAGTATTCCACAATCTAAACAGATGTCATGTTCCCAGGCCACAGGGTTCCAGAATCAACCCTCAGTTATATTCCCAGGCTACAGCGTTCCAGAATAAAACCTCACTCATGTTCCCAGTCCACAGGGTCCAGAACCAAGGCTCAGTCAGTTTCCCGGGGCACAGTATTACACAATCTAAACAGATGTCTTGTTCCCGGCCACAGTTTTCAAGAATTACGCCTCAGTCATGTTACCAGGCCACAGGGATCCAGAATCAAACCTCAGTCATATTCCCAGGCCACAGGTTTCCAGAATTAAAACGATTTCTTGTTCCCAGGCAACAGGGTACCAGAATCCAAACCGATGTCATGTTCCCAGGCCACAGGATTCCACACTCTATCATCAGTCATCTTCCCAGGCCAATGTTTTCCAGAATCAAGCCTCAGTCATATTCCCAGGCCACATGGTTCCAGAATCAAACCTCAGTCGTGTTCCCAGGACACAGGGTTCCAGAATAAAACCTCAGTCATGTTCCCTGGACACAGGTTTCAGAAATAAAATCCCAGTCATGTTCCCAAGCAACAGGGTTCCACAATTAAACCTCAGTCATATTCCCAGGCCAGAGGGTTCCACAATCAAACCTCTGTCCTGTTGCCAGGCCACGGTTCCACCATCAAGCCTCAGTCATGTTTCCAGGCCAGAGAGTTCCACAATCAAACCTAATTCATCTTGCCAAGCCACAGGGTTCCACCATCAATCCTCAATCATATTCCGAGGCCCTGGTTTCCAGAATCAAACCGATTTCATGTTCCCAGGCAACAGGGTACCAGAATCCAAACCGATGTCATGTTCCCTGTAATCAGGGTTCCACCATCAAACCTCAGTCCTGTTGCCAGGCCACTCGATTCAACCACCAAACCTCAGTCATGTTCCCAGGAAACAGGGTTCCAGAATCAAGCCAATGGCATGTTCGCAGACCACGGGGTTCCAGTATCAGGCCTCAGCCATGTTCCCAGTGCAGAGGGTTCCACCATCAAACCTCAGTCATGTTGACAGTCCACAGGTTTCTGCCATCAAACCACATTCAACTTCCCAGGCCACAGGGTTCCAGAATCAAGCCTCAGGTATGTTGCCAGGCCACAGGGTACCACCATCAAACCTCAGTCATGTTCCCAGGCCACAGGGTTCCTCCATCAAACCTCAATCATATTCCCAGGACACAGGATTCCAGAATCAAACCAATGTCAAATACCCAGGCCATGGGTTTCCAGTACCAGGCCTCAGTCATGTTTCCAGGGCACAGGGTTCCACAATCAAACCTCAGTTATGTTGCCAGTACACAGGTTTCTGCCATCAAACCTCAGTCAAGTTCCAAGGCCACAGATTTCCAGAATCAAACCTCAGTCATATTCCCAGGACACATGTTTCCAGAATCAAACCTCACTCATGTTCTCAGGACACAGGGTTCCAGAATCAATCCTCAGTCATGTTCCCTGGACACAGGTTTCAAACATAAAACCCCAGTCATGTTCCCAGGCCACAGGGTTCCTGAATCAAGCCTCACTCATATTCCCAGGCCACAGGGTTCCACAATTAAACCTCTGTCATATTCCCCGTCCAGATGGTTCCACAAGCAAACCTCAGTCCTCTTGCCAGGCCACGGTTCCACCATCAAACCTCAGTCATGTTCCCTGGACACAGGTTTCAAAAATAAAATCCCAGTCATGTTCCCAGGCCACAGTGTTCCAGAATCAAGCCTCACTCATATTCCCAGGCCACAGGGCTCCACAATTAAACCTCAGTCATATTCCCAGGCCAGAGGTTTCGACAATCAAACCTCAGTCCTGTTGCCAGGCCACGGTTCCACCATCAAGCCTCAGTCATGTTGCCAGGACATATGGTACCACATCAAACCTCAGTCATGTACCCAGGCCACATTTTTCCAGAATAAAAACGATTTCATGTTCCCAGGCAACAGGGTACCAGAATCCAAACCAATGTCATGTTCCCTATAATCAGGGTTCCACCATCAAACCACAGTCCTGTGGCCAGGCCACAGGGTTCAACCATCATACCTCAGTCATGTTGCCAGGCCACAGGGTTCAACCATCAAACCTCAGTCATGTTTTAGGGAAACAGGGTTCCAGAATCAGTCCAATGGCATGTTCCCAGGCCACGGGGTTCCAGTATCAGGCCTCAGTCATGTTCCCAGGCCACAGGATTCCACAATCTAACATCAGTCATGTTCCCAGACCAATGGTTTCCAGAATGAAACCTCAATCATGTCCCCAGGACACAAGGTGCCAGAATCAAACCAATGTCAAGTTCCCAGGCCATGGATTTCCAGTACCAGGCCACAGTCATGTTTCCCGGTCACAGGGTTCCACAATCACACCTCAGTCATGTTGCCAGTCCACAGGTTTCTGCCATCAAACCTCAGTCAAGATCCCAGGCCACAAGTTTCCAGAACCAAGCCTCAGTCAGTTTCCCAGGGCACAGTATTCCACAATCTAAACAGATGTCATGTTCCCAAGTCACAGGTTTCCAGAATCACGCCTCAGTCATGTTCCCAGGCCACAGGGTTCCAGAATCAAACCTCAGTCATGTTGCCAGGCCATATGGTACACGCATCAAACCTCAGTCATATTCCCAAACCACAGTTTTCCAAAATCAACCGATTTCATGTTCCCAGGCAACAGGGTACCAGAATCCAAACCGATGTCATGTTCCCAGGCCACACGATTCCACAATCTAACATCAGTCATGTTCCCAGGCCAATGGTTTCCAGGATCAAACCTCAGTCATATTCCCAAGCCACATGGTTCCAGAATCAAACCTCACTCATATTGCCAGGACACAGGGTTCCAGAATCAAACCTCAGTCATATTCCCTGGACACAGGTTTCAAAAATAAATCCGCAGTCATATTCCAAGACCACAGGGTTCCAGAATCAAGCCTCACTCATATTCCCAGGACACAGGGTTCCACAATTAAACCTCAGTCATATTCCCAGGCCAGAGGGTTCCACAATCAAACCTCAGTCCTGTTGCCAGGCCACGGTTCCACCATCAAGCCTCAGTCATGTTCTCAGGCCAGAGTGTTCCACAATCAAACCTAAGTCATCTTACCAGGCTACAGGGTTCCACCGTCAATCCTCCGTCATATTCGCAGGCCACTGGTTTCCAGAATCAAACCGATTTCATGTTCCCAGGCAACAGGGTACGAGAATCCAAACAGATGTCATGTTCCCTGTAATCAGGGTTCCACCATCAAACCTCCCTCCTGTTGCCAGGCCAAAGGGTTCCACCATCAAGCCTCAGTCATGTTCCGAAGCACCAGGGTTCCACAATCAAACCTCAGTCCTCTTGCCAGGCCACAGGGTTCAACCATCAAACCTAAGTCATGTTCCCAGGAAACAGGGTTGCAGAATCAAACCAATGGCATATTCCCAGACCACGGGGTTCCAGTATCAGGCCTCAGCCATGTTCCCAGTGCACAGGGTTCCACCATCAAACCTCAGTCATATTGATAGTCCACAGGTTTCTGCGATCAAACCACGTTCAAGTTCCCAGGCCACAGGGTTCCAGAATCAAGCCTCAGTCATTTTGCCAGGCCATAGTGTTCCACCATCAAACCTAAGTCATGATCCCAGGCCACATGTTTCCACAATGAAACCTCAGTCATTTTCCCACGCCAGAGGTTTCCAGAATCAAACCTCAGTCATATTTCCAGGACACATGGTTCCAGAATCAAACCTGAGTCATGTTCGCAGGTCGCAGGTTTCAACAATCAAACCTCAGTCATGTTCCCATGACACAGGGTCCCAGAATCAAACCTCAGTCTTGTTCCCAGGACACAGGTTTCCAGAATCAACCCGATATCATGTTCCCAGGCCACAGTCTTCCAAAATAAAACCTCAGTCATGTAGCCAGGCCACAGGTTTCCACCATCAAACCTCAGTTATCTTCCCAGTAAACAGGGCTCCAGAATCAAACCAATGTCATGTTCCCACGCCACGGGGTTCCAGTATCAGGCCTCAGCCATCTTCCCAAGCCACAGGGTTCCACACTCAAACCTCAGTCCTGTTGCCAGACCACGGTTCCAACATCAAGCCTCAGTCATGTTCCCAGGCCAGAGTTTTCCACAATCAAACCTAAGTCATCTTGCCAAGCCACAGGGTTCCACCATCAAACTTCAGTTATGTTGCCAGGCCACAGGGTTCCACCATCACACCTCAGTCATGTTCCCAGTAAACAGGGCTCCAGAATCAAACCAATGTCATGTTCCCACGCCACGGGGTCCCAGTATCAGGCCTCAGTCATGTTGCCCGTGCACAGGGTTCCACAATCAAACCTCAGTCATGTTGCCAGTCCACAGGTTTCTGCCATCAAACCTCAGTCAAGTTGCCAGGCCACAGGGTTCCAGAATCAAGCCTCAGTCATTTTGCCAGGCCAGAGTGTTCCACCATCAAACCTCAGTCATGATCCCAGGCCACATGTTTCCACAATGAAACCTCAGTCATTTTCCCAGGCCAAAGGTTTCCAGAATCAAACATCAGTCATATTCCCAGGACACATGGTTCCAGAATCAAACCTGAGTCATGTTCGCAGGCCACAGGTTTCAACAATCAAACCTCAGTCATTATCCCAGGACACAGGTTTCCAGAATCAAACCTCAGTCATTTTCCCAGGTAACATGCTTCCAGAAACAAACCTAAGTCATGTTCCCAGGCCACAGGATTCCAGAATCAAACCTCAGTCTTGTTCCCAGGACACAGGTTTCCAGAATCAACCCGATATCATGTTCCCTGGTCACAGTCTTCCAGAATCAAACCTCATTCATGTTGCCAGGCCACAGGTTTCCAGAATCAAACCGTTCTCATGTTCCCAGGCCACAGGGTTCCCGAATCCACCAATGTCATGTTCCCAGGCCACAGGGTTCCAGGATCAATCCTCAGTTATGTTCCCAGGCTACAGGGTTCCAGAATAAAACCTCAGTCATGTTCCCAGTCCACAGGGTTCCAGAACCAAGGCTCAGTCAGGTTCCCCGGGTCAGTATTCCACAATCTAAACAGATGTCATGTTCCCAGGCCACAGTTTTCAAGAATCACGCCTCAGTCATGTTCCCAGGCCACAAGGAACCAGAATCAAACTTCAGTCATGTTGCCAGGCCATAGGGTAGCACCATCAAACCTCAGCCATATTCCCAGGCCACAGGTTTCCAGAATCAAACGGATTTCATGTTCCCAGGCAACAGGGTACCAGAATCCAAACCGATGTCATGTTCCCAGGCAACAGGATTCCACACTCTAACATCAGTCATCTTCCCAGGCCAATGGTTTCCAGAATCAAACCTCAGTCATATTCCCAGGCCACATGGTTCCAGAATCAAACCTCAGTTGTGTTCCCAGGACACAGGGTTCCAGAATCACACCTCAGTCATATTCCCAGGACACATATTTCCAGAATCAAACCTCACCCATGTTCTCAGGACACAGGGTTCCAGAATCAAACCTCAGTCATGTTCCCTGGACACAGGTTTCAAAAATAAAACCCCAGTCATGTTCCCAGGCCACAGGGTTCCTGAATCAAGCCTCATTCATATTCCCAGGCCACAGGGTTCCACAATTAAACCTCAGTCATGTTCCCAGGCCAGAGTGTTCCACAATCAAACCTATGTCATCTTGCCAGGCCACAGGTTTCCACCATCAATCCTCAGTCCTGTTGCCAGGCCACAGGTTTCCACCATCAATCCTCAGTCATGTTCCCAAGCATGAGGGTTCCACAATCAAACCTCTGTCATGTTGCCAGGCCACAGGGTTCAACCATCAAACCTCAGTCATATTCCCAGGAAACAGGGTTCCAGAATCAAGCCAATGGCATGTTCCCAGACTAGAGGGTTCAAGTATCAGGCCTCAGCCATGTTCCCAGTGCAGAGGGTTCCACCATCAAACCTCAGTCATGGTGACAGTCCACAGGTTTCTGCGATCAAACCACATTCAAGTTCCCAGGCCACAGGGTTCCAGAATCAAGCCTCAGGTATGTTGGAAGGCCACAGGGTACCACCATCAAACCTCAGTCATGTTCCCAGGCCACAGGGTTCCTCCATCAAACATCAATCATGTTCCCAGGACACAGGATTCCAAAATCAAACCAATGTCAAGTTCCCAGGCCATGGGTTTCCAGTACCAGGCCTCAGTCATGTTTCCAGGGCACAGGGTTCCACAATCAAACCTCAGTTATGTTGCCAGTACACAGGTTTCTGCCATCAAACCTCAGTCAAGTTCCCAGGCCACAGATTTCCAGAATCAAACCTCAGTCATATTCCCAGGACACATGTTTCCAGAATCAAACTTCACTCATGTTCTCAGGACACAGGGTTCCACAATCAAACCTCAGTCCTGTTGCCAGGCCATGGTTACACCATCAATCCTCAATCATGTTCCCAGGCCAGAGTGTTCCACAATCAAACCTAAGTCATCTTGCCAGGCCACAGGTTTCCACCATCAATCCTCAGTCATGTTCCCAGGCCACAGGATTCCACAATCTAACATCAGTCATGTTCCCAGACCAATGGTTTCCAGAATCAAACCTCAATCATGTCCCCAGGACACAGGGTGCCAGAATCAAACCAATGTCAAGTTCCCAGGCCATGGGTTTCCAGTACTAGGCCTCAATCATGTTTGCAGAGCACAGGGTTCCACAATCAAACCTCAGTCATGTTGCCAGTCCACAGGTTTCTGCCATCAAACCTCAGTCAGGTTCCCAGGCCACAGATTTCCAGAATCAAACCTCAGTCATATTCCCAGGACACATGTTTCCAGAATCAAACCTCACTCATGTTCTCAGGACACAGGGTTCCAGAGTCAAACCTCAGTCATGTTCCCTGGACACAGGTTTCAAAAATAAAACCCCAGTCATGTTCCCAGGCCACAGGGTTCCTGAATCAAGCCTCACTCATATTCCCAGGCCACAGGGTTCCACAATTAAACCTCAGTCATATTGCCAGCCCAGAGGGTTCCACAATCAAACCTCAGTCCTGTTGTCAGGCCACGGTTCCACCATCAAGCCTCAGTCATGTTCCCAGGCCAGAGAGTTCCACAATCAAACCTATGTCATCTTGCCAGGGCACAGGTTTCCACTATCAATCCTCAGTCCTGTTGACAGGCCACAGGGTTCCACCATTAAGCCGTTGTCATGTTCCCAAGCCTGAGGGTTCCACAATCAAACCTCTGTCATGTTGCCAGGCCACAGGGTTCAACCATCAAACCTCAGTCATGTTTCCAGGAAATAGGGTTCCAGAATCAGACCAATGGCATGTTCCCAGGTCATGGGTTTCTAGTACCAGGCCACAGTCATGTTTCCTGGGCACAGGGTTCCACAATCAAACCTCAGTCATGTTGCCAGTCCACAGGTTTCTGCCATCAAACCTCAGTCAAGTTCCCAGGCCACAGGGTTCCAGAACCAAGCCTCAGTCAGGTTCCCAGGGCACAGTATGCCACAATCTAAACAGATGTCATGTTCCCAAGTCACAGGTTTCCAGAATCATGTCTCAGTCATGTTCCCAGGCCACAGGTTCCAGAATCAAACCTCAGTCATGTTGCCAGGCCATATGGTACCCCCATCAAACCTCAGTCATATTCCCAGACCACAGGTTTCCAGAATCAAACCGATTTCATTTTCCCAGGCAACAGGGTGCCAGAATCCAAACCGATGTCATGTTCCCAGGCCACACGATTCCACAATCTAACATCAGTCATGTTCCCAGACCAATGGTTTCCAGGTTCAAACCTCAGTCATATTCCCAGGGCACATGGTTCCAGAATCAAACCTCACTCATGTTCCCAGGACACAGGGTTCCAGAATCAAACCTCACTCATGTTCCCTGGACACAGGTTTCAAAAATAAATCCCCAGTCATATTCCCAGGCCACAGGGTTCCAGAATCAAGCCTCACTCATATTCCCAGGACACAAGGTTCCACAATTAAACCTCAGTCATATTCCCAGGCCAGAGTGTTCCACAATCAAACCTAAGTCATCTTGCCAAGCCACAGTGTTCCACCATCAATCCTCAATCATATTCCCAGACCCTGGTTTCCAGAATCAAACCGATTTCATGTTCCCAGGCAACAGGGTACCAGAATCCAAACCGATGTCATGTTCCCTGTAAGCAGGGTTCCACTATCAAACCTCAGTCCTGTTGCCAGGCCACTCGATTCAACCATCAAACCTCAGTCATGTTCCCAGGAAACAGGGTTCCAGAATCAAGCCAATGGCATGTTCGCAGACCACGGGGTTCCAGTATCAGGCCTCAGCCATGTTCCCAGTGCAGAGGGTTCCACCATCAAACCTCAGTCATGTTGACAGTCCACAGGTTTCTGCCATCAAACCACATTCAACTTCCCAGGCCAAAGGGTTCCAGAATCAAGCCTCAGGTATGTTGCCAGGCCACAGGGTACCACCATCAAACCTCAGTCATGTTCCCAGACCACAGGGTTCCTCCATCAAACCTCAATCATGTTCCCAGGACACAGGATTCCAGAATCAAACCAATGTCAAATTCCCAGGCCATGGGTTTCCAGTACCAGGCCTCAGTCATGTTTCCAGGGCACAGGGTTCCACAATCAAAGCTCAGTTATGTTGCCAGTACACAGGTTTCTGCCATCAAACCTCAGTCAAATTCCAAGGCCACAGATTTCCAGAATCAAACCTCAGTCATATTCCCAGGACACATGTTTCCAGAATCAAACCTCACTCATGTTCTCAGGACACAGGGTTCCAGAATCAATCCTCAGTCATGTTCCCTGGACACAGGTTTCAAACATAAAACCCCAGTCATGTTCCCAGGCCACAGGGTTCCTGAATCAAGCCTCACTCATATTCCCAAGCCACAGGGTTCCACAATTAAACCTCTGTCATATTCCCAGGCCAGAGGGTTCCACAATCAAACCTCAGTCCTCTTGCCAAGCCACGGTTCCACCATCAAACCTCAGTCATGTTCCCTGGACACAGGTTTCAAAAATAAAATCCCAGTCATGTTCCCAGGCCATCGGGGTTCCAGTATCAGGCCTCAGTCATGTTCCCAGGCCACAGGATTCCACAATCTAACATCAGTCATGTTCCCAGACCAATGGTTTCCAGAATCAAACCTCAATCATGTCCCCAGGACACAGGGTGCCAGAATCAAACCAATGTCAAGTTCCCAGGCCATGGGTTTCCAGTACCAGGCCACAGTCATGTTTCCCGGTCACAGGGTTCCACAATCACACCTCAGTCATGTTGCCAGTCCACAGGTTTCTGCCATCAAACCTCAGTCAAGTTCCCAGGCCACAAGGTTCCAGAACCAAGCCTCAGTCAGGTTCCCAGGGCACAGTATTGCAGAATCTAAACAGATGTCATGTTCCCAATTCACAGGTTTCCAGAATCACGCCTCAGTCATGTTCCCAGGAATCAGGGTTCCAGAATCAAACCTCAGTCATGTTGCCAGGGCATATGGTATGTGCATCAAACCTCAGTCATATTCCCAGACCACAGGTTTCCAGAATCAACCGATTTCATGTTCCCAGGCAACAGGGTACCAGAATCCAAACCGATGTCATGTTCCCAGGCCACACGTTTCCACAATCTAACATCAGTCATGTTCCGAGGCCAATGGTTTCCAGGAACAAACCTCAGTCATATTCCCAGGCCACAAGGTTCCAGAATCAAACCTCAGTCAAGTTCCTTGGACACAGGTTTCAAAAATAAATCCCCAGTCATATTCCCAGGCCACAGGGTTCCAGAATCAAGCCTCACTCATATTCCCAGGATACAGGGGTCCACAATTAAACCTCAGTCATATTCCCAGGCCAGAGGGTTCCACAATCAAACCTCCGTCCTTTTGCCAGGCCACGGTTCCACCATCAAGCCTCAGTCATGTTTCCAGACCTGAGTGTTCCACAATGAAACCTAAGTCATCTTGCCAAGCCACAGTGTTCCACCATCAATCCTCAGTCATATTCCCAGGCCCTGGTTTCCAGAATCAAAACGACTTCATGTTCCCAGGCAACAGGGTACCAGAATCCAAACCGATGTCATGTTCCCTGTAATCAGGGTTCCACCATCAAACCTCAGTCCTGGTACCAGGCCACAGGGTTCCACCATCAAGCCTCAGTCATGTTCCCAAACCTGAGGGTTCCACAATCAATCCTCAGTTATGTTCCCAGGCTCCAGGGTTCTAGAATAAAACCTCAGTCATGTTCGCCGTCCACAGGTTTACAGAACCAAGCCTCAGTCAGGTTCGCAGGGCACAGTATTCCGCAACCTAAACAAATGTCATGTTCCCAGGCCTCAGGGATCCAGAATCAAACATCAGTCATGTTCCCAGGCCAATGGTTTCCAGGATCAAACCTCAGTCATATTCCCAGGCCACATGGTTCCAGAATCAAACCTCACTCATATTCCCAGGACACAGGGTTCCAGAATCAAACCTCAGTCATATTCCCTGGACACAGGTTTCAAAAATAAATCCCCAGTCATATTCCCAGACCACAGGGTTCCAGAATCAAGCCTCACTCATATTCCCAGGACACAGGGTTCCACCATTAAGCCTCAGTCATGTTTCCAGGCCAGAGTGTTCCACAATCAAACCTAAGTCATCTTACCAGGACACAGGGTTCCACCGTCAATCCTCCGTCATATTCCCAGGCCACTGGTTTCCAGAATCAAACCGATTTCATGTTCCCAGGCAACAGGGTACGAGAATCCAAACCGATGTCATGTTCCCTGTAATCAGGGTTCCACCATCAAACCTCAGTCCTGTTGCCAGGCCACAGGGTTCCACCATCAAGCCTCAGTCATGTTCCGAAGCACCAGGGTTCCACAATCAAACCTCAGTCCTGTTGCCAGGCCACAGGGTTCAACCATCAAACCTCAGTCATGTTCCCAGGAAACAGGGTTGCAGAATCAAACCAATGGCATATTCTCAGACCACGGGGTTCCAGTATCAGGCCTCAGCCATGTTCCCAGTGCACAGGGTTCCACCATCAAACCTCAGTCATGTTGATAGTCCACAGGTTTCTGCGATCAAACCACGTTCAAGTTCCCAGGCCACAGGGTTCCAGAATCAAGCCTCAGTCATTTTGCCAGGCCAGAGTGTTCCACCATCAAACCTCAGTCATGATCCCAGGCCACATGTTTCCACAATGAAACCTCAGTCATTTTCCCACGCCAGAGGTTTCCAGAATCAAACCTCAGTCATATTTCCAGGATACATGATTCCAGAATCAAACCTGAGTCATGTTCGCAGGCCGCAGGTTTCAACAATAAAACCTCAGTCATGTTCCCATGGCACAGGGTTCCAGAATCAAACCTCAGTCTTGTTCCCAGGACACAGGTTTCCAGAATCAACCCGATATCATGTTCCCTGGCCACAGTCTTCCATAATCAAACCGCAGGCATGTTTCCAGGCCACAGGGTTCAACCATCAAACCTCAGTCATGTTCCCTGTAAACAGGGCTCCAGAATCAAACCAATGTCATGTTCTCACGCCCCGGGGTTCCAGTATCAGGCCTCAGCCATCTTCCCAGGCCACAGGGTTCTAGAATCAAACTCTTCTCATATTCCCAGGCCACAGGGTTCCAGAATCCGACGATGTCATGCTCCCAGGCCAGAAGATTCCGGAATCAATCCCCAGTTATGTTCCCAGGCTACAGGGTTCCAGAATCAACCCGATATCATGTTCCCTAGCCAGAGTCTTCCAGAATCAAACCTCAGTCATGTTGCCAGGCCACAGGTTTCCACCATCAAACCTCAGGCATGTTCCCAGGCCACAGGGTTCCGGAATCAAATCGTTCTCATGTTCCCAGGCCACAGGGTTCCAGAATCAATCCTCAGTTATGTTCCCAGGCTACAGGGTTGCAGAATAAAACCTCAGTCATGTTCCCAGTCCACAGGGTTCCAGAACCAAGGCTCAGTCAGTTTCCCGGGGCACAGTATTACACAATCTAAACAGATGTCATATTCCCGGCCACAGTTTTCAAGAATTACGCCTCAGTCATGTTACCAGGCCACAGGGATCCAGAATCAAACCTCAGTCATATTCCCAGGCCATAGGTTTCCAGAATTTAACCGATTTCATGTTCCCAGGCAACAGGGTACCAGATTCCAAACCGATGTCATGTTCCCAGGCCACAGGATTCCACACTCTAACATCAGTCATCTTCCCAGGCCAATGGTTTCCAGAATCAAACCTCAGTCATATTCCCAGGCCACATGGTTCCAGAATCAAACCTCAGTCGTGTTCCCAGGACACAGGGTTCCAGAATAAAACCTCAGTCATGTTTCCTGGACACAGGTTTCAGAAATAAAATACCAGTCATGTTCCCAGGCCACAGGGTTCCACAATTAAACCTCTGTCATATTCCCAGGCCAGAGGGTTCCACAATCAAACCTCAGTCCTGTTGGCAGGCCACGGTTCCACCATCAAGCCTCAGTCATGTGCCCAGGCCAGAGTGTTCCACAATCAAACCTAAGTCATCTTGCCAAGCCACAGGGTTCAACCATCACACCTCAGTCATGTTCCCAGTAAACAGGGTTCCAGAATCAAACCAATGTCATGTTCCCACGCCACGAGGTTCCAGTATCAGGCCTCAGTCATGTTCCCCGTGCACAGGGTTCCACAATCAAACCTCAGTCATGTTCCCAGGCCACAGGGTTCCAGAATTAAACCGATTTCATGTTCCCAGACAACAGGGTACCAGAATCCAAACCGATGTCATGTTCCCAGGCCACAGTATTCCACACTCTAACATCAGTCATCTTCCCAGGCCAATGGTTTTCAGAATCTAACCTCCGACATATTCCAAGGCCACATGGTTCCAGAATCAAACCTCAGTCATGTTTCCTGGACACAGGTTTCAGAAATAAAATCCCAGTCATGTTCCAACGCCAGAGGGTTCCACAATTAAACCTCAGTCATATTCCCAGGCCAGAGGGTTCCACAATCAAACCTCAGTCCTGTTGCCAGGGCACGGTTCCACCATCAAGCCTCAGTCATGTGCCCAGGCCAGAGTGTTCCACAATCAAACCTAAGTCATCTTGCCAAGTCACAGGGTTCAACCATCAAGCCTCACTCATGTTGCCAGGCCACAGGGTTCAACCTTCAAGCCTCACTCATGTTCCCAAGCCTGAGGGTTCCACTATCAAACCTCAATCATGTTGCCAGGCCACAGGGTTCAACCATCAAACCTCAGTCATGTTCCCTGTAAATAGGGCTCCAGAATCAAACCAATGTCATGTTCCCACGCCCCGGGGTTCCAGTATCAGGCCTCAGTCATGTTCCCCGTGCACAGGGTTCCACAATCAAAAGTCAGTCATGTTGCCAGTCCACAGGTTTCTGCCATTAAACCTCAGTCAAGTTGCCAGGCCACAGGTTTCCAGAATCAAGCCTCAGTCATTTTGCCAGGCCAGAGTGTTCCACCATCAAACCTCAATCATGATCCCAGGCCACATGTTTCCACAATGAAACCTCAGTCATTTTCCCAGGCCAAAGGTTTCCAGAATCAAACCTCAGTCATATTCCCAGGTCACATGGTTCCAGAATCAAACCTGAGTCATGATCGCAGGCCACAGGTTTCAACAATCACACCTCAGTCATGTTACCAGGACACAGGTGTCCAGAATCAAACCTCAGTCATGTTCCCAGGGAAAAGGCTTCTAGAAACAAACCTCAGTCATATTCCCAGAGCACAGCGTTCCAGAATCAAACCTCAGTCTTGTTCCCAGGACACAGGTTTCCAGAATCATCCCGATATCATGTTCCCTGGCCACAGTCTTCCAGAATCAAACCTCAGTCTTGTTGCCAGGCCACAGGTTTCCACCATCAAACCTCAGGCATTTTCCCAGGACACAGGGTTCCAGAATCAAACCGTTCTCATTTTCCCAGGCCACAGGGTTCCAGAAACAAACTGTTCTCATGTTCCCAGGCCACAGGGTTCCAGAATCTACCGATGTCATGTTCCCAGGCCACAGGGTTCCAGAATCAATCCTCAGTTATGTTCCCAGGATACAGGGTTCCAGAATAAAACCTCAGTCGTGTACCCAATCCACAGGGTTCCAGAACCAAGGCTCAGTCATGTTCCCGAGGCACAGTATTCCATAATCTAAACAGATGTCATGTTCCCAAGCCTTAGGGTTCCAGAATCCACCGATGTCATGTTCCCAGGCCACAGGATTCCAGAATCAATCCTCAGTTATATTCCCAGGTTACAGGGTTCCAGAATAAAACCTCAGTCATATTCCCAGTCCACAGGGTTCCAGAACCAAGGCTCAGTCAGGTTCCCGGGGCACAGTATTCCACAATCTAAACAGATGTCATGTTCCCAGGCCACAGTTTTCCAGAATCACGCCTCAGTCATGTTCCCAGGCCACAGGGATCCAGAATCAAACCGATTTCATGTTCCCAGGCAACAGGGTACCGGAATCCAAACCGATATCATGTTCCCAGGCCACAGGATTCCACACTCTAACATCAGTCTTGTTCCCAGGCCAATGGTATCCAGAATCAAACCTCAGTCATATTCCCAGGCCACATGGTTCCAGAATCAAACCTCAGTCGTGTTCCCAGGACACAGGGTTCAAGAATAAAACCTCAGTCATGTTCCCTGGACACAGGTTCCAGAAATAAAATCCCAGTCATGTTTCCAGGCCACAGGGTTCCACAATTAAACCTCAGTCATATTCCCAGGCCAGAGTGTTCCACAATCAAACCTAAGTCATCTTGCCAAGCCACAGGGTTCCACCATCAAACCTCAATCGTGTTGCCAGGCCACAGGGTTCTACCATCAAACCTCAGTCATGTTCCCAGTAAACAGGGCTCCAGAATCAAACCAATGTAATTTTCCCAAGCCAAGGGGTTCCAGTATGAGTCCTCAGTCATGTTCCCCGTGCAAAGGGTTCCACAATCAAACCTCAGTCATGTTGCCAGTCCTCAGGTTTCTGCCATCAAACCTCAGTCAAGTTCCCATGCCACAGGTTTCCAGAAAGAAGCCTCAGGTATGTTGCCAGGCCACAGGGAACCACCATCAAACCTCAGTCATGTTCCCAGGCCACATGTTTCCACAATGAAACCTCAGTCATTTTCCCAAGCCAAAGGTTTCCAGAATCAAACCTCAGTCATATTCCCAGGACACATGGTTCCAAAATCAAACCTGAGTCATGTTCGCAGGCCACAGGTTTCAGCAATGAAACCTCAGTCATGTTCCCATGACACACGTGTCCAGAATCATACCTCAGTCATGTTCCCAGGGAACAGGCTTCCAGAAACAAACCTAAGTCATGTTCCCCAGGCACAGGGTTCCAGAATCAAACCTCAGTGTTGTTCCCAGGACACAGGTTTCCAGAATCAACCCGATATCATGTTCCCTAGCCACAGTCTTCCAGAATCAAACCTCAGTCATGTTGCCAGGCCACAGGTTTCCACCATCAAACCTCAGGCATGTTCCCAGGCCACAGGGTTCCGGAATCAAATCGTTCTCATGTTCCCAGGACACAGGGTTCCAGAATCAATCCTCAGTTATGTTCCCAGGCTACAGGGTTGCAGAATAAAACCTCAGTCATTTTCCCAGTCCACAGGATTCCAGAACCAAGGCTCACTCAGGTTCCCGGGGCACAGTATTCCACAATCTAAACAGATGTCATGTTCCCAGGCCACAGGGTTCCAGAATCAACCCTCAGTTATATTCCCAGGCTACAGCGTTCCAGAATAAAACCTCACTCATGTTCCCAGTCCACAGGGTCCAGAACCAAGGCTCAGTCAGTTTCCCGGGGCACAGTATTACACAATCTAAACAGATGTCTTGTTCCCGGCCACAGTTTTCAAGAATTACGCCTCAGTCATGTTACCAGGCCACAGGGATCCAGAATCAAACCTCAGTCATATTCCCAGGCCACAGGTTTCCAGAATTAAAACGATTTCTTGTTCCCAGGCAACAGGGTACCAGAATCCAAACCGATGTCATGTTCCCAGGCCACAGGATTCCACACTCTATCATCAGTCATCTTCCCAGGCCAATGTTTTCCAGAATCAAGCCTCAGTCATATTCCCAGGCCACATGGTTCCAGAATCAAACCTCAGTCGTGTTCCCAGGACACAGGGTTCCAGAATAAAACCTCAGTCATGTTCCCTGGACACAGGTTTCAGAAATAAAATCCCAGTCATGTTCCCAAGCAACAGGGTTCCACAATTAAACCTCAGTCATATTCCCAGGCCAGAGGGTTCCACAATCAAACCTCTGTCCTGTTGCCAGGCCACGGTTCCACCATCAAGCCTCAGTCATGTTTCCAGGCCAGAGAGTTCCACAATCAAACCTAATTCATCTTGCCAAGCCACAGGGTTCCACCATCAATCCTCAATCATATTCCGAGGCCCTGGTTTCCAGAATCAAACCGATTTCATGTTCCCAGGCAACAGGGTACCAGAATCCAAACCGATGTCATGTTCCCTGTAATCAGGGTTCCACCATCAAACCTCAGTCCTGTTGCCAGGCCACTCGATTCAACCACCAAACCTCAGTCATGTTCCCAGGAAACAGGGTTCCAGAATCAAGCCAATGGCATGTTCGCAGACCACGGGGTTCCAGTATCAGGCCTCAGCCATGTTCCCAGTGCAGAGGGTTCCACCATCAAACCTCAGTCATGTTGACAGTCCACAGGTTTCTGCCATCAAACCACATTCAACTTCCCAGGCCACAGGGTTCCAGAATCAAGCCTCAGGTATGTTGCCAGGCCACAGGGTACCACCATCAAACCTCAGTCATGTTCCCAGGCCACAGGGTTCCTCCATCAAACCTCAATCATATTCCCAGGACACAGGATTCCAGAATCAAACCAATGTCAAATACCCAGGCCATGGGTTTCCAGTACCAGGCCTCAGTCATGTTTCCAGGGCACAGGGTTCCACAATCAAACCTCAGTTATGTTGCCAGTACACAGGTTTCTGCCATCAAACCTCAGTCAAGTTCCAAGGCCACAGATTTCCAGAATCAAACCTCAGTCATATTCCCAGGACACATGTTTCCAGAATCAAACCTCACTCATGTTCTCAGGACACAGGGTTCCAGAATCAATCCTCAGTCATGTTCCCTGGACACAGGTTTCAAACATAAAACCCCAGTCATGTTCCCAGGCCACAGGGTTCCTGAATCAAGCCTCACTCATATTCCCAGGCCACAGGGTTCCACAATTAAACCTCTGTCATATTCCCCGTCCAGACGGTTCCACAAGCAAACCTCAGTCCTCTTGCCAGGCCACGGTTCCACCATCAAACCTCAGTCATGTTCCCTGGACACAGGTTTCAAAAATAAAATCCCAGTCATGTTCCCAGGCCACAGTGTTCCAGAATCAAGCCTCACTCATATTCCCAGGCCACAGGGCTCCACAATTAAACCTCAGTCATATTCCCAGGCCAGAGGTTTCGACAATCAAACCTCAGTCCTGTTGCCAGGCCACGGTTCCACCATCAAGCCTCAGTCATGTTGCCAGGACATATGGTACCACATCAAACCTCAGTCATGTACCCAGGCCACATTTTTCCAGAATAAAAACGATTTCATGTTCCCAGGCAACAGGGAATCCAAACCAATGTCATGTTCCCTGTAATCAGGGTTCCACCATCAAACCACAGTCCTGTGGCCAGGCCACAGGGTTCAACCATCATACCTCAGTCATGTTGCCAGGCCACAGGGTTCAACCATCAAACCTCAGTCATGTTTTAGGGAAACAGGGTTCCAGAATCAGACCAATGGCATGTTCCCAGGCCACGGGGTTCCAGTATCAGGCCTCAGTCATGTTCCCAGGCCACAGGATTCCACAATCTAACATCAGTCATGTTCCCAGACCAATGGTTTCCAGAATGAAACCTCAATCATGTCCCCAGGACACAAGGTGCCAGAATCAAACCAATGTCAAGTTCCCAGGCCATGGATTTCCAGTACCAGGCCACAGTCATGTTTCCCGGTCACAGGGTTCCACAATCACACCTCAGTCATGTTGCCAGTCCACAGGTTTCTGCCATCAAACCTCAGTCAAGATCCCAGGCCACAAGTTTCCAGAACCAAGCCTCAGTCAGTTTCCCAGGGCACAGTATTCCACAATCTAAACAGATGTCATGTTCCCAAGTCACAGGTTTCCAGAATCACGCCTCAGTCATGTTCCCAGGCCACAGGGTTCCAGAATCAAACCTCAGTCATGTTGCCAGGCCATATGGTACACGCATCAAACCTCAGTCATATTCCCAAACCACAGTTTTCCAAAATCAACCGATTTCATGTTCCCAGGCAACAGGGTACCAGAATCCAAACCGATGTCATGTTCCCAGGCCACACGATTCCACAATCTAACATCAGTCATGTTCCCAGGCCAATGGTTTCCAGGATCAAACCTCAGTCATATTCCCAAGCCACATGGTTCCAGAATCAAACCTCACTCATATTGCCAGGACACAGGGTTCCAGAGTCAAACCTCAGTCATGTTCCCTGGACACAGGTTTCAAAAATAAAACCCCAGTCATGTTCCCAGGCCACAGGGTTCCTGAATCAAGCCTCACTCATATTCCCAGGCCACAGGGTTCCACAATTAAACCTCAGTCATATTCCCAGGCCAGAGGGGTCCACAATCAAACCTCAGTCCTGTTGCCAGGCCACGGTTCCACCATCAAGCCTCAGTCATGTTCTCAGGCCAGAGTGTTCCACAATCAAACCTAAGTCATCTTACCAGGCCACAGGGTTCCACCGTCAATCCTCCGTCATATTCGCAGGCCACTGGTTTCCAGAATCAAACCGATTTCATGTTCCCAGGCAACAGGGTACGAGAATCCAAACAGATGTCATGTTCCCTGTAATCAGGGTTCCACCATCAAACCTCCCTCCTGTTGCCAGGCCAAAGGGTTCCACCATCAAGCCTCAGTCATGTTCCGAAGCACCAGGGTTCCACAATCAAACCTCAGTCCTGTTGCCAGGCCACAGGGTTCAACCATCAAACCTAAGTCATGTTCCCAGGAAACAGGGTTGCAGAATCAAACCAATGGCATATTCCCAGACCACGGGGTTCCAGTATCAGGCCTCAGCCATGTTCCCAGTGCACAGGGTTCCACCATCAAACCTCAGTCATATTGATAGTCCACAGGTTTCTGCGATCAAACCACGTTCAAGTTCCCAGGCCACAGGGTTCCAGAATCAAGCCTCAGTCATTTTGCCAGGCCATAGTGTTCCACCATCAAACCTAAGTCATGATCCCAGGCCACATGTTTCCACAATGAAACCTCAGTCATTTTCCCACGCCAGAGGTTTCCAGAATCAAACCTCAGTCATATTTCCAGGACACATGGTTCCAGAATCAAACCTGAGTCATGTTCGCAGGTCGCAGGTTTCAACAATCAAACCTCAGTCATGTTCCCATGACACAGGGTCCCAGAATCAAACCTCAGTCTTGTTCCCAGGACACAGGTTTCCAGAATCAACCCGATATCATGTTCCCGGGCCACAGTCTTCCAAAATAAAACCTCAGTCATGTAGCCAGGCCACAGGTTTCCACCATCAAACCTCAGTTATCTTCCCAGTAAACAGGGCTCCAGAATCAAACCAATGTCATGTTCCCACGCCATGGGGTTCCAGTATCAGGCCTCAGCCATCTTCCCAGGCCACAGGGTTCCACAATCAAACCTCAGTCCTGTTGCCAGACCACGGTTCCAACATCAAGCCTCAGTCATGTTCCCAGGCCAGAGTTTTCCACAATCAAACCTAAGTCATCTTGCCAAGCCACAGGGTTCCACCATCAAACTTCAGTTATGTTGCCAGGCCACAGGGTTCCACCATCACACCTCAGTCATGTTCCCAGTAAACAGGGCTCCAGAATCAAACCAATGTCATGTTCCCACGCCACGGGGTCCCAGTATCAGGCCTCAGTCATGTTGCCCGTGCACAGGGTTCCACAATCAAACCTCAGTCATGTTGCCAGTCCACAGGTTTCTGCCATCAAACCTCAGTCAAGTTGCCAGGCCACAGGGTTCCAGAATCAAGCCTCAGTCATTTTGCCAGGCCAGAGTGTTCCACCATCAAACCTCAGTCATGATCCCAGGCCACATGTTTCCACAATGAAACCTCAGTCATTTTCCCAGGCCAAAGGTTTCCAGAATCAAACATCAGTCATATTCCCAGGACACATGGTTCCAGAATCAAACCTGAGTCATGTTCGCAGGCCACAGGTTTCAACAATCAAACCTCAGTCATGATCCCAGGACACAGGTTTCCAGAATCAAACCTCAGTCATTTTCCCAGGTAACATGCTTCCAGAAACAAACCTAAGTCATGTTCCCAGGCCACAGGATTCCAGAATCAAACCTCAGTCTTGTTCCCAGGACACAGGTTTCCAGAATCAACCCGATATCATGTTCCCTGGTCACAGTCTTCCAGAATCAAACCTCAGTCATGTTGCCAGGCCACAGGTTTCCACCATCAAACCTCAGAAATGTTCCCTGGCCACAGGGTTCCAGAACCAAGGCTCAGTCAGGGTCCCCGGGTCAGTATTCCACAATCTAAACAGATGTCATGTTCCCAGGCCACAGTTTTCAAGAATCACGCCTCAGTCATGTTCCCAGGCCACAAGGAACCAGAATCAAACTTCAGTCATGTTGCCAGGCCATAGGGTAGCACCATCAAACCTCAGCCATATTCCCAGGCCACAGGTTTCCAGAATCAAACGGATTTCATGTTCCCAGGCAACAGGGTACCAGAATCCAAACCGATGTCATGTTCCCAGGCAACAGGATTCCACACTCTAACATCAGTCATCTTCCCAGGCCAATGGTTTCCAGAATCAAACCTCAGTCATATTCCCAGGCCACATGGTTCCAGAATCAAACCTCAGTTGTGTTCCCAGGACACAGGGTTCCAGAATCACACCTCAGTCATATTCCCAGGACACATATTTCCAGAATCAAACCTCACCCATGTTCTCAGGACACAGGGTTCCAGAATCAAACCTCAGTCATGTTCCCTGGACACAGGTTTCAAAAATAAAACCCCAGTCATGTTCCCAGGCCACAGGGTTCCTGAATCAAGCCTCATTCATATTCCCAGGCCACAGGGTTCCACAATTAAACCTCAGTCATGTTCCCAGGCCAGAGTGTTCCACAATCAAACCTATGTCATCTTGCCAGGCCACAGGTTTCCACCATCAATCCTCAGTCCTGTTGCCAGGCCACAGGTTTCCACCATCAATCCTCAGTCATGTTCCCAAGCATGAGGGTTCCACAATCAAACCTCTGTCATGTTGCCAGGCCACAGGGTTCAACCATCAAACCTCAGTCATATTCCCAGGAAACAGGGTTCCAGAATCAAGCCAATGGCATGTTCCCAGACTAGAGGGTTCAAGTATCAGGCCTCAGCCATGTTCCCAGTGCAGAGGGTTCCACCATCAAACCTCAGTCATGGTGACAGTCCACAGGTTTCTGCGATCAAACCACATTCAAGTTCCCAGGCCACAGGGTTCCAGAATCAAGCCTCAGGTATGTTGGAAGGCCACAGGGTACCACCATCAAACCTCAGTCATGTTCCCAGGCCACAGGGTTCCTCCATCAAACATCAATCATGTTCCCAGGACACAGGATTCCAAAATCAAACCAATGTCAAGTTCCCAGGCCATGGGTTTCCAGTACCAGGCCTCAGTCATGTTTCCAGGGCACAGGGTTCCACAATCAAACCTCAGTTATGTTGCCAGTACACAGGTTTCTGCCATCAAACCTCAGTCAAGTTCCCAGGCCACAGATTTCCAGAATCAAACCTCAGTCATATTCCCAGGACACATGTTTCCAGAATCAAACTTCACTCATGTTCTCAGGACACAGGGTTCCACAATCAAACCTCAGTCCTGTTGCCAGGCCATGGTTACACCATCAATCCTCAATCATGTTCCCAGGCCAGAGTGTTCCACAATCAAACCTAAGTCATCTTGCCAGGCCACAGGTTTCCACCATCAATCCTCAGTCATGTTCCCAGGCCACAGGATTCCACAATCTAACATCAGTCATGTTCCCAGACCAATGGTTTCCAGAATCAAACCTCAATCATGTCCCCAGGACACAGGGTGCCAGAATCAAACCAATGTCAAGTTCCCAGGCCATGGGTTTCCAGTACTAGGCCTCAATCATGTTTGCAGAGCACAGGGTTCCACAATCAAACCTCAGTCATGTTGCCAGTCCACAGGTTTCTGCCATCAAACCTCAGTCAGGTTCCCAGGCCACAGATTTCCAGAATCAAACCTCAGTCATATTCCCAGGACACATGTTTCCAGAATCAAACCTCACTCATGTTCTCAGGACACAGGGTTCCAGAGTCAAACCTCAGTCATGTTCCCTGGACACAGGTTTCAAAAATAAAACCCCAGTCATGTTCCCAGGCCACAGGGTTCCTGAATCAAGCCTCACTCATATTCCCAGGCCACAGGGTTCCACAATTAAACCTCAGTCATATTGCCAGCCCAGAGGGTTCCACAATCAAACCTCAGTCCTGTTGTCAGGCCACGGTTCCACCATCAAGCCTCAGTCATGTTCCCAGGCCAGAGAGTTCCACAATCAAACCTATGTCATCTTGCCAGGGCACAGGTTTCCACTATCAATCCTCAGTCCTGTTGACAGGCCACAGGGTTCCACCATTAAGCCGTTGTCATGTTCCCAAGCCTGAGGGTTCCACAATCAAACCTCTGTCATGTTGCCAGGCCACAGGGTTCAACCATCAAACCTCAGTCATGTTTCCAGGAAATAGGGTTCCAGAATCAGACCAATGGCATGTTCCCAGGCCACGGGGTTCCAGTATCCGGCCTCAGTCATGTTCCCAGGACACAGGATTCCACAATCTAACATCAGTCATGTTCCCAGACCAATGGTTTCCAGAATGAAACCTCAATCATGTCCCCAGGACACAGGGTGCCAGAATCAAACCAATGTCAAGTTCCCAGGTCATGGGTTTCTAGTACCAGGCCACAGTCATGTTTCCTGGGCACAGGGTTCCACAATCAAACCTCAGTCATGTTGCCAGTCCACAGGTTTCTGCCATCAAACCTCAGTCAAGTTCCCAGGCCACAGGGTTCCAGAACCAAGCCTCAGTCAGGTTCCCAGGGCACAGTATGCCACAATCTAAACAGATGTCATGTTCCCAAGTCACAGGTTTCCAGAATCATGTCTCAGTCATGTTCCCAGGCCACAGGTTCCAGAATCAAACCTCAGTCATGTTGCCAGGCCATATGGTACCCCCATCAAACCTCAGTCATATTCCCAGACCACAGGTTTCCAGAATCAAACCGATTTCATGTTCCCAGGCAACAGGGTGCCAGAATCCAAACCGATGTCATGTTCCCAGGCCACACGATTCCACAATCTAACATCAGTCATGTTCCCAGACCAATGGTTTCCAGGTTCAAACCTCAGTCATATTCCCAGGGCACATGGTTCCAGAATCAAACCTCACTCATGTTCCCAGGACACAGGGTTCCAGAATCAAACCTCACTCATGTTCCCTGGACACAGGTTTCAAAAATAAATCCCCAGTCATATTCCCAGGCCACAGGGTTCCAGAATCAAGCCTCACTCATATTCCCAGGACACAAGGTTCCACAATTAAACCTCAGTCATATTCCCAGGCCAGAGTGTTCCACAATCAAACCTAAGTCATCTTGCCAAGCCACAGTGTTCCACCATCAATCCTCAATCATATTCCCAGACCCTGGTTTCCAGAATCAAACCGATTTCATGTTCCCAGGCAACAGGGTACCAGAATCCAAACCGATGTCATGTTCCCTGTAAGCAGGGTTCCACTATCAAACCTCAGTCCTGTTGCCAGGCCACTCGATTCAACCATCAAACCTCAGTCATGTTCCCAGGAAACAGGGTTCCAGAATCAAGCCAATGGCATGTTCGCAGACCACGGGGTTCCAGTATCAGGCCTCAGCCATGTTCCCAGTGCAGAGGGTTCCACCATCAAACCTCAGTCATGTTGACAGTCCACAGGTTTCTGCCATCAAACCACATTCAACTTCCCAGGCCACAGGGTTCCAGAATCAAGCCTCAGGTATGTTGCCAGGCCACAGGGTACCACCATCAAACCTCAGTCATGTTCCCAGACCACAGGGTTCCTCCATCAAACCTCAATCATGTTCCCAGGACACAGGATTCCAGAATCAAACCAATGTCAAATTCCCAGGCCATGGGTTTCCAGTACCAGGCCTCAGTCATGTTTCCAGGGCACAGGGTTCCACAATCAAAGCTCAGTTATGTTGCCAGTACACAGGTTTCTGCCATCAAACCTCAGTCAAATTCCAAGGCCACAGATTTCCAGAATCAAACCTCAGTCATATTCCCAGGACACATGTTTCCAGAATCAAACCTCACTCATGTTCTCAGGACACAGGGTTCCAGAATCAATCCTCAGTCATGTTCCCTGGACACAGGTTTCAAACATAAAACCCCAGTCATGTTCCCAGGCCACAGGGTTCCTGAATCAAGCCTCACTCATATTCCCAAGCCACAGGGTTCCACAATTAAACCTCTGTCATATTCCCAGGCCAGAGGGTTCCACAATCAAACCTCAGTCCTCTTGCCAAGCCACGGTTCCACCATCAAACCTCAGTCATGTTCCCTGGACACAGGTTTCAAAAATAAAATCCCAGTCATGTTCCCAGGCCATCGGGGTTCCAGTATCAGGCCTCAGTCATGTTCCCAGGCCACAGGATTCCACAATCTAACATCAGTCATGTTCCCAGACCAATGGTTTCCAGAATCAAACCTCAATCATGTCCCCAGGACACAGGGTGCCAGAATCAAACCAATGTCAAGTTCCCAGGCCATGGGTTTCCAGTACCAGGCCACAGTCATGTTTCCCGGTCACAGGGTTCCACAATCACACCTCAGTCATGTTGCCAGTCCACAGGTTTCTGCCATCAAACCTCAGTCAAGTTCCCAGGCCACAAGGTTCCAGAACCAAGCCTCAGTCAGGTTCCCAGGGCACAGTATTGCAGAATCTAAACAGATGTCATGTTCCCAATTCACAGGTTTCCAGAATCACGCCTCAGTCATGTTCCCAGGAATCAGGGTTCCAGAATCAAACCTCAGTCATGTTGCCAGGGCATATGGTATGTGCATCAAACCTCAGTCATATTCCCAGACCACAGGTTTCCAGAATCAACCGATTTCATGTTCCCAGGCAACAGGGTACCAGAATCCAAACCGATGTCATGTTCCCAGGCCACACGTTTCCACAATCTAACATCAGTCATGTTCCGAGGCCAATGGTTTCCAGGAACAAACCTCAGTCATATTCCCAGGCCACAAGGTTCCAGAATCAAACCTCAGTCAAGTTCCTTGGACACAGGTTTCAAAAATAAATCCCCAGTCATATTCCCAGGCCACAGGGTTCCAGAATCAAGCCTCACTCATATTCCCAGGATACAGGGGTCCACAATTAAACCTCAGTCATATTCCCAGGCCAGAGGGTTCCACAATCAAACCTCCGTCCTTTTGCCAGGCCACGGTTCCACCATCAAGCCTCAGTCATGTTTCCAGACCTGAGTGTTCCACAATGAAACCTAAGTCATCTTGCCAAGCCACAGTGTTCCACCATCAATCCTCAGTCATATTCCCAGGCCCTGGTTTCCAGAATCAAAACGACTTCATGTTCCCAGGCAACAGGGTACCAGAATCCAAACCGATGTCATGTTCCCTGTAATCAGGGTTCCACCATCAAACCTCAGTCCTGGTACCAGGCCACAGGGTTCCACCATCAAGCCTCAGTCATGTTCCCAAACCTGAGGGTTCCACAATCAATCCTCAGTTATGTTCCCAGGCTCCAGGGTTCTAGAATAAAACCTCAGTCATGTTCGCCGTCCACAGGTTTACAGAACCAAGCCTCAGTCAGGTTCGCAGGGCACAGTATTCCGCAACCTAAACAAATGTCATGTTCCCAGGCCTCAGGGATCCAGAATCAAACATCAGTCATGTTCCCAGGCCAATGGTTTCCAGGATCAAACCTCAGTCATATTCCCAGGCCACATGGTTCCAGAATCAAACCTCACTCATATTCCCAGGACACAGGGTTCCAGAATCAAACCTCAGTCATATTCCCTGGACACAGGTTTCAAAAATAAATCCCCAGTCATATTCCCAGACCACAGGGTTCCAGAATCAAGCCTCACTCATATTCCCAGGACACAGGGTTCCACCATTAAGCCTCAGTCATGTTTCCAGGCCAGAGTGTTCCACAATCAAACCTAAGTCATCTTACCAGGACACAGGGTTCCACCGTCAATCCTCCGTCATATTCCCAGGCCACTGGTTTCCAGAATCAAACCGATTTCATGTTCCCAGGCAACAGGGTACGAGAATCCAAACCGATGTCATGTTCCCTGTAATCAGGGTTCCACCATCAAACCTCAGTCCTGTTGCCAGGCCACAGGGTTCCACCATCAAGCCTCAGTCATGTTCCGAAGCACCAGGGTTCCACAATCAAATCTCAGTCCTGTTGCCAGGCCACAGGGTTCAACCATCAAACCTCAGTCATGTTCCCAGGAAACAGGGTTGCAGAATCAAACTAATGGCATATTCTCAGACCACGGGGTTCCAGTATCAGGCCTCAGCCATGTTCCCAGTGCACAGGGTTCCACCATCAAACCTCAGTCATGTTGATAGTCCACAGGTTTCTGCGATCAAACCACGTTCAAGTTCCCAGGCCACAGGGTTCCAGAATCAAGCCTCAGTCATTTTGCCAGGCCAGAGTGTTCCACCATCAAACCTCAGTCATGATCCCAGGCCACATGTTTCCACAATGAAACCTCAGTCATTTTCCCACGCCAGAGGTTTCCAGAATCAAACCTCAGTCATATTTCCAGGATACATGATTCCAGAATCAAACCTGAGTCATGTTCGCAGGCCGCAGGTTTCAACAATAAAACCTCAGTCATGTTCCCATGGCACAGGGTTCCAGAATCAAACCTCAGTCTTGTTCCCAGGACACAGGTTTCCAGAATCAACCCGATATCATGTTCCCTGGCCACAGTCTTCCATAATCAAACCGCAGGCATGTTTCCAGGCCACAGGGTTCAACCATCAAACCTCAGTCATGTTCCCTGTAAACAGGGCTCCAGAATCAAACCAATGTCATGTTCTCACGCCCCGGGGTTCCAGTATCAGGCCTCAGCCATCTTCCCAGGCCACAGGGTTCTAGAATCAAACTCTTCTCATATTCCCAGGCCACAGGGTTCCAGAATCCGACGATGTCATGCTCCCAGGCCAGAAGATTCCGGAATCAATCCCCAGTTATGTTCCCAGGCTACAGGGTTCCAGAATCAACCCGATATCATGTTCCCTAGCCACAGTCTTCCAGAATCAAACCTCAGTCATGTTGCCAGGCCACAGGTTTCCACCATCAAACCTCAGGCATGTTCCCAGGCCACAGGGTTCCGGAATCAAATCGTTCTCATGTTCCCAGGCCACAGGGTTCCAGAATCAATCCTCAGTTATGTTCCCAGGCTACAGGGTTGCAGAATAAAACCTCAGTCATGTTCCCAGTCCACAGGGTTCCAGAACCAAGGCTCAGTCAGTTTCCCGGGGCACAGTATTACACAATCTAAACAGATGTCATATTCCCGGCCACAGTTTTCAAGAATTACGCCTCAGTCATGTTACCAGGCCACAGGGATCCAGAATCAAACCTCAGTCATATTCCCAGGCCATAGGTTTCCAGAATTTAACCGATTTCATGTTCCCAGGCAACAGGGTACCAGAATCCAAACCGATGTCATGTTCCCAGGCCACAGGATTCCACACTCTAACATCAGTCATCTTCCCAGGCCAATGGTTTCCAGAATCAAACCTCAGTCATATTCCCAGGCCACATGGTTCCAGAATCAAACCTCAGTCGTGTTCCCAGGACACAGGGTTCCAGAATAAAACCTCAGTCATGTTTCCTGGACACAGGTTTCAGAAATAAAATACCAGTCATGTTCCCAGGCCACAGGGTTCCACAATTAAACCTCTGTCATATTCCCAGGCCAGAGGGTTCCACAATCAAACCTCAGTCCTGTTGGCAGGCCACGGTTCCACCATCAAGCCTCAGTCATGTGCCCAGGCCAGAGTGTTCCACAATCAAACCTAAGTCATCTTGCCAAGCCACAGGGTTCAACCATCACACCTCAGTCATGTTCCCAGTAAACAGGGTTCCAGAATCAAACCAATGTCATGTTCCCACGCCACGAGGTTCCAGTATCAGGCCTCAGTCATGTTCCCCGTGCACAGGGTTCCACAATCAAACCTCAGTCATGTTCCCAGGCCACAGGGTTCCAGAATTAAACCGATTTCATGTTCCCAGACAACAGGGTACCAGAATCCAAACCGATGTCATGTTCCCAGGCCACAGTATTCCACACTCTAACATCAGTCATCTTCCCAGGCCAATGGTTTTCAGAATCTAACCTCCGACATATTCCAAGGCCACATGGTTCCAGAATCAAACCTCAGTCATGTTTCCTGGACACAGGTTTCAGAAATAAAATCCCAGTCATGTTCCAACGCCAGAGGGTTCCACAATTAAACCTCAGTCATATTCCCAGGCCAGAGGGTTCCACAATCAAACCTCAGTCCTGTTGCCAGGGCACGGTTCCACCATCAAGCCTCAGTCATGTGCCCAGGCCAGAGTGTTCCACAATCAAACCTAAGTCATCTTGCCAAGTCACAGGGTTCAACCATCAAGCCTCACTCATGTTGCCAGGCCACAGGGTTCAACCTTCAAGCCTCACTCATGTTCCCAAGCCTGAGGGTTCCACTATCAAACCTCAATCATGTTGCCAGGCCACAGGGTTCAACCATCAAACCTCAGTCATGTTCCCTGTAAATAGGGCTCCAGAATCAAACCAATGTCATGTTCCCACGCCCCGGGGTTCCAGTATCAGGCCTCAGTCATGTTCCCCGTGCACAGGGTTCCACAATCAAAAGTCAGTCATGTTGCCAGTCCACAGGTTTCTGCCATTAAACCTCAGTCAAGTTGCCAGGCCACAGGTTTCCAGAATCAAGCCTCAGTCATTTTGCCAGGCCAGAGTGTTCCACCATCAAACCTCAATCATGATCCCAGGCCACATGTTTCCACAATGAAACCTCAGTCATTTTCCCAGGCCAAAGGTTTCCAGAATCAAACCTCAGTCATATTCCCAGGTCACATGGTTCCAGAATCAAACCTGAGTCATGATCGCAGGCCACAGGTTTCAACAATCACACCTCAGTCATGTTACCAGGACACAGGTGTCCAGAATCAAACCTCAGTCATGTTCCCAGGGAAAAGGCTTCTAGAAACAAACCTCAGTCATATTCCCAGAGCACAGCGTTCCAGAATCAAACCTCAGTCTTGTTCCCAGGACACAGGTTTCCAGAATCATCCCGATATCATGTTCCCTGGCCACAGTCTTCCAGAATCAAACCTCAGTCTTGTTGCCAGGCCACAGGTTTCCACCATCAAACCTCAGGCATTTTCCCAGGACACAGGGTTCCAGAATCAAACCGTTCTCATTTTCCCAGGCCACAGGGTTCCAGAAACAAACTGTTCTCATGTTCCCAGGCCACAGGGTTCCAGAATCTACCGATGTCATGTTCCCAGGCCACAGGGTTCCAGAATCAATCCTCAGTTATGTTCCCAGGATACAGGGTTCCAGAATAAAACCTCAGTCGTGTACCCAATCCACAGGGTTCCAGAACCAAGGCTCAGTCATGTTCCCGAGGCACAGTATTCCATAATCTAAACAGATGTCATGTTCCCAAGCCTTAGGGTTCCAGAATCCACCGATGTCATGTTCCCAGGCCACAGGATTCCAGAATCAATCCTCAGTTATATTCCCAGGTTACAGGGTTCCAGAATAAAACCTCAGTCATATTCCCAGTCCACAGGGTTCCAGAACCAAGGCTCAGTCAGGTTCCCGGGGCACAGTATTCCACAATCTAAACAGATGTCATGTTCCCAGGCCACAGTTTTCCAGAATCACGCCTCAGTCATGTTCCCAGGCCACAGGGATCCAGAATCAAACCGATTTCATGTTCCCAGGCAACAGGGTACCGGAATCCAAACCGATATCATGTTCCCAGGCCACAGGATTCCACACTCTAACATCAGTCTTGTTCCCAGGCCAATGGTATCCAGAATCAAACCTCAGTCATATTCCCAGGCCACATGGTTCCAGAATCAAACCTCAGTCGTGTTCCCAGGACACAGGGTTCAAGAATAAAACCTCAGTCATGTTCCCTGGACACAGGTTCCAGAAATAAAATCCCAGTCATGTTTCCAGGCCACAGGGTTCCACAATTAAACCTCAGTCATATTCCCAGGCCAGAGTGTTCCACAATCAAACCTAAGTCATCTTGCCAAGCCACAGGGTTCCACCATCAAACCTCAGTCGTGTTGCCAGGCCACAGGGTTCCACCATCAAGCCTCACTCATGTTCCCAAGCCTGAGTGTTCCACTCTGAAACCTCAATCAGGTTGCCAGGCCACAGGGTTCTACCATCAAACCTCAGTCATGTTCCCAGTAAACAGGGCTCCAGAATCAAACCAATGTCATGTTCCCAAGCCAAGGCGTTCCAGTATGAGGCCTCAGTCATGTTCCCCGTGCAAAGGGTTCCACAATCAAACCTCAGTCATGTTGCCAGTCCTCAGGTTTCTGCCATCAAACCTCAGTCAAGTTCCCATGCCACAGGTTTCCAGAAAGAAGCCTCAGGTATGTTGCCAGGCCACAGGGAACCACCATCAAACCTCAGTCATGTTCCCAGGCCACATGTTTCCACAATGAAACCTCAGTCATTTTCCCAAGCCAAAGGTTTCCAGAATCAAACCTCAGTCATATTCCCAGGACACATGGTTCCAAAATCAAACCTGAGTCATGTTCGCAGGCCACAGGTTTCAGCAATGAAACCTCAGTCATGTTCCCATGACACACGTGTCCAGAATCATACCTCAGTCATGTTCCCAGGGAACAGGCTTCCAGAAACAAACCTAAGTCATGTTCCCCAGGCACAGGGTTCCAGAATCAAACCTCAGTGTTGTTCCCAGGACACAGGTTTCCAGAATCAACCCGATATCATGTTCCCTAGCCACAGTCTTCCAGAATCAAACCTCAGTCATGTTGCCAGGCCACAGGTTTCCACCATCAAACCTCAGGCATGTTCCCAGGCCACAGGGTTCCGGAATCAAATCGTTCTCATGTTCCCAGGACACAGGGTTCCAGAATCAATCCTCAGTTATGTTCCCAGGCTACAGGGTTGCAGAATAAAACCTCAGTCATTTTCCCAGTCCACAGGATTCCAGAACCAAGGCTCACTCAGGTTCCCGGGGCACAGTATTCCACAATCTAAACAGATGTCATGTTCCCAGGCCACAGGGTTCCAGAATCAACCCTCAGTTATATTCCCAGGCTACAGCGTTCCAGAATAAAACCTCACTCATGTTCCCAGTCCACAGGGTCCAGAACCAAGGCTCAGTCAGTTTCCCGGGGCACAGTATTACACAATCTAAACAGATGTCTTGTTCCCGGCCACAGTTTTCAAGAATTACGCCTCAGTCATGTTACCAGGCCACAGGGATCCAGAATCAAACCTCAGTCATATTCCCAGGCCACAGGTTTCCAGAATTAAAACGATTTCTTGTTCCCAGGCAACAGGGTACCAGAATCCAAACCGATGTCATGTTCCCAGGCCACAGGATTCCACACTCTATCATCAGTCATCTTCCCAGGCCAATGTTTTCCAGAATCAAGCCTCAGTCATATTCCCAGGCCACATGGTTCCAGAATCAAACCTCAGTCGTGTTCCCAGGACACAGGGTTCCAGAATAAAACCTCAGTCATGTTCCCTGGACACAGGTTTCAGAAATAAAATCCCAGTCATGTTCCCAAGCAACAGGGTTCCACAATTAAACCTCAGTCATATTCCCAGGCCAGAGGGTTCCACAATCAAACCTCTGTCCTGTTGCCAGGCCACGGTTCCACCATCAAGCCTCAGTCATGTTTCCAGGCCAGAGAGTTCCACAATCAAACCTAATTCATCTTGCCAAGCCACAGGGTTCCACCATCAATCCTCAATCATATTCCGAGGCCCTGGTTTCCAGAATCAAACCGATTTCATGTTCCCAGGCAACAGGGTACCAGAATCCAAACCGATGTCATGTTCCCTGTAATCAGGGTTCCACCATCAAACCTCAGTCCTGTTGCCAGGCCACTCGATTCAACCACCAAACCTCAGTCATGTTCCCAGGAAACAGGGTTCCAGAATCAAGCCAATGGCATGTTCGCAGACCACGGGGTTCCAGTATCAGGCCTCAGCCATGTTCCCAGTGCAGAGGGTTCCACCATCAAACCTCAGTCATGTTGACAGTCCACAGGTTTCTGCCATCAAACCACATTCAACTTCCCAGGCCACAGGGTTCCAGAATCAAGCCTCAGGTATGTTGCCAGGCCACAGGGTACCACCATCAAACCTCAGTCATGTTCCCAGGCCACAGGGTTCCTCCATCAAACCTCAATCATATTCCCAGGACACAGGATTCCAGAATCAAACCAATGTCAAATACCCAGGCCATGGGTTTCCAGTACCAGGCCTCAGTCATGTTTCCAGGGCACAGGGTTCCACAATCAAACCTCAGTTATGTTGCCAGTACACAGGTTTCTGCCATCAAACCTCAGTCAAGTTCCAAGGCCACAGATTTCCAGAATCAAACCTCAGTCATATTCCCAGGACACATGTTTCCAGAATCAAACCTCACTCATGTTCTCAGGACACAGGGTTCCAGAATCAATCCTCAGTCATGTTCCCTGGACACAGGTTTCAAACATAAAACCCCAGTCATGTTCCCAGGCCACAGGGTTCCTGAATCAAGCCTCACTCATATTCCCAGGCCACAGGGTTCCACAATTAAACCTCTGTCATATTCCCCGTCCAGATGGTTCCACAAGCAAACCTCAGTCCTCTTGCCAGGCCACGGTTCCACCATCAAACCTCAGTCATGTTCCCTGGACACAGGTTTCAAAAATAAAATCCCAGTCATGTTCCCAGGCCACAGTGTTCCAGAATCAAGCCTCACTCATATTCCCAGGCCACAGGGCTCCACAATTAAACCTCAGTCATATTCCCAGGCCAGAGGTTTCGACAATCAAACCTCAGTCCTGTTGCCAGGCCACGGTTCCACCATCAAGCCTCAGTCATGTTGCCAGGACATATGGTACCACATCAAACCTCAGTCATGTACCCAGGCCACATTTTTCCAGAATAAAAACGATTTCATGTTCCCAGGCAACAGGGTACCAGAATCCAAACCAATGTCATGTTCCCTATAATCAGGGTTCCACCATCAAACCACAGTCCTGTGGCCAGGCCACAGGGTTCAACCATCATACCTCAGTCATGTTGCCAGGCCACAGGGTTCAACCATCAAACCTCAGTCATGTTTTAGGGAAACAGGGTTCCAGAATCAGTCCAATGGCATGTTCCCAGGCCACGGGGTTCCAGTATCAGGCCTCAGTCATGTTCCCAGGCCACAGGATTCCACAATCTAACATCAGTCATGTTCCCAGACCAATGGTTTCCAGAATGAAACCTCAATCATGTCCCCAGGACACAAGGTGCCAGAATCAAACCAATGTCAAGTTCCCAGGCCATGGATTTCCAGTACCAGGCCACAGTCATGTTTCCCGGTCACAGGGTTCCACAATCACACCTCAGTCATGTTGCCAGTCCACAGGTTTCTGCCATCAAACCTCAGTCAAGATCCCAGGCCACAAGTTTCCAGAACCAAGCCTCAGTCAGTTTCCCAGGGCACAGTATTCCACAATCTAAACAGATGTCATGTTCCCAAGTCACAGGTTTCCAGAATCACGCCTCAGTCATGTTCCCAGGCCACAGGGTTCCAGAATCAAACCTCAGTCATGTTGCCAGGCCATATGGTACACGCATCAAACCTCAGTCATATTCCCAAACCACAGTTTTCCAAAATCAACCGATTTCATGTTCCCAGGCAACAGGGTACCAGAATCCAAACCGATGTCATGTTCCCAGGCCACACGATTCCACAATCTAACATCAGTCATGTTCCCAGGCCAATGGTTTCCAGGATCAAACCTCAGTCATATTCCCAAGCCACATGGTTCCAGAATCAAACCTCACTCATATTGCCAGGACACAGGGTTCCAGAATCAAACCTCAGTCATATTCCCTGGACACAGGTTTCAAAAATAAATCCGCAGTCATATTCCAAGACCACAGGGTTCCAGAATCAAGCCTCACTCATATTCCCAGGACACAGGGTTCCACAATTAAACCTCAGTCATATTCCCAGGCCAGAGGGTTCCACAATCAAACCTCAGTCCTGTTGCCAGGCCACGGTTCCACCATCAAGCCTCAGTCATGTTCTCAGGCCAGAGTGTTCCACAATCAAACCTAAGTCATCTTACCAGGCTACAGGGTTCCACCGTCAATCCTCCGTCATATTCGCAGGCCACTGGTTTCCAGAATCAAACCGATTTCATGTTCCCAGGCAACAGGGTACGAGAATCCAAACAGATGTCATGTTCCCTGTAATCAGGGTTCCACCATCAAACCTCCCTCCTGTTGCCAGGCCAAAGGGTTCCACCATCAAGCCTCAGTCATGTTCCGAAGCACCAGGGTTCCACAATCAAACCTCAGTCCTCTTGCCAGGCCACAGGGTTCAACCATCAAACCTCAGTCATGATCCCAGGACACAGGTTTCCAGAATCAAACCTCAGTCATTTTCCCAGGTAACATGCTTCCAGAAACAAACCTAAGTCATGTTCCCAGGCCACAGGATTCCAGAATCAAACCTCAGTCTTGTTCCCAGGACACAGGTTTCCAGAATCAACCCGATATCATGTTCCCTGGTCACAGTCTTCCAGAATCAAACCTCAGTCATGTTGCCAGGCCACAGGTTTCCAGAATCAAACCGTTCTCATGTTCCCAGGCCACAGGGTTCCCGAATCCACCAATGTCATGTTCCCAGGCCACAGGGTTCCAGGATCAATCCTCAGTTATGTTCCCAGGCTACAGGGTTCCAGAATAAAACCTCAGTCATGTTCCCAGTCCACAGGGTTCCAGAACCAAGGCTCAGTCAGGTTCCCCGGGTCAGTATTCCACAATCTAAACAGATGTCATGTTCCCAGGCCACAGTTTTCAAGAATCACGCCTCAGTCATGTTCCCAGGCCACAAGGAACCAGAATCAAACTTCAGTCATGTTGCCAGGCCATAGGGTAGCACCATCAAACCTCAGCCATATTCCCAGGCCACAGGTTTCCAGAATCAAACGGATTTCATGTTCCCAGGCAACAGGGTACCAGAATCCAAACCGATGTCATGTTCCCAGGCAACAGGATTCCACACTCTAACATCAGTCATCTTCCCAGGCCAATGGTTTCCAGAATCAAACCTCAGTCATATTCCCAGGCCACATGGTTCCAGAATCAAACCTCAGTTGTGTTCCCAGGACACAGGGTTCCAGAATCACACCTCAGTCATATTCCCAGGACACATATTTCCAGAATCAAACCTCACCCATGTTCTCAGGACACAGGGTTCCAGAATCAAACCTCAGTCATGTTCCCTGGACACAGGTTTCAAAAATAAAACCCCAGTCATGTTCCCAGGCCACAGGGTTCCTGAATCAAGCCTCATTCATATTCCCAGGCCACAGGGTTCCACAATTAAACCTCAGTCATGTTCCCAGGCCAGAGTGTTCCACAATCAAACCTATGTCATCTTGCCAGGCCACAGGTTTCCACCATCAATCCTCAGTCCTGTTGCCAGGCCACAGGTTTCCACCATCAATCCTCAGTCATGTTCCCAAGCATGAGGGTTCCACAATCAAACCTCTGTCATGTTGCCAGGCCACAGGGTTCAACCATCAAACCTCAGTCATATTCCCAGGAAACAGGGTTCCAGAATCAAGCCAATGGCATGTTCCCAGACTAGAGGGTTCAAGTATCAGGCCTCAGCCATGTTCCCAGTGCAGAGGGTTCCACCATCAAACCTCAGTCATGGTGACAGTCCACAGGTTTCTGCGATCAAACCACATTCAAGTTCCCAGGCCACAGGGTTCCAGAATCAAGCCTCAGGTATGTTGGAAGGCCACAGGGTACCACCATCAAACCTCAGTCATGTTCCCAGGCCACAGGGTTCCTCCATCAAACATCAATCATGTTCCCAGGACACAGGATTCCAAAATCAAACCAATGTCAAGTTCCCAGGCCATGGGTTTCCAGTACCAGGCCTCAGTCATGTTTCCAGGGCACAGGGTTCCACAATCAAACCTCAGTTATGTTGCCAGTACACAGGTTTCTGCCATCAAACCTCAGTCAAGTTCCCAGGCCACAGATTTCCAGAATCAAACCTCAGTCATATTCCCAGGACACATGTTTCCAGAATCAAACTTCACTCATGTTCTCAGGACACAGGGTTCCACAATCAAACCTCAGTCCTGTTGCCAGGCCATGGTTACACCATCAATCCTCAATCATGTTCCCAGGCCAGAGTGTTCCACAATCAAACCTAAGTCATCTTGCCAGGCCACAGGTTTCCACCATCAATCCTCAGTCATGTTCCCAGGCCACAGGATTCCACAATCTAACATCAGTCATGTTCCCAGACCAATGGTTTCCAGAATCAAACCTCAATCATGTCCCCAGGACACAGGGTGCCAGAATCAAACCAATGTCAAGTTCCCAGGCCATGGGTTTCCAGTACTAGGCCTCAATCATGTTTGCAGAGCACAGGGTTCCACAATCAAACCTCAGTCATGTTGCCAGTCCACAGGTTTCTGCCATCAAACCTCAGTCAGGTTCCCAGGCCACAGATTTCCAGAATCAAACCTCAGTCATATTCCCAGGACACATGTTTCCAGAATCAAACCTCACTCATGTTCTCAGGACACAGGGTTCCAGAGTCAAACCTCAGTCATGTTCCCTGGACACAGGTTTCAAAAATAAAACCCCAGTCATGTTCCCAGGCCACAGGGTTCCTGAATCAAGCCTCACTCATATTCCCAGGCCACAGGGTTCCACAATTAAACCTCAGTCATATTGCCAGCCCAGAGGGTTCCACAATCAAACCTCAGTCCTGTTGTCAGGCCACGGTTCCACCATCAAGCCTCAGTCATGTTCCCAGGCCAGAGAGTTCCACAATCAAACCTATGTCATCTTGCCAGGGCACAGGTTTCCACTATCAATCCTCAGTCCTGTTGACAGGCCACAGGGTTCCACCATTAAGCCGTTGTCATGTTCCCAAGCCTGAGGGTTCCACAATCAAACCTCTGTCATGTTGCCAGGCCACAGGGTTCAACCATCAAACCTCAGTCATGTTTCCAGGAAATAGGGTTCCAGAATCAGACCAATGGCATGTTCCCAGGCCACGGGGTTCCAGTATCAGGCCTCAGTCATGTTCCCAGGACACAGGATTCCACAATCTAACATCAGTCATGTTCCCAGACCAATGGTTTCCAGAATGAAACCTCAATCATGTCCCCAGGACACAGGGTGCCAGAATCAAACCAATGTCAAGTTCCCAGGTCATGGGTTTCTAGTACCAGGCCACAGTCATGTTTCCTGGGCACAGGGTTCCACAATCAAACCTCAGTCATGTTGCCAGTCCACAGGTTTCTGCCATCAAACCTCAGTCAAGTTCCCAGGCCACAGGGTTCCAGAACCAAGCCTCAGTCAGGTTCCCAGGGCACAGTATGCCACAATCTAAACAGATGTCATGTTCCCAAGTCACAGGTTTCCAGAATCATGTCTCAGTCATGTTCCCAGGCCACAGGTTCCAGAATCAAACCTCAGTCATATTCCCAGGCCACAGGGTTCCAGAATCAAACCTCAGTCTTGTTCCAAGGACACAGGTTTCCAAACTCAAACCGATTTCATGTTCCCAGGCAACAGGGTGCCAGAATCCAAACCGATGTCATGTTCCCAGGCCACAGTATTCCACACTCTAACATCAGTGATCTTCCCAGGCCAATGGTTTCCAGAATCAAACCTCAGTCATATTCCCAGGCCACATGGTTCCAGAATCAAACCTCAGTCGTGTTCCCAGGACACAGGGTTCCAGAATAAAACCTCAGTCATATTCCCAGTCCAGAGGGTCCCACAATCAAACCTCAGTCTTGTTGCCAGACCACGGTTCCACCATCAAGCCTCAGTCATATTCCCAGGCCAGAGTGTTCCACAATCAAACCTGAGTCATCTTGCCAAGCCACAGGGTTCCACCCTCAAACCTCAGTCATGTTGCCAGGCCACAGGGTCCCACCGTCAAGCCTCACTCATGTTCCCAAGCCTGAGGGTTCCACTATCAAACCTCAATCATGTTGCCAGGACAGAGGGTTCAACCATCACACCTCAGTCATGTTCCCAGTAAACAGGGCTCCAGAATCAAACCAATGTCATGTTCCCACGCCACGGGGTTCCAGTATCAGGCCTCAGTCATGTTGCCCGTGCACAGGGTTCCACAATCAAACCTCAGTCATGTTGCCAGTCCACAGGTTTCTGCCATCAAACCTCAGTCAAGTTGCCAGGCCACAGGGTTCCAGAATCAAGCCTCAGTCATTTTGCCAGGCCAGAGTGTTCCACCATCAAACCTCAGTCATGATCCCAGGCCACATGTTTCCACAATGAAACCTCAGTCATTTTCCCAGGCCAAAGGTTTCCAGAATCAAACCTCAGTCATATTCCCAGGACACATGGTTCCAGAATCAAACCTCAGTCATTTTCCCAGGTAACATGCTTCCAGAAACAAACCTAAGTCATGTTGCCAGGCCACAGGTTTCCACCATCAAACCTCAGAAATGTTCCCTGGCCACAGGGTTCCGGAATCAAACCGTTCTCATGTTCCCAGGCCACAGGGTTCCCGAATCCACCAATGTCATGTTCCCAGGCCACAGGGTTCCAGGATCAATCCTCAGTTATGTTCCCAGGCTACAGGGTTCCAGAATAAAACCTCAGTCATGTTCCCAGTCCACAGGGTTCCAGAACCAAGGCTCAGTCAGGTTCCCCGGGTCAGTATTCCACAATCTAAACAGATGTCATGTTCCCAGGCCACAGTTTTCAAGAATCACGCCTCAGTCATGTTCCCAGGCCACAAGGAACCAGAATCAAACTTCAGTCATGTTGCCAGGCCATAGGGTAGCACCATCAAACCTCAGCCATATTCCCAGGCCACAGGTTTCCAGAATCAAACGGATTTCATGTTCCCAGGCAACAGGGTACCAGAATCCAAACCGATGTCATGTTCCCAGGCAACAGGATTCCACACTCTAACATCAGTCATCTTCCCAGGCCAATGGTTTCCAGAATCAAACCTCAGTCATATTCCCAGGCCACATGGTTCCAGAATCAAACCTCAGTTGTGTTCCCAGGACACAGGGTTCCAGAATCACACCTCAGTCATATTCCCAGGACACATATTTCCAGAATCAAACCTCACCCATGTTCTCAGGACACAGGGTTCCAGAATCAAACCTCAGTCATGTTCCCTGGACACAGGTTTCAAAAATAAAACCCCAGTCATGTTCCCAGGCCACAGGGTTCCTGAATCAAGCCTCATTCATATTCCCAGGCCACAGGGTTCCACAATTAAACCTCAGTCATGTTCCCAGGCCAGAGTGTTCCACAATCAAACCTATGTCATCTTGCCAGGCCACAGGTTTCCACCATCAATCCTCAGTCCTGTTGCCAGGCCACAGGTTTCCACCATCAATCCTCAGTCATGTTCCCAAGCATGAGGGTTCCACAATCAAACCTCTGTCATGTTGCCAGGCCACAGGGTTCAACCATCAAACCTCAGTCATATTCCCAGGAAACAGGGTTCCAGAATCAAGCCAATGGCATGTTCCCAGACTAGAGGGTTCAAGTATCAGGCCTCAGCCATGTTCCCAGTGCAGAGGGTTCCACCATCAAACCTCAGTCATGGTGACAGTCCACAGGTTTCTGCGATCAAACCACATTCAAGTTCCCAGGCCACAGGGTTCCAGAATCAAGCCTCAGGTATGTTGGAAGGCCACAGGGTACCACCATCAAACCTCAGTCATGTTCCCAGGCCACAGGGTTCCTCCATCAAACATCAATCATGTTCCCAGGACACAGGATTCCAAAATCAAACCAATGTCAAGTTCCCAGGCCATGGGTTTCCAGTACCAGGCCTCAGTCATGTTTCCAGGGCACAGGGTTCCACAATCAAACCTCAGTTATGTTGCCAGTACACAGGTTTCTGCCATCAAACCTCAGTCAAGTTCCCAGGCCACAGATTTCCAGAATCAAACCTCAGTCATATTCCCAGGACACATGTTTCCAGAATCAAACTTCACTCATGTTCTCAGGACACAGGGTTCCACAATCAAACCTCAGTCCTGTTGCCAGGCCATGGTTACACCATCAATCCTCAATCATGTTCCCAGGCCAGAGTGTTCCACAATCAAACCTAAGTCATCTTGCCAGGCCACAGGTTTCCACCATCAATCCTCAGTCATGTTCCCAGGCCACAGGATTCCACAATCTAACATCAGTCATGTTCCCAGACCAATGGTTTCCAGAATCAAACCTCAATCATGTCCCCAGGACACAGGGTGCCAGAATCAAACCAATGTCAAGTTCCCAGGCCATGGGTTTCCAGTACTAGGCCTCAATCATGTTTGCAGAGCACAGGGTTCCACAATCAAACCTCAGTCATGTTGCCAGTCCACAGGTTTCTGCCATCAAACCTCAGTCAGGTTCCCAGGCCACAGATTTCCAGAATCAAACCTCAGTCATATTCCCAGGACACATGTTTCCAGAATCAAACCTCACTCATGTTCTCAGGACACAGGGTTCCAGAGTCAAACCTCAGTCATGTTCCCTGGACACAGGTTTCAAAAATAAAACCCCAGTCATGTTCCCAGGCCACAGGGTTCCTGAATCAAGCCTCACTCATATTCCCAGGCCACAGGGTTCCACAATTAAACCTCAGTCATATTGCCAGCCCAGAGGGTTCCACAATCAAACCTCAGTCCTGTTGTCAGGCCACGGTTCCACCATCAAGCCTCAGTCATGTTCCCAGGCCAGAGAGTTCCACAATCAAACCTATGTCATCTTGCCAGGGCACAGGTTTCCACTATCAATCCTCAGTCCTGTTGACAGGCCACAGGGTTCCACCATTAAGCCGTTGTCATGTTCCCAAGCCTGAGGGTTCCACAATCAAACCTCTGTCATGTTGCCAGGCCACAGGGTTCAACCATCAAACCTCAGTCATGTTTCCAGGAAATAGGGTTCCAGAATCAGACCAATGGCATGTTCCCAGGCCACGGGGTTCCAGTATCAGGCCTCAGTCATGTTCCCAGGACACAGGATTCCACAATCTAACATCAGTCATGTTCCCAGACCAATGGTTTCCAGAATGAAACCTCAATCATGTCCCCAGGACACAGGGTGCCAGAATCAAACCAATGTCAAGTTCCCAGGTCATGGGTTTCTAGTACCAGGCCACAGTCATGTTTCCTGGGCACAGGGTTCCACAATCAAACCTCAGTCATGTTGCCAGTCCACAGGTTTCTGCCATCAAACCTCAGTCAAGTTCCCAGGCCACAGGGTTCCAGAACCAAGCCTCAGTCAGGTTCCCAGGGCACAGTATGCCACAATCTAAACAGATGTCATGTTCCCAAGTCACAGGTTTCCAGAATCATGTCTCAGTCATGTTCCCAGGCCACAGGTTCCAGAATCAAACCTCAGTCATGTTGCCAGGCCATATGGTACCCCCATCAAACCTCAGTCATATTCCCAGACCACAGGTTTCCAGAATCAAACCGATTTCATTTTCCCAGGCAACAGGGTGCCAGAATCCAAACCGATGTCATGTTCCCAGGCCACACGATTCCACAATCTAACATCAGTCATGTTCCCAGACCAATGGTTTCCAGGTTCAAACCTCAGTCATATTCCCAGGGCACATGGTTCCAGAATCAAACCTCACTCATGTTCCCAGGACACAGGGTTCCAGAATCAAACCTCACTCATGTTCCCTGGACACAGGTTTCAAAAATAAATCCCCAGTCATATTCCCAGGCCACAGGGTTCCAGAATCAAGCCTCACTCATATTCCCAGGACACAAGGTTCCACAATTAAACCTCAGTCATATTCCCAGGCCAGAGTGTTCCACAATCAAACCTAAGTCATCTTGCCAAGCCACAGTGTTCCACCATCAATCCTCAATCATATTCCCAGACCCTGGTTTCCAGAATCAAACCGATTTCATGTTCCCAGGCAACAGGGTACCAGAATCCAAACCGATGTCATGTTCCCTGTAAGCAGGGTTCCACTATCAAACCTCAGTCCTGTTGCCAGGCCACTCGATTCAACCATCAAACCTCAGTCATGTTCCCAGGAAACAGGGTTCCAGAATCAAGCCAATGGCATGTTCGCAGACCACGGGGTTCCAGTATCAGGCCTCAGCCATGTTCCCAGTGCAGAGGGTTCCACCATCAAACCTCAGTCATGTTGACAGTCCACAGGTTTCTGCCATCAAACCACATTCAACTTCCCAGGCCAAAGGGTTCCAGAATCAAGCCTCAGGTATGTTGCCAGGCCACAGGGTACCACCATCAAACCTCAGTCATGTTCCCAGACCACAGGGTTCCTCCATCAAACCTCAATCATGTTCCCAGGACACAGGATTCCAGAATCAAACCAATGTCAAATTCCCAGGCCATGGGTTTCCAGTACCAGGCCTCAGTCATGTTTCCAGGGCACAGGGTTCCACAATCAAAGCTCAGTTATGTTGCCAGTACACAGGTTTCTGCCATCAAACCTCAGTCAAATTCCAAGGCCACAGATTTCCAGAATCAAACCTCAGTCATATTCCCAGGACACATGTTTCCAGAATCAAACCTCACTCATGTTCTCAGGACACAGGGTTCCAGAATCAATCCTCAGTCATGTTCCCTGGACACAGGTTTCAAACATAAAACCCCAGTCATGTTCCCAGGCCACAGGGTTCCTGAATCAAGCCTCACTCATATTCCCAAGCCACAGGGTTCCACAATTAAACCTCTGTCATATTCCCAGGCCAGAGGGTTCCACAATCAAACCTCAGTCCTCTTGCCAAGCCACGGTTCCACCATCAAACCTCAGTCATGTTCCCTGGACACAGGTTTCAAAAATAAAATCCCAGTCATGTTCCCAGGCCATCGGGGTTCCAGTATCAGGCCTCAGTCATGTTCCCAGGCCACAGGATTCCACAATCTAACATCAGTCATGTTCCCAGACCAATGGTTTCCAGAATCAAACCTCAATCATGTCCCCAGGACACAGGGTGCCAGAATCAAACCAATGTCAAGTTCCCAGGCCATGGGTTTCCAGTACCAGGCCACAGTCATGTTTCCCGGTCACAGGGTTCCACAATCACACCTCAGTCATGTTGCCAGTCCACAGGTTTCTGCCATCAAACCTCAGTCAAGTTCCCAGGCCACAAGGTTCCAGAACCAAGCCTCAGTCAGGTTCCCAGGGCACAGTATTGCAGAATCTAAACAGATGTCATGTTCCCAATTCACAGGTTTCCAGAATCACGCCTCAGTCATGTTCCCAGGAATCAGGGTTCCAGAATCAAACCTCAGTCATGTTGCCAGGGCATATGGTATGTGCATCAAACCTCAGTCATATTCCCAGACCACAGGTTTCCAGAATCAACCGATTTCATGTTCCCAGGCAACAGGGTACCAGAATCCAAACCGATGTCATGTTCCCAGGCCACACGTTTCCACAATCTAACATCAGTCATGTTCCGAGGCCAATGGTTTCCAGGAACAAACCTCAGTCATATTCCCAGGCCACAAGGTTCCAGAATCAAACCTCAGTCAAGTTCCTTGGACACAGGTTTCAAAAATAAATCCCCAGTCATATTCCCAGGCCACAGGGTTCCAGAATCAAGCCTCACTCATATTCCCAGGATACAGGGGTCCACAATTAAACCTCAGTCATATTCCCAGGCCAGAGGGTTCCACAATCAAACCTCCGTCCTTTTGCCAGGCCACGGTTCCACCATCAAGCCTCAGTCATGTTTCCAGACCTGAGTGTTCCACAATGAAACCTAAGTCATCTTGCCAAGCCACAGTGTTCCACCATCAATCCTCAGTCATATTCCCAGGCCCTGGTTTCCAGAATCAAAACGACTTCATGTTCCCAGGCAACAGGGTACCAGAATCCAAACCGATGTCATGTTCCCTGTAATCAGGGTTCCACCATCAAACCTCAGTCCTGGTACCAGGCCACAGGGTTCCACCATCAAGCCTCAGTCATGTTCCCAAACCTGAGGGTTCCACAATCAATCCTCAGTTATGTTCCCAGGCTCCAGGGTTCTAGAATAAAACCTCAGTCATGTTCGCCGTCCACAGGTTTACAGAACCAAGCCTCAGTCAGGTTCGCAGGGCACAGTATTCCGCAACCTAAACAAATGTCATGTTCCCAGGCCTCAGGGATCCAGAATCAAACATCAGTCATGTTCCCAGGCCAATGGTTTCCAGGATCAAACCTCAGTCATATTCCCAGGCCACATGGTTCCAGAATCAAACCTCACTCATATTCCCAGGACACAGGGTTCCAGAATCAAACCTCAGTCATATTCCCTGGACACAGGTTTCAAAAATAAATCCCCAGTCATATTCCCAGACCACAGGGTTCCAGAATCAAGCCTCACTCATATTCCCAGGACACAGGGTTCCACCATTAAGCCTCAGTCATGTTTCCAGGCCAGAGTGTTCCACAATCAAACCTAAGTCATCTTACCAGGACACAGGGTTCCACCGTCAATCCTCCGTCATATTCCCAGGCCACTGGTTTCCAGAATCAAACCGATTTCATGTTCCCAGGCAACAGGGTACGAGAATCCAAACCGATGTCATGTTCCCTGTAATCAGGGTTCCACCATCAAACCTCAGTCCTGTTGCCAGGCCACAGGGTTCCACCATCAAGCCTCAGTCATGTTCCGAAGCACCAGGGTTCCACAATCAAACCTCAGTCCTGTTGCCAGGCCACAGGGTTCAACCATCAAACCTCAGTCATGTTCCCAGGAAACAGGGTTGCAGAATCAAACCAATGGCATATTCTCAGACCACGGGGTTCCAGTATCAGGCCTCAGCCATGTTCCCAGTGCACAGGGTTCCACCATCAAACCTCAGTCATGTTGATAGTCCACAGGTTTCTGCGATCAAACCACGTTCAAGTTCCCAGGCCACAGGGTTCCAGAATCAAGCCTCAGTCATTTTGCCAGGCCAGAGTGTTCCACCATCAAACCTCAGTCATGATCCCAGGCCACATGTTTCCACAATGAAACCTCAGTCATTTTCCCACGCCAGAGGTTTCCAGAATCAAACCTCAGTCATATTTCCAGGATACATGATTCCAGAATCAAACCTGAGTCATGTTCGCAGGCCGCAGGTTTCAACAATAAAACCTCAGTCATGTTCCCATGGCACAGGGTTCCAGAATCAAACCTCAGTCTTGTTCCCAGGACACAGGTTTCCAGAATCAACCCGATATCATGTTCCCTGGCCACAGTCTTCCATAATCAAACCGCAGGCATGTTTCCAGGCCACAGGGTTCAACCATCAAACCTCAGTCATGTTCCCTGTAAACAGGGCTCCAGAATCAAACCAATGTCATGTTCTCACGCCCCGGGGTTCCAGTATCAGGCCTCAGCCATCTTCCCAGGCCACAGGGTTCTAGAATCAAACTCTTCTCATATTCCCAGGCCACAGGGTTCCAGAATCCGACGATGTCATGCTCCCAGGCCAGAGGATTCCGGAATCAATCCCCAGTTATGTTCCCAGGCTACAGGGTTCCAGAATCAACCCGATATCATGTTCCCTAGCCACAGTCTTCCAGAATCAAACCTCAGTCATGTTGCCAGGCCACAGGTTTCCACCATCAAACCTCAGGCATGTTCCCAGGCCACAGGGTTCCGGAATCAAATCGTTCTCATGTTCCCAGGCCACAGGGTTCCAGAATCAATCCTCAGTTATGTTCCCAGGCTACAGGGTTGCAGAATAAAACCTCAGTCATGTTCCCAGTCCACAGGGTTCCAGAACCAAGGCTCAGTCAGTTTCCCGGGGCACAGTATTACACAATCTAAACAGATGTCATATTCCCGGCCACAGTTTTCAAGAATTACGCCTCAGTCATGTTACCAGGCCACAGGGATCCAGAATCAAACCTCAGTCATATTCCCAGGCCATAGGTTTCCAGAATTTAACCGATTTCATGTTCCCAGGCAACAGGGTACCAGAATCCAAACCGATGTCATGTTCCCAGGCCACAGGATTCCACACTCTAACATCAGTCATCTTCCCAGGCCAATGGTTTCCAGAATCAAACCGCAGTCATATTCCCAGGCCACATGGTTCCAGAATCAAACCTCAGTCGTGTTCCCAGGACACAGGGTTCCAGAATAAAACCTCAGTCATGTTTCCTGGACACAGGTTTCAGAAATAAAATACCAGTCATGTTCCCAGGCCACAGGGTTCCACAATTAAACCTCTGTCATATTCCCAGGCCAGAGGGTTCCACAATCAAACCTCAGTTCTGTTGGCAGGTCACGGTTCCACCATCAAGCCTCAGTCATGTGCCCAGGCCAGAGTGTTCCACAATCAAACCTAAGTCATCTTGCCAAGCCACAGGGTTCAACCATCACACCTCAGTCATGTTCCCAGTAAACAGGGTTCCAGAATCAAACCAATGTCATGTTCCCACGCCACGAGGTTCCAGTATCAGGCCTCAGTCATGTTCCCCGTGCACAGGGTTCCACAATCAAACCTCAGTCATGTTCCCAGGCCACAGGGTTCCAGAATTAAACCGATTTCATGTTCCCAGACAACAGGGTACCAGAATCCAAACCGATGTCATGTTCCCAGGCCACAGTATTCCACACTCTAACATCAGTCATCTTCCCAGGCCAATGGTTTTCAGAATCTAACCTCCGACATATTCCAAGGCCACATGGTTCCAGAATCAAACCTCAGTCATGTTTCCTGGACACAGGTTTCAGAAATAAAATCCCAGTCATGTTCCAACGCCAGAGGGTTCCACAATTAAACCTCAGTCATATTCCCAGGCCAGAGGGTTCCACAATCAAACCTCAGTCCTGTTGCCAGGGCACGGTTCCACCATCAAGCCTCAGTCATGTGCCCAGGCCAGAGTGTTCCACAATCAAACCTAAGTCATCTTGCCAAGTCACAGGGTTCAACCATCAAGCCTCACTCATGTTGCCAGGCCACAGGGTTCAACCTTCAAGCCTCACTCATGTTCCCAAGCCTGAGGGTTCCACTATCAAACCTCAATCATGTTGCCAGGCCACAGGGTTCAACCATCAAACCTCAGTCATGTTCCCTGTAAATAGGGCTCCAGAATCAAACCAATGTCATGTTCCCACGCCCCGGGGTTCCAGTATCAGGCCTCAGTCATGTTCCCCGTGCAGAGGGTTCCACAATCAAAAGTCAGTCATGTTGCCAGTCCACAGGTTTCTGCCATTAAACCTCAGTCAAGTTGCCAGGCCACAGGTTTCCAGAATCAAGCCTCAGTCATTTTGCCAGGCCAGAGTGTTCCACCATCAAACCTCAATCATGATCCCAGGCCACATGTTTCCACAATGAAACCTCAGTCATTTTCCCAGGCCAAAGGTCTCCAGAATCAAACCTCAGTCATATTCCCAGGTCACATGGTTCCAGAATCAAACCTGAGTCATGATCGCAGGCCACAGTTTTCAACAATCACACCTCAGTCATGTTACCAGGACACAGGTGTCCAGAATCAAACCTCAGTCATGTTCCCAGGGAAAAGGCTTCTAGAAACAAACCTCAGTCATATTCCCAGAGCACAGCGTTCCAGAATCAAACCTCAGTCTTGTTCCCAGGACACAGGTTTCCAGAATCATCCCGATATCATGTTCCCTGGCCACAGTCTTCCAGAATCAAACCTCAGTCTTGTTGCCAGGCCACAGGTTTCCACCATCAAACCTCAGGCATTTTCCCAGGACACAGGGTTCCAGAATCAAACCGTTCTCATTTTCCCAGGCCACAGGGTTCCAGAAACAAACTGTTCTCATGTTCCCAGGCCACAGGGTTCCAGAATCTACCGATGTCATGTTCCCAGGCCACAGGGTTCCAGAATCAATCCTCAGTTATGTTCCCAGGATACAGGGTTCCAGAATAAAACCTCAGTCGTGTACCCAATCCACAGGGTTCCAGAACCAAGGCTCAGTCATGTTCCCGAGGCACAGTATTCCATAATCTAAACAGATGTCATGTTCCCAAGCCTTAGGGTTCCAGAATCCACCGATGTCATGTTCCCAGGCCACAGGATTCCAGAATCAATCCTCAGTTATATTCCCAGGTTACAGGGTTCCAGAATAAAACCTCAGTCATATTCCCAGTCCACAGGGTTCCAGAACCAAGGCTCAGTCAGGTTCCCGGGGCACAGTATTCCACAATCTAAACAGATGTCATGTTCCCAGGCCACAGTTTTCCAGAATCACGCCTCAGTCATGTTCCCAGGCCACAGGGATCCAGAATCAAACCGATTTCATGTTCCCAGGCAACAGGGTACCGGAATCCAAACCGATATCATGTTCCCAGGCCACAGGATTCCACACTCTAACATCAGTCTTGTTCCCAGGCCAATGGTATCCAGAATCAAACCTCAGTCATATTCCCAGGCCACATGGTTCCAGAATCAAACCTCAGTCGTGTTCCCAGGACACAGGGTTCAAGAATAAAACCTCAGTCATGTTCCCTGGACACAGGTTCCAGAAATAAAATCCCAGTCATGTTCCCAGGCCACAGGGTTCCACAATTAAACCTCAGTCATATTCCCAGGCCAGAGTGTTCCACAATCAAACCTAAGTCATCTTGCCAAGCCACAGGGTTCCACCATCAAACCTCAGTCGTGTTGCCAGGCCACAGGGTTCCACCATCAAGCCTCACTCATGTTCCCAAGCCTGAGTGTTCCACTCTGAAACCTCAATCAGGTTGCCAGGCCACAGGGTTCTACCATCAAACCTCAGTCATGTTCCCAGTAAACAGGGCTCCAGAATCAAACCAATGTCATTTTCCCAAGCCAAGGGGTTCCAGTATGAGGCCTCAGTCATGTTCCCCGTGCAAAGGGTTCCACAATCAAACCTCAGTCATGTTGCCAGTCCTCAGGTTTCTGCCATCAAACCTCAGTCAAGTTCCCATGCCACAGGTTTCCAGAAAGAAGCCTCAGGTATGTTGCCAGGCCACAGGGAACCACCATCAAACCTCAGTCATGTTCCCAGGCCACATGTTTCCACAATGAAACCTCAGTCATTTTCCCAAGCCAAAGGTTTCCAGAATCAAACCTCAGTCATATTCCCAGGACACATGGTTCCAAAATCAAACCTGAGTCATGTTCGCAGGCCACAGGTTTCAGCAATGAAACCTCAGTCATGTTCCCATGACACACGTGTCCAGAATCATACCTCAGTCATGTTCCCAGGGAACAGGCTTCCAGAAACAAACCTAAGTCATGTTCCCCAGGCACAGGGTTCCAGAATCAAACCTCAGTGTTGTTCCCAGGACACAGGTTTCCAGAATCAACCCGATATCATGTTCCCTAGCCACAGTCTTCCAGAATCAAACCTCAGTCATGTTGCCAGGCCACAGGTTTCCACCATCAAACCTCAGGCATGTTCCCAGGCCACAGGGTTCCGGAATCAAATCGTTCTCATGTTCCCAGGACACAGGGTTCCAGAATCAATCCTCAGTTATGTTCCCAGGCTACAGGGTTGCAGAATAAAACCTCAGTCATTTTCCCAGTCCACAGGATTCCAGAACCAAGGCTCACTCAGGTTCCCGGGGCACAGTATTCCACAATCTAAACAGATGTCATGTTCCCAGGCCACAGGGTTCCAGAATCAACCCTCAGTTATATTCCCAGGCTACAGCGTTCCAGAATAAAACCTCACTCATGTTCCCAGTCCACAGGGTCCAGAACCAAGGCTCAGTCAGTTTCCCGGGGCACAGTATTACACAATCTAAACAGATGTCTTGTTCCCGGCCACAGTTTTCAAGAATTACGCCTCAGTCATGTTACCAGGCCACAGGGATCCAGAATCAAACCTCAGTCATATTCCCAGGCCACAGGTTTCCAGAATTAAAACGATTTCTTGTTCCCAGGCAACAGGGTACCAGAATCCAAACCGATGTCATGTTCCCAGGCCACAGGATTCCACACTCTATCATCAGTCATCTTCCCAGGCCAATGTTTTCCAGAATCAAGCCTCAGTCATATTCCCAGGCCACATGGTTCCAGAATCAAACCTCAGTCGTGTTCCCAGGACACAGGGTTCCAGAATAAAACCTCAGTCATGTTCCCTGGACACAGGTTTCAGAAATAAAATCCCAGTCATGTTCCCAAGCAACAGGGTTCCACAATTAAACCTCAGTCATATTCCCAGGCCAGAGGGTTCCACAATCAAACCTCTGTCCTGTTGCCAGGCCACGGTTCCACCATCAAGCCTCAGTCATGTTTCCAGGCCAGAGAGTTCCACAATCAAACCTAATTCATCTTGCCAAGCCACAGGGTTCCACCATCAATCCTCAATCATATTCCGAGGCCCTGGTTTCCAGAATCAAACCGATTTCATGTTCCCAGGCAACAGGGTACCAGAATCCAAACCGATGTCATGTTCCCTGTAATCAGGGTTCCACCATCAAACCTCAGTCCTGTTGCCAGGCCACTCGATTCAACCACCAAACCTCAGTCATGTTCCCAGGAAACAGGGTTCCAGAATCAAGCCAATGGCATGTTCGCAGACCACGGGGTTCCAGTATCAGGCCTCAGCCATGTTCCCAGTGCAGAGGGTTCCACCATCAAACCTCAGTCATGTTGACAGTCCACAGGTTTCTGCCATCAAACCACATTCAACTTCCCAGGCCACAGGGTTCCAGAATCAAGCCTCAGGTATGTTGCCAGGCCACAGGGTACCACCATCAAACCTCAGTCATGTTCCCAGGCCACAGGGTTCCTCCATCAAACCTCAATCATATTCCCAGGACACAGGATTCCAGAATCAAACCAATGTCAAATACCCAGGCCATGGGTTTCCAGTACCAGGCCTCAGTCATGTTTCCAGGGCACAGGGTTCCACAATCAAACCTCAGTTATGTTGCCAGTACACAGGTTTCTGCCATCAAACCTCAGTCAAGTTCCAAGGCCACAGATTTCCAGAATCAAACCTCAGTCATATTCCCAGGACACATGTTTCCAGAATCAAACCTCACTCATGTTCTCAGGACACAGGGTTCCAGAATCAATCCTCAGTCATGTTCCCTGGACACAGGTTTCAAACATAAAACCCCAGTCATGTTCCCAGGCCACAGGGTTCCTGAATCAAGCCTCACTCATATTCCCAGGCCACAGGGTTCCACAATTAAACCTCTGTCATATTCCCCGTCCAGACGGTTCCACAAGCAAACCTCAGTCCTCTTGCCAGGCCACGGTTCCACCATCAAACCTCAGTCATGTTCCCTGGACACAGGTTTCAAAAATAAAATCCCAGTCATGTTCCCAGGCCACAGTGTTCCAGAATCAAGCCTCACTCATATTCCCAGGCCACAGGGCTCCACAATTAAACCTCAGTCATATTCCCAGGCCAGAGGTTTCGACAATCAAACCTCAGTCCTGTTGCCAGGCCACGGTTCCACCATCAAGCCTCAGTCATGTTGCCAGGACATATGGTACCACATCAAACCTCAGTCATGTACCCAGGCCACATTTTTCCAGAATAAAAACGATTTCATGTTCCCAGGCAACAGGGTACCAGAATCCAAACCAATGTCATGTTCCCTGTAATCAGGGTTCCACCATCAAACCACAGTCCTGTGGCCAGGCCACAGGGTTCAACCATCATACCTCAGTCATGTTGCCAGGCCACAGGGTTCAACCATCAAACCTCAGTCATGTTTTAGGGAAACAGGGTTCCAGAATCAGACCAATGGCATGTTCCCAGGCCACGGGGTTCCAGTATCAGGCCTCAGTCATGTTCCCAGGCCACAGGATTCCACAATCTAACATCAGTCATGTTCCCAGACCAATGGTTTCCAGAATGAAACCTCAATCATGTCCCCAGGACACAAGGTGCCAGAATCAAACCAATGTCAAGTTCCCAGGCCATGGATTTCCAGTACCAGGCCACAGTCATGTTTCCCGGTCACAGGGTTCCACAATCACACCTCAGTCATGTTGCCAGTCCACAGGTTTCTGCCATCAAACCTCAGTCAAGATCCCAGGTCACAAGTTTCCAGAACCAAGCCTCAGTCAGTTTCCCAGGGCACAGTATTCCACAGTCTAAACAGATGTCATGTTCCCAAGTCACAGGTTTCCAGAATCACGCCTCAGTCATGTTCCCAGGCCACAGGGTTCCTGAATCAAACCTCAGTCATGTTGCCAGGCCATATGGTACACGCATCAAACCTCAGTCATATTCCCAAACCACAGTTTTCCAAAATCAACCGATTTCATGTTCCCAGGCAACAGGGTACCAGAATCCAAACCGATGTCATGTTCCCAGGCCACACGATTCCACAATCTAACATCAGTCATGTTCCCAGGCCAATGGTTTCCAGGATCAAACCTCAGTCATATTCCCAAGCCACATGGTTCCAGAATCAAACCTCACTCATATTGCCAGGACACAGGGTTCCAGAATCAAACCTCAGTCATATTCCCTGGACACAGGTTTCAAAAATAAATCCGCAGTCATATTCCAAGACCACAGGGTTCCAGAATCAAGCCTCACTCATATTCCCAGGACACAGGGTTCCACAATTAAACCTCAGTCATATTCCCAGGCCAGAGGGTTCCACAATCAAACCTCAGTCCTGTTGCCAGGCCACGGTTCCACCATCAAGCCTCAGTCATGTTCTCAGGCCAGAGTGTTCCACAATCAAACCTAAGTCATCTTACCAGGCCACAGGGTTCCACCGTCAATCCTCCGTCATATTCGCAGGCCACTGGTTTCCAGAATCAAACCGATTTCATGTTCCCAGGCAACAGGGTACGAGAATCCAAACAGATGTCATGTTCCCTGTAATCAGGGTTCCACCATCAAACCTCCCTCCTGTTGCCAGGCCAAAGGGTTCCACCATCAAGCCTCAGTCATGTTCCGAAGCACCAGGGTTCCACAATCAAACCTCAGTCCTGTTGCCAGGCCACAGGGTTCAACCATCAAACCTAAGTCATGTTCCCAGGAAACAGGGTTGCAGAATCAAACCAATGGCATATTCCCAGACCACGGGGTTCCAGTATCAGGCCTCAGCCATGTTCCCAGTGCACAGGGTTCCACCATCAAACCTCAGTCATATTGATAGTCCACAGGTTTCTGCGATCAAACCACGTTCAAGTTCCCAGGCCACAGGGTTCCAGAATCAAGCCTCAGTCATTTTGCCAGGCCATAGTGTTCCACCATCAAACCTAAGTCATGATCCCAGGCCACATGTTTCCACAATGAAACCTCAGTCATTTTCCCACGCCAGAGGTTTCCAGAATCAAACCTCAGTCATATTTCCAGGACACATGGTTCCAGAATCAAACCTGAGTCATGTTCGCAGGTCGCAGGTTTCAACAATCAAACCTCAGTCATGTTCCCATGACACACGGTCCCAGAGTCAAACCTCAGTCTTGTTCCCAGGACACAGGTTTCCAGAATCAACCCGATATCATGTTTCCCGGGCTACAGTCTTCCAAAATAAAACCTCAGTCATGTAGCCAGGCCACAGGTTTCCACCATCAAACCTCAGTTATCTTCCCAGTAAACAGGGCTCCAGAATCAAACCAATGTCATGTTCCCACGCCACGGGGTTCCAGTATCAGGCCTCAGCCATCTTCCCAGGCCACAGGGTTCCACAATCAAACCTCAGTCCTGTTGCCAGACCACGGTTCCAACATCAAGCCTCAGTCATGTTCCCAGGCCAGAGTTTTCCACAATCAAACCTAAGTCATCTTGCCAAGCCACAGGGTTCCACCATCAAACTTCAGTTATGTTGCCAGGCCACAGGGTTCCACCATCACACCTCAGTCATGTTCCCAGTAAACAGGGCTCCAGAATCAAACCAATGTCATGTTCCCACGCCACGGGGTCCCAGTATCAGGCCTCAGTCATGTTGCCCGTGCACAGGGTTCCACAATCAAACCTCAGTCATGTTGCCAGTCCACAGGTTTCTGCCATCAAACCTCAGTCAAGTTGCCAGGCCACAGGGTTCCAGAATCAAGCCTCAGTCATTTTGCCAGGCCAGAGTGTTCCACCATCAAACCTCAGTCATGATCCCAGGCCACATGTTTCCACAATGAAACCTCAGTCATTTTCCCAGGCCAAAGGTTTCCAGAATCAAACATCAGTCATATTCCCAGGACACATGGTTCCAGAATCAAACCTGAGTCATGTTCGCAGGCCACAGGTTTCAACAATCAAACCTCAGTCATGATCCCAGGACACAGGTTTCCAGAATCAAACCTCAGTCATTTTCCCAGGTAACATGCTTCCAGAAACAAACCTAAGTCATGTTCCCAGGCCACAGGATTCCAGAATCAAACCTCAGTCTTGTTCCCAGGACACAGGTTTCCAGAATCAACCCGATATCATGTTCCCTGGTCACAGTCTTCCAGAATCAAACCTCAGTCATGTTGCCAGGCCACAGGTTTCCACCATCAAACCTCAGAAAAGTTCCCTGGCCACAGGGTTCCAGAACCAAGGCTCAGTCAGGTTCCCCGGGTCAGTATTCCACAATCTAAACAGATGTCATGTTCCCAGGCCACAGTTTTCAAGAATCACGCCTCAGTCATGTTCCCAGGCCACAAGGAACCAGAATCAAACTTCAGTCATGTTGCCAGGCCATAGGGTAGCACCATCAAACCTCAGCCATATTCCCAGGCCACAGGTTTCCAGAATCAAACGGATTTCATGTTCCCAGGCAACAGGGTACCAGAATCCAAACCGATGTCATGTTCCCAGGCAACAGGATTCCACACTCTAACATCAGTCATCTTCCCAGGCCAATGGTTTCCAGAATCAAACCTCAGTCATATTCCCAGGCCACATGGTTCCAGAATCAAACCTCAGTTGTGTTCCCAGGACACAGGGTTCCAGAATCACACCTCAGTCATATTCCCAGGACACATATTTCCAGAATCAAACCTCACCCATGTTCTCAGGACACAGGGTTCCAGAATCAAACCTCAGTCATGTTCCCTGGACACAGGTTTCAAAAATAAAACCCCAGTCATGTTCCCAGGCCACAGGGTTCCTGAATCAAGCCTCATTCATATTCCCAGGCCACAGGGTTCCACAATTAAACCTCAGTCATGTTCCCAGGCCAGAGTGTTCCACAATCAAACCTATGTCATCTTGCCAGGCCACAGGTTTCCACCATCAATCCTCAGTCCTGTTGCCAGGCCACAGGTTTCCACCATCAATCCTCAGTCATGTTCCCAAGCATGAGGGTTCCACAATCAAACCTCTGTCATGTTGCCAGGCCACAGGGTTCAACCATCAAACCTCAGTCATATTCCCAGGAAACAGGGTTCCAGAATCAAGCCAATGGCATGTTCCCAGACTAGAGGGTTCAAGTATCAGGCCTCAGCCATGTTCCCAGTGCAGAGGGTTCCACCATCAAACCTCAGTCATGGTGACAGTCCACAGGTTTCTGCGATCAAACCACATTCAAGTTCCCAGGCCACAGGGTTCCAGAATCAAGCCTCAGGTATGTTGGAAGGCCACAGGGTACCACCATCAAACCTCAGTCATGTTCCCAGGCCACAGGGTTCCTCCATCAAACATCAATCATGTTCCCAGGACACAGGATTCCAAAATCAAACCAATGTCAAGTTCCCAGGCCATGGGTTTCCAGTACCAGGCCTCAGTCATGTTTCCAGGGCACAGGGTTCCACAATCAAACCTCAGTTATGTTGCCAGTACACAGGTTTCTGCCATCAAACCTCAGTCAAGTTCCCAGGCCACAGATTTCCAGAATCAAACCTCAGTCATATTCCCAGGACACATGTTTCCAGAATCAAACTTCACTCATGTTCTCAGGACACAGGGTTCCACAATCAAACCTCAGTCCTGTTGCCAGGCCATGGTTACACCATCAATCCTCAATCATGTTCCCAGGCCAGAGTGTTCCACAATCAAACCTAAGTCATCTTGCCAGGCCACAGGTTTCCACCATCAATCCTCAGTCATGTTCCCAGGCCACAGGATTCCACAATCTAACATCAGTCATGTTCCCAGACCAATGGTTTCCAGAATCAAACCTCAATCATGTCCCCAGGACACAGGGTGCCAGAATCAAACCAATGTCAAGTTCCCAGGCCATGGGTTTCCAGTACTAGGCCTCAATCATGTTTGCAGAGCACAGGGTTCCACAATCAAACCTCAGTCATGTTGCCAGTCCACAGGTTTCTGCCATCAAACCTCAGTCAGGTTCCCAGGCCACAGATTTCCAGAATCAAACCTCAGTCATATTCCCAGGACACATGTTTCCAGAATCAAACCTCACTCATGTTCTCAGGACACAGGGTTCCAGAGTCAAACCTCAGTCATGTTCCCTGGACACAGGTTTCAAAAATAAAACCCCAGTCATGTTCCCAGGCCACAGGGTTCCTGAATCAAGCCTCACTCATATTCCCAGGCCACAGGGTTCCACAATTAAACCTCAGTCATATTGCCAGCCCAGAGGGTTCCACAATCAAACCTCAGTCCTGTTGTCAGGCCACGGTTCCACCATCAAGCCTCAGTCATGTTCCCAGGCCAGAGAGTTCCACAATCAAACCTATGTCATCTTGCCAGGGCACAGGTTTCCACTATCAATCCTCAGTCCTGTTGACAGGCCACAGGGTTCCACCATTAAGCCGTTGTCATGTTCCCAAGCCTGAGGGTTCCACAATCAAACCTCTGTCATGTTGCCAGGCCACAGGGTTCAACCATCAAACCTCAGTCATGTTTCCAGGAAATAGGGTTCCAGAATCAGACCAATGGCATGTTCCCAGGCCACGGGGTTCCAGTATCAGGCCTCAGTCATGTTCCCAGGACACAGGATTCCACAATCTAACATCAGTCATGTTCCCAGACCAATGGTTTCCAGAATGAAACCTCAATCATGTCCCCAGGACACAGGGTGCCAGAATCAAACCAATGTCAAGTTCCCAGGTCATGGGTTTCTAGTACCAGGCCACAGTCATGTTTCCTGGGCACAGGGTTCCACAATCAAACCTCAGTCATGTTGCCAGTCCACAGGTTTCTGCCATCAAACCTCAGTCAAGTTCCCAGGCCACAGGGTTCCAGAACCAAGCCTCAGTCAGGTTCCCAGGGCACAGTATGCCACAATCTAAACAGATGTCATGTTCCCAAGTCACAGGTTTCCAGAATCATGTCTCAGTCATGTTCCCAGGCCACAGGTTCCAGAATCAAACCTCAGTCATATTCCCAGGCCACAGGGTTCCAGAATCAAACCTCAGTCTTGTTCCAAGGACACAGGTTTCCAAACTCAAACCGATTTCATGTTCCCAGGCAACAGGGTGCCAGAATCCAAACCGATGTCATGTTCCCAGGCCACAGTATTCCACACTCTAACATCAGTGATCTTCCCAGGCCAATGGTTTCCAGAATCAAACCTCAGTCATATTCCCAGGCCACATGGTTCCAGAATCAAACCTCAGTCGTGTTCCCAGGACACAGGGTTCCAGAATAAAACCTCAGTCATATTCCCAGTCCAGAGGGTCCCACAATCAAACCTCAGTCTTGTTGCCAGACCACGGTTCCACCATCAAGCCTCAGTCATATTCCCAGGCCAGAGTGTTCCACAATCAAACCTGAGTCATCTTGCCAAGCCACAGGGTTCCACCCTCAAACCTCAGTCATGTTGCCAGGCCACAGGGTCCCACCGTTAAGCCTCACTCATGTTCCCAAGCCTGAGGGTTCCACTATCAAACCTCAATCATGTTGCCAGGACAGAGGGTTCAACCATCACACCTCAGTCATGTTCCCAGTAAACAGGGCTCCAGAATCAAACCAATGTCATGTTCCCACGCCACGGGGTTCCAGTATCAGGCCTCAGTCATGTTGCCCGTGCACAGGGTTCCACAATCAAACCTCAGTCATGTTGCCAGTCCACAGGTTTCTGCCATCAAACCTCAGTCAAGTTGCCAGGCCACAGGGTTCCAGAATCAAGCCTCAGTCATTTTGCCAGGCCAGAGTGTTCCACCATCAAACCTCAGTCATGATCCCAGGCCACATGTTTCCACAATGAAACCTCAGTCATTTTCCCAGGCCAAAGGTTTCCAGAATCAAACCTCAGTCATATTCCCAGGACACATGGTTCCAGAATCAAACCTCAGTCATTTTCCCAGGTAACATGCTTCCAGAAACAAACCTAAGTCATGTTGCCAGGCCACAGGTTTCCACCATCAAACCTCAGAAATGTTCCCTGGCCACAGGGTTCCGGAATCAAACCGTTCTCATGTTCCCAGGCCACAGGGTTCCCGAATCCACCAATGTCATGTTCCCAGGCCACAGGGTTCCAGGATCAATCCTCAGTTATGTTCCCAGGCTACAGGGTTCCAGAATAAAACCTCAGTCATGTTCCCAGTCCACAGGGTTCCAGAACCAAGGCTCAGTCAGGTTCCCCGGGTCAGTATTCCACAATCTAAACAGATGTCATGTTCCCAGGCCACAGTTTTCAAGAATCACGCCTCAGTCATGTTCCCAGGCCACAAGGAACCAGAATCAAACTTCAGTCATGTTGCCAGGCCATAGGGTAGCACCATCAAACCTCAGCCATATTCCCAGGCCACAGGTTTCCAGAATCAAACGGATTTCATGTTCCCAGGCAACAGGGTACCAGAATCCAAACCGATGTCATGTTCCCAGGCAACAGGATTCCACACTCTAACATCAGTCATCTTCCCAGGCCAATGGTTTCCAGAATCAAACCTCAGTCATATTCCCAGGCCACATGGTTCCAGAATCAAACCTCAGTTGTGTTCCCAGGACACAGGGTTCCAGAATCACACCTCAGTCATATTCCCAGGACACATATTTCCAGAATCAAACCTCACCCATGTTCTCAGGACACAGGGTTCCAGAATCAAACCTCAGTCATGTTCCCTGGACACAGGTTTCAAAAATAAAACCCCAGTCATGTTCCCAGGCCACAGGGTTCCTGAATCAAGCCTCATTCATATTCCCAGGCCACAGGGTTCCACAATTAAACCTCAGTCATGTTCCCAGGCCAGAGTGTTCCACAATCAAACCTATGTCATCTTGCCAGGCCACAGGTTTCCACCATCAATCCTCAGTCCTGTTGCCAGGCCACAGGTTTCCACCATCAATCCTCAGTCATGTTCCCAAGCATGAGGGTTCCACAATCAAACCTCTGTCATGTTGCCAGGCCACAGGGTTCAACCATCAAACCTCAGTCATATTCCCAGGAAACAGGGTTCCAGAATCAAGCCAATGGCATGTTCCCAGACTAGAGGGTTCAAGTATCAGGCCTCAGCCATGTTCCCAGTGCAGAGGGTTCCACCATCAAACCTCAGTCATGGTGACAGTCCACAGGTTTCTGCGATCAAACCACATTCAAGTTCCCAGGCCACAGGGTTCCAGAATCAAGCCTCAGGTATGTTGGAAGGCCACAGGGTACCACCATCAAACCTCAGTCATGTTCCCAGGCCACAGGGTTCCTCCATCAAACATCAATCATGTTCCCAGGACACAGGATTCCAAAATCAAACCAATGTCAAGTTCCCAGGCCATGGGTTTCCAGTACCAGGCCTCAGTCATGTTTCCAGGGCACAGGGTTCCACAATCAAACCTCAGTTATGTTGCCAGTACACAGGTTTCTGCCATCAAACCTCAGTCAAGTTCCCAGGCCACAGATTTCCAGAATCAAACCTCAGTCATATTCCCAGGACACATGTTTCCAGAATCAAACTTCACTCATGTTCTCAGGACACAGGGTTCCACAATCAAACCTCAGTCCTGTTGCCAGGCCATGGTTACACCATCAATCCTCAATCATGTTCCCAGGCCAGAGTGTTCCACAATCAAACCTAAGTCATCTTGCCAGGCCACAGGTTTCCACCATCAATCCTCAGTCATGTTCCCAGGCCACAGGATTCCACAATCTAACATCAGTCATGTTCCCAGACCAATGGTTTCCAGAATCAAACCTCAATCATGTCCCCAGGACACAGGGTGCCAGAATCAAACCAATGTCAAGTTCCCAGGCCATGGGTTTCCAGTACTAGGCCTCAATCATGTTTGCAGAGCACAGGGTTCCACAATCAAACCTCAGTCATGTTGCCAGTCCACAGGTTTCTGCCATCAAACCTCAGTCAGGTTCCCAGGCCACAGATTTCCAGAATCAAACCTCAGTCATATTCCCAGGACACATGTTTCCAGAATCAAACCTCACTCATGTTCTCAGGACACAGGGTTCCAGAGTCAAACCTCAGTCATGTTCCCTGGACACAGGTTTCAAAAATAAAACCCCAGTCATGTTCCCAGGCCACAGGGTTCCTGAATCAAGCCTCACTCATATTCCCAGGCCACAGGGTTCCACAATTAAACCTCAGTCATATTGCCAGCCCAGAGGGTTCCACAATCAAACCTCAGTCCTGTTGTCAGGCCACGGTTCCACCATCAAGCCTCAGTCATGTTCCCAGGCCAGAGAGTTCCACAATCAAACCTATGTCATCTTGCCAGGGCACAGGTTTCCACTATCAATCCTCAGTCCTGTTGACAGGCCACAGGGTTCCACCATTAAGCCGTTGTCATGTTCCCAAGCCTGAGGGTTCCACAATCAAACCTCTGTCATGTTGCCAGGCCACAGGGTTCAACCATCAAACCTCAGTCATGTTTCCAGGAAATAGGGTTCCAGAATCAGACCAATGGCATGTTCCCAGGCCACGGGGTTCCAGTATCAGGCCTCAGTCATGTTCCCAGGACACAGGATTCCACAATCTAACATCAGTCATGTTCCCAGACCAATGGTTTCCAGAATGAAACCTCAATCATGTCCCCAGGACACAGGGTGCCAGAATCAAACCAATGTCAAGTTCCCAGGTCATGGGTTTCTAGTACCAGGCCACAGTCATGTTTCCTGGGCACAGGGTTCCACAATCAAACCTCAGTCATGTTGCCAGTCCACAGGTTTCTGCCATCAAACCTCAGTCAAGTTCCCAGGCCACAGGGTTCCAGAACCAAGCCTCAGTCAGGTTCCCAGGGCACAGTATGCCACAATCTAAACAGATGTCATGTTCCCAAGTCACAGGTTTCCAGAATCATGTCTCAGTCATGTTCCCAGGCCACAGGTTCCAGAATCAAACCTCAGTCATATTCCCAGGCCACAGGGTTCCAGAATCAAACCTCAGTCTTGTTCCAAGGACACAGGTTTCCAAACTCAAAACGATTTCATGTTCCCAGGCAACAGGGTGCCAGAATCCAAACCGATGTCATGTTCCCAGGCCACAGTATTCCACACTCTAACATCAGTGATCTTCCCAGGCCAATGGTTTCCAGAATCAAACCTCAGTCATATTCCCAGGCCACATGGTTCCAGAATCAAACCTCAGTCGTGTTCCCAGGACACAGGGTTCCAGAATAAAACCTCAGTCATATTCCCAGTCCAGAGGGTCCCACAATCAAACCTCAGTCTTGTTGCCAGACCACGGTTCCACCATCAAGCCTCAGTCATATTCCCAGGCCAGAGTGTTCCACAATCAAACCTGAGTCATCTTGCCAAGCCACAGGGTTCCACCCTCAAACCTCAGTCATGTTGCCAGGCCACAGGGTCCCACCGTTAAGCCTCACTCATGTTCCCAAGCCTGAGGGTTCCACTATCAAACCTCAATCATGTTGCCAGGACAGAGGGTTCCACCATCACACCTCAGTCATGTTCCCAGTAAACAGGGCTCCAGAATCAAACCAATGTCATGTTCCCACGCCACGGGGTTCCAGTATCAGGCCTCAGTCATGTTGCCCGTGCACAGGGTTCCACAATCAAACCTCAGTCATGTTGCCAGTCCACAGGTTTCTGCCATCAAACCTCAGTCAAGTTGCCAGGCCACAGGGTTCCAGAATCAAGCCTCAGTCATTTTGCCAGGCCAGAGTGTTCCACCATCAAACCTCAGTCATGATCCCAGGCCACATGTTTCCACAATGAAACCTCAGTCATTTTCCCAGGCCAAAGGTTTCCAGAATCAAACCTCAGTCATATTCCCAGGACACATGGTTCCAGAATCAAACCTCAGTCATTTTCCCAGGTAACATGCTTCCAGAAACAAACCTAAGTCATGTTGCCAGGCCACAGGTTTCCACCATCAAACCTCAGAAATGTTCCCTGGCCACAGGGTTCCGGAATCAAACCGTTCTCATGTTCCCAGGCCACAGGGTTCCCGAATCCACCAATGTCATGTTCCCAGGCCACAGGGTTCCAGGATCAATCCTCAGTTATGTTCCCAGGCTACAGGGTTCCAGAATAAAACCTCAGTCATGTTCCCAGTCCACAGGGTTCCAGAACCAAGGCTCAGTCAGGTTCCCCGGGTCAGTATTCCACAATCTAAACAGATGTCATGTTCCCAGGCCACAGTTTTCAAGAATCACGCCTCAGTCATGTTCCCAGGCCACAAGGAACCAGAATCAAACTTCAGTCATGTTGCCAGGCCATAGGGTAGCACCATCAAACCTCAGCCATATTCCCAGGCCACAGGTTTCCAGAATCAAACGGATTTCATGTTCCCAGGCAACAGGGTACCAGAATCCAAACCGATGTCATGTTCCCAGGCAACAGGATTCCACACTCTAACATCAGTCATCTTCCCAGGCCAATGGTTTCCAGAATCAAACCTCAGTCATATTCCCAGGCCACATGGTTCCAGAATCAAACCTCAGTTGTGTTCCCAGGACACAGGGTTCCAGAATCACACCTCAGTCATATTCCCAGGACACATATTTCCAGAATCAAACCTCACCCATGTTCTCAGGACACAGGGTTCCAGAATCAAACCTCAGTCATGTTCCCTGGACACAGGTTTCAAAAATAAAACCCCAGTCATGTTCCCAGGCCACAGGGTTCCTGAATCAAGCCTCATTCATATTCCCAGGCCACAGGGTTCCACAATTAAACCTCAGTCATGTTCCCAGGCCAGAGTGTTCCACAATCAAACCTATGTCATCTTGCCAGGCCACAGGTTTCCACCATCAATCCTCAGTCCTGTTGCCAGGCCACAGGTTTCCACCATCAATCCTCAGTCATGTTCCCAAGCATGAGGGTTCCACAATCAAACCTCTGTCATGTTGCCAGGCCACAGGGTTCAACCATCAAACCTCAGTCATATTCCCAGGAAACAGGGTTCCAGAATCAAGCCAATGGCATGTTCCCAGACTAGAGGGTTCAAGTATCAGGCCTCAGCCATGTTCCCAGTGCAGAGGGTTCCACCATCAAACCTCAGTCATGGTGACAGTCCACAGGTTTCTGCGATCAAACCACATTCAAGTTCCCAGGCCACAGGGTTCCAGAATCAAGCCTCAGGTATGTTGGAAGGCCACAGGGTACCACCATCAAACCTCAGTCATGTTCCCAGGCCACAGGGTTCCTCCATCAAACATCAATCATGTTCCCAGGACACAGGATTCCAAAATCAAACCAATGTCAAGTTCCCAGGCCATGGGTTTCCAGTACCAGGCCTCAGTCATGTTTCCAGGGCACAGGGTTCCACAATCAAACCTCAGTTATGTTGCCAGTACACAGGTTTCTGCCATCAAACCTCAGTCAAGTTCCCAGGCCACAGATTTCCAGAATCAAACCTCAGTCATATTCCCAGGACACATGTTTCCAGAATCAAACTTCACTCATGTTCTCAGGACACAGGGTTCCACAATCAAACCTCAGTCCTGTTGCCAGGCCATGGTTACACCATCAATCCTCAATCATGTTCCCAGGCCAGAGTGTTCCACAATCAAACCTAAGTCATCTTGCCAGGCCACAGGTTTCCACCATCAATCCTCAGTCATGTTCCCAGGCCACAGGATTCCACAATCTAACATCAGTCATGTTCCCAGACCAATGGTTTCCAGAATCAAACCTCAATCATGTCCCCAGGACACAGGGTGCCAGAATCAAACCAATGTCAAGTTCCCAGGCCATGGGTTTCCAGTACTAGGCCTCAATCATGTTTGCAGAGCACAGGGTTCCACAATCAAACCTCAGTCATGTTGCCAGTCCACAGGTTTCTGCCATCAAACCTCAGTCAGGTTCCCAGGCCACAGATTTCCAGAATCAAACCTCAGTCATATTCCCAGGACACATGTTTCCAGAATCAAACCTCACTCATGTTCTCAGGACACAGGGTTCCAGAGTCAAACCTCAGTCATGTTCCCTGGACACAGGTTTCAAAAATAAAACCCCAGTCATGTTCCCAGGCCACAGGGTTCCTGAATCAAGCCTCACTCATATTCCCAGGCCACAGGGTTCCACAATTAAACCTCAGTCATATTGCCAGCCCAGAGGGTTCCACAATCAAACCTCAGTCCTGTTGTCAGGCCACGGTTCCACCATCAAGCCTCAGTCATGTTCCCAGGCCAGAGAGTTCCACAATCAAACCTATGTCATCTTGCCAGGGCACAGGTTTCCACTATCAATCCTCAGTCCTGTTGACAGGCCACAGGGTTCCACCATTAAGCCGTTGTCATGTTCCCAAGCCTGAGGGTTCCACAATCAAACCTCTGTCATGTTGCCAGGCCACAGGGTTCAACCATCAAACCTCAGTCATGTTTCCAGGAAATAGGGTTCCAGAATCAGACCAATGGCATGTTCCCAGGCCACGGGGTTCCAGTATCAGGCCTCAGTCATGTTCCCAGGACACAGGATTCCACAATCTAACATCAGTCATGTTCCCAGACCAATGGTTTCCAGAATGAAACCTCAATCATGTCCCCAGGACACAGGGTGCCAGAATCAAACCAATGTCAAGTTCCCAGGTCATGGGTTTCTAGTACCAGGCCACAGTCATGTTTCCTGGGCACAGGGTTCCACAATCAAACCTCAGTCATGTTGCCAGTCCACAGGTTTCTGCCATCAAACCTCAGTCAAGTTCCCAGGCCACAGGGTTCCAGAACCAAGCCTCAGTCAGGTTCCCAGGGCACAGTATGCCACAATCTAAACAGATGTCATGTTCCCAAGTCACAGGTTTCCAGAATCATGTCTCAGTCATGTTCCCAGGCCACAGGTTCCAGAATCAAACCTCAGTCATATTCCCAGGCCACAGGGTTCCAGAATCAAACCTCAGTCTTGTTCCAAGGACACAGGTTTCCAAACTCAAACCGATTTCATGTTCCCAGGCAACAGGGTGCCAGAATCCAAACCGATGTCATGTTCCCAGGCCACAGTATTCCACACTCTAACATCAGTGATCTTCCCAGGCCAATGGTTTCCAGAATCAAACCTCAGTCATATTCCCAGGCCACATGGTTCCAGAATCAAACCTCAGTCGTGTTCCCAGGACACAGGGTTCCAGAATAAAACCTCAGTCATATTCCCAGTCCAGAGGGTCCCACAATCAAACCTCAGTCTTGTTGCCAGACCACGGTTCCACCATCAAGCCTCAGTCATATTCCCAGGACAGAGTGTTCCACAATCAAACCTGAGTCATCTTGCCAAGCCACAGGGTTCCACCCTCAAACCTCAGTCATGTTGCCAGGCCACAGGGTCCCACCGTTAAGCCTCACTCATGTTCCCAAGCCTGAGGGTTCCACTATCAAACCTCAATCATGTTGCCAGGACAGAGGGTTCAACCATCACACCTCAGTCATGTTCCCAGTAAACAGGGCTCCAGAATCAAACCAATGTCATGTTCCCACGCCACGGGGTTCCAGTATCAGGCCTCAGTCATGTTGCCCGTGCACAGGGTTCCACAATCAAACCTCAGTCATGTTGCCAGTCCACAGGTTTCTGCCATCAAACCTCAGTCAAGTTGCCAGGCCACAGGGTTCCAGAATCAAGCCTCAGTCATTTTGCCAGGCCAGAGTGTTCCACCATCAAACCTCAGTCATGATCCCAGGCCACATGTTTCCACAATGAAACCTCAGTCATTTTCCCAGGCCAAAGGTTTCCAGAATCAAACCTCAGTCATATTCCCAGGACACATGGTTCCAGAATCAAACCTCAGTCATTTTCCCAGGTAACATGCTTCCAGAAACAAACCTAAGTCATGTTGCCAGGCCACAGGTTTCCACCATCAAACCTCAGAAATGTTCCCTGGCCACAGGGTTCCGGAATCAAACCGTTCTCATGTTCCCAGGCCACAGGGTTCCCGAATCCACCAATGTCATGTTCCCAGGCCACAGGGTTCCAGGATCAATCCTCAGTTATGTTCCCAGGCTACAGGGTTCCAGAATAAAACCTCAGTCATGTTCCCAGTCCACAGGGTTCCAGAACCAAGGCTCAGTCAGGTTCCCCGGGTCAGTATTCCACAATCTAAACAGATGTCATGTTCCCAGGCCACAGTTTTCAAGAATCACGCCTCAGTCATGTTCCCAGGCCACAAGGAACCAGAATCAAACTTCAGTCATGTTGCCAGGCCATAGGGTAGCACCATCAAACCTCAGCCATATTCCCAGGCCACAGGTTTCCAGAATCAAACGGATTTCATGTTCCCAGGCAACAGGGTACCAGAATCCAAACCGATGTCATGTTCCCAGGCAACAGGATTCCACACTCTAACATCAGTCATCTTCCCAGGCCAATGGTTTCCAGAATCAAACCTCAGTCATATTCCCAGGCCACATGGTTCCAGAATCAAACCTCAGTTGTGTTCCCAGGACACAGGGTTCCAGAATCACACCTCAGTCATATTCCCAGGACACATATTTCCAGAATCAAACCTCACCCATGTTCTCAGGACACAGGGTTCCAGAATCAAACCTCAGTCATGTTCCCTGGACACAGGTTTCAAAAATAAAACCCCAGTCATGTTCCCAGGCCACAGGGTTCCTGAATCAAGCCTCATTCATATTCCCAGGCCACAGGGTTCCACAATTAAACCTCAGTCATGTTCCCAGGCCAGAGTGTTCCACAATCAAACCTATGTCATCTTGCCAGGCCACAGGTTTCCACCATCAATCCTCAGTCCTGTTGCCAGGCCACAGGTTTCCACCATCAATCCTCAGTCATGTTCCCAAGCATGAGGGTTCCACAATCAAACCTCTGTCATGTTGCCAGGCCACAGGGTTCAACCATCAAACCTCAGTCATATTCCCAGGAAACAGGGTTCCAGAATCAAGCCAATGGCATGTTCCCAGACTAGAGGGTTCAAGTATCAGGCCTCAGCCATGTTCCCAGTGCAGAGGGTTCCACCATCAAACCTCAGTCATGGTGACAGTCCACAGGTTTCTGCGATCAAACCACATTCAAGTTCCCAGGCCACAGGGTTCCAGAATCAAGCCTCAGGTATGTTGGAAGGCCACAGGGTACCACCATCAAACCTCAGTCATGTTCCCAGGCCACAGGGTTCCTCCATCAAACATCAATCATGTTCCCAGGACACAGGATTCCAAAATCAAACCAATGTCAAGTTCCCAGGCCATGGGTTTCCAGTACCAGGCCTCAGTCATGTTTCCATGGCACAGGGTTCCACAATCAAACCTCAGTTATGTTGCCAGTACACAGGTTTCTGCCATCAAACCTCAGTCAAGTTCCCAGGCCACAGATTTCCAGAATCAAACCTCAGTCATATTCCCAGGACACATGTTTCCAGAATCAAACTTCACTCATGTTCTCAGGACACAGGGTTCCACAATCAAACCTCAGTCCTGTTGCCAGGCCATGGTTACACCATCAATCCTCAATCATGTTCCCAGGCCAGAGTGTTCCACAATCAAACCTAAGTCATCTTGCCAGGCCACAGGTTTCCACCATCAATCCTCAGTCATGTTCCCAGGCCACAGGATTCCACAATCTAACATCAGTCATGTTCCCAGACCAATGGTTTCCAGAATCAAACCTCAATCATGTCCCCAGGACACAGGGTGCCAGAATCAAACCAATGTCAAGTTCCCAGGCCATGGGTTTCCAGTACTAGGCCTCAATCATGTTTGCAGAGCACAGGGTTCCACAATCAAACCTCAGTCATGTTGCCAGTCCACAGGTTTCTGCCATCAAACCTCAGTCAGGTTCCCAGGCCACAGATTTCCAGAATCAAACCTCAGTCATATTCCCAGGACACATGTTTCCAGAATCAAACCTCACTCATGTTCTCAGGACACAGGGTTCCAGAGTCAAACCTCAGTCATGTTCCCTGGACACAGGTTTCAAAAATAAAACCCCAGTCATGTTCCCAGGCCACAGGGTTCCTGAATCAAGCCTCACTCATATTCCCAGGCCACAGGGTTCCACAATTAAACCTCAGTCATATTGCCAGCCCAGAGGGTTCCACAATCAAACCTCAGTCCTGTTGTCAGGCCACGGTTCCACCATCAAGCCTCAGTCATGTTCCCAGGCCAGAGAGTTCCACAATCAAACCTATGTCATCTTGCCAGGGCACAGGTTTCCACTATCAATCCTCAGTCCTGTTGACAGGCCACAGGGTTCCACCATTAAGCCGTTGTCATGTTCCCAAGCCTGAGGGTTCCACAATCAAACCTCTGTCATGTTGCCAGGCCACAGGGTTCAACCATCAAACCTCAGTCATGTTTCCAGGAAATAGGGTTCCAGAATCAGACCAATGGCATGTTCCCAGGCCACGGGGTTCCAGTATCAGGCCTCAGTCATGTTCCCAGGACACAGGATTCCACAATCTAACATCAGTCATGTTCCCAGACCAATGGTTTCCAGAATGAAACCTCAATCATGTCCCCAGGACACAGGGTGCCAGAATCAAACCAATGTCAAGTTCCCAGGTCATGGGTTTCTAGTACCAGGCCACAGTCATGTTTCCTGGGCACAGGGTTCCACAATCAAACCTCAGTCATGTTGCCAGTCCACAGGTTTCTGCCATCAAACCTCAGTCAAGTTCCCAGGCCACAGGGTTCCAGAACCAAGCCTCAGTCAGGTTCCCAGGGCACAGTATGCCACAATCTAAACAGATGTCATGTTCCCAAGTCACAGGTTTCCAGAATCATGTCTCAGTCATGTTCCCAGGCCACAGGTTCCAGAATCAAACCTCAGTCATGTTGCCAGGCCATATGGTACCCCCATCAAACCTCAGTCATATTCCCAGACCACAGGTTTCCAGAATCAAACCGATTTCATGTTCCCAGGCAACAGGGTGCCAGAATCCAAACCGATGTCATGTTCCCAGGCCACACGATTCCACAATCTAACATCAGTCATGTTCCCAGACCAATGGTTTCCAGGTTCAAACCTCAGTCATATTCCCAGGGCACATGGTTCCAGAATCAAACCTCACTCATGTTCCCAGGACACAGGGTTCCAGAATCAAACCTCACTCATGTTCCCTGGACACAGGTTTCAAAAATAAATCCCCAGTCATATTCCCAGGCCACAGGGTTCCAGAATCAAGCCTCACTCATATTCCCAGGACACAAGGTTCCACAATTAAACCTCAGTCATATTCCCAGGCCAGAGTGTTCCACAATCAAACCTAAGTCATCTTGCCAAGCCACAGTGTTCCACCATCAATCCTCAATCATATTCCCAGACCCTGGTTTCCAGAATCAAACCGATTTCATGTTCCCAGGCAACAGGGTACCAGAATCCAAACCGATGTCATGTTCCCTGTAAGCAGGGTTCCACTATCAAACCTCAGTCCTGTTGCCAGGCCACTCGATTCAACCATCAAACCTCAGTCATGTTCCCAGGAAACAGGGTTCCAGAATCAAGCCAATGGCATGTTCGCAGACCACGGGGTTCCAGTATCAGGCCTCAGCCATGTTCCCAGTGCAGAGGGTTCCACCATCAAACCTCAGTCATGTTGACAGTCCACAGGTTTCTGCCATCAAACCACATTCAACTTCCCAGGCCAAAGGGTTCCAGAATCAAGCCTCAGGTATGTTGCCAGGCCACAGGGTACCACCATCAAACCTCAGTCATGTTCCCAGACCACAGGGTTCCTCCATCAAACCTCAATCATGTTCCCAGGACACAGGATTCCAGAATCAAACCAATGTCAAATTCCCAGGCCATGGGTTTCCAGTACCAGGCCTCAGTCATGTTTCCAGGGCACAGGGTTCCACAATCAAAGCTCAGTTATGTTGCCAGTACACAGGTTTCTGCCATCAAACCTCAGTCAAATTCCAAGGCCACAGATTTCCAGAATCAAACCTCAGTCATATTCCCAGGACACATGTTTCCAGAATCAAACCTCACTCATGTTCTCAGGACACAGGGTTCCAGAATCAATCCTCAGTCATGTTGCCTGGACACAGGTTTCAAACATAAAACCCCAGTCATGTTCCCAGGCCACAGGTTTCCTGAATCAAGCCTCACTCATATTCCCAAGCCACAGGGTTCCACAATTAAACCTCTGTCATATTCCCAGGCCAGAGGGTTCCACAATCAAACCTCAGTCCTCTTGCCAAGCCACGGTTCCACCATCAAACCTCAGTCATGTTCCCTGGACACAGGTTTCAAAAATAAAATCCCAGTCATGTTCCCAGGCCATCGGGGTTCCAGTATCAGGCCTCAGTCATGTTCCCAGGCCACAGGATTCCACAATCTAACATCAGTCATGTTCCCAGACCAATGGTTTCCAGAATCAAACCTCAATCATGTCCCCAGGACACAGGGTGCCAGAATCAAACCAATGTCAAGTTCCCAGGCCATGGGTTTCCAGTACCAGGCCACAGTCATGTTTCCCGGTCACAGGGTTCCACAATCACACCTCAGTCATGTTGCCAGTCCACAGGTTTCTGCCATCAAACCTCAGTCAAGTTCCCAGGCCACAAGGTTCCAGAACCAAGCCTCAGTCAGGTTCCCAGGGCACAGTATTGCAGAATCTAAACAGATGTCATGTTCCCAATTCACAGGTTTCCAGAATCACGCCTCAGTCATGTTCCCAGGAATCAGGGTTCCAGAATCAAACCTCAGTCATGTTGCCAGGGCATATGGTATGTGCATCAAACCTCAGTCATATTCCCAGACCACAGGTTTCCAGAATCAACCGATTTCATGTTCCCAGGCAACAGGGTACCAGAATCCAAACCGATGTCATGTTCCCAGGCCACACGTTTCCACAATCTAACATCAGTCATGTTCCGAGGCCAATGGTTTCCAGGAACAAACCTCAGTCATATTCCCAGGCCACAAGGTTCCAGAATCAAACCTCAGTCAAGTTCCTTGGACACAGGTTTCAAAAATAAATCCCCAGTCATATTCCCAGGCCACAGGGTTCCAGAATCAAGCCTCACTCATATTCCCAGGATACAGGGGTCCACAATTAAACCTCAGTCATATTCCCAGGCCAGAGGGTTCCACAATCAAACCTCCATCCTTTTGCCAGGCCACGGTTCCACCATCAAGCCTCAGTCATGTTTCCAGACCTGAGTGTTCCACAATGAAACCTAAGTCATCTTGCCAAGCCACAGTGTTCCACCATCAATCCTCAGTCATATTCCCAGGCCCTGGTTTCCAGAATCAAAACGACTTCATGTTCCCAGGCAACAGGGTACCAGAATCCAAACCGATGTCATGTTCCCTGTAATCAGGGTTCCACCATCAAACCTCAGTCCTGGTACCAGGCCACAGGGTTCCACCATCAAGCCTCAGTCATGTTCCCAAACCTGAGGGTTCCACAATCAATCCTCAGTTATGTTCCCAGGCTCCAGGGTTCTAGAATAAAACCTCAGTCATGTTCGCCGTCCACAGGTTTACAGAACCAAGCCTCAGTCAGGTTCGCAGGGCACAGTATTCCGCAACCTAAACAAATGTCATGTTCCCAGGCCTCAGGGATCCAGAATCAAACATCAGTCATGTTCCCAGGCCAATGGTTTCCAGGATCAAACCTCAGTCATATTCCCAGGCCACATGGTTCCAGAATCAAACCTCACTCATATTCCCAGGACACAGGGTTCCAGAATCAAACCTCAGTCATATTCCCTGGACACAGGTTTCAAAAATAAATCCCCAGTCATAGTCCCAGACCACAGGGTTCCAGAATCAAGCCTCACTCATATTCCCAGGACACAGGGTTCCACCATTAAGCCTCAGTCATGTTTCCAGGCCAGAGTGTTCCACAATCAAACCTAAGTCATCTTACCAGGACACAGGGTTCCACCGTCAATCCTCCGTCATATTCCCAGGCCACTGGTTTCCAGAATCAAACCGATTTCATGTTCCCAGGCAACAGGGTACGAGAATCCAAACCGATGTCATGTTCCCTGTAATCAGGGTTCCACCATCAAACCTCAGTCCTGTTGCCAGGCCACAGGGTTCCACCATCAAGCCTCAGTCATGTTCCGAAGCACCAGGGTTCCACAATCAAACCTCAGTCCTGTTGCCAGGCCACAGGGTTCAACCATCAAACCTCAGTCATGTTCCCAGGAAACAGGGTTGCAGAATCAAACCAATGGCATATTCTCAGACCACGGGGTTCCAGTATCAGGCCTCAGCCATGTTCCCAGTGCACAGGGTTCCACCATCAAACCTCAGTCATGTTGATAGTCCACAGGTTTCTGCGATCAAACCACGTTCAAGTTCCCAGGCCACAGGGTTCCAGAATCAAGCCTCAGTCATTTTGCCAGGCCAGAGTGTTCCACCATCAAACCTCAGTCATGATCCCAGGCCACATGTTTCCACAATGAAACCTCAGTCATTTTCCCACGCCAGAGGTTTCCAGAATCAAACCTCAGTCATATTTCCAGGATACATGATTCCAGAATCAAACCTGAGTCATGTTCGCAGGCCGCAGGTTTCAACAATAAAACCTCAGTCATGTTCCCATGGCACAGGGTTCCAGAATCAAACCTCAGTCTTGTTCCCAGGACACAGGTTTCCAGAATCAACCCGATATCATGTTCCCTGGCCACAGTCTTCCATAATCAAACCGCAGGCATGTTTCCAGGCCACAGGGTTCAACCATCAAACCTCAGTCATGTTCCCTGTAAACAGGGCTCCAGAATCAAACCAATGTCATGTTCTCACGCCCCGGGGTTCCAGTATCAGGCCTCAGCCATCTTCCCAGGCCACAGGGTTCTAGAATCAAACTCTTCTCATATTCCCAGGCCACAGGGTTCCAGAATCCGACGATGTCATGCTCCCAGGCCAGAAGATTCCGGAATCAATCCCCAGTTATGTTCCCAGGCTACAGGGTTCCAGAATCAACCCGATATCATGTTCCCTAGCCACAGTCTTCCAGAATCAAACCTCAGTCATGTTGCCAGGCCACAGGTTTCCACCATCAAACCTCAGGCATGTTCCCAGGCCACAGGGTTCCGGAATCAAATCGTTCTCATGTTCCCAGGCCACAGGGTTCCAGAATCAATCCTCAGTTATGTTCCCAGGCTACAGGGTTGCAGAATAAAACCTCAGTCATTTTCCCAGTCCACAGGGTTCCAGAACCAAGGCTCAGTCAGTTTCCCGGGGCACAGTATTACACAATCTAAACAGATGTCATATTCCCGGCCACAGTTTTCAAGAATTACGCCTCAGTCATGTTACCAGGCCACAGGGATCCAGAATCAAACCTCAGTCATATTCCCAGGCCATAGGTTTCCAGAATTAAACCGATTTCATGTTCCCAGGCAACAGGGTACCAGAATCCAAACCGATGTCATGTTCCCAGGCCACAGGATTCCACACTCTAACATCAGTCATCTCCCCAGGCCAATGGTTTCCAGAATCAAACCTCAGTCATATTCCCAGGCCACATGGTTCCAGAATCAAACCTCAGTCGTGTTCCCAGGACACAGGGTTCCAGAATAAAACCTCAGTCATGTTTCCTGGACACAGGTTTCAGAAATAAAATACCAGTCATGTTCCCAGGCCACAGGGTTCCACAATTAAACCTCTGTCATATTCCCAGGCCAGAGGGTTCCACAATCAAACCTCAGTCCTGTTGGCAGGCCACGGTTCCACCATCAAGCCTCAGTCATGTGCCCAGGCCAGAGTGTTCCACAATCAAACCTAAGTCATCTTGCCAAGCCACAGGGTTCAACCATCACACCTCAGTCATGTTCCCAGTAAACAGGGTTCCAGAATCAAACCAATGTCATGTTCCCACGCCACGAGGTTCCAGTATCAGGCCTCAGTCATGTTCCCCGTGCACAGGGTTCCACAATCAAACCTCAGTCATGTTCCCAGGCCACAGGGTTCCAGAATTAAACCGATTTCATGTTCCCAGACAACAGGGTACCAGAATCCAAACCGATGTCATGTTCCCAGGCCACAGTATTCCACACTCTAACATCAGTCATCTTCCCAGGCCAATGGTTTTCAGAATCTAACCTCCGACATATTCCAAGGCCACATGGTTCCAGAATCAAACCTCAGTCGTGTTCCCAGGACACAGGGTTACAGAATAAAACCTCAGTCATGTTTCCTGGACACAGGTTTCAGAAATAAAATCCCAGTCATGTTCCAACGCCAGAGGGTTCCACAATTAAACCTCAGTCATATTCCCAGGCCAGAGGGTTCCACAATCAAACCTCAGTCCTGTTGCCAGGCCACGGTTCCACCATCAAGCCTCAGTCATGTGCCCAGGCCAGAGTGTTCCACAATCAAACCTAAGTCATCTTGCCAAGTCACAGGGTTCAACCATCAAGCCTCACTCATGTTGCCAGGCCACAGGGTTCAACCTTCAAGCCTCACTCATGTTCCCAAGCCTGAGGGTTCCACTATCAAACCTCAATCATGTTGCCAGGCCACAGGGTTCAACCATCAAACCTCAGTCATGTTCCCTGTAAATAGGGCTCCAGAATCAAACCAATGTCATGTTCCCACGCCCCGGGGTTCCAGTATCAGGCCTCAGTCATGTTCCCCGTGCACAGGGTTCCACAATCAAAAGTCAGTCATGTTGCCAGTCCACAGGTTTCTGCCATTAAACCTCAGTCAAGTTGCCAGGCCACAGGTTTCCAGAATCAAGCCTCAGTCATTTTGCCAGGCCAGAGTGTTCCACCATCAAACCTCAATCATGATCCCAGGCCACATGTTTCCACAATGAAACCTCAGTCATTTTCCCAGGCCAAAGGTTTCCAGAATCAAACCTCAGTCATATTCCCAGGTCACATGGTTCCAGAATCAAACCTGAGTCATGATCGCAGGCCACAGGTTTCAACAATCACACCTCAGTCATGTTACCAGGACACAGGTGTCCAGAATCAAACCTCAGTCATGTTCCCAGGGAAAAGGCTTCTAGAAACAAACCTCAGTCATATTCCCAGAGCACAGCGTTCCAGAATCAAACCTCAGTCTTGTTCCCAGGACACAGGTTTCCAGAATCATCCCGATATCATGTTCCCTGGCCACAGTCTTCCAGAATCAAACCTCAGTCTTGTTGCCAGGCCACAGGTTTCCACCATCAAACCTCAGGCATTTTCCCAGGACACAGGGTTCCAGAATCAAACCGTTCTCATTTTCCCAGGCCACAGGGTTCCAGAAACAAACTGTTCTCATGTTCCCAGGCCACAGGGTTCCAGAATCTACCGATGTCATGTTCCCAGGCCAGAGGGTTCCAGAATCAATCCTCAGTTATGTTCCCAGGATACAGGGTTCCAGAATAAAACCTCAGTCGTGTACCCAATCCACAGGGTTCCAGAATCAAGCCTCAGTCATTTTGCCAGGCCAGAGTGTTCCACCATCAAACCTCAGTCATGATCCCAGGCCACATGTTTCCACAATGAAACCTCAGTCATTTTCCCACGCCAGAGGTTTCCAGAATCAAACCTCAGTCATATTTCCAGGATACATGATTCCAGAATCAAACCTGAGTCATGTTCGCAGGCCGCAGGTTTCAACAATAAAACCTCAGTCATGTTCCCATGGCACAGGGTTCCAGAATAAAACCTCAGTCTTGTTCCCAGGACACAGGTTTCCAGAATCAACCCGATATCATGTTCCCTGGCCACAGTCTTCCATAATCAAACCGCAGGCATGTTTCCAGGCCACAGGGTTCAACCATCAAACCTCAGTCATGTTCCCTGTAAACAGGGCTCCAGAATCAAACCAATGTCATGTTCTCACGCCCCGGGGTTCCAGTATCAGGCCTCAGCCATCTTCCCAGGCCACAGGGTTCTAGAATCAAACTCTTCTCATATTCCCAGGCCACAGGGTTCCAGAATCCGACGATGTCATGCTCCCAGGCCAGAAGATTCCGGAATCAATCCCCAGTTATGTTCCCAGGCTACAGGGTTCCAGAATCAACCCGATATCATGTTCCCTAGCCACAGTCTTCCAGAATCAAACCTCAGTCATGTTGCCAGGCCACAGGTTTCCACCATCAAACCTCAGGCATGTTCCCAGGCCACAGGGTTCCGGAATCAAATCGTTCTCATGTTCCCAGGCCACAGGGTTCCAGAATCAATCCTCAGTTATGTTCCCAGGCTACAGGGTTGCAGAATAAAACCTCAGTCATTTTCCCAGTCCACAGGGTTCCAGAACCAAGGCTCAGTCAGTTTCCCGGGGCACAGTATTACACAATCAAAACAGATGTCATATTCCCGGCCACAGTTTTCAAGAATTACGCCTCAGTCATGTTACCAGGCCACAGGGATCCAGAATCAAACCTCAGTCATATTCCCAGGCCATAGGTTTCCAGAATTAAACCGATTTCATGTTCCCAGGCAACAGGGTACCAGAATCCAAACCGATGTCATGTTCCCAGGCCACAGGATTCCACACTCTAACATCAGTCATCTCCCCAGGCCAATGGTTTCCAGAATCAAACCTCAGTCATATTCCCAGGCCACATGGTTCCAGAATCAAACCTCAGTCGTGTTCCCAGGACACAGGGTTCCAGAATAAAACCTCAGTCATGTTTCCTGGACACAGGTTTCAGAAATAAAATACCAGTCATGTTCCCAGGCCACAGGGTTCCACAATTAAACCTCTGTCATATTCCCAGGCCAGAGGGTTCCACAATCAAACCTCAGTCCTGTTGGCAGGCCACGGTTCCACCATCAAGCCTCAGTCATGTGCCCAGGCCAGAGTGTTCCACAATCAAACCTAAGTCATCTTGCCAAGCCACAGGGTTCAACCATCACACCTCAGTCATGTTCCCAGTAAACAGGGTTCCAGAATCAAACCAATGTCATGTTCCCACGCCACGAGGTTCCAGTATCAGGCCTCAGTCATGTTCCCCGTGCACAGGGTTCCACAATCAAACCTCAGTCATGTTCCCAGGCCACAGGGTTCCAGAATTAAACCGATTTCATGTTCCCAGACAACAGGGTACCAGAATCCAAACCGATGTCATGTTCCCAGGCCACAGTATTCCACACTCTAACATCAGTCATCTTCCCAGGCCAATGGTTTTCAGAATCTAACCTCCGACATATTCCAAGGCCACATGGTTCCAGAATCAAACCTCAGTCGTGTTCCCAGGACACAGGTTTACAGAATAAAACCTCAGTCATGTTTCCTGGACACAGGTTTCAGAAATAAAATCCCAGTCATGTTCCAACGCCAGAGGGTTCCACAATTAAACCTCAGTCATATTCCCAGGCCAGAGGGTTCCACAATCAAACCTCAGTCCTGTTGCCAGGGCACGGTTCCACCATCAAGCCTCAGTCATGTGCCCAGGCCAGAGTGTTCCACAATCAAACCTAAGTCATCTTGCCAAGTCACAGGGTTCAACCATCAAGCCTCACTCATGTTGCCAGGCCACAGGGTTCAACCTTCAAGCCTCACTCATGTTCCCAAGCCTGAGGGTTCCACTATCAAACCTCAATCATGTTGCCAGGCCACAGGGTTCAACCATCAAACCTCAGTCATGTTCCCTGTAAATAGGGCTCCAGAATCAAACCAATGTCATGTTCCCACGCCCCGGGGTTCCAGTATCAGGCCTCAGTCATGTTCCCCGTGCACAGGGTTCCACAATCAAAAGTCAGTCATGTTGCCAGTCCACAGGTTTCTGCCATTAAACCTCAGTCAAGTTGCCAGGCCACAGGTTTCCAGAATCAAGCCTCAGTCATTTTGCCAGGCCAGAGTGTTCCACCATCAAACCTCAATCATGATCCCAGGCCACATGTTTCCACAATGAAACCTCAGTCATTTTCCCAGGCCAAAGGTTTCCAGAATCAAACCTCAGTCATATTCCCAGGTCACATGGTTCCAGAATCAAACCTGAGTCATGATCGCAGGCCACAGGTTTCAACAATCACACCTCAGTCATGTTACCAGGACACAGGTGTCCAGAATCAAACCTCAGTCATGTTCCCAGGGAAAAGGCTTCTAGAAACAAACCTCAGTCATATTCCCAGAGCACAGCGTTCCAGAATCAAACCTCAGTCTTGTTCCCAGGACACAGGTTTCCAGAATCATCCCGATATCATGTTCCCTGGCCACAGTCTTCCAGAATCAAACCTCAGTCTTGTTGCCAGGCCACAGGTTTCCACCATCAAACCTCAGGCATTTTCCCAGGACACAGGGTTCCAGAATCAAACCGTTCTCATTTTCCCAGGCCACAGGGTTCCAGAAACAAACTGTTCTCATGTTCCCAGGCCACAGGGTTCCAGAATCTACCGATGTCATGTTCCCAGGCCAGAGGGTTCCAGAATCAATCCTCAGTTATGTTCCCAGGATACAGGGTTCCAGAATAAAACCTCAGTCGTGTACCCAATCCACAGGGTTCCAGAACCAAGGCTCAGTCATGTTCCCGAGGCACAGTATTCCATAATCTAAACAGATGTCATGTTCCCAAGCCTTAGGGTTCCAGAATCCACCGATGTCATGTTCCCAGGCCACAGGATTCCAGAATCAATCCTCAGTTATATTCCCAGGTTACAGGGTTCCAGAATAAAACCTCAGTCATATTCCCAGTCCACAGGGTTCCAGAACCAAGGCTCAGTCAGGTTCCCGGGGCACAGTATTCCACAATCTAAACAGATGTCATGTTCCCAGGCCACAGTTTTCCAGAATCACGCCTCAGTCATGTTCCCAGGCCACAGGGATCCAGAATCAAACCGATTTCATGTTCCCAGGCAACAGGGTACCGGAATCCAAACCGATATCATGTTCCCAGGCCACAGGATTCCACACTCTAACATCAGTCTTGTTCCCAGGCCAATGGTATCCAGAATCAAACCTCAGTCATATTCCCAGGCCACATGGTTCCAGAATCAAACCTCAGTCGTGTTCCCAGGACACAGGGTTCAAGAATAAAACCTCAGTCATGTTCCCTGGACACAGGTTCCAGAAATAAAATCCCAGTCATGTTCCCAGGCCACAGGGTTCCACAATTAAACCTCAGTCATGTTCCCAGGCCAGAGTGTTCCACAATCAAACCTATGTCATCTTGCCAGGCCACAGGTTTCCACCATCAATCCTCAGTCCTGTTGCCAGGCCACAGGGTTCCACCATCAAGCTTCAGTTATATTCCCAGGAAACAGGGTTCCAGAATCAAGCCAATGGCATGTTCCCAGACCACAGGGTTCAAGTATCAGGCCTCAGCCATGTTCCCAGTGCACAGGGTTCCACCATCAAACCTCAGTCATGGTGACAGTCCACAGGTTTCTGCGATCAAACCACATTCAAGTTGCCAGGCCTCAGGGTTCCAGAATCAAGCCTCAGGTATGTTGGCAGGCCACAGGGTACCACCATCAAACCTCAGTCATGTTCCCAGGCAACAGGGTTCCTCCATCAAACCTCAATCATGTTCGCAGGACACAGGATTCCAAAATCAAACCAATGTCAAGTTCCCAGGCCATGGGTTTCCAGTACCAGGCCTCAGTCATGTTTCCAGGGCACAGGGTTCCACAATCAAACCTCAGTTATGTTGCCAGTACACAGGTTTCTGCCATCAAACCTCAGTCAAGTTCCCAGGCCACAGATTTCCAGAATCAAACCGCAGTCATATTCCCAGGACACATGTTTCCAGAATCAAACCTCACTCATGTTCTCAGGACACAGGGTTCCAGAATCAAACCTCAGTCATGTTCCCTGGACACAGGTTTCAAAAATAAAACCCCAGTCATGTTCCCAGGCCACAGGGTTCCTGAATCAAGCCTCATTCATATTCCCAGGCCACAGGGTTCCACAATTAAACCTCAGTCATATTGCCAGGCCAGAGGGTTCCACAATCAAACCTCAGTCCTGTTGTCAGGCCACGTTTCCACCATCAAGCCTCAGTCATGTTCCCAGGCCAGAGAGTTACACAATCAAACCTATGTCATCTTGCCAGGCCACAGGTTTCCACTATCAATCCTCAGTCCTGTTGACAGGCCACAGGGTTCCACCATTAAGCCGTTGTCATGTTCCCAAACCTGAGGTTTCCACAATCAAACCTCAGTCCTCTTGCCAGACCACGGTTCCACCATCAAACCTCAGTCATGTTCCCTGGACACAGGTTTCAAAAATAAAATCCCAGTCATGTTCCCAGGCCACAGGGTTCCAGAATCAAGCCTCACTCATATTCCCAGGCCACAGGGCTCCACAATTAAACCTCAGTCATATTCCCAGGCCAGAGGTTTCGACAATCAAACCTCAGTCCTGTTGCCAGGCCACGGTTCCACCATTAAGCCTCAGTCATGTTGCCAGGACATATGGTACCACATCAAACCTCAGTCATGTACCCAGGCCACATTTTTCCAGAATAAAAACGATTTCATGTTCCCAGGCAACAGGGTACCAGTATCCAAACCGATGTCACGTTCCCAGGCCACAGGTTTCCACCATCAAACCTCAGTCCTGGTACCAGGCCACAGGGTTCCACCATCAAGCCTCAGTCATGTTCCCAAACCTGAGGGTTCCACAATCAATCCTCAGTTATGTTCCCAGGCTCCAGGGTTCTAGAATAAAACCTCAGTCATGTTCGCCGTCCACAGGTTTACAGAACCAAGCCTCAGTCAGGTTCGCAGGGCACAGTATTCCGCAACCTAAACAAATGTCATGTTCCCAGGCCTCAGGGATCCAGAATCAAACATCAGTCATGTTCCCAGGCCAATGGTTTCCAGGATCAAACCTCAGTCATATTCCCAGGCCACATGGTTCCAGAATCAAACCTCACTCATATTCCCAGGACACAGGGTTCCAGAATCAAACCTCAGTCATATTCCCTGGACACAGGTTTCAAAAATAAATCCCCAGTCATATTCCCAGACCACAGGGTTCCAGAATCAAGCCTCACTCATATTCCCAGGACACAGGGTTCCACCATTAAGCCTCAGTCATGTTTCCAGGCCAGAGTGTTCCACAATCAAACCTAAGTCATCTTACCAGGACACAGGGTTCCACCGTCAATCCTCCGTCATATTCCCAGGCCACTGGTTTCCAGAATCAAACCGATTTCATGTTCCCAGGCAACAGGGTACGAGAATCCAAACCGATGTCATGTTCCCTGTAATCAGGGTTCCACCATCAAACCTCAGTCCTGTTGCCAGGCCACAGGGTTCCACCATCAAGCCTCAGTCATGTTCCGAAGCACCAGGGTTCCACAATCAAACCTCAGTCCTGTTGCCAGGCCACAGGGTTCAACCATCAAACCTCAGTCATGTTCCCAGGAAACAGGGTTGCAGAATCAAACCAATGGCATATTCTCAGACCACGGGGTTCCAGTATCAGGCCTCAGCCATGTTCCCAGTGCACAGGGTTCCACCATCAAACCTCAGTCATGTTGATAGTCCACAGGTTTCTGCGATCAAACCACGTTCAAGTTCCCAGGCCACAGGGTTCCAGAATCAAGCCTCAGTCATTTTGCCAGGCCAGAGTGTTCCACCATCAAACCTCAGTCATGATCCCAGGCCACATGTTTCCACAATGAAACCTCAGTCATTTTCCCACGCCAGAGGTTTCCAGAATCAAACCTCAGTCATATTTCCAGGATACATGATTCCAGAATCAAACCTGAGTCATGTTCGCAGGCCGCAGGTTTCAACAATAAAACCTCAGTCATGTTCCCATGGCACAGGGTTCCAGAATCAAACCTCAGTCTTGTTCCCAGGACACAGGTTTCCAGAATCAACCCGATATCATGTTCCCTGGCCACAGTCTTCCATAATCAAACCGCAGGCATGTTTCCAGGCCACAGGGTTCAACCATCAAACCTCAGTCATGTTCCCTGTAAACAGGGCTCCAGAATCAAACCAATGTCATGTTCTCACGCCCCGGGGTTCCAGTATCAGGCCTCAGCCATCTTCCCAGGCCACAGGGTTCTAGAATCAAACTCTTCTCATATTCCCAGGCCACAGGGTTCCAGAATCCGACGATGTCATGCTCCCAGGCCAGAAGATTCCGGAATCAATCCCCAGTTATGTTCCCAGGCTACAGGGTTCCAGAATCAACCCGATATCATGTTCCCTAGCCACAGTCTTCCAGAATCAAACCTCAGTCATGTTGCCAGGCCACAGGTTTCCACCATCAAACCTCAGGCATGTTCCCAGGCCACAGGGTTCCGGAATCAAATCGTTCTCATGTTCCCAGGCCACAGGGTTCCAGAATCAATCCTCAGTTATGTTCCCAGGCTACAGGGTTGCAGAATAAAACCTCAGTCATGTTCCCAGTCCACAGGGTTCCAGAACCAAGGCTCAGTCAGTTTCCCGGGGCACAGTATTACACAATCTAAACAGATGTCATATTCCCGGCCACAGTTTTCAAGAATTACGCCTCAGTCATGTTACCAGGCCACAGGGATCCAGAATCAAACCTCAGTCATATTCCCAGGCCATAGGTTTCCAGAATTAAACCGATTTCATGTTCCCAGGCAACAGGGTACCAGAATCCAAACCGATGTCATGTTCCCAGGCCACAGGATTCCACACTCTAACATCAGTCATCTCCCCAGGCCAATGGTTTCCAGAATCAAACCTCAGTCATATTCCCAGGCCACATGGTTCCAGAATCAAACCTCAGTCGTGTTCCCAGGACACAGGGTTTCAGAATAAAACCTCAGTCATGTTTCCTGGACACAGGTTTCAGAAATAAAATACCAGTCATGTTCCCAGGCCACAGGGTTCCACAATTAAACCTCTGTCATATTCCCAGGCCAGAGGGTTCCACAATCAAACCTCAGTCCTGTTGGCAGGCCACGGTTCCACCATCAAGCCTCAGTCATGTGCCCAGGCCAGAGTGTTCCACAATCAAACCTAAGTCATCTTGCCAAGCCACAGGGTTCAACCATCACACCTCAGTCATGTTCCCAGTAAACAGGGTTCCAGAATCAAACCAATGTCATGTTCCCACGCCACGAGGTTCCAGTATCAGGCCTCAGTCATGTTCCCCGTGCACAGGGTTCCACAATCAAACCTCAGTCATGTTCCCAGGCCACAGGGTTCCAGAATTAAACCGATTTCATGTTCCCAGACAACAGGGTACCAGAATCCAAACCGATGTCATGTTCCCAGGCCACAGGATTCCACACTCTAACATCAGTCATCTTCCCAGGCCAATGGTTTTCAGAATCTAACCTCCGACATATTCCAAGGCCACATGGTTCCAGAATCAAACCTCAGTCGTGTTCCCAGGACACAGGGTTACAGAATAAAACCTCAGTCATGTTTCCTGGACACAGGTTTCAGAAATAAAATCCCAGTCATGTTCCAACGCCAGAGGGTTCCACAATTAAACCTCAGTCATATTCCCAGGCCAGAGGGTTCCACAATCAAACCTCAGTCCTGTTGCCAGGGCACGGTTCCACCATCAAGCCTCAGTCATGTGCCCAGGCCAGAGTGTTCCACAATCAAACCTAAGTCATCTTGCCAAGTCACAGGGTTCAACCATCAAGCCTCACTCATGTTGCCAGGCCACAGGGTTCAACCTTCAAGCCTCACTCATGTTCCCAAGCCTGAGGGTTCCACTATCAAACCTCAATCATGTTGCCAGGCCACAGGGTTCAACCATCAAACCTCAGTCATGTTCCCTGTAAATAGGGTTCCAGAATGAAACCAATGTCAAGTTCCCAGGCCATGGGATTCCAGTACCAGGCCTCAATCATGTTTGCAGGGCACAGGGTTCCACTATCAAACCTCAGTCATGTTGCCAGTCCACAGGTTTCTGCCATCAAACCTCAGTCAACTTTCCAGGCCACAGATTTCCAGAATCAAACCTCAGTCATATTCCCAGGTCACATGGTTCCAGAATCAAACCTGAGTCATGATCGCAGGCCACAGGTTTCAACAATCACACCTCAGTCATGTTACCAGGACACAGGTGTCCAGAATCAAACCTCAGTCATGTTCCCAGGGAAAAGGCTTCTAGAAACAAACCTCAGTCATATTCCCAGAGCACAGCGTTCCAGAATCAAACCTCAGTCTTGTTCCCAGGACACAGGTTTCCAGAATCATCCCGATATCATGTTCCCTGGCCACAGTCTTCCAGAATCAAACCTCAGTCTTGTTGCCAGGCCACAGGTTTCCACCATCAAACCTCAGGCATTTTCCCAGGACACAGGGTTCCAGAATCAAACCGTTCTCATTTTCCCAGGCCACAGGGTTCCAGAAACAAACTGTTCTCATGTTCCCAGGCCACAGGGTTCCAGAATCTACCGATGTCATGTTCCCAGGCCAGAGGGTTCCAGAATCAATCCTCAGTTATGTTCCCAGGATACAGGGTTCCAGAATAAAACCTCAGTCGTGTACCCAATCCACAGGGTTCCAGAACCAAGGCTCAGTCATGTTCCCGAGGCACAGTATTCCATAATCTAAACAGATGTCATGTTCCCAAGCCTTAGGGTTCCAGAATCCACCGATGTCATGTTCCCAGGCCACAGGATTCCAGAATCAATCCTCAGTTATATTCCCAGGTTACAGGGTTCCAGAATAAAACCTCAGTCATATTCCCAGTCCACAGGGTTCCAGAACCAAGGCTCAGTCAGGTTCCCGGGGCACAGTATTCCACAATCTAAACAGATGTCATGTTCCCAGGCCACAGTTTTCCAGAATCACGCCTCAGTCATGTTCCCAGGCCACAGGGATCCAGAATCAAACCGATTTCATGTTCCCAGGCAACAGGGTACCGGAATCCAAACCGATATCATGTTCCCAGGCCACAGGATTCCACACTCTAACATCAGTCTTGTTCCCAGGCCAATGGTATCCAGAATCAAACCTCAGTCATATTCCCAGGCCACATGGTTCCAGAATCAAACCTCAGTCGTGTTCCCAGGACACAGGGTTCCAGAATAAAACCTCAGTCATGTTCCCTGGACACAGGTTCCAGAAATAAAATCCCAGTCATGTTCCCAGGCCACAGGGTTCCACAATTAAACCTCAGTCATATTCCCAGGCCAGAGTGTTCCACAATCAAACCTAAGTCATCTTGCCAAGCCACAGGGTTCCACCATCAAACCTCAGTCATGTTGCCAGGCCACAGGGTTCCACCATCAAGCCTCACTCATGTTCCCAAGCCTGAGGGATCCACTCTGAAACCTCAATCAGGTTGCCAGGCCACAGGGTTCTACCATCAAACCTCAGTCATGTTCCCAGTAAACAGGGCTCCAGAATCAAACCAATGTCATGTTCCCAAGCCAAGGGGTTCCAGTATGAGGCCTCAGTCATGTTCCCCGTGCAAAGGGTTCCACAATCAAACCTCAGTCATGTTGCCAGTCCTCAGGTTTCTGCCATCAAACCTCAGTCAAGTTCCCATGCCACAGGGTTCCAGAATCAAGCCTCAGTCATTTTGCCAGGCCAGAGTGTTCCAACATCAAACCTCAGTCATGATCCCAGGCCACATGTTTCCACAATGAAACCTCAGTCATTTTCCCAAGCCAAAGGTTTCCAGAATCAAACCTCAGTCATATTCCCAGGACACATGGTTCCAAAATCAAACCTGAGTCATGTTCGCAGGCCACAGGTTTCAGCAATGAAACCTCAGTCATGTTCCCATGACACACGTGTCCAGAATCATACCTCAGTCATGTTCCCAGGGAACAGGCTTCCAGAAACAAACCTAAGTCATGTTCCCCAGGCACAGGGTTCCAGAATCAAACCTCAGTGTTGTTCCCAGGACACAGGTTTCCAGAATCAACCCGATATCATGTTCCCTAGCCACAGTCTTCCAGAATCAAACCTCAGTCATGTTGCCAGGCCACAGGTTTCCACCATCAAACCTCAGGCATGTTCCCAGGCCACAGGGTTCCGGAATCAAATCGTTCTCATGTTCCCAGGACACAGGGTTCCAGAATCAATCCTCAGTTATGTTCCCAGGCTACAGGGTTGCAGAATAAAACCTCAGTCATTTTCCCAGTCCACAGGGTTCCAGAACCAAGGCTCACTCAGGTTCCCGGGGCACAGTATTCCACAATCTAAACAGATGTCATGTTCCCAGGCCACAGGGTTCCAGAATCAACCCTCAGTTATATTCCCAGTCTACAGCGTTCCAGAATAAAACCTCACTCATGTTCCCAGTCCACAGGGTCCAGAACCAAGGCTCAGTCAGTTTCCCGGGGCACAGTATTACACAATCTAAACAGATGTCTTGTTCCCGGCCACAGTTTTCAAGAATTACGCCTCAGTCATGTTACCAGGCCACAGGGATCCAGAATCAAACCTCAGTCATATTCCCAGGCCACAGGTTTCCAGAATTAAAACGATTTCTTGTTCCCAGGCAACAGGGTACCAGAATCCAAACCGATGTCATGTTCCCAGGCCACAGGATTCCACACTCTATCATCAGTCATCTTCCCAGGCCAATGTTTTCCAGAATCAAGCCTCAGTCATATTCCCAGGCCACATGGTTCCAGAATCAAACCTCAGTCGTGTTCCCAGGACACAGGGTTCCAGAATAAAACCTCAGTCATGTTCCCTGGACACAGGTTTCAGAAATAAAATCCCAGTCATGTTCCCAAGCAACAGGGTTCCACAATTAAACCTCAGTCATATTCCCAGGCCAGAGGGTTCCACAATCAAACCTCTGTCCTGTTGCCAGGCCACGGTTCCACCATCAAGCCTCAGTCATGTTCCCAGGCCAGAGAGTTCCACAATCAAACCTAATTCATCTTGCCAAGCCACAGGGTTCCACCATCAATCCTCAATCATATTCCGAGGCCCTGGTTTCCAGAATCAAACCGATTTCATGTTCCCAGGCAACAGGGTACCAGAATCCAAACCGATGTCATGTTCCCTGTAATCAGGGTTCCACCATCAAACCTCAGTCCTGTTGCCAGGCCACTCGATTCAACCACCAAACCTCAGTCATGTTCCCAGGAAACAGGGTTCCAGAATCAAGCCAATGGCATGTTCGCAGACCACGGGGTTCCAGTATCAGGCCTCAGCCATGTTCCCAGTGCAGAGGGTTCCACCATCAAACCTCAGTCATGTTGACAGTCCACAGGTTTCTGCCATCAAACCACATTCAACTTCCCAGGCCACAGGCTTCCAGAATCAAGCCTCAGGTATGTTGCCAGGCCACAGGGTACCACCATCAAACCTCAGTCATGTTCCCAGGCCACAGGGTTCCTCCATCAAACCTCAATCATATTCCCAGGACACAGGATTCCAGAATCAAACCAATGTCAAATACCCAGGCCATGGGTTTCCAGTACCAGGCCTCAGTCATGTTTCCAGGGCACAGGGTTCCACAATCAAACCTCAGTTATGTTGCCAGTACACAGGTTTCTGCCATCAAACCTCAGTCAAGTTCCAAGGCCACAGATTTCCAGAATCAAACCTCAGTCATATTCCCAGGACACATGTTTCCAGAATCAAACCTCACTCATGTTCTCAGGACACAGGGTTCCAGAATCAATCCTCAGTCATGTTCCCTGGACACAGGTTTCAAACATAAAACCCCAGTCATGTTCCCAGGCCACAGGGTTCCTGAATCAAGCCTCACTCATATTCCCAGGCCACAGGGTTCCACAAATAAACCTCTGTCATATTCCCCGTCCAGACGGTTCCACAAGCAAACCTCAGTCCTCTTGCCAGGCCACGGTTCCACCATCAAACCTCAGTCATGTTCCCTGGACACAGGTTTCAAAAATAAAATCCCAGTCATGTTCCCAGGCCACAGTGTTCCAGAATCAAGCCTCACTCATATTCCCAGGCCACAGGGCTCCACAATTAAACCTCAGTCATATTCCCAGGCCAGAGGTTTCGACAATCAAACCTCAGTCCTGTTGCCAGGCCACGGTTCCACCATCAAGCCTCAGTCATGTTGCCAGGACATATGGTACCACATCAAACCTCAGTCATGTACCCAGGCCACATTTTTCCACAATAAAAACGATTTCATGTTCCCAGGCAACAGGGTACCAGAATCCAAACCAATGTCATGTTCCCTGTAATCAGGGTTCCACCATCAAACCACAGTCCTGTGGCCAGGCCACAGGGTTCAACCATCATACCTCAGTCATGTTGCCAGGCCACAGGGTTCAACCATCAAACCTCAGTCATGTTTTAGGGAAACAGGGTTCCAGAATCAGACCAATGGCATGTTCCCAGGCCACGGGGTTCCAGTATCAGGCCTCAGTCATGTACCCAGGCCACAGGATTCCACAATCTAACATCAGTCATGTTCCCAGACCAATGGTTTCCAGAATGAAACCTCAATCATGTCCCCAGGACACAAGGTGCCAGAATCAAACCAATGTCAAGTTCCCAGGCCATGGATTTCCAGTACCAGGCCACAGTCATGTTTCCCGGTCACAGGGTTCCACAATCACACCTCAGTCATGTTGCCAGTCCACAGGTTTCTGCCATCAAACCTCAGTCAAGATCCCAGGCCACAAGTTTCCAGAACCAAGCCTCAGTCAGGTTCCCAGGGCACAGTATTCCACAATCTAAACAGATGTCATGTTCCCAAGTCACAGGTTTCCAGAATCACGCCTCAGTCATGTTCCCAGGCCACAGGGTTCCAGAATCAAACCTCAGTCATGTTGCCAGGCCATATGGTACACGCATCAAACCTCAGTCATATTCCCAAACCACAGTTTTCCAAAATCAACCGATTTCATGTTCCCAGGCAACAAGGTACCAGAATCCAAACCGATGTCATGTTCCCAGGCCACACGATTCCACAATCTAACATCAGTCATGTTCCCAGGCCAATGGTTTCCAGGATCAAACCTCAGTCATATTCCCAAGCCACATGGTTCCAGAATCAAACCTCACTCATATTGCCAGGACACAGGGTTCCAGAATCAAACCTCAGTCATATTCCCTGGACACAGGTTTCAAAAATAAATCCGCAGTCATATTCCAAGACCACAGGGTTCCAGAATCAAGCCTCACTCATATTCCCAGGACACAGGGTTCCACAATTAAACCTCAGTCATGTTCCCAGGCCAGAGTGTTCCACAATCAAACCTATGTCATCTTGCCAGGCCACAGGTTTCCACCATCAATCCTCAGTCCTGTTGCCAGGCCACAGGTTTCCACCATCAGTCCTCAGTCATGTTCCCAAGCATGAGGGTTCCACAATCAAACCTCTGTCATGTTGCCAGGCCACAGGGTTCAACCATCAAACCTCAGTCATATTCCCAGGAAACAGGGTTCCAGAATCAAGCCAATGGCATGTTCCCAGACTAGAGGGTTCAAGTATCAGGCCTCAGCCATGTTCCCAGTGCAGAGGGTTCCACCATCAAACCTCAGTCATGGTGACAGTCCACAGGTTTCTGCGATCAAACCACATTCAAGTTCCCAGGCCACAGGGTTCCAGAATCAAGCCTCAGGTATGTTGGAAGGCCACAGGGTACCACCATCAAACCTCAGTCATGTTCCCAGGCCACAGGGTTCCTCCATCAAACATCAATCATGTTCCCAGGACACAGGATTCCAAAATCAAACCAATGTCAAGTTCCCAGGCCATGGGTTTCCAGTACCAGGCCTCAGTCATGTTTCCAGGGCACAGGGTTCCACAATCAAACCTCAGTTATGTTGCCAGTACACAGGTTTCTGCCATCAAACCTCAGTCAAGTTCCCAGGCCACAGATTTCCAGAATCAAACCTCAGTCATATTCCCAGGACACATGTTTCCAGAATCAAACTTCACTCATGTTCTCAGGACACAGGGTTCCAAAATCAAACCTCAGTCCTGTTGCCAGGCCATGGTTACACCATCAATCCTCAATCATGTTCCCAGGCCAGAGTGTTCCACAATCAAACCTAAGTCATCTTGCCAGGCCACAGGTTTCCACCATCAATCCTCAGTCATGTTCCCAGGCCACAGGATTCCACAATCTAACATCAGTCATGTTCCCAGACCAATGGTTTCCAGAATCAAACCTCAATCATGTCCCCAGGACACAGGGTGCCAGAATCAAACCAATGTCAAGTTCCCAGGACATGGGTTTCCAGTACTAGGCCTCAATCATGTTGGCAGAGCACAGGGATCCACAATCAAACCTCAGTCATGTTGCCAGTCCACAGGTTTCTGCCATCAAACCTCAGTCAGGTTCCCAGGCCACAGATTTCCAGAATCAAACCTCAGTCATATTCCCAGGACACATGTTTCCAGAATCAAACCTCACTCATGTTCTCAGGACACAGGGTTCCAGAATCAAACCTCAGTCATGTTCCCTGGACACAGGTTTCAAAAATAAAACCCCAGTCATGTTCCCAGGCCACAGGGTTCCTGAATCAAGCCTCACTCATATTCCCAGGCCACAGGGTTCCACAATTAAACCTCAGTCATATTGCCAGGCCAGAGGGTTCCACAATCAAACCTCAGTCCTTTTGTCAGGCCACGGTTCCACCATCAAGCCTCAGTCATGTTCCCAGGCCAGAGAGTTCCACAATCAAACCTATGTCATCTTGCCAGGGCACAGGTTTCCACTATCAATCCTCAGTCCTGTTGACAGGCCACAGGGTTCCACCATTAAGCCTTTGTCATGTTCCCAAGCCTGAGGGTTCCACAATCAAACCTCTGTCATGTTGCCAGGCCACAGGGTTCAACCATCAAACCTCAGTCATGTTTCCAGGAAATAGGGTTCCAGAATCAGACCAATGGCATGTTCCCAGGCCACGGGGTTCCAGTATCAGGCCTCAGTCATGTTCCCAGGACACAGGATTCCACAATCTAACATCAGTCATGTTCCCAGACCAATGGTTTCCAGAATGAAACCTCAATCATGTCCCCAGGACACAGGGTGCCAGAATCAAACCAATGTCAAGTTCCCAGGTCATGGGTTTCTAGTACCAGGCCACAGTCATGTTTCCTGGGCACAGGGTTCCACAATCAAACCTCAGTCATGTTGCCAGTCCACAGGTTTCTGCCATCAAACCTCAGTCAAGTTCTCAGGCCACAGGGTTCCAGAACCAAGCCTCAGTCAGGTTCCCAGGGCACAGTATTCCACAATCTAAACAGATGACATGTTCCCAAGTCACAGGTTTCCAGAATCATGTCTCAGTCATGTTCCCAGGCCACAGGTTCCAGAATCAAACCTCAGTCATGTTGCCAGGACATATGGTACCCCCATCAAACCTCAGTCATATTCCCATACCACAGGTTTCCAGAATCAAACCGATTTCATGTTCCCAGGCAACAGGGTACCAGAATCCAAACCGATGTCATGTTCCCAGGCCACACGATTCCACAATCTAACATCAGTCATGTTCCCAGACCAATGGTTTCCAGGTTCAAACCTCAGTCATATTCCCAGGGCACATGGTTCCAGAATCAAACCTCACTCATGTTCCCAGGACACAGGGTTCCAGAATCAAACCTCACTCATGTTCCCTGGACACAGGTTTCAAAAATAAATCCCCAGTCATATTCCCAGGCCACAGGGTTCCAGAATCAAGCCTCACTCATATTCCCAGGACACAAGGTTCCACAATTAAACCTCAGTCATGTTCCCAGGCCAGAGTGTTCCACAATCAAACCTCAGTCATCTTGCCAAGCCACAGTGTTCCACCATCAATCCTCAATCATATTCCCAGACCCTGGTTTCCAGAATCAAACCGATTTCATGTTCCCAGGCAACAGGGTACCAGAATCCAAACCAATGTCATGTTCCCTGTAATCAGGGTTCCACCATCAAACCTCAGTCATGTTCCCAGGAAACAGGGTTCCAGAATCAAGCCAATGGCATGTTCGCAGACCACGGGGTTCCAGTATCAGGCCTCAGCCATGTTCCCAGTGCAGAGCGTTCCACCATCAAACCTCAGTCATGTTGACAGTCCACAGGTTTCTGCCATCAAACCACATTCAACTTCCCAGGCCACAGGGTTCCAGAATCAAGCCTCAGGTATGTTGCCAGGCCACAGGGTACCACCATCAAACCTCAGTCATGTTCCCAGGCCACAGCGTTCCTCCATCAAACCTCAATCATGTTCCCAGGACACAGGATTCCAGAATCAAACCAATGTCAAATTCCCAGGCCATGGGTTTCCAGTACCAGGCCTCAGTCAAGTTTCCAGGGCACAGGGTTCCACAATCAAACCTCAGTTATGTTGCCAGTACACAGGTTTCTGCCATCAAACCTCAGTCAAATTCCAAGGCCACAGATTTCCAGAATCAAACCTCAGTCATATTCCCAGGACACATGTTTCCAGAATCAAACCTCACTCATGTTCTCAGGACACAGGGTTCCAGAATCAATCCTCAGTCATGTTCCCTGGAAACAGGTTTCAAACATAAAACCCCAGTCATGTTCCCAGGCCACAGGGTTCCACAATTAAACCTCTGTCATATTCCCAGGCCAGAGGGTTCCACAATCAAACCTCAGTCCTCTTGCCAAGCCACGGTTCCACCATCAAACCTCAGTCATGTTCCCTGGACACAGGTTGCAAAAATAAAATCCCAGTCATGTTCCCAGGCCATCGGGGTTCCAGTATCAGGCCTCAGTCATGTTCCCAGGCCACAGGATTCCACAATCTAACATCAGTCATGTTCCCAGACCAATGGTTTCCAGAATCAAACCTCAATCATGTCCCCAGGACACAGGGTGCCAGAATCAAACCAATGTCAAGTTTCCAGGCAATGGGTTTCCAGTACCAGGCCACAGTCATGTTTCCCGGTCACAGGGTTCCACAATCACACCTCAGTCATGTTGCCAGTCCACAGGTTTCTGCCATCAAACCTCAGTCAAGTTCCCAGGCCACAAGGTTCCAGAACCAAGCCTCAGTCAGGTTCCCAGGGCACAGTATTGCAGAATCTAAACAGATGTCATGTTCCCAATTCACAGGTTTCCAGAATCACGCCTCAGTCATGTTCCCAGGAATCAGGGTTCCAGAATCAAACCTCAGTCATGTTGCCAGGGCATATGGTATGTGCATCAAACCTCAGTCATATTCCCAGACCACAGGTTTCCAGAATCAACCGATTTCATGTTCCCAGGCAACAGGGTACCAGAATCCAAACCAATGTCATGTTCCCAGGCCACACGTTTCCACAATCTAACATCAGTCATGTTCCGAGGCCAATGGTTTCCAGGAACAAACCTCAGTCATATTCCCAGGCCACAAGGTTCCAGAATCAAACCTCAGTCAAGTTCCTTGGACACAGGTTTCAAAAATAAATCCCCAGTCATATTCCCAGGCCACAGGGTTCCAGAATCAAGCCTCACTCATATTCCCAGGAGACAGGGGTCCACAATTAAACCTCAGTCATATTCCCAGGCCAGAGGGTTCCACAATCAAACCTCCGTCCTTTTGCCAGGCCACGGTTCCACCATCAAGCCTCAGTCATGTTTCCAGACCAGAGTGTTCCACAATGAAACCTAAGTCATCTTGCCAAGCCACAGTGTTCCACCATCAATCCTCAGTCATATTCCCAGGCCCTGGTTTCCAGAATCAAACCGATTTCATGTTCCCAGGCAACAGGGTAACAGAATCCAAACCGATGTCATGTTCCCTGTAATCAGGGTTCCACCATCAAACCTCAGTCCTGTTGCCAGGCCACTCGATTCAACCATCAAACCTCAGTCATGTTCCCAGGAAACAGGGTTCCAGAATCAAGCCAATGGCATGTTCGCAGACCACGGGGTTCCAGTATCAGGCCTCAGCCATGTTCCCAGTGCAGAGGGTTCCACCATCAAACCTCAGTCATGTTGACAGTCCACAGGTTTCTGCCATCAAACCACATTCACGTTCCCAGGCCACAGGTTTCTAGAAAGAAGCCTCAGGTATGTTGCCAGGCCACAGGGAACCACCATCAAACCTCAGTCAGGTTCCCAGGCCACAGGATTCCACAATCTAACATCAGTCATGTTCCCAGACCAATGGTTTCCAGAATCAAACCTCAGTCATGTCCCCAGGACACAGGGTTCCAGAATGAAACCAATGTCAAGTTCCCAGGCCATGGGATTCCAGTACCAGGCCTCAATCATGTTTGCAGGGCACAGGGTTCCACTATCAAACCTCAGTCATGTTGCCAGTCCACAGGTTTCTGCCATCAAACCTCAGTCAACTTTCCAGGCCACAGATTTCCAGAATCAAACCTCAGTCATATTTCCAGGACACATGTTTCCAGAATCAAACCTCACCCATGTTCTTAGGATACAGGGTTCCAGAATCAAACCTCAGTCATGTTCCCTGGACACAGGTTTCAAAAATAAAACCCCAGTCATGTTCCCAGGCCACAGGGTTCCTGAATCAAGCCTCACTCATATTCCCAGGCCACAGGGTTCCACAATTAAACCTCAGTCATGTTCCCAGGCCAGAGTGTTCCACAATCAAACCTATGTCATCTTGCCAGGCCACAGGTTTCCACCATCAATCCTCAGTCCTGTTGCCAGGCCACAGGGTTCCACCATCAAGCTTCAGTTATATTCCCAGGAAACAGGGTTCCAGAATCAAGCCAATGGCATGTTCTCAGACCACAGGGTTCAAGTATCAGGCCTCAGCCATGTTCCCAGTGCACAGGGTTCCACCATCAAACCTCAGTCATGGTGACAGTCCACAGGTTTCTGCGATCAAACCACATTCAAGTTGCCAGGCCTCAGGGTTCCAGAATCAAGCCTCAGGTATGTTGGCAGGCCACAGGGTACCACCATCAAACCTCAGTCATGTTCCCAGGCAACAGGGTTCCTCCATCAAACCTCAATCATGTTCGCAGGACACAGGATTCCAAAATCAAACCAATGTCAAGTTCCCAGGCCATGGGTTTCCAGTACCAGGCCTCAGTCATGTTTCCAGGGCACAGGGTTCCACAATCAAACCTCAGTTATGTTGCCAGTACACAGGTTTCTGCCATCAAACCTCAGTCAAGTTCCCAGGCCACAGATTTCCAGAATCAAACCGCAGTCATATTCCCAGGACACATGTTTCCAGAATCAAACCTCACTCATGTTCTCAGGACACAGGGTTCCAGAATCAAACCTCAGTCATGTTCCCTGGACACAGGTTTCAAAAATAAAACCCCAGTCATGTTCCCAGGCCACAGGGTTCCTGAATCAAGCCTCATTCATATTCCCAGGCCACAGGTTTCCACAATTAAACCTCAGTCATATTGCCAGGCCAGAGGGTTCCACAATCAAACCTCAGTCCTGTTGTCAGGCCACGTTTCCACCATCAAGCCTCAGTCATGTTCCCAGGCCAGAGAGTTACACAATCAAACCTATGTCATCTTGCCAGGCCACAGGTTTCCACTATCAATCCTCAGTCCTGTTGACAGGCCACAGGGTTCCACCATTAAGCCGTTGTCATGTTCCCAAACCTGAGGTTTCCACAATCAAACCTCAGTCCTCTTGCCAGACCACGGTTCCACCATCAAACCTCAGTCATGTTCCCTGGACACAGGTTTCAAAAATAAAATCCCAGTCATGTTCCCAGGCCACAGGGTTCCAGAATCAAGCCTCACTCATATTCCCAGGCCACAGGGCTCCACAATTAAACCTCAGTCATATTCCCAGGCCAGAGGTTTCGACAATCAAACCTCAGTCCTGTTGCCAGGCCACGGTTCCACCATTAAGCCTCAGTCATGTTGCCAGGACATATGGTACCACATCAAACCTCAGTCATGTACCCAGGCCACATTTTTCCAGAATAAAAACGATTTCATGTTCCCAGGCAACAGGGTACCAGTATCCAAACCGATGTCACGTTCCCAGGCCACAGGTTTCCACCATCAAACCTCAGTCCTGGTACCAGGCCACAGGGTTCCACCATCAAGCCTCAGTCATGTTCCCAAACCTGAGGGTTCCACAATCAATCCTCAGTTATGTTCCCAGGCTCCAGGGTTCTAGAATAAAACCTCAGTCATGTTCGCCGTCCACAGGTTTACAGAACCAAGCCTCAGTCAGGTTCGCAGGGCACAGTATTCCGCAACCTAAACAAATGTCATGTTCCCAGGCCTCAGGGATCCAGAATCAAACATCAGTCATGTTCCCAGGCCAATGGTTTCCAGGATCAAACCTCAGTCATATTCCCAGGCCACATGGTTCCAGAATCAAACCTCACTCATATTCCCAGGACACAGGGTTCCAGAATCAAACCTCAGTCATATTCCCTGGACACAGGTTTCAAAAATAAATCCCCAGTCATATTCCCAGACCACAGGGTTCCAGAATCAAGCCTCACTCATATTCCCAGGACACAGGGTTCCACCATTAAGCCTCAGTCATGTTTCCAGGCCAGAGTGTTCCACAATCAAACCTAAGTCATCTTACCAGGACACAGGGTTCCACCGTCAATCCTCCGTCATATTCCCAGGCCACTGGTTTCCAGAATCAAACCGATTTCATGTTCCCAGGCAACAGGGTACGAGAATCCAAACCGATGTCATGTTCCCTGTAATCAGGGTTCCACCATCAAACCTCAGTCCTGTTGCCAGGCCACAGGGTTCCACCATCAAGCCTCAGTCATGTTCCGAAGCACCAGGGTTCCACAATCAAACCTCAGTCCTGTTGCCAGGCCACAGGGTTCAACCATCAAACCTCAGTCATGTTCCCAGGAAACAGGGTTGCAGAATCAAACCAATGGCATATTCTCAGACCACGGGGTTCCAGTATCAGGCCTCAGCCATGTTCCCAGTGCACAGGGTTCCACCATCAAACCTCAGTCATGTTGATAGTCCACAGGTTTCTGCGATCAAACCACGTTCAAGTTCCCAGGCCACAGGGTTCCAGAATCAAGCCTCAGTCATTTTGCCAGGCCAGAGTGTTCCACCATCAAACCTCAGTCATGATCCCAGGCCACATGTTTCCACAATGAAACCTCAGTCATTTTCCCACGCCAGAGGTTTCCAGAATCAAACCTCAGTCATATTTCCAGGATACATGATTCCAGAATCAAACCTGAGTCATGTTCGCAGGCCGCAGGTTTCAACAATAAAACCTCAGTCATGTTCCCATGGCACAGGGTTCCAGAATCAAACCTCAGTCTTGTTCCCAGGACACAGGTTTCCAGAATCAACCCGATATCATGTTCCCTGGCCACAGTCTTCCATAATCAAACCGCAGGCATGTTTCCAGGCCACAGGGTTCAACCATCAAACCTCAGTCATGTTCCCTGTAAACAGGGCTCCAGAATCAAACCAATGTCATGTTCTCACGCCCCGGGGTTCCAGTATCAGGCCTCAGCCATCTTCCCAGGCCACAGGGTTCTAGAATCAAACTCTTCTCATATTCCCAGGCCACAGGGTTCCAGAATCCGACGATGTCATGCTCCCAGGCCAGAAGATTCCGGAATCAATCCCCAGTTATGTTCCCAGGCTACAGGGTTCCAGAATCAACCCGATATCATGTTCCCTAGCCACAGTCTTCCAGAATCAAACCTCAGTCATGTTGCCAGGCCACAGGTTTCCACCATCAAACCTCAGGCATGTTCCCAGGCCACAGGGTTCCGGAATCAAATCGTTCTCATGTTCCCAGGCCACAGGGTTCCAGAATCAATCCTCAGTTATGTTCCCAGGCTACAGGGTTGCAGAATAAAACCTCAGTCATGTTCCCAGTCCACAGGGTTCCAGAACCAAGGCTCAGTCAGTTTCCCGGGGCACAGTATTACACAATCTAAACAGATGTCATATTCCCGGCCACAGTTTTCAAGAATTACGCCTCAGTCATGTTACCAGGCCACAGGGATCCAGAATCAAACCTCAGTCATATTCCCAGGCCATAGGTTTCCAGAATTAAACCGATTTCATGTTCCCAGGCAACAGGGTACCAGAATCCAAACCGATGTCATGTTCCCAGGCCACAGGATTCCACACTCTAACATCAGTCATCTCCCCAGGCCAATGGTTTCCAGAATCAAACCTCAGTCATATTCCCAGGCCACATGGTTCCAGAATCAAACCTCAGTCGTGTTCCCAGGACACAGGGTTCCAGAATAAAACCTCAGTCATGTTTCCTGGACACAGGTTTCAGAAATAAAATACCAGTCATGTTCCCAGGCCACAGGGTTCCACAATTAAACCTCTGTCATATTCCCAGGCCAGAGGGTTCCACAATCAAACCTCAGTCCTGTTGGCAGGCCACGGTTCCACCATCAAGCCTCAGTCATGTGCCCAGGCCAGAGTGTTCCACAATCAAACCTAAGTCATCTTGCCAAGCCACAGGGTTCAACCATCACACCTCAGTCATGTTCCCAGTAAACAGGGTTCCAGAATCAAACCAATGTCATGTTCCCACGCCACGAGGTTCCAGTATCAGGCCTCAGTCATGTTCCCCGTGCACAGGGTTCCACAATCAAACCTCAGTCATGTTCCCAGGCCACAGGGTTCCAGAATTAAACCGATTTCATGTTCCCAGACAACAGGGTACCAGAATCCAAACCGATGTCATGTTCCCAGGCCACAGGATTCCACACACTAACATCAGTCATCTTCCCAGGCCAATGGTTTTCAGAATCTAACCTCCGACATATTCCAAGGCCACATGGTTCCAGAATCAAACCTCAGTCGTGTTCCCAGGACACAGGGTTACAGAATAAAACCTCAGTCATGTTTCCTGGACACAGGTTTCAGAAATAAAATCCCAGTCATGTTCCAACGCCAGAGGGTTCCACAATTAAACCTCAGTCATATTCCCAGGCCAGAGGGTTCCACAATCAAACCTCAGTCCTGTTGCCAGGGCACGGTTCCACCATCAAGCCTCAGTCATGTGCCCAGGCCAGAGTGTTCCACAATCAAACCTAAGTCATCTTGCCAAGTCACAGGGTTCAACCATCAAGCCTCACTCATGTTGCCAGGCCACAGGGTTCAACCTTCAAGCCTCACTCATGTTCCCAAGCCTGAGGGTTCCACTATCAAACCTCAATCATGTTGCCAGGCCACAGGGTTCAACCATCAAACCTCAGTCATGTTCCCTGTAAATAGGGTTCCAGAATGAAACCAATGTCAAGTTCCCAGGCCATGGGATTCCAGTACCAGGCCTCAATCATGTTTGCAGGGCACAGGGTTCCACTATCAAACCTCAGTCATGTTGCCAGTCCACAGGTTTCTGCCATCAAACCTCAGTCAACTTTCCAGGCCACAGATTTCCAGAATCAAACCTCAGTCATATTCCCAGGTCACATGGTTCCAGAATCAAACCTGAGTCATGATCGCAGGCCACAGGTTTCAACAATCACACCTCAGTCATGTTACCAGGACACAGGTGTCCAGAATCAAACCTCAGTCATGTTCCCAGGGAAAAGGCTTCTAGAAACAAACCTCAGTCATATTCCCAGAGCACAGCGTTCCAGAATCAAACCTCAGTCTTGTTCCCAGGACACAGGTTTCCAGAATCATCCCGATATCATGTTCCCTGGCCACAGTCTTCCAGAATCAAACCTCAGTCTTGTTGCCAGGCCACAGGTTTCCACCATCAAACCTCAGGCATTTTCCCAGGACACAGGGTTCCAGAATCAAACCGTTCTCATTTTCCCAGGCCACAGGGTTCCAGAAACAAACTGTTCTCATGTTCCCAGGCCACAGGGTTCCAGAATCTACCGATGTCATGTTCCCAGGCCAGAGGGTTCCAGAATCAATCCTCAGTTATGTTCCCAGGATACAGGGTTCCAGAATAAAACCTCAGTCGTGTACCCAATCCACAGGGTTCCAGAACCAAGGCTCAGTCATGTTCCCGAGGCACAGTATTCCATAATCTAAACAGATGTCATGTTCCCAAGCCTTAGGGTTCCAGAATCCACCGATGTCATGTTCCCAGGCCACAGGATTCCAGAATCAATCCTCAGTTATATTCCCAGGTTACAGGGTTCCAGAATAAAACCTCAGTCATATTCCCAGTCCACAGGGTTCCAGAACCAAGGCTCAGTCAGGTTCCCGGGGCACAGTATTCCACAATCTAAACAGATGTCATGTTCCCAGGCCACAGTTTTCCAGAATCACGCCTCAGTCATGTTCCCAGGCCACAGGGATCCAGAATCAAACCGATTTCATGTTCCCAGGCAACAGGGTACCGGAATCCAAACCGATATCATGTTCCCAGGCCACAGGATTCCACACTCTAACATCAGTCTTGTTCCCAGGCCAATGGTATCCAGAATCAAACCTCAGTCATATTCCCAGGCCACATGGTTCCAGAATCAAACCTCAGTCGTGTTCCCAGGACACAGGGTTCCAGAATAAAACCTCAGTCATGTTCCCTGGACACAGGTTCCAGAAATAAAATCCCAGTCATGTTCCCAGGCCACAGGGTTCCACAATTAAACCTCAGTCATATTCCCAGGCCAGAGTGTTCCACAATCAAACCTAAGTCATCTTGCCAAGCCACAGGGTTCCACCATCAAACCTCAGTCATGTTGCCAGGCCACAGGGTTCCACCATCAAGCCTCACTCATGTTCCCAAGCCTGAGGGATCCACTCTGAAACCTCAATCAGGTTGCCAGGCCACAGGGTTCTACCATCAAACCTCAGTCATGTTCCCAGTAAACAGGGCTCCAGAATCAAACCAATGTCATGTTCCCAAGCCAAGGGGTTCCAGTATGAGGCCTCAGTCATGTTCCCCGTGCAAAGGGTTCCACAATCAAACCTCAGTCATGTTGCCAGTCCTCAGGTTTCTGCCATCAAACCTCAGTCAAGTTCCCATGCCACAGGGTTCCAGAATCAAGCCTCAGTCATTTTGCCAGGCCAGAGTGTTCCAACATCAAACCTCAGTCATGATCCCAGGCCACATGTTTCCACAATGAAACCTCAGTCATTTTCCCAAGCCAAAGGTTTCCAGAATCAAACCTCAGTCATATTCCCAGGACACATGGTTCCAAAATCAAACCTGAGTCATGTTCGCAGGCCACAGGTTTCAGCAATGAAACCTCAGTCATGTTCCCATGACACACGTGTCCAGAATCATACCTCAGTCATGTTCCCAGGGAACAGGCTTCCAGAAACAAACCTAAGTCATGTTCCCCAGGCACAGGGTTCCAGAATCAAACCTCAGTGTTGTTCCCAGGACACAGGTTTCCAGAATCAACCCGATATCATGTTCCCTAGCCACAGTCTTCCAGAATCAAACCTCAGTCATGTTGCCAGGCCACAGGTTTCCACCATCAAACCTCAGGCATGTTCCCAGGCCACAGGGTTCCGGAATCAAATCGTTCTCATGTTCCCAGGCCACAGGGTTCCAGAATCAATCCTCAGTTATGTTCCCAGGCTACAGGGTTGCAGAATAAAACCTCAGTCATTTTCCCAGTCCACAGGGTTCCAGAACCAAGGCTCACTCAGGTTCCCGGGGCACAGTATTCCACAATCTAAACAGATGTCATGTTCCCAGGCCACAGGGTTCCAGAATCAACCCTCAGTTATATTCCCAGTCTACAGCGTTCCAGAATAAAACCTCACTCATGTTCCCAGTCCACAGGGTCCAGAACCAAGGCTCAGTCAGTTTCCCGGGGCACAGTATTACACAATCTAAACAGATGTCTTGTTCCCGGCCACAGTTTTCAAGAATTACGCCTCAGTCATGTTACCAGGCCACAGGGATCCAGAATCAAACCTCAGTCATATTCCCAGGCCACAGGTTTCCAGAATTAAAACGATTTCTTGTTCCCAGGCAACAGGGTACCAGAATCCAAACCGATGTCATGTTCCCAGGCCACAGGATTCCACACTCTATCATCAGTCATCTTCCCAGGCCAATGTTTTCCAGAATCAAGCCTCAGTCATATTCCCAGGCCACATGGTTCCAGAATCAAACCTCAGTCGTGTTCCCAGGACACAGGGTTCCAGAATAAAACCTCAGTCATGTTCCCTGGACACAGGTTTCAGAAATAAAATCCCAGTCATGTTCCCAAGCAACAGGGTTCCACAATTAAACCTCAGTCATATTCCCAGGCCAGAGGGTTCCACAATCAAACCTCTGTCCTGTTGCCAGGCCACGGTTCCACCATCAAGCCTCAGTCATGTTCCCAGGCCAGAGAGTTCCACAATCAAACCTAATTCATCTTGCCAAGCCACAGGGTTCCACCATCAATCCTCAATCATATTCCGAGGCCCTGGTTTCCAGAATCAAACCGATTTCATGTTCCCAGGCAACAGGGTACCAGAATCCAAACCGATGTCATGTTCCCTGTAATCAGGGTTCCACCATCAAACCTCAGTCCTGTTGCCAGGCCACTCGATTCAACCACCAAACCTCAGTCATGTTCCCAGGAAACAGGGTTCCAGAATCAAGCCAATGGCATGTTCGCAGACCACGGGGTTCCAGTATCAGGCCTCAGCCATGTTCCCAGTGCAGAGGGTTCCACCATCAAACCTCAGTCATGTTGACAGTCCACAGGTTTCTGCCATCAAACCACATTCAACTTCCCAGGCCACAGGCTTCCAGAATCAAGCCTCAGGTATGTTGCCAGGCCACAGGGTACCACCATCAAACCTCAGTCATGTTCCCAGGCCACAGGGTTCCTCCATCAAACCTCAATCATATTCCCAGGACACAGGATTCCAGAATCAAACCAATGTCAAATACCCAGGCCATGGGTTTCCAGTACCAGGCCTCAGTCATGTTTCCAGGGCACAGGGTTCCACAATCAAACCTCAGTTATGTTGCCAGTACACAGGTTTCTGCCATCAAACCTCAGTCAAGTTCCAAGGCCACAGATTTCCAGAATCAAACCTCAGTCATATTCCCAGGACACATGTTTCCAGAATCAAACCTCACTCATGTTCTCAGGACACAGGGTTCCAGAATCAATCCTCAGTCATGTTCCCTGGACACAGGTTTCAAACATAAAACCCCAGTCATGTTCCCAGGCCACAGGGTTCCTGAATCAAGCCTCACTCATATTCCCAGGCCACAGGGTTCCACAAATAAACCTCTGTCATATTCCCCGTCCAGACGGTTCCACAAGCAAACCTCAGTCCTCTTGCCAGGCCACGGTTCCACCATCAAACCTCAGTCATGTTCCCTGGACACAGGTTTCAAAAATAAAATCCCAGTCATGTTCCCAGGCCACAGTGTTCCAGAATCAAGCCTCACTCATATTCCCAGGCCACAGGGCTCCACAATTAAACCTCAGTCATATTCCCAGGCCAGAGGTTTCGACAATCAAACCTCAGTCCTGTTGCCAGGCCACGGTTCCACCATCAAGCCTCAGTCATGTTGCCAGGACATATGGTACCACATCAAACCTCAGTCATGTACCCAGGCCACATTTTTCCACAATAAAAACGATTTCATGTTCCCAGGCAACAGGGTACCAGAATCCAAACCAATGTCATGTTCCCTGTAATCAGGGTTCCACCATCAAACCACAGTCCTGTGGCCAGGCCACAGGGTTCAACCATCATACCTCAGTCATGTTGCCAGGCCACAGGGTTCAACCATCAAACCTCAGTCATGTTTTAGGGAAACAGGGTTCCAGAATCAGACCAATGGCATGTTCCCAGGCCACGGGGTTCCAGTATCAGGCCTCAGTCATGTACCCAGGCCACAGGATTCCACAATCTAACATCAGTCATGTTCCCAGACCAATGGTTTCCAGAATGAAACCTCAATCATGTCCCCAGGACACAAGGTGCCAGAATCAAACCAATGTCAAGTTCCCAGGCCATGGATTTCCAGTACCAGGCCACAGTCATGTTTCCCGGTCACAGGGTTCCACAATCACACCTCAGTCATGTTGCCAGTCCACAGGTTTCTGCCATCAAACCTCAGTCAAGATCCCAGGCCACAAGTTTCCAGAACCAAGCCTCAGTCAGGTTCCCAGGGCACAGTATTCCACAATCTAAACAGATGTCATGTTCCCAAGTCACAGGTTTCCAGAATCACGCCTCAGTCATGTTCCCAGGCCACAGGGTTCCAGAATCAAACCTCAGTCATGTTGCCAGGCCATATGGTACACGCATCAAACCTCAGTCATATTCCCAAACCACAGTTTTCCAAAATCAACCGATTTCATGTTCCCAGGCAACAGGGTACCAGAATCCAAACCGATGTCATGTTCCCAGGCCACACGATTCCACAATCTAACATCAGTCATGTTCCCAGGCCAATGGTTTCCAGGATCAAACCTCAGTCATATTCCCAAGCCACATGGTTCCAGAATCAAACCTCACTCATATTGCCAGGACACAGGGTTCCAGAATCAAACCTCAGTCATATTCCCTGGACACAGGTTTCAAAAATAAATCCGCAGTCATATTCCAAGACCACAGGGTTCCAGAATCAAGCCTCACTCATATTCCCAGGACACAGGGTTCCACAATTAAACCTCAGTCATGTTCCCAGGCCAGAGTGTTCCACAATCAAACCTATGTCATCTTGCCAGGCCACAGGTTTCCACCATCAATCCTCAGTCCTGTTGCCAGGCCACAGGTTTCCACCATCAGTCCTCAGTCATGTTCCCAAGCATGAGGGTTCCACAATCAAACCTCTGTCATGTTGCCAGGCCACAGGGTTCAACCATCAAACCTCAGTCATATTCCCAGGAAACAGGGTTCCAGAATCAAGCCAATGGCATGTTCCCAGACTAGAGGGTTCAAGTATCAGGCCTCAGCCATGTTCCCAGTGCAGAGGGTTCCACCATCAAACCTCAGTCATGGTGACAGTCCACAGGTTTCTGCGATCAAACCACATTCAAGTTCCCAGGCCACAGGGTTCCAGAATCAAGCCTCAGGTATGTTGGAAGGCCACAGGGTACCACCATCAAACCTCAGTCATGTTCCCAGGCCACAGGGTTCCTCCATCAAACATCAATCATGTTCCCAGGACACAGGATTCCAAAATCAAACCAATGTCAAGTTCCCAGGCCATGGGTTTCCAGTACCAGGCCTCAGTCATGTTTCCAGGGCACAGGGTTCCACAATCAAACCTCAGTTATGTTGCCAGTACACAGGTTTCTGCCATCAAACCTCAGTCAAGTTCCCAGGCCACAGATTTCCAGAATCAAACCTCAGTCATATTCCCAGGACACATGTTTCCAGAATCAAACTTCACTCATGTTCTCAGGACACAGGGTTCCAAAATCAAACCTCAGTCCTGTTGCCAGGCCATGGTTACACCATCAATCCTCAATCATGTTCCCAGGCCAGAGTGTTCCACAATCAAACCTAAGTCATCTTGCCAGGCCACAGGTTTCCACCATCAATCCTCAGTCATGTTCCCAGGCCACAGGATTCCACAATCTAACATCAGTCATGTTCCCAGACCAATGGTTTCCAGAATCAAACCTCAATCATGTCCCCAGGACACAGGGTGCCAGAATCAAACCAATGTCAAGTTCCCAGGACATGGGTTTCCAGTACTAGGCCTCAATCATGTTGGCAGAGCACAGGGATCCACAATCAAACCTCAGTCATGTTGCCAGTCCACAGGTTTCTGCCATCAAACCTCAGTCAGGTTCCCAGGCCACAGATTTCCAGAATCAAACCTCAGTCATATTCCCAGGACACATGTTTCCAGAATCAAACCTCACTCATGTTCTCAGGACACAGGGTTCCAGAATCAAACCTCAGTCATGTTCCCTGGACACAGGTTTCAAAAATAAAACCCCAGTCATGTTCCCAGGCCACAGGGTTCCTGAATCAAGCCTCACTCATATTCCCAGGCCACAGGGTTCCACAATTAAACCTCAGTCATATTGCCAGGCCAGAGGGTTCCACAATCAAACCTCAGTCCTTTTGTCAGGCCACGGTTCCACCATCAAGCCTCAGTCATGTTCCCAGGCCAGAGAGTTCCACAATCAAACCTATGTCATCTTGCCAGGGCACAGGTTTCCACTATCAATCCTCAGTCCTGTTGACAGGCCACAGGGTTCCACCATTAAGCCTTTGTCATGTTCCCAAGCCTGAGGGTTCCACAATCAAACCTCTGTCATGTTGCCAGGCCACAGGGTTCAACCATCAAACCTCAGTCATGTTTCCAGGAAATAGGGTTCCAGAATCAGACCAATGGCATGTTCCCAGGCCACGGGGTTCCAGTATCAGGCCTCAGTCATGTTCCCAGGACACAGGATTCCACAATCTAACATCAGTCATGTTCCCAGACCAATGGTTTCCAGAATGAAACCTCAATCATGTCCCCAGGACACAGGGTGCCAGAATCAAACCAATGTCAAGTTCCCAGGTCATGGGTTTCTAGTACCAGGCCACAGTCATGTTTCCTGGGCACAGGGTTCCACAATCAAACCTCAGTCATGTTGCCAGTCCACAGGTTTCTGCCATCAAACCTCAGTCAAGTTCTCAGGCCACAGGGTTCCAGAACCAAGCCTCAGTCAGGTTCCCAGGGCACAGTATTCCACAATCTAAACAGATGACATGTTCCCAAGTCACAGGTTTCCAGAATCATGTCTCAGTCATGTTCCCAGGCCACAGGTTCCAGAATCAAACCTCAGTCATGTTGCCAGGACATATGGTACCCCCATCAAACCTCAGTCATATTCCCATACCACAGGTTTCCAGAATCAAACCGATTTCATGTTCCCAGGCAACAGGGTACCAGAATCCAAACCGATGTCATGTTCCCAGGCCACACGATTCCACAATCTAACATCAGTCATGTTCCCAGACCAATGGTTTCCAGGTTCAAACCTCAGTCATATTCCCAGGGCACATGGTTCCAGAATCAAACCTCACTCATGTTCCCAGGACACAGGGTTCCAGAATCAAACCTCACTCATGTTCCCTGGACACAGGTTTCAAAAATAAATCCCCAGTCATATTCCCAGGCCACAGGGTTCCAGAATCAAGCCTCACTCATATTCCCAGGACACAAGGTTCCACAATTAAACCTCAGTCATGTTCCCAGGCCAGAGTGTTCCACAATCAAACCTCAGTCATCTTGCCAAGCCACAGTGTTCCACCATCAATCCTCAATCATATTCCCAGACCCTGGTTTCCAGAATCAAACCGATTTCATGTTCCCAGGCAACAGGGTACCAGAATCCAAACCAATGTCATGTTCCCTGTAATCAGGGTTCCACCATCAAACCTCAGTCATGTTCCCAGGAAACAGGGTTCCAGAATCAAGCCAATGGCATGTTCGCAGACCACGGGGTTCCAGTATCAGGCCTCAGCCATGTTCCCAGTGCAGAGCGTTCCACCATCAAACCTCAGTCATGTTGACAGTCCACAGGTTTCTGCCATCAAACCACATTCAACTTCCCAGGCCACAGGGTTCCAGGATCAAGCCTCAGGTATGTTGCCAGGCCACAGGGTACCACCATCAAACCTCAGTCATGTTCCCAGGCCACAGCGTTCCTCCATCAAACCTCAATCATGTTCCCAGGACACAGGATTCCAGAATCAAACCAATGTCAAATTCCCAGGCCATGGGGTTTCCAGTACCAGGCCTCAGTCAAGTTTCCAGGGCACAGGGTTCCACAATCAAACCTCAGTTATGTTGCCAGTACACAGGTTTCTGCCATCAAACCTCAGTCAAATTCCAAGGCCACAGATTTCCAGAATCAAACCTCAGTCATATTCCCAGGACACATGTTTCCAGAATCAAACCTCACTCATGTTCTCAGGACACAGGGTTCCAGAATCAATCCTCAGTCATGTTCCCTGGAAACAGGTTTCAAACATAAAACCCCAGTCATGTTCCCAGGCCACAGGGTTCCACAATTAAACCTCTGTCATATTCCCAGGCCAGAGGGTTCCACAATCAAACCTCAGTCCTCTTGCCAAGCCACGGTTCCACCATCAAACCTCAGTCATGTTCCCTGGACACAGGTTGCAAAAATAAAATCCCAGTCATGTTCCCAGGCCATCGGGGTTCCAGTATCAGGCCTCAGTCATGTTCCCAGGCCACAGGATTCCACAATCTAACATCAGTCATGTTCCCAGACCAATGGTTTCCAGAATCAAACCTCAATCATGTCCCCAGGACACAGGGTGCCAGAATCAAACCAATGTCAAGTTTCCAGGCCATGGGTTTCCAGTACCAGGCCACAGTCATGTTTCCCGGTCACAGGGTTCCACAATCACACCTCAGTCATGTTGCCAGTCCACAGGTTTCTGCCATCAAACCTCAGTCAAGTTCCCAGGCCACAAGGTTCCAGAACCAAGCCTCAGTCAGGTTCCCAGGGCACAGTATTGCAGAATCTAAACAGATGTCATGTTCCCAATTCACAGGTTTCCAGAATCACGCCTCAGTCATGTTCCCAGGAATCAGGGTTCCAGAATCAAACCTCAGTCATGTTGCCAGGGCATATGGTATGTGCATCAAACCTCAGTCATATTCCCAGACCACAGGTTTCCAGAATCAACCGATTTCATGTTCCCAGGCAACAGGGTACCAGAATCCAAACCAATGTCATGTTCCCAGGCCACACGTTTCCACAATCTAACATCAGTCATGTTCCGAGGCCAATGGTTTCCAGGAACAAACCTCAGTCATATTCCCAGGCCACAAGGTTCCAGAATCAAACCTCAGTCAAGTTCCTTGGACACAGGTTTCAAAATAAATCCCCAGTCATATTCCCAGGCCACAGGGTTCCAGAATCAAGCCTCACTCATATTCCCAGGAGACAGGGGTCCACAATTAAACCTCAGTCATATTCCCAGGCCAGAGGGTTCCACAATCAAACCTCCGTCCTTTTGCCAGGCCACGGTTCCACCATCAAGCCTCAGTCATGTTTCCAGACCAGAGTGTTCCACAATGAAACCTAAGTCATCTTGCCAAGCCACAGTGTTCCACCATCAATCCTCAGTCATATTCCCAGGCCCTGGTTTCCAGAATCAAACCGATTTCATGTTCCCAGGCAACAGGGTAACAGAATCCAAACCGATGTCATGTTCCCTGTAATCAGGGTTCCACCATCAAACCTCAGTCCTGTTGCCAGGCCACTCGATTCAACCATCAAACCTCAGTCATGTTCCCAGGAAACAGGGTTCCAGAATCAAGCCAATGGCATGTTCGCAGACCACGGGGTTCCAGTATCAGGCCTCAGCCATGTTCCCAGTGCAGAGGGTTCCACCATCAAACCTCAGTCATGTTGACAGTCCACAGGTTTCTGCCATCAAACCACATTCACGTTCCCAGGCCACAGGTTTCTAGAAAGAAGCCTCAGGTATGTTGCCAGGCCACAGGGAACCACCATCAAACCTCAGTCAGGTTCCCAGGCCACAGGATTCCACAATCTAACATCAGTCATGTTCCCAGACCAATGGTTTCCAGAATCAAACCTCAGTCATGTCCCCAGGACACAGGGTTCCAGAATGAAACCAATGTCAAGTTCCCAGGCCATGGGATTCCAGTACCAGGCCTCAATCATGTTTGCAGGGCACAGGGTTCCACTATCAAACCTCAGTCATGTTGCCAGTCCACAGGTTTCTGCCATCAAACCTCAGTCAACTTTCCAGGCCACAGATTTCCAGAATCAAACCTCAGTCATATTTCCAGGACACATGTTTCCAGAATCAAACCTCACCCATGTTCTTAGGATACAGGGTTCCAGAATCAAACCTCAGTCATGTTCCCTGGACACAGGTTTCAAAAATAAAACCCCAGTCATGTTCCCAGGCCACAGGGTTCCTGAATCAAGCCTCACTCATATTCCCAGGCCACAGGGTTCCACAATTAAACCTCAGTCATGTTCCCAGGCCAGAGTGTTCCACAATCAAACCTATGTCATCTTGCCAGGCCACAGGTTTCCACCATCAATCCTCAGTCCTGTTGCCAGGCCACAGGGTTCCACCATCAAGCTTCAGTTATATTCCCAGGAAACAGGGTTCCAGAATCAAGCCAATGGCATGTTCTCAGACCACAGGGTTCAAGTATCAGGCCTCAGCCATGTTCCCAGTGCACAGGGTTCCACCATCAAACCTCAGTCATGGTGACAGTCCACAGGTTTCTGCGATCAAACCACATTCAAGTTGCCAGGCCTCAGGGTTCCAGAATCAAGCCTCAGGTATGTTGGCAGGCCACAGGGTACCACCATCAAACCTCAGTCATGTTCCCAGGCAACAGGGTTCCTCCATCAAACCTCAATCATGTTCGCAGGACACAGGATTCCAAAATCAAACCAATGTCAAGTTCCCAGGCCATGGGTTTCCAGTACCAGGCCTCAGTCATGTTTCCAGGGCACAGGGTTCCACAATCAAACCTCAGTTATGTTGCCAGTACACAGGTTTCTGCCATCAAACCTCAGTCAAGTTCCCAGGCCACAGATTTCCAGAATCAAACCGCAGTCATATTCCCAGGACACATGTTTCCAGAATCAAACCTCACTCATGTTCTCAGGACACAGGGTTCCAGAATCAAACCTCAGTCATGTTCCCTGGACACAGGTTTCAAAAATAAAACCCCAGTCATGTTCCCAGGCCACAGGGTTCCTGAATCAAGCCTCATTCATATTCCCAGGCCACAGGTTTCCACAATTAAACCTCAGTCATATTGCCAGGCCAGAGGGTTCCACAATCAAACCTCAGTCCTGTTGTCAGGCCACGTTTCCACCATCAAGCCTCAGTCATGTTCCCAGGCCAGAGAGTTACACAATCAAACCTATGTCATCTTGCCAGGCCACAGGTTTCCACTATCAATCCTCAGTCCTGTTGACAGGCCACAGGGTTCCACCATTAAGCCGTTGTCATGTTCCCAAACCTGAGGTTTCCACAATCAAACCTCAGTCCTCTTGCCAGACCACGGTTCCACCATCAAACCTCAGTCATGTTCCCTGGACACAGGTTTCAAAAATAAAATCCCAGTCATGTTCCCAGGCCACAGGGTTCCAGAATCAAGCCTCACTCATATTCCCAGGCCACAGGGCTCCACAATTAAACCTCAGTCATATTCCCAGGCCAGAGGTTTCGACAATCAAACCTCAGTCCTGTTGCCAGGCCACGGTTCCACCATTAAGCCTCAGTCATGTTGCCAGGACATATGGTACCACATCAAACCTCAGTCATGTACCCAGGCCACATTTTTCCAGAATAAAAACGATTTCATGTTCCCAGGCAACAGGGTACCAGTATCCAAACCGATGTCACGTTCCCAGGCCACAGGTTTCCACCATCAAACCTCAGTCCTGGTACCAGGCCACAGGGTTCCACCATCAAGCCTCAGTCATGTTCCCAAACCTGAGGGTTCCACAATCAATCCTCAGTTATGTTCCCAGGCTCCAGGGTTCTAGAATAAAACCTCAGTCATGTTCGCCGTCCACAGGTTTACAGAACCAAGCCTCAGTCAGGTTCGCAGGGCACAGTATTCCGCAACCTAAACAAATGTCATGTTCCCAGGCCTCAGGGATCCAGAATCAAACATCAGTCATGTTCCCAGGCCAATGGTTTCCAGGATCAAACCTCAGTCATATTCCCAGGCCACATGGTTCCAGAATCAAACCTCACTCATATTCCCAGGACACAGGGTTCCAGAATCAAACCTCAGTCATATTCCCTGGACACAGGTTTCAAAAATAAATCCCCAGTCATATTCCCAGACCACAGGGTTCCAGAATCAAGCCTCACTCATATTCCCAGGACACAGGGTTCCACCATTAAGCCTCAGTCATGTTTCCAGGCCAGAGTGTTCCACAATCAAACCTAAGTCATCTTACCAGGACACAGGGTTCCACCGTCAATCCTCCGTCATATTCCCAGGCCACTGGTTTCCAGAATCAAACCGATTTCATGTTCCCAGGCAACAGGGTACGAGAATCCAAACCGATGTCATGTTCCCTGTAATCAGGGTTCCACCATCAAACCTCAGTCCTGTTGCCAGGCCACAGGGTTCCACCATCAAGCCTCAGTCATGTTCCGAAGCACCAGGGTTCCACAATCAAACCTCAGTCCTGTTGCCAGGCCACAGGGTTCAACCATCAAACCTCAGTCATGTTCCCAGGAAACAGGGTTGCAGAATCAAACCAATGGCATATTCTCAGACCACGGGGTTCCAGTATCAGGCCTCAGCCATGTTCCCAGTGCACAGGGTTCCACCATCAAACCTCAGTCATGTTGATAGTCCACAGGTTTCTGCGATCAAACCACGTTCAAGTTCCCAGGCCACAGGGTTCCAGAATCAAGCCTCAGTCATTTTGCCAGGCCAGAGTGTTCCACCATCAAACCTCAGTCATGATCCCAGGCCACATGTTTCCACAATGAAACCTCAGTCATTTTCCCACGCCAGAGGTTTCCAGAATCAAACCTCAGTCATATTTCCAGGATACATGATTCCAGAATCAAACCTGAGTCATGTTCGCAGGCCGCAGGTTTCAACAATAAAACCTCAGTCATGTTCCCATGGCACAGGGTTCCAGAATCAAACCTCAGTCTTGTTCCCAGGACACAGGTTTCCAGAATCAACCCGATATCATGTTCCCTGGCCACAGTCTTCCATAATCAAACCGCAGGCATGTTTCCAGGCCACAGGGTTCAACCATCAAACCTCAGTCATGTTCCCTGTAAACAGGGCTCCAGAATCAAACCAATGTCATGTTCTCACGCCCCGGGGTTCCAGTATCAGGCCTCAGCCATCTTCCCAGGCCACAGGGTTCTAGAATCAAACTCTTCTCATATTCCCAGGCCACAGGGTTCCAGAATCCGACGATGTCATGCTCCCAGGCCAGAAGATTCCGGAATCAATCCCCAGTTATGTTCCCAGGCTACAGGGTTCCAGAATCAACCCGATATCATGTTCCCTAGCCACAGTCTTCCAGAATCAAACCTCAGTCATGTTGCCAGGCCACAGGTTTCCACCATCAAACCTCAGGCATGTTCCCAGGCCACAGGGTTCCGGAATCAAATCGTTCTCATGTTCCCAGGCCACAGGGTTCCAGAATCAATCCTCAGTTATGTTCCCAGGCTACAGGGTTGCAGAATAAAACCTCAGTCATGTTCCCAGTCCACAGGGTTCCAGAACCAAGGCTCAGTCAGTTTCCCGGGGCACAGTATTACACAATCTAAACAGATGTCATATTCCCGGCCACAGTTTTCAAGAATTACGCCTCAGTCATGTTACCAGGCCACAGGGATCCAGAATCAAACCTCAGTCATATTCCCAGGCCATAGGTTTCCAGAATTAAACCGATTTCATGTTCCCAGGCAACAGGGTACCAGAATCCAAACCGATGTCATGTTCCCAGGCCACAGGATTCCACACTCTAACATCAGTCATCTCCCCAGGCCAATGGTTTCCAGAATCAAACCTCAGTCATATTCCCAGGCCACATGGTTCCAGAATCAAACCTCAGTCGTGTTCCCAGGACACAGGGTTCCAGAATAAAACCTCAGTCATGTTTCCTGGACACAGGTTTCAGAAATAAAATACCAGTCATGTTCCCAGGCCACAGGGTTCCACAATTAAACCTCTGTCATATTCCCAGGCCAGAGGGTTCCACAATCAAACCTCAGTCCTGTTGGCAGGCCACGGTTCCACCATCAAGCCTCAGTCATGTGCCCAGGCCAGAGTGTTCCACAATCAAACCTAAGTCATCTTGCCAAGCCACAGGGTTCAACCATCACACCTCAGTCATGTTCCCAGTAAACAGGGTTCCAGAATCAAACCAATGTCATGTTCCCACGCCACGAGGTTCCAGTATCAGGCCTCAGTCATGTTCCCCGTGCACAGGGTTCCACAATCAAACCTCAGTCATGTTCCCAGGCCACAGGGTTCCAGAATTAAACCGATTTCATGTTCCCAGACAACAGGGTACCAGAATCCAAACCGATGTCATGTTCCCAGGCCACAGGATTCCACACACTAACATCAGTCATCTTCCCAGGCCAATGGTTTTCAGAATCTAACCTCCGACATATTCCAAGGCCACATGGTTCCAGAATCAAACCTCAGTCGTGTTCCCAGGACACAGGGTTACAGAATAAAACCTCAGTCATGTTTCCTGGACACAGGTTTCAGAAATAAAATCCCAGTCATGTTCCAACGCCAGAGGGTTCCACAATTAAACCTCAGTCATATTCCCAGGCCAGAGGGTTCCACAATCAAACCTCAGTCCTGTTGCCAGGGCACGGTTCCACCATCAAGCCTCAGTCATGTGCCCAGGCCAGAGTGTTCCACAATCAAACCTAAGTCATCTTGCCAAGTCACAGGGTTCAACCATCAAGCCTCACTCATGTTGCCAGGCCACAGGGTTCAACCTTCAAGCCTCACTCATGTTCCCAAGCCTGAGGGTTCCACTATCAAACCTCAATCATGTTGCCAGGCCACAGGGTTCAACCATCAAACCTCAGTCATGTTCCCTGTAAATAGGGTTCCAGAATGAAACCAATGTCAAGTTCCCAGGCCATGGGATTCCAGTACCAGGCCTCAATCATGTTTGCAGGGCACAGGGTTCCACTATCAAACCTCAGTCATGTTGCCAGTCCACAGGTTTCTGCCATCAAACCTCAGTCAACTTTCCAGGCCACAGATTTCCAGAATCAAACCTCAGTCATATTCCCAGGTCACATGGTTCCAGAATCAAACCTGAGTCATGATCGCAGGCCACAGGTTTCAACAATCACACCTCAGTCATGTTACCAGGACACAGGTGTCCAGAATCAAACCTCAGTCATGTTCCCAGGGAAAAGGCTTCTAGAAACAAACCTCAGTCATATTCCCAGAGCACAGCGTTCCAGAATCAAACCTCAGTCTTGTTCCCAGGACACAGGTTTCCAGAATCATCCCGATATCATGTTCCCTGGCCACAGTCTTCCAGAATCAAACCTCAGTCTTGTTGCCAGGCCACAGGTTTCCACCATCAAACCTCAGGCATTTTCCCAGGACACAGGGTTCCAGAATCAAACCGTTCTCATTTTCCCAGGCTACAGGGTTCCAGAAACAAACTGTTCTCATGTTCCCAGGCCACAGGGTTCCAGAATCTACCGATGTCATGTTCCCAGGCCAGAGGGTTCCAGAATCAATCCTCAGTTATGTTCCCAGGATACAGGGTTCCAGAATAAAACCTCAGTCGTGTACCCAATCCACAGGGTTCCAGAACCAAGGCTCAGTCATGTTCCCGAGGCACAGTATTCCATAATCTAAACAGATGTCATGTTCCCAAGCCTTAGGGTTCCAGAATCCACCGATGTCATGTTCCCAGGCCACAGGATTCCAGAATCAATCCTCAGTTATATTCCCAGGTTACAGGGTTCCAGAATAAAACCTCAGTCATATTCCCAGTCCACAGGGTTCCAGAACCAAGGCTCAGTCAGGTTCCCGGGGCACAGTATTCCACAATCTAAACAGATGTCATGTTCCCAGGCCACAGTTTTCCAGAATCACGCCTCAGTCATGTTCCCAGGCCACAGGGATCCAGAATCAAACCGATTTCATGTTCCCAGGCAACAGGGTACCGGAATCCAAACCGATATCATGTTCCCAGGCCACAGGATTCCACACTCTAACATCAGTCTTGTTCCCAGGCCAATGGTATCCAGAATCAAACCTCAGTCATATTCCCAGGCCACATGGTTCCAGAATCAAACCTCAGTCGTGTTCCCAGGACACAGGGTTCCAGAATAAAACCTCAGTCATGTTCCCTGGACACAGGTTCCAGAAATAAAATCCCAGTCATGTTCCCAGGCCACAGGGTTCCACAATTAAACCTCAGTCATATTCCCAGGCCAGAGTGTTCCACAATCAAACCTAAGTCATCTTGCCAAGCCACAGGGTTCCACCATCAAACCTCAGTCATGTTGCCAGGCCACAGGGTTCCACCATCAAGCCTCACTCATGTTCCCAAGCCTGAGGGATCCACTCTGAAACCTCAATCAGGTTGCCAGGCCACAGGGTTCTACCATCAAACCTCAGTCATGTTCCCAGTAAACAGGGCTCCAGAATCAAACCAATGTCATGTTCCCAAGCCAAGGGGTTCCAGTATGAGGCCTCAGTCATGTTCCCCGTGCAAAGGGTTCCACAATCAAACCTCAGTCATGTTGCCAGTCCTCAGGTTTCTGCCATCAAACCTCAGTCAAGTTCCCATGCCACAGGGTTCCAGAATCAAGCCTCAGTCATTTTGCCAGGCCAGAGTGTTCCAACATCAAACCTCAGTCATGATCCCAGGCCACATGTTTCCACAATGAAACCTCAGTCATTTTCCCAAGCCAAAGGTTTCCAGAATCAAACCTCAGTCATATTCCCAGGACACATGGTTCCAAAATCAAACCTGAGTCATGTTCGCAGGCCACAGGTTTCAGCAATGAAACCTCAGTCATGTTCCCATGACACACGTGTCCAGAATCATACCTCAGTCATGTTCCCAGGGAACAGGCTTCCAGAAACAAACCTAAGTCATGTTCCCCAGGCACAGGGTTCCAGAATCAAACCTCAGTGTTGTTCCCAGGACACAGGTTTCCAGAATCAACCCGATATCATGTTCCCTAGCCACAGTCTTCCAGAATCAAACCTCAGTCATGTTGCCAGGCCACAGGTTTCCACCATCAAACCTCAGGCATGTTCCCAGGCCACAGGGTTCCGGAATCAAATCGTTCTCATGTTCCCAGGCCACAGGGTTCCAGAATCAATCCTCAGTTATGTTCCCAGGCTACAGGGTTGCAGAATAAAACCTCAGTCATTTTCCCAGTCCACAGGGTTCCAGAACCAAGGCTCACTCAGGTTCCCGGGGCACAGTATTCCACAATCTAAACAGATGTCATGTTCCCAGGCCACAGGGTTCCAGAATCAACCCTCAGTTATATTCCCAGTCTACAGCGTTCCAGAATAAAACCTCACTCATGTTCCCAGTCCACAGGGTCCAGAACCAAGGCTCAGTCAGTTTCCCGGGGCACAGTATTACACAATCTAAACAGATGTCTTGTTCCCGGCCACAGTTTTCAAGAATTACGCCTCAGTCATGTTACCAGGCCACAGGGATCCAGAATCAAACCTCAGTCATATTCCCAGGCCACAGGTTTCCAGAATTAAAACGATTTCTTGTTCCCAGGCAACAGGGTACCAGAATCCAAACCGATGTCATGTTCCCAGGCCACAGGATTCCACACTCTATCATCAGTCATCTTCCCAGGCCAATGTTTTCCAGAATCAAGCCTCAGTCATATTCCCAGGCCACATGGTTCCAGAATCAAACCTCAGTCGTGTTCCCAGGACACAGGGTTCCAGAATAAAACCTCAGTCATGTTCCCTGGACACAGGTTTCAGAAATAAAATCCCAGTCATGTTCCCAAGCAACAGGGTTCCACAATTAAACCTCAGTCATATTCCCAGGCCAGAGGGTTCCACAATCAAACCTCTGTCCTGTTGCCAGGCCACGGTTCCACCATCAAGCCTCAGTCATGTTCCCAGGCCAGAGAGTTCCACAATCAAACCTAATTCATCTTGCCAAGCCACAGGGTTCCACCATCAATCCTCAATCATATTCCGAGGCCCTGGTTTCCAGAATCAAACCGATTTCATGTTCCCAGGCAACAGGGTACCAGAATCCAAACCGATGTCATGTTCCCTGTAATCAGGGTTCCACCATCAAACCTCAGTCCTGTTGCCAGGCCACTCGATTCAACCACCAAACCTCAGTCATGTTCCCAGGAAACAGGGTTCCAGAATCAAGCCAATGGCATGTTCGCAGACCACGGGGTTCCAGTATCAGGCCTCAGCCATGTTCCCAGTGCAGAGGGTTCCACCATCAAACCTCAGTCATGTTGACAGTCCACAGGTTTCTGCCATCAAACCACATTCAACTTCCCAGGCCACAGGCTTCCAGAATCAAGCCTCAGGTATGTTGCCAGGCCACAGGGTACCACCATCAAACCTCAGTCATGTTCCCAGGCCACAGGGTTCCTCCATCAAACCTCAATCATATTCCCAGGACACAGGATTCCAGAATCAAACCAATGTCAAATACCCAGGCCATGGGTTTCCAGTACCAGGCCTCAGTCATGTTTCCAGGGCACAGGGTTCCACAATCAAACCTCAGTTATGTTGCCAGTACACAGGTTTCTGCCATCAAACCTCAGTCAAGTTCCAAGGCCACAGATTTCCAGAATCAAACCTCAGTCATATTCCCAGGACACATGTTTCCAGAATCAAACCTCACTCATGTTCTCAGGACACAGGGTTCCAGAATCAATCCTCAGTCATGTTCCCTGGACACAGGTTTCAAACATAAAACCCCAGTCATGTTCCCAGGCCACAGGGTTCCTGAATCAAGCCTCACTCATATTCCCAGGCCACAGGGTTCCACAATTAAACCTCTGTCATATTCCCCGTCCAGACGGTTCCACAAGCAAACCTCAGTCCTCTTGCCAGGCCACGGTTCCACCATCAAACCTCAGTCATGTTCCCTGGACACAGGTTTCAAAAATAAAATCCCAGTCATGTTCCCAGGCCACAGTGTTCCAGAATCAAGCCTCACTCATATTCCCAGGCCACAGGGCTCCACAATTAAACCTCAGTCATATTCCCAGGCCAGAGGTTTCGACAATCAAACCTCAGTCCTGTTGCCAGGCCACGGTTCCACCATCAAGCCTCAGTCATGTTGCCAGGACATATGGTACCACATCAAACCTCAGTCATGTACCCAGGCCACATTTTTCCAGAATAAAAACGATTTCATGTTCCCAGGCAACAGGGTACCAGAATCCAAACCAATGTCATGTTCCCTGTAATCAGGGTTCCACCATCAAACCACAGTCCTGTGGCCAGGCCACAGGGTTCAACCATCATACCTCAGTCATGTTGCCAGGCCACAGGGTTCAACCATCAAACCTCAGTCATGTTTTAGGGAAACAGGGTTCCAGAATCAGACCAATGGCATGTTCCCAGGCCACGGGGTTCCAGTATCAGGCCTCAGTCATGTTCCCAGGCCACAGGATTCCACAATCTAACATCAGTCATGTTCCCAGACCAATGGTTTCCAGAATGAAACCTCAATCATGTCCCCAGGACACAAGGTGCCAGAATCAAACCAATGTCAAGTTCCCAGGCCATGGATTTCCAGTACCAGGCCACAGTCATGTTTCCCGGTCACAGGGTTCCACAATCACACCTCAGTCATGTTGCCAGTCCACAGGTTTCTGCCATCAAACCTCAGTCAAGATCCCAGGCCACAAGTTTCCAGAACCAAGCCTCAGTCAGGTTCCCAGGGCACAGTATTCCACAATCTAAACAGATGTCATGTTCCCAAGTCACAGGTTTCCAGAATCACGCCTCAGTCATGTTCCCAGGCCACAGGGTTCCAGAATCAAACCTCAGTCATGTTGCCAGGCCATATGGTACACGCATCAAACCTCAGTCATATTCCCAAACCACAGTTTTCCAAAATCAACCGATTTCATGTTCCCAGGCAACAGGGTACCAGAATCCAAACCGATGTCATGTTCCCAGGCCACACGATTCCACAATCTAACATCAGTCATGTTCCCAGGCCAATGGTTTCCAGGATCAAACCTCAGTCATATTCCCAAGCCACATGGTTCCAGAATCAAACCTCACTCATATTGCCAGGACACAGGGTTCCAGAATCAAACCTCAGTCATATTCCCTGGACACAGGTTTCAAAAATAAATCCGCAGTCATATTCCAAGACCACAGGGTTCCAGAATCAAGCCTCACTCATATTCCCAGGACACAGGGTTCCACAATTAAACCTCAGTCATGTTCCCAGGCCAGAGTGTTCCACAATCAAACCTATGTCATCTTGCCAGGCCACAGGTTTCCACCATCAATCCTCAGTCCTGTTGCCAGGCCACAGGTTTCCACCATCAGTCCTCAGTCATGTTCCCAAGCATGAGGGTTCCACAATCAAACCTCTGTCATGTTGCCAGGCCACAGGGTTCAACCATCAAACCTCAGTCATATTCCCAGGAAACAGGGTTCCAGAATCAAGCCAATGGCATGTTCCCAGACTAGAGGGTTCAAGTATCAGGCCTCAGCCATGTTCCCAGTGCAGAGGGTTCCACCATCAAACCTCAGTCATGGTGACAGTCCACAGTTTTCTGCGATCAAACCACATTCAAGTTCCCAGGCCACAGGGTTCCAGAATCAAGCCTCAGGTATGTTGGAAGGCCACAGGGTACCACCATCAAACCTCAGTCATGTTCCCAGGCCACAGGGTTCCTCCATCAAACATCAATCATGTTCCCAGGACACAGGATTCCAAAATCAAACCAATGTCAAGTTCCCAGGCCATGGGTTTCCAGTACCAGGCCTCAGTCATGTTTCCAGGGCACAGGGTTCCACAATCAAACCTCAGTTATGTTGCCAGTACACAGGTTTCTGCCATCAAACCTCAGTCAAGTTCCCAGGCCACAGATTTCCAGAATCAAACCTCAGTCATATTCCCAGGACACATGTTTCCAGAATCAAACTTCACTCATGTTCTCAGGACACAGGGTTCCAAAATCAAACCTCAGTCCTGTTGCCAGGCCATGGCTACACCATCAATCCTCAATCATGTTCCCAGGCCAGAGTGTTCCACAATCAAACCTAAGTCATCTTGCCAGGCCACAGGTTTCCACCATCAATCCTCAGTCATGTTCCCAGGCCACAGGATTCCACAATCTAACATCAGTCATGTTCCCAGACCAATGGTTTCCAGAATCAAACCTCAATCATGTCCCCAGGACACAGGGTGCCAGAATCAAACCAATGTCAAGTTCCCAGGACATGGGTTTCCAGTACTAGGCCTCAATCATGTTGGCAGAGCACAGGGATCCACAATCAAACCTCAGTCATGTTGCCAGTCCACAGGTTTCTGCCATCAAACCTCAGTCAGGTTCCCAGGCCACAGATTTCCAGAATCAAACCTCAGTCATATTCCCAGGACACATGTTTCCAGAATCAAACCTCACTCATGTTCTCAGGACACAGGGTTCCAGAATCAAACCTCAGTCATGTTCCCTGGACACAGGTTTCAAAAATAAAACCCCAGTCATGTTCCCAGGCCACAGGGTTCCTGAATCAAGCCTCACTCATATTCCCAGGCCACAGGGTTCCACAATTAAACCTCAGTCATATTGCCAGGCCAGAGGGTTCCACAATCAAACCTCAGTCCTTTTGTCAGGCCACGGTTCCACCATCAAGCCTCAGTCATGTTCCCAGGCCAGAGAGTTCCACAATCAAACCTATGTCATCTTGCCAGGGCACAGGTTTCCACTATCAATCCTCAGTCCTGTTGACAGGCCACAGGGTTCCACCATTAAGCCTTTGTCATGTTCCCAAGCCTGAGGGTTCCACAATCAAACCTCTGTCATGTTGCCAGGCCACAGGGTTCAACCATCAAACCTCAGTCATGTTTCCAGGAAATAGGGTTCCAGAATCAGACCAATGGCATGTTCCCAGGCCACGGGGTTCCAGTATCAGGCCTCAGTCATGTTCCCAGGACACAGGATTCCACAATCTAACATCAGTCATGTTCCCAGACCAATGGTTTCCAGAATGAAACCTCAATCATGTCCCCAGGACACAGGGTGCCAGAATCAAACCAATGTCAAGTTCCCAGGTCATGGGTTTCTAGTACCAGGCCACAGTCATGTTTCCTGGGCACAGGGTTCCACAATCAAACCTCAGTCATGTTGCCAGTCCACAGGTTTCTGCCATCAAACCTCAGTCAAGTTCTCAGGCCACAGGGTTCCAGAACCAAGCCTCAGTCAGGTTCCCAGGGCACAGTATTCCACAATCTAAACAGATGACATGTTCCCAAGTCACAGGTTTCCAGAATCATGTCTCAGTCATGTTCCCAGGCCACAGGTTCCAGAATCAAACCTCAGTCATGTTGCCAGGACATATGGTACCCCCATCAAACCTCAGTCATATTCCCATACCACAGGTTTCCAGAATCAAACCGATTTCATGTTCCCAGGCAACAGGGTACCAGAATCCAAACCGATGTCATGTTCCCAGGCCACACGATTCCACAATCTAACATCAGTCATGTTCCCAGACCAATGGTTTCCAGGTTCAAACCTCAGTCATATTCCCAGGGCACATGGTTCCAGAATCAAACCTCACTCATGTTCCCAGGACACAGGGTTCCAGAATCAAACCTCACTCATGTTCCCTGGACACAGGTTTCAAAAATAAATCCCCAGTCATATTCCCAGGCCACAGGGTTCCAGAATCAAGCCTCACTCATATTCCCAGGACACAAGGTTCCACAATTAAACCTCAGTCATGTTCCCAGGCCAGAGTGTTCCACAATCAAACCTCAGTCATCTTGCCAAGCCACAGTGTTCCACCATCAATCCTCAATCATATTCCCAGACCCTGGTTTCCAGAATCAAACCGATTTCATGTTCCCAGGCAACAGGGTACCAGAATCCAAACCAATGTCATGTTCCCTGTAATCAGGGTTCCACCATCAAACCTCAGTCATGTTCCCAGGAAACAGGGTTCCAGAATCAAGCCAATGGCATGTTCGCAGACCACGGGGTTCCAGTATCAGGCCTCAGCCATGTTCCCAGTGCAGAGCGTTCCACCATCAAACCTCAGTCATGTTGACAGTCCACAGGTTTCTGCCATCAAACCACATTCAACTTCCCAGGCCACAGGGTTCCAGGATCAAGCCTCAGGTATGTTGCCAGGCCACAGGGTACCACCATCAAACCTCAGTCATGTTCCCAGGCCACAGCGTTCCTCCATCAAACCTCAATCATGTTCCCAGGACACAGGATTCCAGAATCAAACCAATGTCAAATTCCCAGGCCATGGGTTTCCAGTACCAGGCCTCAGTCAAGTTTCCAGGGCACAGGGTTCCACAATCAAACCTCAGTTATGTTGCCAGTACACAGGTTTCTGCCATCAAACCTCAGTCAAATTCCAAGGCCACAGATTTCCAGAATCAAACCTCAGTCATATTCCCAGGACACATGTTTCCAGAATCAAACCTCACTCATGTTCTCAGGACACAGGGTTCCAGAATCAATCCTCAGTCATGTTCCCTGGAAACAGGTTTCAAACATAAAACCCCAGTCATGTTCCCAGGCCACAGGGTTCCACAATTAAACCTCTGTCATATTCCCAGGCCAGAGGGTTCCACAATCAAACCTCAGTCCTCTTGCCAAGCCACGGTTCCACCATCAAACCTCAGTCATGTTCCCTGGACACAGGTTGCAAAAATAAAATCCCAGTCATGTTCCCAGGCCATCGGGGTTCCAGTATCAGGCCTCAGTCATGTTCCCAGGCCACAGGATTCCACAATCTAACATCAGTCATGTTCCCAGACCAATGGTTTCCAGAATCAAACCTCAATCATGTCCCCAGGACACAGGGTGCCAGAATCAAACCAATGTCAAGTTTCCAGGCCATGGGTTTCCAGTACCAGGCCACAGTCATGTTTCCCGGTCACAGGGTTCCACAATCACACCTCAGTCATGTTGCCAGTCCACAGGTTTCTGCCATCAAACCTCAGTCAAGTTCCCAGGCCACAAGGTTCCAGAACCAAGCCTCAGTCAGGTTCCCAGGGCACAGTATTGCAGAATCTAAACAGATGTCATGTTCCCAATTCACAGGTTTCCAGAATCACGCCTCAGTCATGTTCCCAGGAATCAGGGTTCCAGAATCAAACCTCAGTCATGTTGCCAGGGCATATGGTATGTGCATCAAACCTCAGTCATATTCCCAGACCACAGGTTTCCAGAATCAACCGATTTCATGTTCCCAGGCAACAGGGTACCAGAATCCAAACCAATGTCATGTTCCCAGGCCACACGTTTCCACAATCTAACATCAGTCATGTTCCGAGGCCAATGGTTTCCAGGAACAAACCTCAGTCATATTCCCAGGCCACAAGGTTCCAGAATCAAACCTCAGTCAAGTTCCTTGGACACAGGTTTCAAAAATAAATCCCCAGTCATATTCCCAGGCCACAGGGTTCCAGAATCAAGCCTCACTCATATTCCCAGGAGACAGGGGTCCACAATTAAACCTCAGTCATATTCCCAGGCCAGAGGGTTCCACAATCAAACCTCCGTCCTTTTGCCAGGCCACGGTTCCACCATCAAGCCTCAGTCATGTTTCCAGACCAGAGTGTTCCACAATGAAACCTAAGTCATCTTGCCAAGCCACAGTGTTCCACCATCAATCCTCAGTCATATTCCCAGGCCCTGGTTTCCAGAATCAAACCGATTTCATGTTCCCAGGCAACAGGGTAACAGAATCCAAACCGATGTCATGTTCCCTGTAATCAGGGTTCCACCATCAAACCTCAGTCCTGTTGCCAGGCCACTCGATTCAACCATCAAACCTCAGTCATGTTCCCAGGAAACAGGGTTCCAGAATCAAGCCAATGGCATGTTCGCAGACCACGGGGTTCCAGTATCAGGCCTCAGCCATGTTCCCAGTGCAGAGGGTTCCACCATCAAACCTCAGTCATGTTGACAGTCCACAGGTTTCTGCCATCAAACCACATTCACGTTCCCAGGCCACAGGTTTCTAGAAAGAAGCCTCAGGTATGTTGCCAGGCCACAGGGAACCACCATCAAACCTCAGTCAGGTTCCCAGGCCACAGGATTCCACAATCTAACATCAGTCATGTTCCCAGACCAATGGTTTCCAGAATCAAACCTCAGTCATGTCCCCAGGACACAGGGTTCCAGAATGAAACCAATGTCAAGTTCCCAGGCCATGGGATTCCAGTACCAGGCCTCAATCATGTTTGCAGGGCACAGGGTTCCACTATCAAACCTCAGTCATGTTGCCAGTCCACAGGTTTCTGCCATCAAACCTCAGTCAACTTTCCAGGCCAAAGATTTCCAGAATCAAACCTCAGTCATATTTCCAGGACACATGTTTCCAGAATCAAACCTCACCCATGTTCTTAGGATACAGGGTTCCAGAATCAAACCTCAGTCATGTTCCCTGGACACAGGTTTCAAAAATAAAACCCCAGTCATGTTCCCAGGCCACAGGGTTCCTGAATCAAGCCTCACTCATATTCCCAGGCCACAGGGTTCCACAATTAAACCTCAGTCATGTTCCCAGGCCAGAGTGTTCCACAATCAAACCTATGTCATCTTGCCAGGCCACAGGTTTCCACCATCAATCCTCAGTCCTGTTGCCAGGCCACAGGGTTCCACCATCAAGCTTCAGTTATATTCCCAGGAAACAGGGTTCCAGAATCAAGCCAATGGCATGTTCTCAGACCACAGGGTTCAAGTATCAGGCCTCAGCCATGTTCCCAGTGCACAGGGTTCCACCATCAAACCTCAGTCATGGTGACAGTCCACAGGTTTCTGCGATCAAACCACATTCAAGTTGCCAGGCCTCAGGGTTCCAGAATCAAGCCTCAGGTATGTTGGCAGGCCACAGGGTACCACCATCAAACCTCAGTCATGTTCCCAGGCAACAGGGTTCCTCCATCAAACCTCAATCATGTTCGCAGGACACAGGATTCCAAAATCAAACCAATGTCAAGTTCCCAGGCCATGGGTTTCCAGTACTAGGCCTCAGTCATGTTTCCAGGGCACAGGGTTCCTCAATCAAACCTCAGTTATGTTGCCAGTACACAGGTTTCTGCCATCAAACCTCAGTCAAGTTCCCAGGCCACAGATTTCCAGAATCAAATCTCAGTCATATTCCCAGGACACGTTTCCAGAATCAAACCTCACTCATGTTCTCAGGACACAGGGTTCCAGAATCAAACCTCAGTCATGTTCCCTGGACACAGGTTTCAAAAATAAAACCCCAGTCATGTTCCCAGGCCACAGGGTTCCTGAATCAAGCCTCACTTATATTCCCAGGCCACAGGGTTCCACAATTAAACCTCAGTCATATTGCCAGGCCAGAGGGTTCCACAATCAAACCTCAGTCCTGTTGTCAGGCCACGTTTCCACCATCAAGCCTCAGTCATGTTCCCAGGCCAGAGAGTTCCACAATCAAACTTATATCATCTTGCCAGGCCACAGGTTTCCACTATCAATCCTCAGTCCTGTTGACAGGCCACAGGGTTCCACCATTAAGCCGTTGTCATGTTCCCAAACCTGAGGTTTCCACAATCAAACCTCAGTCCTCTTGCCAGACCACGGTTCCACCATCAAACCTCAGTCATGTTCCCTGGACACAGGTTTCAAAAATAAAATCCCAGTCATGTTCCCAGGCCACAGGGTTCCAGAATCAAGCCTCACTCATATTCCCAGGCCACAGGGCTCCACAATTAAACCTCAGTCATATTCCCAGGCCAGAGGTTTCGACAATCAAACCTCAGTCCTGTTGCCAGTCCACAGTTCCACCATTAAGCCTCAGTCATGTTGCCAGGATATATGGTACCACATCAAACCTCAGTCATGTACCCAGGCCACATTTTTCCAGAATAAAAACGATTTCATGTTCCCAGGCAACAGGATACCAGTATCCAAACCGATGTCACGTTCCCAGGCCACAGGTTTCCACCATCAAACCTCAGTCCTGGTACCAGGCCACAGGGTTCCACCATCAAGCCTCAGTCATGTTCCCAAACCTGAGGGTTCCACAATCAATCCTCAGTTATGTTCCCAGGCTCCAGGGTTCTAGAATAAAACCTCAGTCATGTTCGCCGTCCACAGGTTTCCAGAACCAAGCCTCAGTCAGGTTCGCAGGGCACAGTATTCCACAACCTAAACAAATGTCATGTTCCCAGGCCTCAGGGATCCAGAATCAAACATCAGTCATGTTCCCAGGCCAATGGTTTCCAGGATCAAACCTCAGTCATATTCCCAGGCCACATGGTTCCAGAATCAAACCTCACTCATATTCCCAGGACACAGGGTTCCAGAATCAAACCTCAGTCATATTCCCTGGACACAGGTTTCAAAAATAAATCCCCAGTCATAGTCCCAGACCACAGGGTTCCAGAATCAAGCCTCACTCATATTCCCAGGACACAGGGTTCCACCATTAAGCCTCAGTCATGTTTCCAGGCCAGAGTGTTCCACAATCAACCCTAAGTCATCTTACCAGGACACAGGGTTCCACCGTCAATCCTCCGTTATATTCCCAGGCCACTGGTTTCCAGAATCAAACCGATTTCATGTTCCCAGGCAACAGGGTACGAGAATCCAAACCGATGTCATGTTCCCTGTAATCAGGGTTCCACCATCAAACCTCAGTCCTGTTGCCAGGCCACAGGGTTCCACCATCAAGCCTCAGTCATGTTCCGAAGCACCAGGGTTCCACAATCAAACCTCAGTCCTGTTGCCAGGCCACAGGGTTCAACCATCAAACCTCAGTCATGTTCCCAGGAAACAGGGTTGCAGAATCAAACCAATGGCATATTCTCAGACCACGGGGTTCCAGTATCAGGCCTCAGCCATGTTCCCAGTGCACAGGGTTCCACCATCAAACCTCAGTCATGTTGATAGTCCACAGGTTTCTGCGATCAAACCACGTTCAAGTTCCCAGGCCACAGGGTTCCAGAATCAAGCCTCAGTCATTTTGCCAGGCCAGAGTGTTCCACCATCAAACCTCAGTCATGATCCCAGGCCACATGTTTCCACAATGAAACCTCAGTCATTTTCCCACGCCAGAGGTTTCCAGAATCAAACCTCAGTCATATTTCCAGGATACATGGTTCCAGAATCAAACCTGAGTCATGTTCGCAGGCCGCAGGTTTCAACAATAAAACCTCAGTCATGTTCCCATGACACAGGGTTCCAGAATCAAACCTCAGTCTTGTTCCCAGGACACAGGTTTCCAGAATCAACCCGATATCATGTTTCCTGGCCACAGTCTTCCATAATCAAACCGCAGGCATGTTTCCAGGCCACAGGGTTCAACCATCAAACCTCAGTCATGTTCCCTGTAAACAGGTCTCCAGAATCAAACCAATGTCATGTTCTCACGCCCCGGGGTTCCAGTATCAGGCCTCAGCCATCTTCCCAGGCCACAGGGTTCTAGAATCAAACTCTTCTCATATTCCCAGGCCACAGGGTTCCAGAATCCGACGATGTCATGCTCCCAGGCCAGAAGATTCCGGAATCAATCCCCAGTTATGTTCCCAGGCTACAGGGTTCCAGAATCAACCCGATATCATGTTCCCTAGCCACAGTCTTCCAGAATCAAACCTCAGTCATGTTGCCAGGCCACAGGTTTCCACCATCAAACCTCAGGCATGTTCCCATGCCACAGGGTTCCAGAACCAAGGCTCAGTCAGTTTCCCGGGGCACAGTATTACACAATCTAAACAGATGTCATATTCCCGGCCACAGTTTTCAAGAATTACGCCTCAGTCATGTTACCAGGCCACAGGGATCCAGAATCAAACCTCAGTCATATTCCCAGGCCATAGGTTTCCAGAATTAAACCGATTTCATGTTCCCAGGCAACAGGGTACCAGAATCCAAACCGATGTCATGTTCCCAGGCCACAGGATTCCACCCTCTAACATCAGTCATCTTCCCAGGCCAATGGTTTCCAGAATCAAACCTCAGTCATATTCCCAGGCCACATGGTTCCAGAATCAAACCTCAGTCGTGTTCCCAGGACACAGGGTTCCAGAATAAAACCTCAGTCATTTTTCCTGCACACAGGTTTCAGAAATAAAATACCAGTCATGTTCCCAGTTCACAGGGTTCCACAATTAAACCTCTGTCATATTCCCAGGCCAGAGGGTTCCACAATCAAACCTCAGTCTTGTTGGCAGGCCACGGTTCCACCATCAAGCCTCAGTCATGTGCCCAGGCCAGAGTGTTCCACAATCAAACCTAAGTCATCTTGCCAAGCCACAGGGTTCAACCATCAAGCCTCAGTCATGTTCCCAGTAAACAGGGTTCCAGAATCAAACCAATGTCATGTTCCCACGCCACGAGGTTCCAGTATCAGGCCTCAGTCATGTTCCCCGTGCACAGGGTTCCACAATCAAACCTCAGTCATGTTCCCAGGCCACAGGGTTCCAGAATCAAACCGATTTCATGTTCCCAGACAACAGGGTACCAGAATCCAAACCGATGTCATGTTCCCAGGACACAGGATTCCACACTCTAACATCAGTCATCTTCCCAGGCCAATGGTTTTCAGAATCAAACCTCCGACATATTCCAAGGCCACATGGTTCCAGAATCAAACCTCAGTCGTGTTCCCAGGACACAGGGTTACAGAATAAAACCTCAGTCATGTTTCCTGGACACAGGTTTCAGAAATAAAATCCCAGTCATGTTCCAACGCCAGAGGGTTCCACAATTAAACCTCAGTCATATTCCCAGGCCAGAGGGTTCCACAATCAAACCTCAGTCCTGTTGCCAGGGCACGGTTCCACCATCAAGCCTCAGTCATGTGCCAAGGCCAGAGTGTTCCACAATCAAACCTAAGTCATCTTGCCAAGTCACAGGGTTCAACCATCAAGCCTCACTCATGTTGCAAGGCCACAGGGTTCAACCTTAAAGCCTCACTCATGTTCCCAAGCCTGAGGGTTCCACTATCAAACCTCAATCATGTTGCCAGGCCACAGGGTTCAACCATCAAACCTCAGTCATGTTCCCTGTAAATACGGCTCCAGAATCAAACCAATGTCATGTTCCCACGCCCCGGGGTTCCAGTATCAGGCCTCAGTCATGTTCCCCGTGCACAGGGTTCCACAATCAAAAGTCAGTCATGTTGCCAGTCCACAGGTTTCTGCCATTAAACCTCAGTCAAGTTGCCAGGCCACAGGTTTCCAGAATCAAGCCTCAGTCATTTTGCCAGGCCAGAGTGTTCCACCGTCAAACCTCAATCATGATCCCAGGCCACATGTTTCCACAATGAAACCTCAGTCATTTTCCCAGGCCAAAGGTTTCCAGAATCAAACCTCAGTCATATTCCCAGGTCACATGGTTCCAGAATCAAATCTGAGTCATGATCGCAGGCCACAGGTTTCAACAATCACACCTCAGTCATGTTACCAGGACACAGGTGTCCAGAATCAAACCTCAGTCATGTTCCCAGGGAAAAGGCTTCTAGAAACAAACCTCAGTCATATTCCCAGAGCACAGCGTTCCAGAATCAAACCTCAGTCTTGTTCCCAAGACACAGGTTTCCAGAATCATCCCGATATCATGTTCCCTGGCCACAGTCTTCCAGAATCAAACCTCAGTCTTGTTGCCAGGCCACAGGTTTCCACCATCAAACCTCAGGCATTTTCCCAGGACACAGGGTTCCAGAATCAAACCGTTCTCATTTTCCCAGGCCACAGGGTTCCAGAAACAAACTGTTCTCATGTTCCCAGGCCACAGGGTTCCAGAATCTACCGATGTCATGTTCCCAGGCCACAGGGTTCCAGAATCAATCCTCAGTTATGTTCCCAGGATACAGGGTTCCAGAATAAAACCTCAGTCGTGTACCCAATCCATAGGGTTCCAGAACCAAGGCTCAGTCAGGTTCCCGAGGCACAGTATTCCATAATCTAAACAGATGTCTTGTTCCCAAGCCTTAGGGTTCCAGAATCCACCGATGTCATGTTCCCAGGCCACAGGGTTCCAGAATCAATCCTCAGTTATGTTCCCAGGTTAAAGGGTTCCAGAATAAAACCTCAGTCATATTCCCAGTCCACAGGGTTCCAGAACCAAGGCTCAGTCAGGTTCCCGGGGCACAGTATTCCACAATCTAAACAGATATCATGTTCCCAGGCCACAGTTTTCCAGAATCACGCCTCAGTCATGTTCCCAGGCCACAGGGATCCAGAATCAAACTTCAGTCATGTTGCCAGGCCAAAGGGTACCACCATCAAACCTCAGTCATATTCCCAGGACACAGGTTTCCAGAATCAAACCGATTTCATGTTCCCAGGCAACAGGGTACCGGAATCCAAACCGATATCATGTTCCCAGACCACAGGATTCCACACTCTAACATCAGTCTTGTTCCCAGGCCAATGGTATCCAGAATCAAACCTCAGTCATATTCCCAGGCCACATGGTTCCAGAATCAAACCTCAGTCGTGTTCCCAGGACACAGGGTTCCAGAATAAAACCTCAGTCATGTTCCCTGGACACAGGTTCCAGAAATAAAATCCCAGTCATGTTCCCAGGCCACAGGGTTCCACAATTAAACCTCAGTCATATTCCCAGGCCAGAGTGTTCCACAATCAAACCTAAGTCATCTTGCCAAGCCACAGGGTTCCACCATCAAACCTCAGTCATGTTGCCAGGCCACAGGTTTCCACCATCAAGCCTCACTCATGTTCCCAAGCCTGAGGGTTCCACTCTGAAACCTCAATCAGGTTGCCAGGCCACAGGGTTCTACCATCAAACCTCAGTCATGTTCCCAGTAAACAGGGCTCCAGAATCAAACCAATGTCATGTTCCCAAGCCAAGGGGTTCCAGTATGAGGCCTCAGTCATGTTCCCCGTGCAAAGGGTTCCACAATCAAACCTCAGTCATGTTGCCAGTCCTCAGGTTTCTGCCATCAAACCTCAGTCAAGTTCCCATGCCACAGGGTTCCAGAATCAAGCCTCAGTCATTTTGCCAGGCCAGAGTGTTCCAACATCAAACCTCAGTCATGATCCCAGGCCACATGTTTCCACAATGAAACCTCAGTCATTTTCCCAAGCCAAAGGTTTCCAGAATCAAACCTCAGTCATATTCCCAGGACACATGGTTCCAAAATCAAACCTGAGTCATGTTCGCAGGCCACAGGTTTCAGCAATCAAACCTCAGTCATGTTCCCATGACACAGGTGTCCAGAATCAAACCTCAGTCATGTTCCCAGGGAACAGGCTTCCTGAAACAAACCTAAGTCATGTTCCCCAGGCACAGGGTTCCAGAATCAAACCTCAGTGTTGTTCCCAGGACACAGGTTTCCAGAATCAAACCGATATCATGTTCCCTAGCCACAGTCTTCCAGAATCAAACCTCAGTCATGTTGCCAGGCCACAGGTTTCCACCATCAAACCTCAGGCATGTTCCCAGGCCACAGGGTTCCGGAATCAAATCGTTCTCATGTTCCCAGGCCACAGGGTTCCAGAATCAATCCTCAGTTATGTTCCCAGGCTACAGGGTTGCAGAATAAAACCTCAGTCATTTTCCCAGTCCACAGGGTTCCAGAACCAAGGCTCACTCAGGTTCCCGGGGCACAGTATTCCACAATCTAAACAGATGTCATGTTCCCAGGCCACAGGGTTCCAGAATCAATCCTCAGTTATGTTCCCAGGCTACAGGGTTCCAGAATAAAACCTCACTCATGTTCCCAGTCCACAGGGTCCAGAACCAAGGCTCAGTCAGTTTCCCTGGGCACAGTATTACATAATCTAAACAGATGTCATGTTCCCGGCCACAGTTTTCAAGAATTACGCCTCAGTCATGTTATCAGGCCACAGGGATCCAGAATCAAACCTCAGTCATATTCCCAGGCCACAGGTTTCCAGAATTAAAACGATTTCTTGTTCCCAGGCAACAGGGTACCAGAATCCAAACCGATGTCATGTTCCCAGGCCACAGGACTCCACACTCTATCATCAGTCATCTTCCCAGGCCAATGTTTTCCAGAATCAAACCTCAGTCATATTCCCAGGCCACATGGTTCCAGAATCAAACCTCAGTCGTGTTCCCAGGACACAGGGTTCCAGAATAAAACCTCAGTCATGTTCCCTGGACACAGGTTTCAGAAACAAAATCCCAGTCATGTTCCCAGGCCACAGGGTTCCACAATTAAACCTCAGTCATATTCCCAGGCCAGAGGGTTCCACAATCAAACCGCAGTCCTGTTGCCAGACCACGGTTCCACCATCATGCCTCAGTCATATTCCCAGGCCAGAGTGTTCCACAATCAAACCTATGTCATCTTGCCAAGCCACAGGGTTCCACCATCAAACCTCAGTCATGTTCCCAGTAAACAGGACTCCAGAATCAAACCAATGTCATGTTCCCAAGCCACGGGGTTCCAGTATCAGGCCTCAGTCATGTTCCCCGTGCAAAGGGTTCCACAATCAAACATCAGTCATGTTGCCAGTCCACAGGTTTCTGCCATCAAACCTCAGTCAAGTTGCCAGGCCACAGGGTTCCAGCATCAAGCCTCAGTCATTTTGCCCGGCCATAGTGTTCAACCCTCAAACCTCAGTCATGATCCCAGGCCACATGTTTCCATAATGAAACCTCAGTCATTTTCCCAGGCCAAAGGTTTCCAGAATCAAACCTCAGTCATATTCCCAGTACACGTGTTTCCAGACTCCAACCTGCATCATGATCACAGGCCACAGGTTTCAGCAATCAAACCTCAGTCATGTTCCCAGGACACAGGTGTCCAGAATCAAACCTCAGTCATTTTCCCCGGGAACAGGCTTCCAGAAACAAACCTAAGTCATGTTCGCCAGGCCCAGGGTTCCAGAATCAAACCTCAGTGTTGTTCCCAGGACACAGGTTTCCAAAATCAACCCGATATCATGTTCCCTAGCCACATTCTTCCAGAATCAAACCTCAGTCATGTTGCCAGGCCGCAGGTTTCCACCATCAAACCTCAGACATGTTCCCAAGCCTGAGGGTTCCACTATCAAACATCAATCATGTTGCCAGGCCACAGGGTTCAACCATCAAACCTCAGTCATGTTCCCATAAACAGGGCTACAGAATCAAACCAATGTCATGTTCCCACGCCACGGGGTTCCAGTATCAGGCCTCAGTCATGTTCCGCGTGCACAGGTTTCCACAATCAAACCTCAGTCATGTTGCCAGTCCACAGGTTTCTGCCATCAAACCTCAGTCAAGTTGCCAGGGCACAGGGTTCCAGAATCAAGCCTCAGTCATTTTGCCAGGCCATAGTGTTCCACCATCAAACCTCAGTCATGATCGCAGGCCACATGTTTCCACAATGAAACCTCAGTCATTTTCCCAGGCCAAAGGTTTCCAGAATCAAACCTCAGTCATATTCCCAGGACACATGGTTCCAGAATCACACCTGAGTCATGTTCGCCGGCAACAGGTTTCAGCAATCAAACCTCAGTCATGTTCCCAGGACACAGGTGTCCAGAATCAAACCTCAGTCATGTTTCCAGGGCACAGGGTTCCAGAATCAAACCTCATGGTTGTTCCCAGGACACAGCTTTTCAGAATCAACCCGATATCATGTTCCCTAGCAACAGTCTTCCAGAATCAAACCTCAGTCATGTTGCCAGGACACAGGTTTCCGCCATCAAACCTCAGGCATGTTCCCAGGCCACAGGGTTCCAGAATCAAACCGTTCTCATGTTACCAGGCCACAGGGTTCCAGAATCCACCGATGTCATGTTCCCAGGCCACAGGGTTCCAGAATGAATCCTCAGTTATGTTCCCAGGCTACAGGGTTCCAGAATAAAACCTCAATCATGTTCCAAGTCCACAGGGTTCCAGAACCAAGGCTCAGTCAGGTTCCCGGGGCACAGTATTCCACAATTTAAACAGATGTCATGTTCCCAGGCCTCAGGGTTCCAGAATCCACCGATGTCATGTTCCCAGGCCACAGGGATACAGAATCAAACCTCAGACATATTCCCAGGCCACATGGTTCCAGAATCAAACCTCAGTCGTGTTCCCAGTACACAGGGTTTCAGAATAAAACCTCAGTCATGTTTCCTGGACACAGGTTTCAGAAATAAAATACCAGTCATGTTCCCAGACCACAGGGTTCCACAATTAAACCTCAGTCATATTCCCAGGCCAGAGGGTTCCACAATCAAACCTCAGTCCTGTTGCCAGGCCACGGTTCCACCATCAAGCCTCAGTCATGTTCCCAGGCCAGAGTTTTCCACAATCAAACCTAAGTCATCTTGCCAAGCCACAGGGTTCAACCATCAAGCCTCACTCATGTTGCCAGGCCACAGGGTTCAACCATCAAACCTCAGTCATGTTCCCAGTAAACAGGGTTCCAGAATCAAAGCAATGTCATCTTCCCACGCCACGAGGTTCCAGTATCAGGCCTCAGTCATGTTCCCCGTGCACAGGGTTCCACAATCAAACCTCAGTCATGTTCCCAGGCCACAGGGTCCCAGAATCAAACCGATTTCATGTTCCCAGACAACAGGGTACCAGAATCCAAACCGATGTCATGTTCCCAGGCCACAGGATTCCACACTCTAACATCAGTCATCTTCCCAGGCCAATGGTTTTCAGAATCAAACCTCAGACATATTACCAGGCCACATGGTTCCAGAATCAAACCTCACTCATGTTCCCAGAACACAGGGTTCCAGAATCAAACCTCAGTCATGTTTCCTGGACACAGGTTTCAGAAATAAAATCCCAGTCATGTACCCAGGCCACAGGGTTCCACAATTAAACCTCAGTCATATTCCCAGGCCAGAGGGTTCCACAATCAAACCTCAGTCCTGTTGCCAGGGCACGGTTCCACCATCAAGCCTCAGTCATGTTCCCAGGCCAGAGAGTTCCACAATCAAACTTATATCATCTTGCCAGGCCACAGGTTTCCACTATCAATCCTCAGTCCTGTTGACAGGCCACAGGGTTCCACCATTAAGCCGTTGTCATGTTCCCAAACCTGAGGTTTCCACAATCAAACCTCAGTCCTCTTGCCAGACCACGGTTCCACCATCAAACCTCAGTCATGTTCCCTGGACACAGGTTTCAAAAATAAAATCCCAGTCATGTTCCCAGGCCACAGGGTTCCAGAATCAAGCCTCACTCATATTCCCAGGCCACAGGGCTCCACAATTAAACCTCAGTCATATTCCCAGGCCAGAGGTTTCGACAATCAAACCTCAGTCCTGTTGCCAGTCCACGGTTCCACCATTAAGCCTCAGTCATGTTGCCAGGATATATGGTACCACATCAAACCTCAGTCATGTACCCAGGCCACATTTTTCCAGAATAAAAACGATTTCATGTTCCCAGGCAACAGGATACCAGTATCCAAACCGATGTCACGTTCCCAGGCCACAGGTTTCCACCATCAAACCTCAGTCCTGGTACCAGGCCACAGGGTTCCACCATCAAGCCTCAGTCATGTTCCCAAACCTGAGGGTTCCACAATCAATCCTCAGTTATGTTCCCAGGCTCCAGGGTTCTAGAATAAAACCTCAGTCATGTTCGCCGTCCACAGGTTTCCAGAACCAAGCCTCAGTCAGGTTCGCAGGGCACAGTATTCCACAACCTAAACAAATGTCATGTTCCCAGGCCTCAGGGATCCAGAATCAAACATCAGTCATGTTCCCAGGCCAATGGTTTCCAGGATCAAACCTCAGTCATATTCCCAGGCCACATGGTTCCAGAATCAAACCTCACTCATATTCCCAGGACACAGGGTTCCAGAATCAAACCTCAGTCATATTCCCTGGACACAGGTTTCAAAAATAAATCCCCAGTCATAGTCCCAGACCACAGGGTTCCAGAATCAAGCCTCACTCATATTCCCAGGACACAGGGTTCCACCATTAAGCCTCAGTCATGTTTCCAGGCCAGAGTGTTCCACAATCAACCCTAAGTCATCTTACCAGGACACAGGGTTCCACCGTCAATCCTCCGTTATATTCCCAGGCCACTGGTTTCCAGAATCAAACCGATTTCATGTTCCCAGGCAACAGGGTACGAGAATCCAAACCGATGTCATGTTCCCTGTAATCAGGGTTCCACCATCAAACCTCAGTCCTGTTGCCAGGCCACAAGGTTCCACCATCAAGCCTCAGTCATGTTCCGAAGCACCAGGGTTCCACAATCAAACCTCAGTCCTGTTGCCAGGCCACAGGGTTCAACCATCAAACCTCAGTCATGTTCCCAGGAAACAGGGTTGCAGAATCAAACCAATGGCATATTCTCAGACCACGGGGTTCCAGTATCAGGCCTCAGCCATGTTCCCAGTGCACAGGGTTCCACCATCAAACCTCAGTCATGTTGATAGTCCACAGGTTTCTGCGATCAAACCACGTTCAAGTTCCCAGGCCACAGGGTTCCAGAATCAAGCCTCAGTCATTTTGCCAGGCCAGAGTGTTCCACCATCAAACCTCAGTCATGATCCCAGGCCACATGTTTCCACAATGAAACCTCAGTCATTTTCCCACGCCAGAGGTTTCCAGAATCAAACCTCAGTCATATTTCCAGGATACATGGTTCCAGAATCAAACCTGAGTCATGTTCGCAGGCCGCAGGTTTCAACAATAAAACCTCAGTCATGTTCCCATGACACAGGGTTCCAGAATCAAACCTCAGTCTTGTTCCCAGGACACAGGTTTCCAGAATCAACCCGATATCATGTTTCCTGGCCACAGTCTTCCATAATCAAACCGCAGGCATGTTTCCAGGCCACAGGGTTCAACCATCAAACCTCAGTCATGTTCCCTGTAAACAGGTCTCCAGAATCAAACCAATGTCATGTTCTCACGCCCCGGGGTTCCAGTATCAGGCCTCAGCCATCTTCCCAGGCCACAGGGTTCTAGAATCAAACTCTTCTCATATTCCCAGGCCACAGGGTTCCAGAATCCGACGATGTCATGCTCCCAGGCCAGAAGATTCCGGAATCAATCCCCAGTTAGGTTCCTAGGCTACAGGGTTCCAGAATCAACCCGATATCATGTTCCCTAGCCACAGTCTTCCAGAATCAAACCTCAGTCATGTTGCCAGGCCACAGGTTTCCACCATCAAACCTCAGGCATGTTCCCATGCCACAGGGTTCCAGAACCAAGGCTCAGTCAGTTTCCCGGGGCACAGTATTACACAATCTAAACAGATGTCATATTCCCGGCCACAGTTTTCAAGAATTACGCCTCAGTCATGTTACCAGGCCACAGGGATCCAGAATCAAACCTCAGTCATATTCCCAGGCCATAGGTTTCCAGAATTAAACCGATTTCATGTTCCCAGGCAACAGGGTACCAGAATCCAAACCGATGTCATGTTCCCAGGCCACAGGATTCCACCCTCTAACATCAGTCATCTTCCCAGGCCAATGGTTTCCAGAATCAAACCTCAGTCATATTCCCAGGCCACATGGTTCCAGAATCAAACCTCAGTCGTGTTCCCAGGACACAGGGTTCCAGAATAAAACCTCAGTCATTTTTCCTGCACACAGGTTTCAGAAATAAAATACCAGTCATGTTCCCAGTTCACAGGGTTCCACAATTAAACCTCTGTCATATTCCCAGGCCAGAGGGTTCCACAATCAAACCTCAGTCCTGTTGGCAGGCCACGGTTCCACCATCAAGCCTCAGTCATGTGCCCAGGCCAGAGTGTTCCACAATCAAACCTAAGTCATCTTGCCAAGCCACAGGGTTCAACCATCAAGCCTCAGTCATGTTCCCAGTAAACAGGGTTCCAGAATCAAACCAATGTCATGTTCCCACGCCACGAGGTTCCAGTATCAGGCCTCAGTCATGTTCCCCGTGCACAGGGTTCCACAATCAAACCTCAGTCATGTTCCCAGGCCACAGGGTTCCAGAATCAAACCGATTTCATGTTCCCAGACAACAGGGTACCAGAATCCAAACCGATGTCATGTTCCCAGGACACAGGATTCCACACTCTAACATCAGTCATCTTCCCAGGCCAATGGTTTTCAGAATCAAACCTCCGACATATTCCAAGGCCACATGGTTCCAGAATCAAACCTCAGTCGTGTTCCCAGGACACAGGGTTACAGAATAAAACCTCAGTCATGTTTCCTGGACACAGGTTTCAGAAATAAAATCCCAGTCATGTTCCAACGCCAGAGGGTTCCACAATTAAACCTCAGTCATATTCCCAGGCCAGAGGGTTCCACAATCAAACCTCAGTCCTGTTGCCAGGGCACGGTTCCACCATCAAGCCTCAGTCATGTGCCAAGGCCAGAGTGTTCCACAATCAAACCTAAGTCATCTTGCCAAGTCACAGGGTTCAACCATCAAGCCTCACTCATGTTGCAAGGCCACAGGGTTCAACCTTAAAGCCTCACTCATGTTCCCAAGCCTGAGGGTTCCACTATCAAACCTCAATCATGTTGCCAGGCCACAGGGTTCAACCATCAAACCTCAGTCATGTTCCCTGTAAATACGGCTCCAGAATCAAACCAATGTCATGTTCCCACGCCCCGGGGTTCCAGTATCAGGCCTCAGTCATGTTCCCCGTGCACAGGGTTCCACAATCAAAAGTCAGTCATGTTGCCAGTCCACAGGTTTCTGCCATTAAACCTCAGTCAAGTTGCCAGGCCACAGGTTTCCAGAATCAAGCCTCAGTCATTTTGCCAGGCCAGAGTGTTCCACCGTCAAACCTCAATCATGATCCCAGGCCACATGTTTCCACAATGAAACCTCAGTCATTTTCCCAGGCCAAAGGTTTCCAGAATCAAACCTCAGTCATATTCCCAGGTCACATGGTTCCAGAATCAAATCTGAGTCATGATCGCAGGCCACAGGTTTCAACAATCACACCTCAGTCATGTTACCAGGACACAGGTGTCCAGAATCAAACCTCAGTCATGTTCCCAGGGAAAAGGCTTCTAGAAACAAACCTCAGTCATATTCCCAGAGCACAGCGTTCCAGAATCAAACCTCAGTCTTGTTCCCAAGACACAGGTTTCCAGAATCATCCCGATATCATGTTCCCTGGCCACAGTCTTCCAGAATCAAACCTCAGTCTTGTTGCCAGGCCACAGGTTTCCACCATCAAACCTCAGGCATTTTCCCAGGACACAGGGTTCCAGAATCAAACCGTTCTCATTTTCCCAGGCCACAGGGTTCCAGAAACAAACTGTTCTCATGTTCCCAGGCCACAGGGTTCCAGAATCTACCGATGTCATGTTCCCAGGCCACAGGGTTCCAGAATCAATCCTCAGTTATGTTCCCAGGATACAGGGTTCCAGAATAAAACCTCAGTCGTGTACCCAATCCATAGGGTTCCAGAACCAAGGCTCAGTCAGGTTCCCGAGGCACAGTATTCCATAATCTAAACAGATGTCTTGTTCCCAAGCCTTAGGGTTCCAGAATCCACCGATGTCATGTTCCCAGGCCACAGGGTTCCAGAATCAATCCTCAGTTATGTTCCCAGGTTAAAGGGTTCCAGAATAAAACCTCAGTCATATTCCCAGTCCACAGGGTTCCAGAACCAAGGCTCAGTCAGGTTCCCGGGGCACAGTATTCCACAATCTAAACAGATATCATGTTCCCAGGCCACAGTTTTCCAGAATCACGCCTCAGTCATGTTCCCAGGCCACAGGGATCCAGAATCAAACTTCAGTCATGTTGCCAGGCCAAAGGGTACCACCATCAAACCTCAGTCATATTCCCAGGACACAGGTTTCCAGAATCAAACCGATTTCATGTTCCCAGGCAACAGGGTACCGGAATCCAAACCGATATCATGTTCCCAGACCACAGGATTCCACACTCTAACATCAGTCTTGTTCCCAGGCCAATGGTATCCAGAATCAAACCTCAGTCATATTCCCAGGCCACATGGTTCCAGAATCAAACCTCAGTCGTGTTCCCAGGACACAGGGTTCCAGAATAAAACCTCAGTCATGTTCCCTGGACACAGGTTCCAGAAATAAAATCCCAGTCATGTTCCCAGGCCACAGGGTTCCACAATTAAACCTCAGTCATATTCCCAGGCCAGAGTGTTCCACAATCAAACCTAAGTCATCTTGCCAAGCCACAGGGTTCCACCATCAAACCTCAGTCATGTTGCCAGGCCACAGGTTTCCACCATCAAGCCTCACTCATGTTCCCAAGCCTGAGGGTTCCACTCTGAAACCTCAATCAGGTTGCCAGGCCACAGGGTTCTACCATCAAACCTCAGTCATGTTCCCAGTAAACAGGGCTCCAGAATCAAACCAATGTCATGTTCCCAAGCCAAGGGGTTCCAGTATGAGGCCTCAGTCATGTTCCCCGTGCAAAGGGTTCCACAATCAAACCTCAGTCATGTTGCCAGTCCTCAGGTTTCTGCCATCAAACCTCAGTCAAGTTCCCATGCCACAGGGTTCCAGAATCAAGCCTCAGTCATTTTGCCAGGCCAGAGTGTTCCAACATCAAACCTCAGTCATGATCCCAGGCCACATGTTTCCACAATGAAACCTCAGTCATTTTCCCAAGCCAAAGGTTTCCAGAATCAAACCTCAGTCATATTCCCAGGACACATGGTTCCAAAATCAAACCTGAGTCATGTTCGCAGGCCACAGGTTTCAGCAATCAAACCTCAGTCATGTTCCCATGACACAGGTGTCCAGAATCAAACCTCAGTCATGTTCCCAGGGAACAGGCTTCCTGAAACAAACCTAAGTCATGTTCCCCAGGCACAGGGTTCCAGAATCAAACCTCAGTGTTGTTCCCAGGACACAGGTTTCCAGAATCAACCCGATATCATGTTCCCTAGCCACAGTCTTCCAGAATCAAACGTCAGTCATGTTGCCAGGCCACAGGTTTCCACCATCAAACCTCAGGCATGTTCCCAGGCCACAGGGTTCCGGAATCAAATCGTTCTCATGTTCCCAGGCCACAGGGTTCCAGAATCAATCCTCAGTTATGTTCCCAGGCTACAGGGTTGCAGAATAAAACCTCAGTCATTTTCCCAGTCCACAGGGATCCAGAACCAAGGCTCACTCAGGTTCCCGGGGCACAGTATTCCACAATCTAAACAGATGTCATGTTCCCAGGCCACAGGGTTCCAGAATCAATCCTCAGTTATGTTCCCAGGCTACAGGGTTCCAGAATAAAACCTCACTCATGTTCCCAGTCCACAGGGTCCAGAACCAAGGCTCAGTCAGTTTCCCGGGGCACAGTATTACATAATCTAAACAGATGTCATGTTCCCGGCCACAGTTTTCAAGAATTACGCCTCAGTCATGTTACCAGGCCACAGGGATCCAGAATCAAACCTCAGTCATATTCCCAGGCCACAGGTTTCCAGAATTAAAACGATTTCTTGTTCCCAGGCAACAGGGTACCAGAATCCAAACCGATGTCATGTTCCCAGGCCACAGGACTCCACACTCTATCATCAGTCATCTTCCCAGGCCAATGTTTTCCAGAATCAAACCTCAGTCATATTCCCAGGCCACATGGTTCCAGAATCAAACCTCAGTCGTGTTCCCAGGACACAGGGTTCCAGAATAAAACCTCAGTCATGTTCCCTGGACACAGGTTTCAGAAACAAAATCCCAGTCATGTTCCCAGGCCACAGGGTTCCACAATTAAACCTCAGTCATATTCCCAGGCCAGAGGGTTCCACAATCAAACCGCAGTCCTGTTGCCAGACCACGGTTCCACCATCATGCCTCAGTCATATTCCCAGGCCAGAGTGTTCCACAATCAAACCTATGTCATCTTGCCAAGCCACAGGGTTCCACCATCAAACCTCAGTCATGTTCCCAGTAAACAGGACTCCAGAATCAAACCAATGTCATGTTCCCAAGCCACGGGGTTCCAGTATCAGGCCTCAGTCATGTTCCCCGTGCAAAGGGTTCCACAATCAAACATCAGTCATGTTGCCAGTCCACAGGTTTCTGCCATCAAACCTCAGTCAAGTTGCCAGGCCACAGGGTTCCAGCATCAAGCCTCAGTCATTTTGCCCGGCCATAGTGTTCAACCCTCAAACCTCAGTCATGATCCCAGGCCACATGTTTCCATAATGAAACCTCAGTCATTTTCCCAGGCCAAAGGTTTCCAGAATCAAACCTCAGTCATATTCCCAGTACACGTGTTTCCAGACTCCAACCTGCATCATGATCACAGGCCACAGGTTTCAGCAATCAAACCTCAGTCATGTTCCCAGGACACAGGTGTCCAGAATCAAACCTCAGTCATTTTCCCAGGGAACAGGCTTCCAGAAACAAACCTAAGTCATGTTCGCCAGGCCCAGGGTTCCAGAATCAAACCTCAGTGTTGTTCCCAGGACACAGGTTTCCAAAATCAACCCGATATCATGTTCCCTAGCCACATTCTTCCAGAATCAAACCTCAGTCATGTTGCCAGGCCGCAGGTTTCCACCATCAAACCTCAGACATGTTCCCAAGCCTGAGGGTTCCACTATCAAACATCAATCATGTTGCCAGGCCACAGGGTTCAACCATCAAACCTCAGTCATGTTCCCATAAACAGGGCTACAGAATCAAACCAATGTCATGTTCCCACGCCACGGGGTTCCAGTATCAGGCCTCAGTCATGTTCCCCGTGCACAGGTTTCCACAATCAAACCTCAGTCATGTTGCCAGTCCACAGGTTTCTGCCATCAAACCTCAGTCAAGTTGCCAGGGCACAGGGTTCCAGAATCAAGCCTCAGTCATTTTGCCAGGCCATAGTGTTCCACCATCAAACCTCAGTCATGATCGCAGGCCACATGTTTCCACAATGAAACCTCAGTCATTTTCCCAGGCCAAAGGTTTCCAGAATCAAACCTCAGTCATATTCCCAGGACACATGGTTCCAGAATCACACCTGAGTCATGTTCGCCGGCAACAGGTTTCAGCAATCAAACCTCAGTCATGTTCCCAGGACACAGGTGTCCAGAATCAAACCTCAGTCATGTTTCCAGGGCACAGGGTTCCAGAATCAAACCTCATGGTTGTTCCCAGGACACAGCTTTTCAGAATCAACCCGATATCATGTTCCCTAGCAACAGTCTTCCAGAATCAAACCTCAGTCATGTTGCCAGGACACAGGTTTCCGCCATCAAACCTCAGGCATGTTCCCAGGCCACAGGGTTCCAGAATCAAACCGTTCTCATGTTACCAGGCCACAGGGTTCCAGAATCCACCGATGTCATGTTCCCAGGCCACAGGGTTCCAGAATGAATCCTCAGTTATGTTCCCAGGCTACAGGGTTCCAGAATAAAACCTCAATCATGTTCCAAGTCCACAGGGTTCCAGAACCAAGGCTCAGTCAGGTTCCCGGGGCACAGTATTCCACAATTTAAACAGATGTCATGTTCCCAGGCCTCAGGGTTCCAGAATCCACCGATGTCATGTTCCCAGGCCACAGGGATACAGAATCAAACCTCAGACATATTCCCAGGCCACATGGTTCCAGAATCAAACCTCAGTCGTGTTCCCAGTACACAGGGTTTCAGAATAAAACCTCAGTCATGTTTCCTGGACACAGGTTTCAGAAATAAAATACCAGTCATGTTCCCAGACCACAGGGTTCCACAATTAAACCTCAGTCATATTCCCAGGCCAGAGGGTTCCACAATCAAACCTCAGTCCTGTTGCCAGGCCACGGTTCCACCATCAAGCCTCAGTCATGTTCCCAGGCCAGAGTTTTCCACAATCAAACCTAAGTCATCTTGCCAAGCCACAGGGTTCAACCATCAAGCCTCACTCATGTTGCCAGGCCACAGGGTTCAACCATCAAACCTCAGTCATGTTCCCAGTAAACAGGGTTCCAGAATCAAAGCAATGTCATCTTCCCACGCCACGAGGTTCCAGTATCAGGCCTCAGTCATGTTCCCCGTGCACAGGGTTCCACAATCAAACCTCAGTCATGTTCCCAGGCCACAGGGTCCCAGAATCAAACCGATTTCATGTTCCCAGACAACAGGGTACCAGAATCCAAACCGATGTCATGTTCCCAGGCCACAGGATTCCACACTCTAACATCAGTCATCTTCCCAGGCCAATGGTTTTCAGAATCAAACCACAGACATATTACCAGGCCACATGGTTCCAGAATCAAACCTCACTCATGTTCCCAGAACACAGGGTTCCAGAATCAAACCTCAGTCATGTTTCCTGGACACAGGTTTCAGAAATAAAATCCCAGTCATGTACCCAGGCCACAGGGTTCCACAATTAAACCTCAGTCATATTCCCAGGCCAGAGGGTTCCACAATCAAACCTCAGTCCTGTTGCCAGGGCACGGTTCCACCATCAAGCCTCAGTCATGTTCCCAGGCCAGAGTGTTTCACAATCAAACCTAAGTCGTCTTGCCAAGTCACAGGGTTCAACCATCAAGCCTCACTCATGTTGCCAGGCCACAGGGTTCAACCTTCAAGCCTCACTCATGTTCCCAAGCCTGAGGGTTCCACTATCAAACCTCAATCATGTTGCCAGGCCACAGGGTTCAACCATCAAACCTCAGTCATGTTCCCAGTAAACAGGGCTCCAGAATCAAACCAATGTCATGTTCCCACGCCCCGGGGTTCCAGTATCAGGCCTCAGTCATGTTCCCCGTGCACAGGGTTCCACAATCAAAAGTCAGTCATGTTGCCAGTCCACAGGTTTCTGCCATTAAACCTCAGTCAAGTTGCCAGGCCACAGGTTTCCAGAATCAAGCCTCAGTCATTTTGCCAGGCCAGAGTGTTCCACCATCAAACCTCAATCATGATCCCAGGCCACATGTTTCCACAATGAAACCTCAGTCATTTTCCCAGGCCAAAGGTTTCCAGAATCAAACCTCAGTCATATTCCCAGGACACATGGTTCCAGAATCAAACCTGAGTCATGATCGCAGGCCACAGGTTTCAACAATCACACCTCAGTCATGTTACTAGGACACAGGTGTCCAGAATCAAACCTCAGTCATGTTCCCAGGGAAAAGGCTTCTAGAAACAAACCTCAGTCATATTCCCAGAGCACAGCGTTCCAGAAACAAACCTCAGTCTTGTTCCCAGTACAAAGGTTTCCAGAATCATCCCGATATCATGTTCCCTGGCCACAGTCTTCCAGAATCAAAACTCAGTCTTGTTGCCAGGCCACAGGTTTCCACCATCAAACCTCAGGCATGTTCCCAGGACACAGGGTTCCAGAATCAAACCGTTCTCATTTTCCCAGGCCACAGTGTTCCAGAAACAAACTGTTCTCATGTTCCCAGGCCACAGGGTTCCAGAATCTACCGATGTCATGTTCCCAGGCCAGAGGGTTCCAGAATCAATCCTCAGTTATGTTCCCAGGATACAGGGTTCCAGAATAAAACCTCAGTCATGTTCCCAGTCCACAGGGTTCCAGAACCAAGGCTCAGTCAGGTTCACGAGGCACAGTATTCCATAATCTAAACAGATGTCATGTTCCCAAGCCTTAGGGTTCCAGAATCCACCGATGTCATGTTCCCAGGCCACAGGGTTCCAGAATCAATCCTCAGTTATGTTCCCAGGTTACAGGGTTCCAGAATAAAACCTCAGTCATATTCCCAGTCCACAGGCTTCCAGAACAAAGGCTCAGTCAGGTTCCCGGGGCACAGTATTCCACAATCTAAAGAGATGTCATGTTCCCAGGCCACAGTTTTCCAGAATCACGCCTCAGTCATGTTCCCAGGCCACAGGGATCCAGAATCAAACTTCAGTCATGTTGCCAGGCCAAAGGGTACCACCATCAAACCTCAGTCATATTCCCAGGCCACAGGTTTCCAGAATCAAACCGATTTCATGTTCCCAGGCAACAGGGTACCGGAATCCAAACCGATATCATGTTCCCAGGCCACAGGATTCCACACTCTAACATCAGTCTTGTTCCCAGGCCAATGGTTTCCAGAATCAAACCTCAGTCATATTCCCAGGCCACATGGTTCCAGAATCAAACCTCAGTCGTGTTCCCAGGACACAGGGTTCGAGAATAAAACCTCAGTCATGTTCCCTGTACACAGGGTTCAGAAATAAAACCCCAGTCATGTTCCCAAGCCACAGGGTTCCACAATTAAACCTCAGTCATATTCCCAGGCCAGAGGGTTCCACAGTCAAACCTCAGTCCTGTTGCCAGACCACGGTTCCACCATCATGCCTCAGTCATATTCCCAGGCCACAGTGTTCCACAATCAAACCTAAGTCATCTTGCCAAGCCAAAGGGTTCCACCATCAAACCACAGTCATGTTCCCAGTAAACAGGACTGCAGAATCAAACCAATGTCATGTTCCCAAGACACGGGGTTCCAGTATCAGGCCTCAGTCATGTTCCCCGTGCAAAGGGTTCCACAATCAAACCTCAGTCATGTTGCCAGTCCACAGGGTTGTGCCATCAAACCTCAGTCAAGTTGCCAGGCCACAGGGTTCCAGCATCAAGCCTCAGTCATTTTGCCCGGCCATAGTGTTCAACCCTCAAACCTCAGTCATGATCCCAGGCCACATGTTTCCACAATGAAACCTCAGTCATTTTCCCAGGCCAAAGGTTTCCAGAATCAAACCTCAGTCATATTCCCAGTACACGTGTTTCCAGACTCAAACCTGCGTCATGTTCGCAGGCCACAGGTTTCAGCAATCAAACCTCAGTCATGTTCCCAGGCCACAGTCTTCCAGAATCAAACCTCAGTCATGTTGCCAGGCCACAGGTTTCCACCATCAAACCTCAGGCATGTTCCCAGGCCACAAGGTTCCAGAATCAATCCTCAGTCTTGTTCCCAGGACACAGGTTTCCAGAATCAACCCCGTATCCTGTTCATTGGCCACAGTCTTCCAGAATCAAACCTCAGTCATGTTGCCAGGCCACAGGTTTCCACCATCAAACCTCAGACATTTTCAAAGTTCACAGGGTTCCAGAATCAAACGATTCTCATGTTCCCAGGCCACAGGTTTCCAGAATCCATCGATGTCATGTTCCCAGGCCACAGGGTTCCAGAATCAATCCTCAGTTATGTTCCCAGGCTACAGGGTTCCAGAATAAATCCTCAGTCATGTTCCCAGTCCATAGGGTTCCAGAACCAAGGCTCAGTCAGGTTCCCGGGGCACAGTATTCCACAATCTAAACAGATGTCATGTTCCCAAGCCAAAGTTTTCCAGAATCACGCCTCAGTCATGTTCCCAGGCCACAGGGATCCAGAATAAAACCTCACTCATGTTCCCAGTCCACAGGGTCCAGAACCAAGGCTCAGTCAGTTTCCCGGGGCACAGTATTACACAATCTAAACAGATGTCATGTTCCCGGCCACAGTTTTCAAGAATTACGCCTCAGTCATGTTACCAGGCCACAGGGATCCAGAATCAAACCTCAGTCATATTTCCAGGCCACAGGTTTACAGAATCAAACCGATTTCATGTTCCCAGGCCACAGGATTCCACACTCTAACATCAGTCTTCTTCCCAGGCAAATGGTTTCCAGAATCAAACCTCAGTCATAATCCCAGGCCACATGGTTCCAGAATAAAACCTCAGTCATGTTCCCAGGACACAGCATTCCAGAATAAAACCTCAGTCATGTGCCCTGGGCACAGGTTTCAGAAATATAATCCCAATCATGTTCCCAGGCCACAGGGTTCCAGAATTAAATCTCAGTCATATTCCCAGGCCAGAGGTTTCCACAATCAAACCTCAGTCCTGTTGCCAGGCCAGAATGTTCCACAATCAAACCTAAGTCATCTTGCCAAGCCACAGGGTTCCACCATCAAACCTCAGTCATGTTGCCAGGCCACAGGGTTCCACCATTAAGCCTCACTCATGTTCTCAAGCCTGAGGTTTCCACTATCAAACCTCAATCATGTTGCCAGGCCACAGGGTTCGACCATCAAACCTCAGTCATGTTCCCAGTAAACAGGGCTCCAGAATCAAACCAATGTCATGTTCCCACGCCACGGGGTTCCAGTATCAGGCCTCAGTCATGTTCCACGTGTACAGGGTGCCACAATCAAACTCAGTCATGTTGCCAGTCCACAGGTTTCTGCCATCAAACCTCAGTCAACTTGCCAGGCCACAGGGTTCGAGAATGAATCCTCAGTCATTTTGCCAGGACATAGTGTTCCACCATCAAAGCTCAGTCATGATCCCAGGCCACATGTTTCCACAAAAAACCTCAGTCATTTTTCCAGGCCAAAGGTTTCCAGAATCAAACCTCAGTCATATTCCCAGGACACATGTTTCCGGAATCAAACCTGAGTCATGTTCCCAGGGAACAGGCTTCCAGAAACAAACCTCAGTCATGTTTCCAGGCCACAGGGTTCCAGAATCAAACCTCAGTCTTGTTCCCAGGACACAGGATTCCAGAATCCACCGATGTCATGTTCCCAGGCCACAGGTTTCCAGAATCAAACAGATTTCATGTTCCCAGGCAACAGGGTGCCAGAATCCAAACCGATGTCATGTAACCAGGCCACACGATTCCACAATCTAACATCAGTCATGTTCCCAGACCAATGGTTTCCAGGATCAAACCTCAGTCATATTCCCAGGGCACATGGTTCCAGAATCAAACCTCACTCATGTTCCCAGGACACAGGATTCCAGAATCAAACCTCAGTCATGTTCCCTGGACACAGGTTTCAAAAATAAATCCCCAGTCATATTCCCAGGCCACAGGGTTCCAGAATCAAGCCTCACTCATATTCCCAGGACACAAGGTTCCACAATTAAACCTCAGTCATATTCCCAGGCCAGAGGGTTCCACAATCAAACCTCTGTCCTGTTGCCAGGCCACGGTTCCACCATCAAGCCTCAGTCATGTTCCCAGGCCAGAGTGTTCCACAATCAAACCTAATTCATCTTGCCAGGCCACAGGTTTCCACCATCAATCCTCAGTCCTGTTGCCAGGCCACAGGGTTCCACCATCAAGCCTCAGTTATATTCCCAGGAAACAGGGTTCCAGAATCAAGCCAATGGCATGTTCCCAGACCACAGGGTTCAAGTATCAGGCCTCAGCCATGTTCCCAGTGCACAGGGTTCCACCATCAAACCTCAGTCATGGTGACAGTCCACAGGTTTCTGCGATCAAACCACATTCAAGTTGCCAGGCCTCAGGGTTCCAGAATCAAGCCTCAGGTATGTTGGCAGGCCACAGGGTACCACCATCAAACCTCAGTCATGTTCCCAGGCCACAGGGTTCCTCCATCAAACCTCAATCATGTTCGCAGGACACAGGATTCCAAAATCAAACCAATGTCAAGTTCCCAGGCCATGGGTTTCCAGTACCAGGCCTCAGTCATGTTTCCAGGGCACAGGGTTCCACAATCAAACCTCAGTTATGTTGCCAGTACACAGGTTTCTGCCATCAAACCTCAGTCAAGTTCCCAGGCCACAGATTTCCAGAATCAAACCTCAGTCATATTCCCAGGACACATGTTTCCAGAATCAAACCTCACTCATGTTCTCAGGACACAGGGTTCCAGAATCAAACCTCAGTCATGTTCCCTGGACACAGGTTTCAAAAATAAAACCCCAGTCATGTTCCCAGGCCACAGGGTTCCTGAATCAAGCCTCATTCATATTCCCAGGCCACAGGGTTCCACAATTAAACCTCAGTCATATTGCCAGGCCAGAGGGTTCCACAATCAAACCTCAGTCCTGTTGTCAGGCCACGTTTCCACCATCAAGCCTCAGTCATGTTCCCAGGCCAGAGAGTTACACAATCAAACCTATGTCATCTTGCCAGGCCACAGGTTTCCACTATCAATCCTCAGTCCTGTTGACAGGCCACAGGGTTCCACCATTAAGCCGTTGTCATGTTCCCAAACCTGAGGTTTCCACAATCAAACCTCAGTCCTCTTGCCAGACCACGGTTCCACCATCAAACCTCAGTCATGTTCCCTGGACACAGCTTTCAAAAATAAAATCCCAGTCATGTTCCCAGGCCACAGGGTTCCAGAATCAAGCCTCACTCATATTCCCAGGCCACAGGGCTCCACAATTAAACCTCAGTCATATTCCCAGGCCAGAGGTTTCGACAATCAAACCTCAGTCCTGTTGCCAGGCCACAGGGTTCCACCATCAAGCCTCAGTCATGTTCCGAAGCACCAGGGTTCCACAATCAAACCTCAGTCCTGTTGCCAGGCCACAGGGTTCAACCATCAAACCTCAGTCATGTTCCCAGGAAACAGGGTTGCAGAATCAAACCAATGGCATATTCTCAGACCACGGGGTTCCAGTATCAGGCCTCAGCCATGTTCCCAGTGTACAGGGTTCCACCATCAAACCTCAGTCATGTTGATAGTCCACAGGTTTCTGCGATCAAACCACGTTCAAGTTCCCAGGCCACAGGGTTCCAGAATCAAGCCTCAGTCATTTTGCCAGGCCAGAGTGTTCCACCATCAAACCTCAGTCATGATCCCAGGCCACATGTTTCCACAATGAAACCTCAGTCATTTTCCCACGACAGAGGTTTTCAGAATCAAACCTCAGTCATATTTCCAGGATACATGGTTCCAGAATCAAACCTGAGTCATGTTCGCAGGCCGCAGGTTTCAACAATAAAACCTCAGTCATGTTCCCATGACACAGGGTTCCAGAATCAAACCTCAGTCTTGTTCCCAGGACACAGGATTCCAGAATCAACCCGATATCATGTTCCCTGGCCACAGTCTTCCATAATCAAACCGCAGGCATGTTTCCAGGCCACAGGGTTCAACCATTAAACCTCAGTCATGTTCCCTGTAAACAGGGCTCCAGAATCAAACCAATGTCATGTTCTCACGCCCCGGGGTTCCAGTATCAGGCCTCAGCCATCTTCCCAGGCCACAGGGTTCTAGAATCAAACTCTTCTCATATTTCCAGGCCACAGGGTTCCAGAATCCGACGATGTCATGCTCCCAGGCCAGAAGATTCCGGAATCAATCCCCAGTTATGTTCCCAGGCTACAGGGATCCAGAATAAAACCTCAGTCATGTTCCCAGTCCACAGGGTCACAGAACCAAGGCTCAGTCAGGTTCCCGGGGCACAGTATTCCACAATCTAAACAGATGTCATGTTCCCAGGCCTCAGGGTTCCAGAATCCACCGATGTCATGTTCCCAGGTCACAGGGATACAGAATCAAACCTCAGACATATTCCCAGGCCACATGGTTCCAGAATCAAACCTCAGTGTTGTTCCCAGGACACAGGTTTCCAGAATCAACCCGATATCATGTTCCCTAGCCACAGTCTTCCAGAATCAAACCTCAGTCATGTTGCCAGGCCACAGGTTTCCACCATCAAACCTCAGGCATGTTCCCAGGCCACAGGGTTCCGGAATCAAACCTCAGTCGTGTTCCCAGGACACAGGGTTCCAGAATAAAACCTCAGTCATGTTTCCTGGACACAGGTTTCAGAAATAAAATACCAGTCATGTTCCCAGGCCACAGGGTTCCACAATTAAACCTCTGTCATATTCCCAGGCCAGAGGGTTCCACAATCAAACCTCAGTCCTGTTGGCAGGCCACGGTTCCACCATCAAGCCTCAGTCATGTGCCCAGGCCAGAGTGTTCCACAATCAAACCTAAGTCTTCTTGACAAGCCACCGGGTTCAACCATCAAGCCTCAGTCATGTTCCCAGTAAACAGGGTTCCAGAATCAAACCAATGTCATGTTCCCACGCCACGAGGTTCCAGTATCAGGCCTCAGTCATGTTCCTCGTGCACAGGGTTCCACAATCAAACCTCAGTCATGTTCCCAGGCCACAGGGTTCCAGAATCAAACCGATTTCATGTTCCCAGACAATAGGGTACCAGAATCCAAACCGATGTCATGTTCCCAGACCACAGGATTCCACACTCTAACATCCGTCATCTTCCCAGGCCAATGGTTTTCAGAATCAAACCTCCGACATATTCCAAGGCCACATGGTTCCAGAATCAAACCTCAGTCGTGTTCCCAGGACACAGGGTTACAGAATAAAACCTCAGTCATGTTTCCTGGACACAGGTTTCAGAAATAAAATCCCAGTCATGTTCCAACGCCAGAGGGTTCCACAATTAAACCTCAGTCATATTCCCAGGCCAGAGGGTTCCACAATCAAACCTCAGTCCTGTTGCCAGGGCACGGTTCCACCATCAAGCCTCAGTCATGTGCCCAGGCCAGAGTGTTCCACAATCAAACCTAAGTCATCTTGTCAAGTCACAGGGTTCAACCATCAAGCTTCACTCATGTTGCCAGGCCACAGGGTTCAACCTTCAAGCCTCACTCATGTTCCCAAGCCTGAGGGTTCCACTATCAAACCTCAATCATGTTGCCAGGCCACAGGGTTCAACCATCAAACCTCAGTCATGTTCCCTGTAAATAGGGCTCCAGAATCAAACCAATGTCATGTTCCCACGCCCCGGGGTTCCAGTATCAGGCCTCAGTCATGTTCCCCGTGCACAGGGTTCCACAATCAAAAGTCAGTCATGTTGCCAGTCCACAGGTTTCTGCCATTAAACCTCAGTCAAGTTGCCAGGCCACAGGTTTCCAGAATCAAGCCTCAGTCATTTTGCCAGGCCAGAGTGTTCCACCATCAAACCTCAATCATGATCCCAGGCCACATGTTTCCACAATGAAACCTCAGTCATTTTCCCAGGCCAAAGGTTTCCAGAATCAAACCTCAGTCATATTCCCAGGTCACATGGTTCCAGAATCAAACCTGAGTCATGATCGCAGGCCACAGGTTTCAACAATCACACCTCAGTCATGTTACCAGGACACAGGTGTCCAGAATCAAACCTCAGTCATGTTCCCAGGGAAAAGGCTTCTAGAAACAAACCTCAGTCATATTCCCAGAGCACAGGGTTCCAGAATCAATCCTCAGTTATGTTCCCAGGATACAGGTTTCCAGAATAAAACCTCAGTCGTGTACCCAATCCACAAAGTCCCAGAACCAAGGCTCAGTCAGGTTCCCGAGGCACAGTATTCCACAATCTAAACAGATGTCATGTTCCCAGGCCACAGTTTTCCAGAATCACGCCTCAGTCATGTTCCCAGGCCACAGGGATCCAGAATCAAACTTCAGTCAGGTTGCCAGGCCAAAGGGTACCACCATCAAACCTCAGTCATATTCCCAGGCCACAGGTTTCCAGAATCAAACCGATTTCATGTTCCCAGGCAACAGGGTACCGGAATCCAAACCGATATCATGTTCCCAGGCCACAGGATTCCACACTCTAACATCAGTCTTGTTCCCAGGCCAAAGGTATCCAGAATCAAACCTCAGTCATTTTCCCAGTCCACAGGGTTCCAGAACCAAGGCTCACTCAGGTTCCCGGGGCACAGTATTCCACAATCTAAACAGATGTCATGTTCCCAGGCCACAGGGTTCCAGAATCAATCCTCAGTTATGTTCCCAGGCTACAGGGTTCCAGAATAAAACCTCACTCATGTTCCCAGTCCACAGGGTACAGAACCAAGGCTCAGTCAGTTTCCCGGGGCACAGTATTACACAATCTAAACAGATGTCATGTTCCCGGCCACAGTTTTCAAGAATTACACCTCAGTCATGTTACCAGGCCACAGGGATCCAGAATCAAACCTCAGTCATATTCCCAGGCCACAGGTTTCCAGAATTAAAACGATTTCTTGTTCCCAGGCAACAGGGTACCAGAATCCAAACCGATGTCATGTTCCCAGGCCACAGGATTCCACACTCTATCATCAGTCATCTTCCCAGGCCAATGTTTTCCAGAATCAAACCTCAGTCATATTCCCAGGCCACATGGTTCCAGAATCAAACCTCAGTCGTGTTCCCAGGACACAGGGTTCCAGAATAAAACCTCAGTCATATTCCCTGGACACAGGTTTCAGAAATAAAATCCCAGTCATGTTCCCAAGCCACAGGGTTCCACAATTAAACCTCAGTCATATTCCCAGGCCAGAGGGTTCCACAATCAAACCGCAGTCCTGTTGCCAGACCACGGTTCCACCATCATGCCTCAGTCATATTCCAAGGCCAGAGTGTTCCACAATCAAACCTAAGTCATCTTGCCAAGCCACAGGGTTCCACCATCAAACCTCAGTCATGTTCCCAGTAAACAGGACTCCAGAATCAAACCAATGTCATGTTCCCAAGCCACAGGGTTCCAGTATCAGGCCTCAGTCATGTTCCCCGTGCAAAGGGTTCCACAATCAAACATCAGTCATGTTGCCAGTCCACAGGTTTCTGCCATCAAACCTCAGTCAAGTTGCCAGGCCACAGAGTTCCAGCATCAAGCCTCAGTCATTTTGCCCGGCCATAGTGTTCAACCCTCAAACCTCAGTCATGATCCCAGGCCACATGTTTCCACAATGAAACCTCAGTCATTTTCCCAGGCCAAAGGTTTCCAGAATCAAACCTCAGTCATATTCCCAGTACACGTGTTTCCAGACTCAAACCTGCATCATGATCACAGGTAACAGGTTTCAGCAATCAAACCTCAGTCATGTTCCCAGGACACAGGTGTCCAGAATGAAACCTCAGTCATTTTCCCAGGGAACAGGCTTCCAGAAACAAACCTAAGTCATGTTCGCCAGGCCCAGGGTTCCAGAATCAAACCTCAGTGTTGTTCCCAGGACACAGGTTTCCAGAATCAACCCGATATCATGTTCCCTAGCCACATTCTTCCAGAATCAAACCTCAGTCATGTTGCCAGGCCACAGGTTTCCACCATCAAACCTCAGACATGTTCCCAAGCCTGAGGGTTCCACTATCAAACATCAATCATGTTGCCAGGCCACAGGGTTCAACCATCAAACCTCATTCATGTTCCCATAAACAGGGCTACAGAATCAAACCAATGTCATGTTCCCACGCCACGGGGTTCCAGTATCAGGCCTCAGTCATGTTCCCCGTGCACAGGTTTCCACAATCAAACCTCAGTCATGTTGCCAGGCCACAGGTTTCCACCATCAAACCTCAGGCATGTTCCCAGGCCACAAGGTTCCAGAATCAATCCTCAGTCTTGTTCCCAGGACACAGGTTTCCAGAATCAACCCCATATCCTGTTCATTGGCCACAGTCTTCCAGAATCAAACCTCAGTCATGTTGCCAGGCCACAGGTTTCCACCATCAAACCTCAGACATGTTCAAAGTTCACAGGGTTCCAGAATCAAACGATTCTCATGTTCCCAGGCCACAGGGTTCCAGAATCCATCGATGTCATGTTCCCAGGCCACAGGGTTCCAGAATCAATCCTCAGTTATGTTCCCAGGCTACAGGGTTCCAGAATAAATCCTCAGTCATGTTCCCAGTCCATAGGGTTCCAGAACCAAGGCTCAGTCAGGTTCCCGGGGCACAGTATTCCACAATTTAACAGATGTCATGATCCCAGGCCTCAGGGTTCTAGAATCCACCGATGCCATGATCCCCGGCAACAGAGATCCGGAATCAATCCTCAGTCATGTTACCAGGCCACAGGGATCCAGAATCAAACCTCAGTCATGTTCCCAGGCCACAGGGTTCTAGAACCAAGGCTCAGTCAGTTTCCCGGGGCACAGTATTCCACAATCTAAACAGATGTCATCATCCCAAGCCAAAGTTTTCCAGAATCACGCCTCAGTCATGTTCCCAGGCCACAGGGATCCAGAATAAAACCTCACTCATGTTCCCAGTCCACAGGGTCCAGAACCAAGGCTCAGTCAGTTTCCCGGGGCACAGTATTACACAATCTAAACAGATGTCATGTTCCCGGCCACAGTTTTCAAGAATTACGCCTCAGTCATGTTACCAGGCCACAGGGATCCAGAATCAAACCTCAGTCATATTTCCAGGCCACAGGTTTACAGAATCAAATCGATTTCATGTTCCCAGGCAACAGGGTACCAGAATCCAATCCGATGTCATGTTCCCAGGCCACAGGATTCCACACTCTAACATCAGTCTTCTTCCCAGGCAAATGGTTTTCAGAATCAAACCTCAGTCATACTCCCAGGCCACATGGTTCCAGAATAAAACCTCAGTCATGTTCCCAGGACACAGCATTCCAGAATAAAACCTCAGTCATGTGCCCTGGGCACAGGTTTCAGAAATAAAATCCCAATCATGTTCCCAGGCCACAGGGTTCCAGAATTAAATCTCAGTCATATTCCCAGGCCAGAGGTTTCCACAATCAAACCTCAGTCCTGTTGCCAGGCCAGAATGTTCCACAATCAAACCTAAGTCATCTTGCCAAGCCACAGGGTTCCACCACCAAACCTCAGTCATGTTGCCAGGCCACAGGGTTCCACCATTAAGCCTCACTCATGTTCTCAAGCCTGAGGTTTCCACTATCTAACCTCAATCATGTTGCCTGGCCACAGGGTTCGACCATCAAACCTCAGTCATGTTCCCAGTAAACAGGGCTCCAGAATCAAACCAATGTCATGTTCCCACGCCACGGGGTTACAGTATCAGGCCTCAGTCATGTTCCACGTGCACAGGGTGCCACAATCAAACTCAGTCATGTTGCCAGTCCACAGGTTTCTGCCATCAAACCTCAGTCAAGTTGCCAGGCCACAGGGTTCGAGAATGAATCCTCAGTCATTTTGCCAGGACATAGTGTTCCACCATCAAAGCTCAGTCATGATCCCAGGCCACATGTTTCCACAAAAAACCTCAGTCATTTTTCCAGGCCAAAGGTTTCCAGAATCAAACCTCAGTCATATTCCCAGGACACATGTTTCCGGAATCAAACCTGAGTCATGTTCCCAGGGAACAGGCTTCCAGAAACAAACCTCAGTCATGTTCCCAGGCCACAGGGTTCCAGAATCAAACCTCAGTCTTGTTCCCAGGACACAGGATTCCGGAATCCACCGATGTCATATTCCCAGGCCACAGGTTTCCAGAATCAAACAGATTTCATGTTCCCAGGCAACAGGGTGCCAGAATCCAAACCGATGTCATGTTCCCAGGCCACACGATTCCACAATCTAACATCAGTCATGTTCCCAGACCAATGGTTTCCAGGATCAAACCTCAGTCATATTCCCAGGGCATATGGTTCCAGAATCAAACCTCACTCATGTTCCCAGGACACAGGATTCCAGAATCAAACCTCAGTCATGTTCCCTGGACACAGGTTTCAAAAATAAATCCCCAGTCATATTCCCAGGCCACAGGGTTCCAGAATCAAGCCTCACTCATATTCCCAGGACACAAGGTTCCACAATTAAACCTCAGTCATATTCCCAGGCCAGAGGGTTCCACAATCAAACCTCTGTCCTGTTGCCAGGACACGGTTCCACCATCAAGCCTCAGTCATGTTCCCAGGCCAGAGTGTTACACAATCAAACCTAATTCATCTTGCCAAGCCACAGGGTTCCACCATCAATCCTCAATCATATTCCCAGGCCCTGGTTTCCAGAATCAAACCGATTTCATGTTCCCAGGCAACAGGGTACCAGAATCCAAACCGATGTCATGTTCCCTGTAAGCAGGGTTCAACCATCAAACCTCAGTCCTGTTGCCAGGCCACTCGATTCAACCATGAAACCTCAGTCATGTTCCCAGGAAACAGGGTTCCAGAATCAAGCCAATGGCATGTTCGCAGACCACGGGGTTCCAGTATCAGGCCTCAGCCATGTTCCCAGTGCAGAGGGTTCCACCATCAAACCTCAGTCATGTTGACAGTCCACAGGTTTCTGCCATCAAACCACATTCAACTTCCCAGGCCACAGGGTTCCAGAATCAAACCTCAGTCGTGCTCCCAGGACACAGGGTTCCAAAATAAAACCTCACTCATGTTCCCTGGACACAGGAATCAGAAATAAAATCCCAGTCATGTGCCCAGGCCACAGGGTTCCAAAATTAAACCTCAGTCATATTCCCAGGCCAGAGTGTTCCACAATCAAACCTCAGTCCTGTTGCCAGACCACGGTTCCACCATCAAGCCTCAGTCAAGTTCCCAGGCCAGAGTGTTCCACAGTCAAACCTAAGTCATCTTGCCAAGCCACAGGGTTCCACCATCAAACCTCAGTCATGTTCCCAGGCCACAGGTTTCCAGAATCCACCGATGTCATATTCCCAGGCCACAGGGTTCCAGAATCAATCCTCTGTTATGTTCCCGGGCTACAGGATTCCAGAAACAAACCTCTGTCATGTTCCCAGTCCATAGGCTTCCAGAACCAAGGCTCAGTCAGGTTCCCGGGGCACGGTATTCCAAAATCTAAACAGATATCATGTTCCCAGGCCCCAGCGTTCCAGAATCCACCGGTGTCATGTTCCCAGGGCACAGGGTTCCAGAATCAATCCTCAGTTAGGTTCCCAGGCTACAGGCTTCCAGAATAAAACCTCAGTCATGTTCGCAGTCCACAGGGTTCCAGAACGAAGGCTCAGTCAGGTTACGGGGCACGGTATTCCAAAATCTAAACAGATGTCATGTTCCCAGGCCCCAGTTTTCCAGAATCACGCCTCAGTCATGTTCCCAGGACACAGGGTTCCAGAATCAAACCGATTTCATGTTCCCAGGCCACAGGATTCCACACTCTAACATCAGTGATCTTCCCAGGTCAATGATTTCCTGAATCAAACATCAGTCATATTCCCAGGCCACATGGTTACAGAATGAAACCTCAGTCGTGTTCCCAGGACACAGGGTTCCAGAATAAAACCTCACTCATGTTCCCTGGTCACAGGTTTCAGAAATAAATTCCCACTCATGTTCCCAGGCCACAGGGTTCCACAATTAAACCTCAGTCATATTCTCAGGCCAGAGGGTTCCACAATTAAACTTCAGTCCTGTTGCCAGACCACGATTCCACCATCAAGCCTCAGTCATGTTCCCAGGCCAGAGTGTTCCACAATCAAACCTAAGTCATTTTGCCAAGCCACAGGGTTCCACCTTCAAGCCTCAGTCATTTTGCCAGGCCACAGGGTTACACCATCAAGCCTCACTCATGTTCCCAAGTCTGAGGGTGCCACTCTGAAACCTCAATCATGTTGCCAGGCCACAGGGTTCAAGCATCAAACCTCAGTCATGTTCCCAGTAATCACGGCTGCAGAATCACACCAATGTCATGTTCCCACGCGACGGGGTTCCAGTATCAGGCCTCAGTCATGTTCCCTGTGCACAGGGTTCCACAATCAAACCTCAGTCATGTTGCCAGTCCACAGGTTTCTGCCATCAAACCTCAGTCAAGTTGCCAGGCCATAGGGTTCCAGAATCAAGCCTCAGTCATTTTGCCAGGCCATACTGATCCACCATCAAACCTCAGTCATGATCCCAGGCCACATGTTTCCACAATGAAACCTCAGTCATTTTCCCAGGCCAAAGGTTTCAAGATTCAAACCTCAGTCATATTCCCAGGACACATGGTTCCAGAATCAAAACTGAGTCATATTCGCAGGTCACAGGTTTCAGCAATCAAACCTCAGTCATGTTCCCAGGACACAGGTGTCCAGAATCAAACCTCGGTCATGTTTCCAGGGAACAGACTTCCAGAAACAAACCTCAGTCAAGTTCCCAGGCAACAGGTTTCCAGAATCAAACCTCAGTCATGTAGCCAGGCCACAGGTTTCCACCATGAAACCTCATGCATTTTCCCAGGCCACAGGGTTCCAGAATCAAAACGTTCTCATGGGGCTTCCCTGGTGGCGCAGTGGCTGAGAATCTGCCTGCAAATGCAGGGCACACGTGTTTGAGCCCTGGTGTGGGAAGATCCCACATTCCGCGGAGCAACTAGGCCCGTGAGCCACAACTACTGAGCCTGCGCGACTGGAGCCTGTGCTCCCCAACAAGAGAGGCAGCGATAGTGAGAGGCCCGTGCAACGCGATGAAGAGTGGCCCACGCTCACCGCAAACAGAGAACGCTCTCGCACAGAAATGAAGACCCAACAGGGGCGAAAATAAATAATAAATAAAAAAATAAAAAATAAAAAAAAATAAAAAACGTTCTCATGTTCCCAGGCCACAGGGTTCCAGAATCCACCGATGTCATGTTCCCAGGCCACAGGGATCCAGAATCAAACTGCAGGCATGTTGCCAGGCCATAGGGTACCACCATCAAACCTCATTCATGTTCCCAGGCCACAGGTTTCCAAAATCAAACCGATATCATGTTCCCAGGCAACAGGGTACCAGAATCCAAACCGATGTCATGTTCCCAGGCCACAGGATTCCACACTCTAACATCAGTCTTCCTCCCAGGCCAATGATTTCCTGAATCAAACCTCAGTCATATTCCCAGGCCACATGGTTCCAGAATCAAACCTCAGTCGTGTTCCCAGGACACAGGGTTCCAGAATAAAACCTCACTCATGTTCCCTGGACACAGGTTTCAGAAATAAAATCCCAGTCATGTTCCCAGGCCACAGGGTTCCACAAATAAACCTCGGTCATATTCCCAGGCCACAGGTTTCCACAATCAAACCTCAGTCCTGTTGCCAGACCATGGTTCCACCATCAAGCCTCAGTCATGTTCCCAGGCCAGAGTGTTCCACAATCAAACGTAACTCATCTTGCCAAGCCACAGGGTTCCACCTTCAAACATCAGTCATATTGCCAGGCCACAGAGTTCCACCATCAAGCCTCACTCATGTTCCCAATCCTGATGGTTTAACTATAAAACCTCATTCATATTCCCAGGCCACATGGTTCCAGAATCAAACCTCAGTCGTGTTCCCAGGACACAGGGTTCCAGAATAAAACCTCACTCATGTTCCCTGGACACAGGATTCAGAAATAAAATCCCAGTCATGTTCCCAGGCCACAGGGTTCCACAATTAAACCTCAGTCATATTCTCAGGCCAGAGGGTTCCACAATTAAACCTCAGTCCTGTTGCCAGACCACGGTTCCACCATCAAGACTCAGTCATGTTCCCAGGCCAGAGTGTTCCACAATCAAACCTAAGTCATCTTGCCAAGCCACAGGGTTCCACCTTCAAACCTCAGTCATGTTGCCAGGCCACAGGGTTCCACCATCAAGCCTCACTCATGTTCCCAAGCCTGAGGGTTCCACTCTGAAACCTCAATCATGTTGCCAGGCCACAGGGTTCAACCATCAAACCTCAGCCATCTTCCCATTAAACAGGGCTCCAGAATCAAACCAATGTCATGTTCCCACGCCACGGGGTTCCAGTATCAGGACTCAGTCATGTTCCCAGTTCACAGGGTTCCAACATCATACCTCAGTCATGTTGCCAGTCCACAGGATTCCACAATCTAACATCAGTCATATTCCCAGACCAATGGTTTCCAGAATCAAACCTCAATCATATTCCAAGGACACAGGGTTCCAGAATCAAACCAATGTCAAGTTCCCAGGCCATAGGTTTCCAGTACCAGGCCACAGACATGTTTCCAGGGCACAGGGTTCCACAATCAAACCTCAGTTATGTTGCCAATCCAAAGGTTTCTGTCATCAAACCTCAGTCAACTTCCCAGGTCACAGGGTTCCAGAACCAAGCCTAGGTCAGTTTTCCAGGGCACAGTATTCCCCACTCTACACAGATGTCATGTTCCCAGGTCACAGGTTTCAAGAATCACGCCTCAGTCATGTTCCAAGGCCACAGGGATCCAGAATGAAACTTCAGTCATGTTGCCAGGCCATAGGGTACCACCATCAAAGCTCAGTCATATTCCCAGGCCAAAGGTTTCCAGAATGAAACCGATTTCATGTTCCCAGGCAAAAGGGTACCAGAATCCAAACCGATGTCATGTTCCCAGGCCACAGGGTATCACCATCAAGCCTCAGTCATGTTCCCAATCCTGCGGCTTCCACAATCAAACCTCAGTCATGTTCCCAGGAAACAGGGTTCCAGAATCAAACCAATGGTATGTTCGCAGGCCACGGTGTTCCAGTTTCAGGCTTCAGTCATGTTCCCAGTGCAGAAGGTTCCACCATCAAACCTCAGTCATGTTGACAGTCCACCCGTTGCTGCGATCAAACCACATTCAAGTTCCCAGGCCACAGGGTTCCAGAATCAAGCTTCAGTTATGTTGCCAGGCCACAGGGTACCACCATAATACCGCAGTCATGTTCCCAGTCCACAGGGTTCCTCCATCAAACCTCAATCATGTGCCCAGGACACAGGGTTCCGGAATCAAACCAATGCCAAGTTCCCAGGCCATGGGTTTCCAGTATCAGGCCTCAGTCATGTTTCCAGGGCACAGGGTTCCAAAATCAAACCTCAGTCATGTTGCCAGTCCACAGGTTTCTGCCACCAAACTTCAGTCATGTTCCCAGGCCAAAGATTTCCAGAATCAAACCTCAGTCATATTCCCAGGACACATTGTTCCAGAATCAAACCTCAGTCATGTTCGCAGGCCTCAGGGTTCCACAATCAATCGTCAGTCATGTTCCCGTCCTCTTCATAATAGGAGATTGTGCTACCAAACGCAAGCAGGTCGTCTCCCTCAGAATGCTTTTTCTCTGTAGACTAGGGAAAGAAACCATGCTCCCCAGCTTAGAACGGCTCTTTGCCCAGTTGGTTTCACCATGAAAGACCAGAAGGGCTGATCTGAACTAATCTGGCTGCACATCCCTGAATCCATGGTGTAGGAACTCCTGAGCCAATGCGCCACCTAAGGAATGAAAGCAAAGTTTCCTTGCCACAGGAAAGCACACCGAGGACTGGTGTTTTCTGTATGAAATTGGAGAGGGCTTGAAGGGTGAGGGCTACTGAATTCCCTCCTTTATACCCAGTTGAAAAAATGTGGCAAGGGTGAGGCAAGCCGCTTACAACGAAATGTTTCTCTTCAGAATACGAGATTTTGCTACCAAACTCTTGCAGCTAGTCTCCCTCAGAGTGCTGTTTCTGTGTAGACTAGGGAAAGACACCATGGTTCACAGCTTAGAACAGCTCTTTTCCCAGTTGATTTCATCAATGAAAGAGCCAGGGCTGATCTCAACTAAGCAGGCTGCACATCCCTGAATCCTTGGGGTAGGGCAGTTCTGAGCCTAAGTGCCACCTAAGGAATGAAAGCAGTTTCCTTACCACAGGAAAGCACACCAAGGCCTGGAGTTTTCTCTATGAAACTGGAGTGGGCTGAAACGGGGAGGCTTACTGACTTCCCTCCTTTATAGCCAATTGAGGAAATGTGTCAAGGCTGATGCATCCCGCTTACAACGAAATGTTTCTCTTCAGAATAAGAGATTTTGCTACCAAACGGCAACAGCTCGTCTCCCACAGAATGCTGTTTCTGTGTAGACTACGGAAATACACCATGGTCCCCAGCTTAGAACGGCTTATTGCCCAGTTCGTTTCATCCATAAAAAAGCCAGATGGTCTAATCTCAACTAATCGGGCTGCAAATCCCTGAATACCTGGGGTAGGGCAGTCCTGAGGCAATGTGCCACCTAAGGAATGAAAGCAAAGATTACAGCCTGGGAAGCAGGGTCTCAAGTAAGTCTGCTAAATGACTGCCCTCCTTTATAGCCAGTTGAGAAAATGTGGCAAGGCTGATGCAACTCGCTTACAACGAAATGTTTCTCTTCAGAATAGGAGATTGTGCTAACAAATGCCAGCAGCTCGTCTCCCTCAGAATTCTGTTTCAGTGTAGACTAGGGAAAGACACCTTGGTCCCCAGCTCAGAACGGCTACTTTCCCAGATTTTTTCATCCATGAGAGAACCAGAAGGGCTGATCTCAACTAATCGGGCTGCATATCCAAGAATCCTTGGGGTAGGGCAGTTCTGAGTCAAAGTGCCACCTAAGTAAGGAAAGCAGTTTCCTTGCAACAGGAAAACACACCAAGGCCTGGAGTTTTCTCTATGAAACTGAAGTGGGCTTGAAGGTTGATGCCTACTGACTGCCCTCTTTATATCCAGTTGAGAAAATGGGACAAGGGTGATGCAACCCGCTTACAACGAAATGTTTCTCTTCAGAATAGGAGATTTCGCTACCAAACGCCAGCAGCTCGTTTCCCTCAGAGTGATGTTTCTGTGTAGACTAGGGAAAGACACCATGGTTCCCAGCTTAGAACAGCTCTTTTCCCAGTTGGTTTCATCCATGAAAGAGCCAGGGCTGATCTCAACTAATCGGGCTGCACATCCAAGAATCCATGGGGAAGTGCAGTTCTGACCCAAAGTGCCACCTAAGGAATGAAAGCAGTTTCCTTACCGCAGGAAAGCACACCAAGGCCTCGAGTTTTCTCTATGAAACTGGAGAGGGCTCGAAGGGTGAGGCCTACTGACTGCCCTCCTTTATATCCAGTTGAGAAAAGGGGACAAGCTGATGCAACCCACTTACAACGAAATGTTTCTCTTCAGAAGAGGAGATTTCGCTACTAAACGCCAGCAGCTCGTTTCACTCAGACTGCTGTTTCTGTGTAGACTAGGGAAAGACAGCATGGTCCCCAGCTTAGAATGGCTCTTTGCCCAGTTGGTTTCATCCATGAAACAGCCAGAAGGGCTGATCACAACTAATTGGGTTGCACATCCCTGAATCCTTCTGGGTGGTCTGTTCTGAGCCAAAGGGCCAACTAAGGAAAGAAATCAAATTTCCTGCCACAGGAAAGCACACCGAGGACTGTGGTTTTCTCTATGAAATTGGAGTGGGCTTGAAGGGTGAGGCCTACTGACTGCCCTCCTTTGTAGCCAGTTGAGGAAATGTGGCAAGGCTGATGCAACCCGCTTACAACGAAATGTTTCTCTTCAGAATAGGAAATTTTGCTACCAAACAGCAGCAGCTCGTCTCACTCAGACTGCTATTTCTGTGTAGACTAGGGAAGGACACCATGGTTCCTAGCTTAGAAAGACTCTTTTCCCAGTTGGTTTCATCCATGAAAGAGCCAGAAGGGCTGGTCTCAACTAATCGGGCTGCACATCCCTGAATCCTTAGGGTAGGGCACTTCTGAGCCCAAGTGCCACCTTAGGAATGAAGGAAAAGTTTCCAACCTGGGAAGCAGGGCGTCGAGTAAGTCTGCCAACTGACTGCCCTCCTTTATAGCCAGTTGAGAAAATGTGGCAAGGCTGATGCAACCGGCTTACACCGAAACCTTTCTCTGCAGAATAGGAGATTTTGCTACCATATGCCAGCAGCTCGTCTCCCTCAGAGTGCTGTTCCTGTGTAGACTAGGGAAAGACACCATGGTCCCCAGCTTAGAACGGCTCCTTGCCCAGATTTTTTCGTCCATGAGAGAACCAGAAGGGCTGATCTCAACTAATCGGGCTGCAAATCCCTGAATCCTTGGGGTAGGCACTCCTGAGCCAATGTGCCACCTAAGGAATGAAAGCAAAGTTTCCAGCCTGGGAAGCAGGGCCACAAGTAAGTCTGCCAACATACTGCCCCTTTTAGAGCCAGTTGAGAAAATGTGGCAAGGCTGATGCAACCCGCTTACAACGAAATGTTTCTCTTCAGAATAGGAGATTTTGCTACCAAATGCCTGCAGCTCGCCTCCCTCAGAGTGCTGTTTCTGTGTAGACTAGGGAAACACACCATGGCTCCCAGCTTAGAACAGCTCTTTTCCCAGTTGGTTTCATCCATGAAACAGCCAGGGCTGATCTCAACTAATCAGGCTGCACATCCCTGAATGCTTGGTGTAGGGCAGTTCTGAGCCAAAGTGCCACCTAAGGAATGAAAGCAGTTTCCTTACCACAGGAAAGCACACCAAGGCCTGGAGTTTTCTCTATGAAACTGGAGTGGGCTCGAAGGGTGAGGCCTACTGACTGCCCTCCTTTATAGCCAGTTGAGGAAATGTGACAAGGCTGATGCAACCCGCTTACAACGAAATGTTTCTCTTCAGAATACTATGTTTTGCTACCAAACGACAGCAGCTCGTTTCCCTCAGAGTGCTGTTTCTGTGTAGACTAGGGAAAGACACCATGGTCCCCAGCTTAGAACGGCTCTTTGCCCAGATGGTTTCATCCATGAGAGAACCAGAAAGTCTGATCTCAAATAATCGGGCTGCACATCCCTGAATCCTTGGGGTAGGCACTCCTGAGCCAATGTGCCACCTAAGGAATGAAAGCAAATTTACAGCCTGGGAATCAGGGTCTCAAGTAAGTCTGCTAAATGCCTGCCCTCCTTTATAGCCAGTTGAGAAAATGTGGCAAGGCTGGTGCAACCCGCGTACAACGAAATGTTTCTCTTCAGAATAGGAGATTATGCTACCAAACGCCAGCAGCTCGTCTCCCTCAGAATGCTGTTTCTGTGTAGACTAGGGAAAGACACCATCGTCCCCAACTTAGAACGGCTCCTTGCCCAGATTTTTTCATCCATGAGAGAACCAGAAGGGCTGATCTCAACTAATCGGGCTGCATATCCAAGAATCCTTGGGGTAGGGAATTTCTGAGTCAAAGTGCCACCTAAGGAAGGAAAGCAGTTTCCTTGCAACAGGAAAGCACACCAAGGCCTGGAGTTTTCTCTATGAAACTGAAGTGGGCTTGAAGGTTGATGCCTACTGACTGCCCTCTTTATATCCAGTTGAGAAAATGGGACAAGGGTGATGCAACCCGCTTACAACGAAATGTTTCTCTTCAGAATAGGAGATTTCGCTACCAAACGCCAGCAACTCGTTTCCCTCAGAGTGCTGTTTCTGTGTAGAGTAGGGAAAGACACAATGGTTCCCAGCTTAGAACAGCTCTTTTCCAAGTTGGTTTCATCCATGAAAGAGACAGGGCTGATCTCAACTAATCAGGCTGCACATCCCTGAATCCTTCAGGGAGGTCTGTTCTGAGCCAAAGGGCCACCTAAGGAATGAAAGCAAATTTCCTGCCACAGGAAAGCACACCGAGGCCTGTTGTTTTCTCTATGGAATTGGAGTGGGCTTGAAGGATGAGGCCTACTGACTGCCCTCCTTTATAGCCAGTTGAAGAAATGTGGCAAGGCTGATGCAACCCGCTTACAACGAAATGTTTCTCTTCAGAATAGGAGATTTTGCTATCAAACGACAGCAGCTCGTCTCCCTCAGAGTGCGGTTTCTGTGTTGACTAGGGAAAGACACGATGGGCCCTAGCTTAGAACGGCTCTTTGCCCAGTTGGTTTCACCCATGAAAGAGCCAGAAGGGCTGATCACAACTAATCGGGCTGCAAAGCACTGAATCCTTCTGGGAGGGCTGTTCTGAGCCAAAGGGCTACCTAAGGAATGAAAGCAAATTTCCTACCACAGGAAGCACACGGAAGCCTGTTGTTTTCCCTATGAGATTGGAGTGGGCTGGAAGGGTGAGGCCTAATGACTTCCCTCCTTTATAGCCAATTGAGGAAATGTGTCAAGGCTGATGCATCCCGCTTACAACGAAATGTTTCTCTTCAGAATAGGAGATTTTGCTACCAAACGGCCACAGCTCGTCTCCCTCAGAATGCTGTTTCTGTGTAGACCAGGGAAATACAACATGGTCCCCAGCTTAGAACGGCTCTTTGCCCAGTTGGTTTCATCCATAAAAAAGCCAGATGGTCTAATCTCAACTAATCGGGCTGCAAATCCCTGAATACTTGGGGTAGGGCAGTCCTGAGGCAATGTGCCACCTAAAGAATGAAAGCAAAGATTCCACCCTGGGAAGCAGGGTCTCAAGTAAGTCTGCTAAATGACTGCCCTTCTTTATAGCCAGTTGAGAAAATGTGGCAAGGCTGATGCAACGCGCTTACAACGAAATGTTTCTCTTCAGAATAGGAGATTGTGCTACCAAATGCCAGCAGCTCGTCTCCCTCAGAGTTCTGTTTCAGTGTAGACTAGGGAAAGACTCCATGGTCCCCAGCTTAGAACGGCTCTTTGCCCATATGATTTCATCCACGAGAGAACCAGAAGGGCTGATTTCAACTAATCGGGCTGCACATCCCTGAATTCTTGGTGTAGGCACTCCTGAGCCAATGTGCCACCTAAGGAATGAAAGCAAATTTACAGCCTGGGAAGCAGGGTCTCAAGTAAGTCTGCCAAATGCCTTCCCTCCTTTATAGCCAGTTGAGAAAATGTGGCAAGGCTGATGCAACCCGCTTACAACGAAATGTTTCTCTTCAGAATAGGAGATTGTGCTACCAAACGCCAGCAGCTCGTCTCCCTCAGAATGCTGTTTCTCTGTAGACTAGGGAAAGACACCTTGGTCCCGAGCTCAGAACGGCTCCTTGCCCAGATTTTTTCATCCATGAGAGAACCAGAAGGGCTGATCTCAACTAATCGGGCTGCATATCCAAGAATCCTTGGGGTAGGGCAGTTCTGAGTCAAAGTGCCACCTAAGGAAGGAAAGCAGTTTCCTTGCAACAGGAAAGCACACCAAGGCCTGGAGTTTTCTCTATGAAACTGAAGTGGGCTTGAAGGTTGATGCCTACTGACTGCCCTCTTTATATCCAGTTGAGAAAATGGGACAAGGCTGATGCAACCCGCTTACAACGAAATGTTTCTCTTCAGAATAGGAGATTTCGCTACCAAACGCCAGCAGCTCGTTTCCCTCAGAGTGCTATTTCTGTGTAGACTAGGGAAAGACACCATGGTCCCCAGCTTAGAAGGGCTCCGTGCCCAAATGGTTTCATCCATGAGAGAACCAGAAGGGCTGATCTCAACTAATCGGGCTGCATATCCATGAATCCTTGGGGTAGGGCAGTTCTGAGCCAAAGTGCCACCTAAGGAATGAAAGCAGTTTCCTTGCAACAGGAAAGCACACCAAGGCCTGGAGTTTTCTCTATGAAACTGGAGTGGGCTTGAAGGGTGAGGCCTACTGACTGCCCTCCTTTATAGCCAGTTGAGGAAATGTGGCAAGGCTGATGCAACCCGCTTACAACGAAATGTTTCTCTTCAGAATAGGAGATTGTGCTACCAAACGCCAACAGCTCGTCTCCCTCAGACTACTGTTTCTGTGAAGACTAGGGAAAGACACCATAGTCCCCAGCATAGAATGGCTCTTTGCCCAGTTGGTTTCATCCATGAAAGAGCCGGAAGGGCTGATCACAACTAATTGTGCTGCACATCCCTGAATCCTTCTGGGAGGTCTGTTCTGAGCCAAAGGGCCACCTAAGGAATGAAAGCAAATTTCCTGCCACAGGAAAGCACACCGAGGCCTGTTGTTTTCTCTATGAAATTGGAGTGGGCTTGAAGGGTGAGGCCTACTGACTGCCCTCCTTTATAGCCAGTTGAGGAAATGTGACAAGGCTGATGCAACCCGCTTACAACGAAACGTTTCTCTGCAGAATAGGAGATTGTGCTACCAAATGCCAGCAGCTCATCTCACTCAGACTGCTGTTTCTGTGTAGACTAGGGAAAGACAGCATGGTTCCCAGCTTAGAATGGTTCTTTGCCCAGTTGGTTTCACCCATAAAAGAGCCAGAAGGGCTGATCACAACTAATCGGGCTGCAAAGCACTGAATCCTTCTGGGAGGGCTGTTCTGAGCCAAAGGGCTACCTAAGGAATGAAAGCAAATTTCCTACCACAGGAAGCACACGGAAGCCTGTTGTTTTCTCTATGAGATTGGAGTGGGCTGGAAGGGTGAGGCCTAATGACTTCCCTCCTTTATAGCCAATTGAGGAAATGTGTCAAGGCTGATGCATCCCGCTTACAACGAAATGTTTCTCTTCAGAATAGGAGATTTTGCTACCAAACGGCAACAGCTCGTCTCCCTCAGAATGCTGTTTCTGTGAAGACTAGGGAAATACACCATGGTCCCCAGCTTAGAACGGCTCTTTGCCCAGTTGGTTTCATCCATAAAAAAGCCAGATGGTCTAATCTCAACTAATCGGGCTGCAAATCCCTGAATACTTGGGGTAGGGCAGTCCTGAGGCAATGTGCCACCTAAAGAATGAAAGCAAAGATTCCACCCTGGGAAGCAGGGTCTCAAGTAAGTCTGCTAAATGACTGCCCTCCTTTATAGCCAGTTGAGAAAATGTCGCAAGGCTGATGCAATGCACTTACAACGAAATGTTTCTCTTCAGAATAGGAGATTGTGCTACCAAATGCCAGCAGCTCGTCTCCCTCAGAGTTCTGTTTCAGTGTAGACTAGGGAAAGACACCATGGTCCCCAGCTTAGAACGGCTCTTTGCCCATATGATTTCATCCACGAGAGAACCAGAAGGGCTGATTTCAACTAATCGGGCTGCACATCCCTGAATTCTTGGTGTAGGCACTCCTGAGCCAATGTGCCACCTAAGGAATGAAAGCAAATTTACAGCCTGGGAAGCAGGGTCTCAAGTAAGTCTGCCAAATGCCTTCCCTCCTTTATAGCCAGTTGAGAAAATGTGGCAAGGCTGATGCAACCCGCTTACAACGAAATGTTTCTCTTCAGAATAGGAGATTGTGCTACCAAACGCCAGCAGCTCGTCTCCCTCAGAATGCTGTTTCTCTGTAGACTAGGGAAAGACACCTTGGTCCCCAGCTCAGAACGGCTCCTTGCCCAGATTTTTTCATCCATGAGAGAACCAGAAGGGCTGATCTCAACTAATCGGGCTGCATATCCAAGAATCCTTGGGGTAGGGCAGTTCTGAGTCAAAGTGCCACCTAAGGAAGGAAAGCAGTTTCCTTGCAACAGGAAAGCACACCAAGGCCTGGAGTTTTCTCTATGAAACTGAAGTGGGCTTGAAGGTTGATGCCTACTGACTGCCCTCTTTATATCCAGTTGAGAAAATGGGACAAGGCCGATGCAACCTGCTTACAACGAAATGTTTCTCTTCAGAATAGGAGATTTCGCTACCAAACGCCAGCAGCTCGTTTCCCTCAGAGTGCTATTTCTGTGTAGACTAGGGAAAGACACCATGGTCCCCAGCTTAGAAGGGCTCCGTGCCCAAATGGTTTCATCCATGAGAGAACCAGAAGGGCTGATCTCAACTAATCGGGCTGCATATCCATGAATCCTTGGGGTAGGGCAGTTCTGAGCCAAAGTGCCACCTAAGGAATGAAAGCAGTTTCCTTGCAACAGGAAAGCACACCAAGGCCTGGAGTTTTCTCTATGAAACTGGAGTGGGCTTGAAGGGTGAGGCCTACTGACTGCCCTCCTTTATAGCCAGTTGAGGAAATGTGGCAAGGCTGATGCAACCCGCTTACAACGAAATGTTTCTCTTCAGAATAGGAGATTGTGCTACCAAACGCCAACAGCTCGTCTCCCTCAGAATGCTGTTTCTGTGAAGACTAGGGAAAGACACCATGGTCCCCAGCTTAGAATGGCTCTTTGCCTAGTTGGTTTCATCCATGAAAGAGCCGGAAGGGCTGATCACAACTAATTGTGCTGCACATCCCTGAATACTTCTGGGAGGTCTGTTCTGAGCCAAAGGGCCACCTAAGGAATGAAAGCAAATTTCCTGCCACAGGAAAGCACACCGAGGCCTGTTGTTTTCTCTATGAAATTGGAGTGGGCTTGAAGGGTGAGGCCTACTGACTGCCCTCCTTTATAGCCAGTTGAGGAAATGTGACAAGGCTGATGCAACCCGCTTACAACGAAACGTTTCTCTGCAGAATAGGAGATTGTGCTACCAAATGCCAGCAGCTCATCTCACTCAGAATGCTGTTTCTGTGTAGACTAGGGAAAGACAGCATGGTTCCCAGCTTAGAATGGTTCTTTGCCCAGTTGGTTTCACCCATGAAAGAGCCAGAAGGGCTGATCACAACTAATCGGGCTGCAAAGCACTGAATCCTTCTGGGAGGGCTGTTCTGAGCCAAAGGGCTACCTAAGGAATGAAAGCAAATTTCCTAACACAGGAAGCACACGGAAGCCTGTTGTTTTCTCTATGAGATTGGAGTGGGCTGGAAAGGTGAGGCCTAATGACTTCCCTCCTTTATAGCCAATTGAGGAAATGTGTCAAGGCTGATGCATCCCGCTTACAACGAAATGTTTCTCTTCAGAATAGGAGATTTTGCTACCAAACGGCAACAGCTCGTCTCCCTCAGAATGCTGTTTCTGTGTAGACTAGGGAAATACACCATGGTCCCCAGCTTAGAACGGCTCTTTGCCCAGTTGGTTTCATCCATAAAAAAGCCAGATGGTCTAATCTCAACTAATCGGGCTGCAAATCCCTGAATACTTGGGGTAGGGCAGTCCTGAGGCAATGTGCCACCTAAAGAATGAAAGCAAAGATTCCACCCTGGGAAGCAGGGTCTCAAGTAAGTCTGCCAAATGCCTTCCCTCCTTTATAGCCAGTTGAGAAAATGTGGCAAGGCTGATGCAACCTGCTTACAACGAAATGTTTCTCTTCAGAATAGGAGATTGTGCTACCAAACGCCAGCAGCTCGTCTCCCTCAGAATGCTGTTTCTCTGTAGACTAGGGAAAGACACCTTGGTCCCCAGCTCAGAACGGCTCCTTGCCCAGATTTTTTCATCCATGAGAGAACCAGAAGGGCTGATCTCAACTAATCGGGCTGCATATCCAAGAAGCCTTGGGGTAGGGCAGTTCTGAGTCAAAGTGCCACCTAAGGAAGGAAAGCAGTTTCCTTGCAACAGGAAAGCACACCAAGGCCTGGAGTTTTCTCTATGAAACTGAAGTGGGCTTGAAGGTTGATGCCTACTGACTGCCCTCTTTATATCCAGTTGAGAAAATGGGACAAGGCCGATGCAACCCGCTTACAACGAAATGTTTCTCTTCAGAATAGGAGATTTCGCTACCAAACGCCAGCAGCTCGTTTCCCTCAGAGTGCTATTTCTGTGTAGACTAGGGAAAGACACCATGGTCCCCAGCTTAGAAGGGCTCCGTGCCCAAATGGTTTCATCCATGAGAGAACCAGAAGGGCTGATCTCAACTAATCGGGCTGCATATCCATGAATCCTTGGGGTAGGGCAGTTCTGAGCCAAAGTGCCACCTAAGGAATGAAAGCAGTTTCCTTGCAACAGGAAAGCACACCAAGGCCTGGAGTTTTCTCTATGAAACTGGAGTGGGCTTGAAGGGTGAGGCCTACTGACTGCCCTCCTTTATAGCCAGTTGAGGAAATGTGGCAAGGCTGATGCAACCCGCTTACAACGAAATGTTTCTCTTCAGAATAGGAGATTGTGCTACCAAACGCCAACAGCTCGTCTCCCTCAGAATGCTGTTTCTGTGAAGACTAGGGAAAGACACCATGGTCCCCAGCTTAGAATGGCTCTTTGCCTAGTTGGTTTCATCCATGAAAGAGCCGGAAGGGCTGATCACAACTAATTGTGCTGCACATCCCTGAATACTTCTGGGAGGTCTGTTCTGAGCCAAAGGGCCACCTAAGGAATGAAAGCAAATTTCCTGCCACAGGAAAGCACACCGAGGCCTGTTGTTTTCTCTATGAAATTGGAGTGGGCTTGAAGGGTGAGGCCTACTGACTGCCCTCCTTTATAGCCAGTTGAGGAAATGTGACAAGGCTGATGCAACCCGCTTACAACGAAACGTTTCTCTGCAGAATAGGAGATTGTGCTACCAAATGCCAGCAGCTCATCTCACTCAGAATGCTGTTTCTGTGTAGACTAGGGAAAGACAGCATGGTTCCCAGCTTAGAATGGTTCTTTGCCCAGTTGGTTTCACCCATGAAAGAGCCAGAAGGGCTGATCACAACTAATCGGGCTGCAAAGCACTGAATCCTTCTGGGAGGGCTGTTCTGAGCCAAAGGGCTACCTAAGGAATGAAAGCAAATTTCCTAACACAGGAAGCACACGGAAGCCTGTTGTTTTCTCTATGAGATTGGAGTGGGCTGGAAAGGTGAGGCCTAATGACTTCCCTCCTTTATAGCCAATTGAGGAAATGTGTCAAGGCTGATGCATCCCGCTTACAACGAAATGTTTCTCTTCAGAATAGGAGATTTTGCTACCAAACGGCAACAGCTCGTCTCCCTCAGAATGCTGTTTCTGTGTAGACTAGGGAAATACACCATGGTCCCCAGCTTAGAACGGCTCTTTGCCCAGTTGGTTTCATCCATAAAAAAGCCAGATGGTCTAATCTCAACTAATCGGGCTGCAAATCCCTGAATACTTGGGGTAGGGCAGTCCTGAGGCAATGTGCCACCTAAAGAATGAAAGCAAAGATTCCACCCTGGGAAGCAGGGTCTCAAGTAAGTCTGCTAAATGACTGCCCTCCTTTATAGCCAGTTGAGAAAATGTGGCAAGGCTGATGCAACTCGCTTACAACGAAATGTTTCTCTTCAGAATAGGAGATTGTGCTACCAAATGCCAGCAGCTCGTCTCCCTCAGAGTTCTGTTTCAGTGTAGACTAGGGAAAGACACCATGGTCCCCAGCTTAGAACGGCTCTTTGCCCATATGATTTCATCCACGAGAGAACCAGAAGGGCTGATTTCAACTAATCGGGCTGCACATCCCTGAATTCTTGGTGTAGGCACTCCTGAGCCAATGTGCCACCTAAGGAATGAAAGCAAATTTACAGCCTGGGAAGCAGGGTCTCAAGTAAGTCTGCCAAATGCCTTCCCTCCTTTATAGCCAGTTGAGAAAATGTGGCAAGGCTGATGCAACCCGCTTACAACGAAATGTTTCTCTTCAGAATAGGAGATTGTGCTACCAAACGCCAGCAGCTCGTCTCCCTCAGAATGCTGTTTCTCTGTAGACTAGGGAAAGACACCTTGGTCCCCAGCTCAGAACGGCTCCTTGCCCAGATTTTTTCATCCATGAGAGAACCAGAAGGGCTGATCTCAACTAATCGGGCTGCATATCCAAGAAGCCTTGGGGTAGGGCAGTTCTGAGTCAAAGTGCCACCTAAGGAAGGAAAGCAGTTTCCTTGCAACAGGAAAGCACACCAAGGCCTGGAGTTTTCTCTATGAAACTGAAGTGGGCTTGAAGGTTGATGCCTACTGACTGCCCTCTTTATATCCAGTTGAGAAAATGGGACAAGGCTGATGCAACCCGCTTACAACGAAATGTTTCTCTTCAGAATAGGAGATTTCGCTACCAAACGCCAGCAGCTCGTTTCCCTCAGAGTGCTATTTCTGTGTAGACTAGGGAAAGACACCATGGTCCCCAGCTTAGAAGGGCTCCGTGCCCAAATGGTTTCATCCATGAGAGAACCAGAAGGGCTGATCTCAACTAATCGGGCTGCATATCCATGAATCCTTGGGGTAGGGCAGTTCTGAGCCAAAGTGCCACCTAAGGAATGAAAGCAGTTTCCTTGCAACAGGAAAGCACACCAAGGCCTGGAGTTTTCTCTATGAAACTGCAGTGGGCTTGAAGGGTGAGGCCTACTGACTGCCCTCCTTTATAGCCAGTTGAGGAAATGTGGCAAGGCTGATGCAACCCGCTTACAACGAAATGTTTCTCTTCAGAATAGGAGATTGTGCTACCAAACCCCAACAGCTCGTCTCCCTCAGAATGCTGTTTCTGTGAAGACTAGGGAAAGACACCATGGTTCCCAGCTTAGAATGGTTCTTTGCCCAGTTGGTTTCACCAATGAAAGAGCCAGAAGGGCTGATCACAACTAATCGGGCTGCAAAGCACTGAATCCTTCTGGGAGGGCTGTTCTGAGCCAAAGGGCTACCTAAGGAATGAAAGCAAATTTCCTACCACAGGAAGCACACGGAAGCCTGTTGTTTTCTCTATGAGATTGGAGTGGGCTGGAAGGGTGAGGCCTAATGACTTCCCTCCTTTATAGCCAATTGAGGAAATGTGTCAAGGCTGATGCATCCCGCTTACAACGAAATGTTTCTCTTCAGAATAGGAGATTTTGCTACCAAACGGCAACAGCTCGTCTCCCTCAGAATGCTGTTTCTGTGTAGACTAGGGAAATACAACATGGTCCCCAGCTTAGAACGGCTCTTTGCCCAGTTGGTTTCATCCATAAAAAAGCCAGATGGTCTAATCTCAACTAATCGGGCTGCAAATCCCTGAATACTTCGGGTAGGGCAGTCCTGAGGCAATGTGCCACCTAAAGAATGAAAGCAAAGATTCCACCCTGGGAAGCAGGGTCTCAAGTAAGTCTGCTAAATGACTGCCCTTGTTTATAGCCAGTTGAGAAAATGTGGCAAGGCTGATGCAACGCGCTTACAACGAAATGTTTCTCTTCAGAATAGGAGATTGTGCTACCAAATGCCAGCAGCTCGTCTCCCTCAGAGTTCTGTTTCAGTGTAGACTAGGGAAAGACACCATGGTCCCCAGCTTAGAACGGCTCTTTGCCCATATGATTTCATCCACGAGAGAACCAGAAGGGCTGATTTCAACTAATCGGGCTGCACATCCCTGAATTCTTGGTGTAGGCACTCCTGAGGCAATGTGCCACCTAAGGAATGAAAGCAAATTTACAGCCTGGGAAGCAGGGTCTCAAGTAAGTCTGCCAAATGCCTTCCCTCCTTTATAGCCAGTTGAGAAAATGTGGCAAGGCTGATGCAACCCGCTTACAACGAAATGTTTCTCTTCAGAATAGGAGATTGTGCTACCAAACGCCAGCAGCTCGTCTCCCTCAGAGTTCTGTTTCAGTGTAGACTAGGGAAAGACTCCATGGTCCCCAGCTTAGAACGGCTCTTTGCCCATATGATTTAATTCACGAGAGAACCAGAAGGGCTGATTTCAACTAATCGGGCTTCACATCCCTGAATTCTTGGTGTAGGCACTCCTGAGCCAATGTGCCACCTAAGGAATGAAAGCAAATTTACAGCCTGGGAAGCAGGGTCTCAAGTAAGTCTGCCAAATGCCTTCCCTCCTTTATAGCCAGTTGAGAAAATGTGGCAAGGCTGATGCAACTCGCTTACAACGAAATGTTTCTCTTCAGAATAGGAGATTGTGCTACCAAATGCCAGCAGCTCGTCTCCCTCAGAGTTCTGTTTCAGTGTAGACTAGGGAAAGACACCATGGTCCCCAGCTTAGAACGGCTCTTTGCCCATATGATTTCATCCACGAGAGAACCAGAAGGGCTGATTTCAACTAATCGGGCTGCACATCCCTGAATTCTTGGTGTAGGCACTCCTGAGCCAATGTGCCACCTAAGGAATGAAAGCAAATTTACAGCCTGGGAAGCAGGGTCTCAAGTAAGTCTGCCAAATGCCTTCCCTCCTTTATAGCCAGTTGAGAAAATGTGGCAAGGCTGATGCAACCCGCTTACAACGAAATGTTTCTCTTCAGAATAGGAGATTGTGCTACCAAACGCCAGCAGCTCGTCTCCCTCAGAATGCTGTTTCTCTGTAGACTAGGGAAAGACACCTTGGTCCCCAGCTCAGAACGGCTCCTTGCCCAGATTTTTTCATCCATGAGAGAACCAGAAGGGCTGATCTCAACTAATCGGGCTGCATATCCAAGAAGCCTTGGGGTAGGGCAGTTCTGAGTCAAAGTGCCACCTAAGGAAGGAAAGCAGTTTCCTTGCAACAGGAAAGCACACCAAGGCCTGGAGTTTTCTCTATGAAACTGAAGTGGGCTTGAAGGTTGATGCCTACTGACTGCCCTCTTTATATCCAGTTGAGAAAATGGGACAAGGCTGATGCAACCCGCTTACAACGAAATGTTTCTCTTCAGAATAGGAGATTTCGCTACCAAACGCCAGCAGCTCGTTTCCCTCAGAGTGCTATTTCTGTGTAGACTAGGGAAAGACACCATGGTCCCCAGCTTAGAAGGGCTCCGTGCCCAAATGGTTTCATCCATGAGAGAACCAGAAGGGCTGATCTCAACTAATCGGGCTGCATATCCATGAATCCTTGGGGTAGGGCAGTTCTGAGCCAAAGTGCCACCTAAGGAATGAAAGCAGTTTCCTTGCAACAGGAAAGCACACCAAGGCCTGGAGTTTTCTCTATGAAACTGGAGTGGGCTTGAAGGGTGAGGCCTACTGACTGCCCTCCTTTATAGCCAGTTGAGGAAATGTGGCAAGGCTGATGCAACCCGCTTACAACGAAATGTTTCTCTTCAGAATAGGAGATTGTGCTACCAAACCCCAACAGCTCGTCTCCCTCAGAATGCTGTTTCTGTGAAGACTAGGGAAAGACACCATGGTTCCCAGCTTAGAATGGTTCTTTGCCCAGTTGGTTTCACCAATGAAAGAGCCAGAAGGGCTGATCACAACTAATCGGGCTGCAAAGCACTGAATCCTTCTGGGAGGGCTGTTCTGAGCCAAAGGGCTACCTAAGGAATGAAAGCAAATTTCCTACCACAGGAAGCACACGGAAGCCTGTTGTTTTCTCTATGAGATTGGAGTGGGCTGGAAGGGTGAGGCCTAATGACTTCCCTCCTTTATAGCCAATTGAGGAAATGTGTCAAGGCTGATGCATCCCGCTTACAACGAAATGTTTCTCTTCAGAATAGGAGATTTTGCTACCAAACGGCAACAGCTCGTCTCCCTCAGAATGCTGTTTCTGTGTAGACTAGGGAAATACAACATGGTCCCCAGCTTAGAACGGCTCTTTGCCCAGTTGGTTTCATCCATAAAAAAGCCAGATGGTCTAATCTCAACTAATCGGGCTGCAAATCCCTGAATACTTCGGGTAGGGCAGTCCTGAGGCAATGTGCCACCTAAAGAATGAAAGCAAAGATTCCACCCTGGGAAGCAGGGTCTCAAGTAAGTCTGCTAAATGACTGCCCTTGTTTATAGCCAGTTGAGAAAATGTGGCAAGGCTGATGCAACGCGCTTACAACGAAATGTTTCTCTTCAGAATAGGAGATTGTGCTACCAAATGCCAGCAGCTCGTCTCCCTCAGAGTTCTGTTTCAGTGTAGACTAGGGAAAGACACCATGGTCCCCAGCTTAGAACGGCTCTTTGCCCATATGATTTCATCCACGAGAGAACCAGAAGGGCTGATTTCAACTAATCGGGCTGCACATCCCTGAATTCTTGGTGTAGGCACTCCTGAGGCAATGTGCCACCTAAGGAATGAAAGCAAATTTACAGCCTGGGAAGCAGGGTCTCAAGTAAGTCTGCCAAATGCCTTCCCTCCTTTATAGCCAGTTGAGAAAATGTGGCAAGGCTGATGCAACCCGCTTACAACGAAATGTTTCTCTTCAGAATAGGAGATTGTGCTACCAAACGCCAGCAGCTCGTCTCCCTCAGAGTTCTGTTTCAGTGTAGACTAGGGAAAGACTCCATGGTCCCCAGCTTAGAATGGCTCTTTGCCCATATGATTTAATTCACGAGAGAACCAGAAGGGCTGATTTCAACTAATCGGGCTTCACATCCCTGAATTCTTGGTGTAGGCACTCCTGAGCCAATGTGCCACCTAAGGAATGAAAGCAAATTTACAGCCTGGGAAGCAGGGTCTCAAGTAAGTCTGCCAAATGCCTTCCCTCCTTTATAGCCAGTTGAGAAAATGTGGCAAGGCTGATGCAACTCGCTTACAACGAAATGTTTCTCTTCAGAATAGGAGATTGTGCTACCAAATGCCAGCAGCTCGTCTCCCTCAGAGTTCTGTTTCAGTGTAGACTAGGGAAAGACACCATGGTCCCCAGCTTAGAACGGCTCTTTGCCCATATGATTTCATCCACGAGAGAACCAGAAGGGCTGATTTCAACTAATCGGGCTGCACATCCCTGAATTCTTGGTGTAGGCACTCCTGAGCCAATGTGCCACCTAAGGAATGAAAGCAAATTTACAGCCTGGGAAGCAGGGTCTCAAGTAAGTCTGCCAAATGCCTTCCCTCCTTTATAGCCAGTTGAGAAAATGTGGCAAGGCTGATGCAACCCGCTTACAACGAAATGTTTCTCTTCAGAATAGGAGATTGTGCTACCAAACGCCAGCAGCTCGTCTCCCTCAGAATGCTGTTTCTCTGTAGACTAGGGAAAGACACCTTGGTCCCCAGCTCAGAACGGCTCCTTGCCCAGATTTTTTCATCCATGAGAGAACCAGAAGGGCTGATCTCAACTAATCGGGCTGCATATCCAAGAATCCTTGGGGTAGGGCAGTTCTTAGTCAAAGTGCCACCTAAGGAAGGAAAGCAGTTTCCTTGCAACAGGAAAGCACACCAAGGCCTGGAGTTTTCTCTATGAAACTGAAGTGGGCTTGAAGGTTGATGCCTACTGACTGCCCTCTTTATATCCAGTTGAGAAAATGGGACAAGGCTGATGCAACCCGCTTACAACGAAATGTTTCTCTTCAGAATAGGAGGTTTCGCTACCAAACGCCAGCAGCTCGTTTCCCTCAGAGTGCTATTTCTGTGTAGACTAGGGAAAGACACCATGGTCCCCAGCTTAGAAGGGCTCCGTGCCCAAATGGTTTCATCCATGAGAGAACCAGAAGGGCTGATCTCAACTAATCGGGCTGCATATCCATGAATCCTTGGGGTAGGGCAGTTCTGAGCCAAAGTGCCACCTAAGGAATGAAAGCAGTTTCCTTGCAACAGGAAAGCACACCAAGGCCTGGAGTTTTCTCTATGAAACTGGAGTGGGCTTGAAGGGTGAGGCCTACTGACTGCCCTCCTTTATAGCCAGTTGAGGAAATGTGGCAAGGCTGATGCAACCCGCTTACAACGAAATGTTTCTCTTCAGAATTGGAGATTGTGCTACCAAACGCCAACAGCTCGTCTCCCTCAGAATGCTGTTTCTGTGAAGACTAGGGAAAGACACCATGGTCCCCAGCTTAGAATGGCTCTTTGCCCAGTTGGTTTCATCCATGAAAGAGCCAGAAGTGCTGATCACAACTAATTGTGCTGCACATCCCTGAATCCTTCTGGGAGGTCTGTTCTGAGCCAAAGGGCCACCTAAGGAATGAAAGCAAATTTCCTGCCACAGGAAAGCACACCGAGGCCTGTTGTTTTCTCTATGAAATTGGAGTGGGCTTGAAGGGTGAGGCCTACTGACTGCCCTCCTTTATAGCCAGTTGAGGAAATGTGACAAGGCTGATGCAACCCGCTTACAACGAAACGTTTCTCTGCAGAATAGGAGATTGTGCTACCAAATGCCAGCAGCTCGTCTCACTCAGACTGCTGTTTCTGTGTAGACTAGGGAAAGACAGCATGGTTCCCAGCTTAGAATGGTTCTTTGCCCAGTTGGTTTCATCCATGAAAGAGCCAGAAGGGCTGATCACAACTAATCGGGCTGCAAATCACTGAATCCTTCTGGGAGGGCTGTTCTGAGCCAAAGGGCTAGGAATGAAAGCAAATTTCCTACCACAGGAAGCACACGGAAGCCTGTTGTTTTCTCTATGAGATTGGAGTGGGCTGGAAGGGTGAGGCCTAATGACTTCCCTCCTTTATAGCCAATTGAGGAAATGTGTCAAGGCTGATGCATCCCGCTTACAACGAAATGTTTCTCTTCAGAATAGGAGATTGTGCTACCAAATGCCAGCAGCTCGTCTCCCTCAGAGTTCTGTTTCAGTGTAGACTAGGGAAAGACTCCATGGTCCCCAGCTTAGAACGGCTCTTTGCCCAGTTGGTTTCATCCACGAGAGAACCAGAAGGGCTGATTTCAACTAATCGGGCTTCACATCCCTGAATTCTTGGTGTAGGCACTCCTGAGCCAATGTGCCACCTAAGGAATGAAAGCAAATTTACAGCCTGGGAAGCAGGGTCTCAAGTAAGTCTGCCAAATGCCTTCCCTCCTTTATAGCCAGTTGAGAAAATGTGGCAAGGCTGATGCAACTCGCTTACAACGAAATGTTTCTCTTCAGAATAGGAGATTGTGCTACCAAATGCCAGCAGCTCGTCTCCCTCAGAGTTCTGTTTCAGTGTAGACTAGGGAAAGACACCATGGTCCCCAGCTTAGAACGGCTCTTTGCCCATATGATTTCATCCACGAGAGAACCAGAAGGGCTGATTTCAACTAATCGGGCTGCACATCCCTGAATTCTTGGTGTAGGCACTCCTGAGCCAATGTGCCACCTAAGGAATGAAAGCAAATTTACAGCCTGGGAAGCAGGGTCTCAAGTAAGACTGCCAAATGCCTTCCCTCCTTTATAGCCAGTTGCGAAAATGTGGCAAGGCTGATGCAACCCGCTTACAACGAAATGTTTCTCTTCAGAATAGGAGATTGTGCTACCAAACGCCAGCAGCTCGTCTCCCTCAGAATGCTGTTTCTCTGTAGACTAGGGAAAGACACCTTGGTCCCGAGCTCAGAACGGCTCCTTGCCCAGATTTTTTCATCCATGAGAGAACCAGAAGGGCTGATCTCAACTAATCGGGCTGCATATCCAAGAATCCTTGGGGTAGGGCAGTTCTGAGTCAAAGTGCCACCTAAGGAAGGAAAGCAGTTTCCTTGCAACAGGAAAGCACACCAAGGCCTGGAGTTTTCTCTATGAAACTGAAGTGGGCTTGAAGGTTGATGCCTACTGACTGCCCTCTTTATATCCAGTTGAGAAAATGGGACAAGGCTGATGCAACCCGCTTACAACGAAATGTTTCTCTTCAGAATAGGAGATTTCGCTACCAAACGCCAGCAGCTCGTTTCCCTCAGAGTGCTATTTCTGTGTAGACTAGGGAAAGACACCATGGTCCCCAGCTTAGAAGGGCTCCGTGCCCAAATGGTTTCATCCATGAGAGAACCAGAAGGGCTGATCTCAACTAATCGGGCTGCATATCCATGAATCCTTGGGTTAGGGCAGTTCTGAGCCAAAGTGCCACCTAAGGAATGAAAGCAGTTTCCTTGCAACAGGAAAGCACACCAAGGCCTGGAGTTTTCTCTATGAAACTGGAGTGGGCTTGAAGGGTGAGGCCTACTGACTGCCCTCCTTTATAGCCAGTTGAGGAAATGTGGCAAGACTGATGAAACCCGCTTACAACGAAATGTTTCTCTTCAGAATAGGAGATTGTGCTACCAAACGCCAACAGCTCGTCTCCCTCAGAATGCTGTTTCTGTGAAGACTAGGGAAAGACAGCATGGTTCCCAGCTTAGAATGGTTCTTTGCCCAGTTGGTTTCACCCATGAAAGAGCCAGAAGGGCTGATCACAACTAATCGGGCTGCAAAGCACTGAATCCTTCTGGGAGGGCTGTTCTGAGCCAAAGGGCTACCTAAGGAATGAAAGCAAATTTCCTACCACAGGAAGCACACGGAAGCCTGTTGTTTTCTCTATGAGATTGGAGTGGGCTGGAAGGGTGAGGCCTAATGACTTCCCTCCTTTATAGCCAATTGAGGAAATGTGTCAAGGCTGATGCATCCCGCTTACAACGAAATGTTTCTCTTCAGAATAGGAGATTTTGCTACCAAACGGCAACAGCTCGTCTCCCTCAGAATGCTGTTTCTGTGTAGACTAGGGAAATACAACATGGTCCCCAGCTTAGAACGGCTCTTTGCCCAGTTGGTTTCATCCATAAAAAAGCCAGATGGTCTAATCTCAACTAATCGGGCTGTAAATCCCTGAATACTTCGGGTAGGGCAGTCCTGAGGCAATGTGCCACCTAAAGAATGAAAGCAAAGATTCCACACTGGGAAGCAGGGTCTCAAGTAAGTCTGCTAAATGACTGCCCTTCTTTATAGCCAGTTGAGAAAATGTGGCAAGGCTGATGCAACGCGCTTACAACGAAATGTTTCTCTTCAGAATAGGAGATTGTGCTACCAAATGCCAGCAGCTCGTCTCCCTCAGAGTTCTGTTTCAGTGTAGACTAGGGAAAGACACCATGGTCCCCAGCTTAGAACGGCTCTTTGCCCATATGATTTCATCCACGAGAGAACCAGAAGGGCTGATTTCAACTAATCGGGCTGCACATCCCTGAATTCTTGGTGTAGGCACTCCTGAGCCAATGTGCCACCTAAGGAATGAAAGCAAATTTACAGCCTGGGAAGCAGGGTCTCAAGTAAGACTGCCAAATGCCTTCCCTCCTTTATAGCCAGTTGAGAAAATGTGGCAAGGCTGATGCAACCCGCTTACAACGAAATGTTTCTCTTCAGAATAGGAGATTGTGCTACCAAACGCCAGCAGCTCGTCTCCCTCAGAATGCTGTTTCTCTGTAGACTAGGGAAAGACACCTTGGTCCCGAGCTCAGAACGGCTCCTTGCCCAGATTTTTTCATCCATGAGAGAACCAGAAGGGCTGATCTCAACTAATCGGGCTGCATATCCAAGAATCCTTGGGGTAGGGCAGTTCTGAGTCAAAGTGCCACCTAAGGAAGGAAAGCAGTTTCCTTGCAACAGGAAAGCACACCAAGGCCTGGAGTTTTCTCTATGAAACTGAAGTGGGCTTGAAGGTTGATGCCTACTGACTGCCCTCTTTATATCCAGTTGAGAAAATGGGACAAGGCTGATGCAACCCGCTTACAACGAAATGTTTCTCTTCAGAATAGGAGATTTCGCTACCAAACGCCAGCAGCTCGTTTCCCTCAGAGTGCTATTTCTGTGTAGACTAGGGAAAGACACCATGGTCCCCAGCTTAGAAGGGCTCCGTGCCCAAATGGTTTCATCCATGAGAGAACCAGAAGGGCTGATCTCAACTAATCGGGCTGCATATCCATGAATCCTTGGGTTAGGGCAGTTCTGAGCCAAAGTGCCACCTAAGGAATGAAAGCAGTTTCCTTGCAACAGGAAAGCACACCAAGGCCTGGAGTTTTCTCTATGAAACTGGAGTGGGCTTGAAGGGTGAGGCCTACTGACTGCCCTCCTTTATAGCCAGTTGAGGAAATGTGGCAAGACTGATGAAACCCGCTTACAACGAAATGTTTCTCTTCAGAATAGGAGATTGTGCTACCAAACGCCAACAGCTCGTCTCCCTCAGAATGCTGTTTCTGTGAAGACTAGGGAAAGACAGCATGGTTCCCAGCTTAGAATGGTTCTTTGCCCAGTTGGTTTCACCCATGAAAGAGCCAGAAGGGCTGATCACAACTAATCGGGCTGCAAAGCACTGAATCCTTCTGGGAGGGCTGTTCTGAGCCAAAGGGCTACCTAAGGAATGAAAGCAAATTTCCTACCACAGGAAGCACACGGAAGCCTGTTGTTTTCTCTATGAGATTGGAGTGGGCTGGAAGGGTGAGGCCTAATGACTTCCCTCCTTTATAGCCAATTGAGGAAATGTGTCAAGGCTGATGCATCCCGCTTACAACGAAATGTTTCTTTTCAGAATAGGAGATTTTGCTACCAAACGGCAACAGCTCGTCTCCCTCAGAATGCTGTTTCTGTGTAGACTAGGGAAATACAACATGGTCCCCAGCTTAGAACGGCTCTTTGCCCAGTTGGTTTCATCCATAAAAAAGCCAGATGGTCTAATCTCAACTAATCGGGCTGTAAATCCCTGAATACTTCGGGTAGGGCAGTCCTGAGGCAATGTGCCACCTAAAAAATGAAAGCAAAGATTCCACACTGGGAAGCAGGGTCTCAAGTAAGTCTGCCAAATGCCTTCCCTCCTTTATAGCCAGTTGAGAAAATGTGGCAAGGCTGATGCAACTCGCTTACAACGAAATGTTTCTCTTCAGAATAGGAGATTGTGCTACCAAATGCCAGCAGCTCGTCTCCCTCAGAGTTCTGTTTCAGTGTAGACTAGGGAAAGACACCATGGTCCCCAGCTTAGAACGGCTCTTTGCCCATATGATTTCATCCACGAGAGAACCAGAAGGGCTGATTTCAACTAATCGGGCTGCACATCCCTGAATTCTTGGTGTAGGCACTCCTGAGCCAATGTGCCACCTAAGGAATGAAAGCAAATTTACAGCCTGGGAAGCAGGGTCTCAAGTAAGACTGCCAAATGCCTTCCCTCCTTTATAGCCAGTTGAGAAAATGTGGCAAGGCTGATGCAACCCGCTTACAACGAAATGTTTCTCTTCAGAATAGGAGATTGTGCTACCAAACGCCAGCAGCTCGTCTCCCTCAGAATGCTGTTTCTCTGTAGACTAGGGAAAGACACCTTGGTCCCGAGCTCAGAACGGCTCCTTGCCCAGATTTTTTCATCCATGAGAGAACCAGAAGGGCTGATCTCAACTAATTGGGCTGCATATCCAAGAATCCTTGGGGTAGGGCAGTTCTGAGTCAAAGTGCCACCTAAGGAAGGAAAGCAGTTTCCTTGCAACAGGAAAGCACACCAAGGCCTGGAGTTTTCTCTATGAAACTGAAGTGGGCTTGAAGGTTGATGCCTACTAACTGCCCTCTTTATATCCAGTTGAGAAAATGGGACAAGGCTGATGCAACCCGCTTACAACGAAATGTTTCTCTTCAGAATAGGAGATTTCGCTACCAAACGCCAGCAGCTCGTTTCCCTCAGAGTGCTATTTCTGTGTAGACTAGGGAAAGACACCATGGTCCCCAGCTTAGAAGGGCTCCGTGCCCAAATGGTTTCATCCATGAGAGAACCAGAAGGGCTGATCTCAACTAATCGGGCTGCATATCCATGAATCCTTGGGTTAGGGCAGTTCTGAGCCAAAGTGCCACCTAAGGAATGAAAGCAGTTTCCTTGCAACAGGAAAGCACACCAAGGCCTGGAGTTTTCTCTATGAAACTGGAGTGGGCTTGAAGGGTGAGGCCTACTGACTGCCCTCCTTTATAGCCAGTTGAGGAAATGTGGCAAGACTGATGAAACCCGCTTACAACGAAATGTTTCTCTTCAGAATAGGAGATTGTGCTACCAAACGCCAACAGCTCGTCTCCCTCAGAATGCTGTTTCTGTGAAGACTAGGGAAAGACAGCATGGTTCCCAGCTTAGAATGGTTCTTTGCCCAGTTGGTTTCACCCATGAAAGAGCCAGAAGGGCTGATCACAACTAATCGGGCTGCAAAGCACTGAATCCTTCTGGGAGGGCTGTTCTGAGCCAAAGGGCTACCTAAGGAATGAAAGCAAATTTCCTACCACAGGAAGCACACGGAAGCCTGTTGTTTTCTCTATGAGATTGGAGTGGGCTGGAAGGGTGAGGCCTAATGACTTCCCTCCTTTATAGCCAATTGAGGAAATGTGTCAAGGCTGATGCATCCCGCTTACAACGAAATGTTTCTCTTCAGAATAGGAGATTTTGCTACCAAACGGCAACAGCTCGTCTCCCTCAGAATGCTGTTTCTGTGTAGACTAGGGAAATACAACATGGTCCCCAGCTTAGAACGGCTCTTTGCCCAGTTGGTTTCATCCATAAAAAAGCCAGATGGTCTAATCTCAACTAATCGGGCTGTAAATCCCTGAATACTTCGGGTAGGGCAGTCCTGAGGCAATGTGCCACCTAAAAAATGAAAGCAAAGATTCCACACTGGGAAGCAGGGTCTCAAGTAAGTCTGCCAAATGCCTTCCCTCCTTTATAGCCAGTTGAGAAAATGTGGCAAGGCTGATGCAACTCGCTTACAACGAAATGTTTCTCTTCAGAATAGGAGATTGTGCTACCAAATGCCAGCAGCTCGTCTCCCTCAGAGTTCTGTTTCAGTGTAGACTAGGGAAAGACACCATGGTCCCCAGCTTAGAACGGCTCTTTGCCCATATGATTTCATCCACGAGAGAACCAGAAGGGCTGATTTCAACTAATCGGGCTGCACATCCCTGAATTCTTGGTGTAGGCACTCCTGAGCCAATGTGCCACCTAAGGAATGAAAGCAAATTTACAGCCTGGGAAGCAGGGTCTCAAGTAAGACTGCCAAATGCCTTCCCTCCTTTATAGCCAGTTGAGAAAATGTGGCAAGGCTGATGCAACCCGCTTACAACGAAATGTTTCTCTTCAGAATAGGAGATTGTGCTACCAAACGCCAGCAGCTCGTCTCCCTCAGAATGCTGTTTCTCTGTAGACTAGGGAAAGACACCTTGGTCCCGAGCTCAGAACGGCTCCTTGCCCAGATTTTTTCATCCATGAGAGAACCAGAAGGGCTGATCTCAACTAATCGGGCTGCATATCCAAGAATCCTTGGGGTAGGGCAGTTCTGAGTCAAAGTGCCACCTAAGGAAGGAAAGCAGTTTCCTTGCAACAGGAAAGCACACCAAGGCCTGGAGTTTTCTCTATGAAACTGAAGTGGGCTTGAAGGTTGATGCCTACTGACTGCCCTCTTTATATCCAGTTGAGAAAATGGGACAAGGCTGATGCAACCCGCTTACAACGAAATGTTTCTCTTCAGAATAGGAGATTTCGCTACCAAACGCCAGCAGCTCGTTTCCCTCAGAGTGCTATTTCTGTGTAGACTAGGGAAAGACACCATGGTCCCCAGCTTAGAAGGGCTCCGTGCCCAAATGGTTTCATCCATGAGAGAACCAGAAGGGCTGATCTCAACTAATCGGGCTGCATATCCATGAATCCTTGGGTTAGGGCAGTTCTGAGCCAAAGTGCCACCTAAGGAATGAAAGCAGTTTCCTTGCAACAGGAAAGCACACCAAGGCCTGGAGTTTTCTCTATGAAACTGGAGTGGGCTTGAAGGGTGAGGCCTACTGACTGCCCTCCTTTATAGCCAGTTGAGGAAATGTGGCAAGACTGATGAAACCCGCTTACAACGAAATGTTTCTCTTCAGAATAGGAGATTGTGCTACCAAACGCCAACAGCTCGTCTCCCTCAGAATGCTGTTTCTGTGAAGACTAGGGAAAGACAGCATGGTTCCCAGCTTAGAATGGTTCTTTGCCCAGTTGGTTTCACCCATGAAAGAGCCAGAAGGGCTGATCACAACTAATCGGGCTGCAAAGCACTGAATCCTTCTGGGAGGGCTGTTCTGAGCCAAAGGGCTACCTAAGGAATGAAAGCAAATTTCCTACCACAGGAAGCACACGGAAGCCTGTTGTTTTCTCTATGAGATTGGAGTGGGCTGGAAGGGTGAGGCCTAATGACTTCCCTCCTTTATAGCCAATTGAGGAAATGTGTCAAGGCTGATGCATCCCGCTTACAACGAAATGTTTCTCTTCAGAATAGGAGATTGTGCTACCAAATGCCAGCAGCTCGTCTCCCTCAGAGTTCTGTTTCAGTGTAGACTAGGGAAAGACTCCATGGTCCCCAGCTTAGAACGGCTCTTTGCCCATATGATTTCATCCACGAGAGAACCAGAAGGGCTGATTTCAACTAATCGGGCTTCACATCCCTGAATTCTTGGTGTAGGCACTCCTGAGCCAATGTGCCACCTAAGGAATGAAAGCAAATTTACAGCCTGGGAAGCAGGGTCTCAAGTAAGTCTGCCAAATGCCTTCCCTCCTTTATAGCCAGTTGAGAAAATGTGGCAAGGCTGATGCAACTCGCTTACAACGAAATGTTTCTCTTCAGAATAGGAGATTGTGCTACCAAATGCCAGCAGCTCGTCTCCCTCAGAGTTCTGTTTCAGTGTAGACTAGGGAAAGACACCATGGTCCCCAGCTTAGAACGGCTCTTTGCCCATATGATTTCATCCACGAGAGAACCAGAAGGGCTGATTTCAACTAATCGGGCTGCACATCCCTGAATTCTTGGTGTAGGCACTCCTGAGCCAATGTGCCACCTAAGGAATGAAAGCAAATTTACAGCCTGGGAAGCAGGGTCTCAAGTAAGACTGCCAAATGCCTTCCCTCCTTTATAGCCAGTTGAGAAAATGTGGCAAGGCTGATGCAACCCGCTTACAACGAAATGTTTCTCTTCAGAATAGGAGATTGTGCTACCAAACGCCAGCAGCTCGTCTCCCTCAGAATGCTGTTTCTCTGTAGACTAGGGAAAGACACCTTGGTCCCCAGCTCAGAACGGCTCCTTGCCCAGATTTTTTCATCCATGAGAGAACCAGAAGGGCTGATCTCAACTAATCGGGCTGCATATCCAAGAATCCTTGGGGTAGGGCAGTTCTGAGTCAAAGTGCCACCTAAGGAAGGAAAGCAGTTTCCTTGCAACAGGAAAGCACACCAAGGCCTGGAGTTTTCTCTATGAAACTGAAGTGGGCTTGAAGGATGATGCCTACTGACTGCCCTCTTTATATCCAGTTGAGAAAATGGGACAAGGCTGATGCAACCCGCTTACAACGAAATGTTTCTCTTCAGAATAGGAGATTTCGCTACCAAACGCCAGCAGCTCGTTTCCCTCAGAGTGCTATTTCTGTGTAGACTAGGGAAAGACACCATGGTCCCCAGCTTAGAAGGGCTCCGTGCCCAAATGGTTTCATCCATGAGAGAACCAGAAGGGCTGATCTCAACTAATCGGGCTGCATATCCATGAATCCTTGGGTTAGGGCAGTTCTGAGCCAAAGTGCCACCTAAGGAATGAAAGCAGTTTCCTTGCAACAGGAAAGCACACCAAGGCCTGGAGTTTTCTCTATGAAACTGGAGTGGGCTTGAAGGGTGAGGCCTACTGACTGCCCTCCTTTATAGCCAGTTGAGGAAATGTGGCAAGACTGATGAAACCCGCTTACAACGAAATGTTTCTCTTCAGAATAGGAGATTGTGCTACCAAACGCCAACAGCTCGTCTCCCTCAGAATGCTGTTTCTGTGAAGACTAGGGAAAGACAGCATGGTTCCCAGCTTAGAATGGTTCTTTGCCCAGTTGGTTTCACCCATGAAAGAGCCAGAAGGGCTGATCACAACTAATCGGGCTGCAAAGCACTGAATCCTTCTGGGAGGGCTGTTCTGAGCCAAAGGGCTACCTAAGGAATGAAAGCAAATTTCCTACCACAGGAAGCACACGGAAGCCTGTTGTTTTCTCTATGAGATTGGAGTGGGCTGGAAGGGTGAGGCCTAATGACTTCCCTCCTTTATAGCCAATTGAGGAAATGTGTCAAGGCTGATGCATCCCGCTTACAACGAAATGTTTCTCTTCAGAATAGGAGATTTTGCTACCAAACGGCAACAGCTCGTCTCCCTCAGAATGCTGTTTCTGTGTAGACTAGGGAAATACAACATGGTCCCCAGCTTAGAAAGGCTCTTTGCCCAGTTGGTTTCATCCATAAAAAAGCCAGATGGTCTAATCTCAACTAATCGGGCTGTAAATCCCTGAATACTTCGGGTAGGGCAGTCCTGAGGCAATGTGCCACCTAAAAAATGAAAGCAAAGATTCCACACTGGGAAGCAGGGTCTCAAGTAAGTCTGCTAAATGACTGCCCTTCTTTATAGCCAGTTGAGAAAATGTGGCAAGGCTGATGCAACGCGCTTACAACGAAATGTTTCTCTTCAGAATAGGAGATTGTGCTACCAAATGCCAGCAGCTCGTCTCCCTCAGAGTTCTGTTTCAGTGTAGACTAGGGAAAGACTCCATGCTCCCCAGCTTAGAACGGCTCTTTGCCCATATGATTTCATTCACGAGAGAACCAGAAGGGCTGATTTCAACTAATCGGGCTTCATATCCCTGAATTCTTGGTGTAGGCACTCCTGAGCCAATGTGCCACCTAAGGAATGAAAGCAAATTTACAGCCTGGGAAGCAGGGTCTCAAGTAAGTCTGTCAAATGCCTTCCCTCCTTTATAGCCAGTTGAGAAAATGTGGCAAGGCTGATGCAACTCGCTTACAACGAAATGTTTCTCTTCAGAATAGGAGATTGTGCTACCAAATGCCAGCAGCTCGTCTCCCTCAGAGTTCTGTTTCAGTGTAGACTAGGGAAAGACACCATGGTCCCCAGCTTAGAACGGCTCTTTGCCCATATGATTTCATCCACGAGAGAACCAGAAGGGCTGATTTCAACTAATCGGGCTGCACATCCCTGAATTCTTGGTGTAGGCACTCCTGAGCCAATGTGCCACCTAAGGAATGAAAGCAAATTTACAGCCTGGGAAGCAGGGTCTCAAGTAAGTCTGCCAAATGCCTTCCCTCCTTTATAGCCAGTTGAGAAAATGTGGCAAGGCTGATGCAACCCGCTTACAACGAAATGTTTCTCTTCAGAATAGGAGATTGTGCTACCAAACGCCAGCAGCTCGTCTCCCTCAGAATGCTGTTTCTCTGTAGACTAGGGAAAGACACCTTGGTCCCGAGCTCAGAACGGCTCCTTGCCCAGATTTTTTCATCCATGAGAGAACCAGAAGGGCTGATCTCAACTAATCGGGCTGCATATCCAAGAATCCTTGGGGTAGGGCAGTTCTGAGTCAAAGTGCCACCTAAGGAAGGAAAGCAGTTTCCTTGCAACAGGAAAGCACACCAAGGCCTGGAGTTTTCTCTATGAAACTGAAGTGGGCTTGAAGGTTGATGCCTACTGACTGCCCTCTTTATATCCAGTTGAGAAAATGGGACAAGGCTGATGCAACCCGCTTACAACGAAATGTTTCTCTTCAGAATAGGAGATTTCGCTACCAAACGCCAGCAGCTCGTTTCCCTCAGAGTGCTATTTCTGTGTAGACTAGGGAAAGACACCATGGTCCCCAGCTTAGAAGGGCTCCGTGCCCAAATGGTTTCATCCATGAGAGAACCAGAAGGGCTGATCTCAACTAATCGGGCTGCATATCCATGAATCCTTGGGGTAGGGCAGTTCTGAGCCAAAGTGCCACCTAAGGAATGAAAGCAGTTTCCTTGCAACAGGAAAGCACACCAAGGCCTGGAGTTTTCTCTATGAAACTGGAGTGGGCTTGAAGGGTGAGGCCTACTGACTGCCCTCCTTTATAGCCAGTTGAGGATATGTGGCAAGGCTGATGCAACCCGCTTACAACGAAATGTTTCTCTTCAGAATAGGAGATTGTGCTACCAAACGCCAACAGCTCGTCTCCCTCAGAATGCTGTTTCTGTGAAGACTAGGGAAAGACACCATGGTCCCCAGCTTAGAATGGCTCTTTGCCCAGTTGGTTTCATCCATGAAAGAGCCAGAAGTGCTGATCACAACTGATTGTGCTGCACATCCCTGAATCCTTCTGGGAGGTCTGTTCTGAGCCAAAGGGCCACCTAAGGAATGAAAGCAAATTTCCTGCCACAGGAAAGCACACCGAGGCCTGTTGTTTTCTCTATGAAATTGGAGTGGGCTTGAAGGGTGAGGCCTACTGACTGCCCTCCTTTATAGCCAGTTGAGGAAATGTGACAAGGCTGATGCAACCCGCTTACAACGAAACGTTTCTCTGCAGAATAGGAGATTGTGCTACCAAATGCCAGCAGCTCGTCTCACTCAGACTGCTGTTTCTGTGAAGACTAGGGAAAGACAGCATGGTTCCCAGCTTAGAATGGTTCTTTGCCCAGTTGGTTTCATCCATGAAAGAGCCAGAAGGGCTGATCACAACTAATCGGGCTGCAAATCACTGAATCCTTCTGGGAGGGCTGTTCTGAGCCAAAGGGCTACCTAAGGAATGAAAGCAAATTTCCTACCACAGGAAGCACACGGAAGCCTGTTGTTTTCTCTATGAGATTGGAGTGGGCTGGAAGGGTGAGGCCTAATGACTTCCCTCCTTTATAGCCAATTGAGGAAATGTGTCAAGGCTGATGCATCCCGCTTACAACGAAATGTTTCTCTTCAGAATAGGAGATTTTGCTACCAAACGGCAACAGCTCGTCTCCCTCAGAATGCTGTTTCTGTGTAGACTAGGGAAATACAACATGGTCCCCAGCTTAGAACGGCTCTTTGCCCAGTTGGTTTCATCCATAAAAAAGCCAGATGGTCTAATCTCAACTAATCGGGCTGTAAATCCCTGAATACTTCGGGTAGGGCAGTCCTGAGGCAATGTGCCACCTAAAGAATGAAAGCAAAGATTCCACACTGGGAAGCAGGGTCTCAAGTAAGTCTGCTAAATGACTGCCCTTCTTTATAGCCAGTTGAGAAAATGTGGCAAGGCTGATGCAACGCGCTTACAACGAAATGTTTCTCTTCAGAATAGGAGATTGTGCTACCAAATGCCAGCAGCTCGTCTCCCTCAGAGTTCTGTTTCAGTGTAGACTAGGGAAAGACACCATGGTCCCCAGCTTAGAACGGCTCTTTGCCCATATGATTTCATCCACGAGAGAACCAGAAGGGCTGATTTCAACTAATCGGGCTGCACATCCCTGAATTCTTGGTGTAGGCACTCCTGAGCCAATGTGCCACCTAAGGAATGAAAGCAAATTTACAGCCTGGGAAGCAGGGTCTCAAGTAAGACTGCCAAATGCCTTCCCTCCTTTATAGCCAGTTGAGAAAATGTGGCAAGGCTGATGCAACCCGCTTACAACGAAATGTTTCTCTTCAGAATAGGAGATTGTGCTACCAAACGCCAGCAGCTCGTCTCCCTCAGAATGCTGTTTCTCTGTAGACTAGGGAAAGACACCTTGGTCCCGAGCTCAGAACGGCTCCTTGCCCAGATTTTTTCATCCATGAGAGAACCAGAAGGGCTGATCTCAACTAATCGGGCTGCATATCCAAGAATCCTTGGGGTAGGGCAGTTCTGAGTCAAAGTGCCACCTAAGGAAGGAAAGCAGTTTCCTTGCAACAGGAAAGCACACCAAGGCCTGGAGTTTTCTCTATGAAACTGAAGTGGGCTTGAAGGTTGATGCCTACTGACTGCCCTCTTTATATCCAGTTGAGAAAATGGGACAAGGCTGATGCAACCCGCTTACAACGAAATGTTTCTCTTCAGAATAGGAGATTTCGCTACCAAACGCCAGCAGCTCGTTTCCCTCAGAGTGCTATTTCTGTGTAGACTAGGGAAAGACACCATGGTCCCCAGCTTAGAAGGGCTCCGTGCCCAAATGGTTTCATCCATGAGAGAACCAGAAGGGCTGATCTCAACTAATCGGGCTGCATATCCATGAATCCTTGGGTTAGGGCAGTTCTGAGCCAAAGTGCCACCTAAGGAATGAAAGCAGTTTCCTTGCAACAGGAAAGCACACCAAGGCCTGGAGTTTTCTCTATGAAACTGGAGTGGGCTTGAAGGGTGAGGCCTACTGACTGCCCTCCTTTATAGCCAGTTGAGGAAATGTGGCAAGACTGATGAAACCCGCTTACAACGAAATGTTTCTCTTCAGAATAGGAGATTGTGCTACCAAACGCCAACAGCTCGTCTCCCTCAGAATGCTGTTTCTGTGAAGACTAGGGAAAGACAGCATGGTTCCCAGCTTAGAATGGTTCTTTGCCCAGTTGGTTTCACCCATGAAAGAGCCAGAAGGGCTGATCACAAATAATCGGGCTGCAAAGCACTGAATCCTTCTGGGAGGGCTGTTCTGAGCCAAAGGGCTACCTAAGGAATGAAAGCAAATTTCCTACCACAGGAAGCACACGGAAGCCTGTTGTTTTCTCTATGAGACTGGAGTGGGCTGGAAGGGTGAGGCCTAATGACTTCCCTCCTTTATAGCCAATTGAGGAAATGTGTCAAGGCTGATGCATCCCGCTTACAACGAAATGTTTCTCTTCAGAATAGGAGATTTTGCTACCAAACGGCAACAGCTCGTCTCCCTCAGAATGCTGTTTCTGTGTAGACTAGGGAAATACAACATGGTCCCCAGCTTAGAACGGCTCTTTGCCCAGTTGGTTTCATCCATAAAAAAGCCAGATGGTCTAATCTCAACTAATCGGGCTGTAAATCCCTGAATACTTCGGGTAGGGCAGTCCTGAGGCAATGTGCCACCTAAAGAATGAAAGCAAAGATTCCACACTGGGAAGCAGGGTCTCAAGTAAGTCTGCTAAATGACTGCCCTTCTTTATAGCCAGTTGAGAAAATGTGGCAAGGCTGATGCAACGCGCTTACAACGAAATGTTTCTCTTCAGAATAGGAGATTGTGCTACCAAATGCCAGCAGCTCGTCTCCCTCAGAGTTCTGTTTCAGTGTAGACTAGGGAAAGACTCCATGGTCCCCAGCTTAGAACGGCTCTTTGCCCATATGATTTCATTCACGAGAGAACCAGAAGGGCTGATTTCAACTAATCGGGCTTCACATCCCTGAATTCTTGGTGTAGGCACTCCTGAGCCAATGTGCCACCTAAGGAATGAAAGCAAATTTACAGCCTGGGAAGCAGGGTCTCAAGTAAGTCTGTCAAATGCCTTCCCTCCTTTATAGCCAGTTGAGAAAATGTGGCAAGGCTGATGCAACTCGCTTACAACGAAATGTTTCTCTTCAGAATAGGAGATTGTGCTACCAAATGCCAGCAGCTCGTCTCCCTCAGAGTTCTGTTTCAGTGTAGACTAGGGAAAGACACCATGGTCCCCAGCTTAGAACGGCTCTTTGCCCATATGATTTCATCCACGAGAGAACCAGAAGGGCTGATTTCAACTAATCGGGCTGCACATCCCTGAATTCTTGGTGTAGGCACTCCTGAGCCAATGTGCCACCTAAGGAATGAAAGCAAATTTACAGCCTGGGAAGCAGGGTCTCAAGTAAGACTGCCAAATGCCTTCCCTCCTTTATAGCCAGTTGAGAAAATGTGGCAAGGCTGATGCAACCCGCTTACAACGAAATGTTTCTCTTCAGAATAGGAGATTGTGCTACCAAACGCCAGCAGCTCGTCTCCCTCAGAATGCTGTTTCTCTGTAGACTAGGGAAAGACACCTTGGTCCCGAGCTCAGAACGGCTCCTTGCCCAGATTTTTTCATCCATGAGAGAACCAGAAGGGCTGATCTCAACTAATCGGGCTGCATATCCAAGAATCCTTGGGGTAGGGCAGTTCTGAGTCAAAGTGCCACCTAAGGAAGGAAAGCAGTTTCCTTGCAACAGGAAAGCACACCAAGGCCTGGAGTTTTCTCTATGAAACTGAAGTGGGCTTGAAGGTTGATGCCTACTGACTGCCCTCTTTATATCCAGTTGAGAAAATGGGACAAGGCTGATGCAACCCGCTTACAACGAAATGTTTCTCTTCAGAATAGGAGATTTCGCTACCAAACGCCAGCAGCTCGTTTCCCTCAGAGTGCTATTTCTGTGTAGAATAGGGAAAGACACCATGGTCCCCAGCTTAGAAGGGCTCCGTGCCCAAATGGTTTCATCCATGAGAGAACCAGAAGGGCTGATCTCAACTAATCGGGCTGCATATCCATGAATCCTTGGGTTAGGGCAGTTCTGAGCCAAAGTGCCACCTAAGGAATGAAAGCAGTTTCCTTGCAACAGGAAAGCACACCAAGGCCTGGAGTTTTCTCTATGAAACTGGAGTGGGCTTGAAGGGTGAGGCCTACTGACTGCCCTCCTTTATAGCCAGTTGAGGAAATGTGGCAAGACTGATGAAACCCGCTTACAACGAAATGTTTCTCTTCAGAATAGGAGATTGTGCTACCAAACGCCAACAGCTCGTCTCCCTCAGAATGCTGTTTCTGTGAAGACTAGGGAAAGACAGCATGGTTCCCAGCTTAGAATGGTTCTTTGCCCAGTTGGTTTCACCCATGAAAGAGCCAGAAGGGCTGATCACAACTAATCGGGCTGCAAAGCACTGAATCCTTCTGGGAGGGCTGTTCTGAGCCAAAGGGCTACCTAAGGAATGAAAGCAAATTTCCTACCACAGGAAGCACACGGAAGCCTGTTGTTTTCTCTATGAGATTGGAGTGGGCTGGAAGGGTGAGGCCTAATGACTTCCCTCCTTTATAGCCAATTGAGGAAATGTGTCAAGGCTGATGCATCCCGCTTACAACGAAATGTTTCTCTTCAGAATAGGAGATTGTGCTACCAAATGCCAGCAGCTCGTCTCCCTCAGAGTTCTGTTTCAGTGTAGACTAGGGAAAGACTCCATGGTCCCCAGCTTAGAACGGCTCTTTGCCCATATGATTTCATCCACGAGAGAACCAGAAGGGCTGATTTCAACTAATCGGGCTTCACATCCCTGAATTCTTGGTGTAGGCACTCCTGAGCCAATGTGCCACCTAAGGAATGAAAGCAAATTTACAGCCTGGGAAGCAGGGTCTCAAGTAAGTCTGCCAAATGCCTTCCCTCCTTTATAGCCAGTTGAGAAAATGTGGCAAGGCTGATGCAACTCGCTTACAACGAAATGTTTCTCTTCAGAATAGGAGATTGTGCTACCAAATGCCAGCAGCTCGTCTCCCTCAGAGTTCTGTTTCAGTGTAGACTAGGGAAAGACACCATGGTCCCCAGCTTAGAACGGCTCTTTGCCCATATGATTTCATCCACGAGAGAACCAGAAGGGCTGATTTCAACTAATCGGGCTGCACATCCCTGAATTCTTGGTGTAGGCACTCCTGAGCCAATGTGCCACCTAAGGAATGAAAGCAAATTTACAGCCTGGGAAGCAGGGTCTCAAGTAAGACTGCCAAATGCCTTCCCTCCTTTATAGCCAGTTGAGAAAATGTGGCAAGGCTGATGCAACCCGCTTACAACGAAATGTTTCTCTTCAGAATAGGAGATTGTGCTACCAAACGCCAGCAGCTCGTCTCCCTCAGAATGCTGTTTCTCTGTAGACTAGGGAAAGACACCTTGGTCCCGAGCTCAGAACGGCTCCTTGCCCAGATTTTTTCATCCATGAGAGAACCAGAAGGGCTGATCTCAACTAATCGGGCTGCATATCCAAGAATCCTTGGGGTAGGGCAGTTCTGAGTCAAAGTGCCACCTAAGGAAGGAAAGCAGTTTCCTTGCAACAGGAAAGCACACCAAGGCCTAGAGTTTTCTCTATGAAACTGAAGTGGGCTTGAAGGTTGATGCCTACTGACTGCCCTCTTTATATCCAGTTGAGAAAATGGGACAAGGCTGATGCAACCCGCTTACAACGAAATGTTTCTCTTCAGAATAGGAGATTTCGCTACCAAACGCCAGCAGCTCGTTTCCCTCAGAGTGCTATTTCTGTGTAGACTAGGGAAAGACACCATGGTCCCCAGCTTAGAAGGGCTCCGTGCCCAAATGGTTTCATCCATGAGAGAACCAGAAGGGCTGATCTCAACTAATCGGGCTGCATATCCATGAATCCTTGGGTTAGGGCAGTTCTGAGCCAAAGTGCCACCTAAGGAATGAAAGCAGTTTCCTTGCAACAGGAAAGCACACCAAGGCCTGGAGTTTTCTCTATGAAACTGGAGTGGGCTTGAAGGGTGAGGCCTACTGACTGCCCTCCTTTATAGCCAGTTGAGGAAATGTGGCAAGACTGATGAAACCCGCTTACAACGAAATGTTTCTCTTCAGAATAGGAGATTGTGCTACCAAACGCCAACAGCTCGTCTCCCTCAGAATGCTGTTTCTGTGAAGACTAGGGAAAGACAGCATGGTTCCCAGCTTAGAATGGTTCTTTGCCCAGTTGGTTTCACCCATGAAAGAGCCAGAAGGGCTGATCACAACTAATCGGGCTGCAAAGCACTGAATCCTTCTGGGAGGGCTGTTCTGAGCCAAAGGGCTACCTAAGGAATGAAAGCAAATTTCCTACCACAGGAAGCACACGGAAGCCTGTTGTTTTCTCTATGAGATTGGAGTGGGCTGGAAGGGTGAGGCCTAATGACTTCCCTCCTTTATAGCCAATTGAGGAAATGTGTCAAGGCTGATGCATCCCGCTTACAACGAAATGTTTCTCTTCAGAATAGGAGATTGTGCTACCAAATGCCAGCAGCTCGTCTCCCTCAGAGTTCTGTTTCAGTGTAGACTAGGGAAAGACTCCATGGTCCCCAGCTTAGAACGGCTCTTTGCCCATATGATTTCATCCACGAGAGAACCAGAAGGGCTGATTTCAACTAATCGGGCTTCACATACCTGAATTCTTGGTGTAGGCACTCCTGAGCCAATGTGCCACCTAAGGAATGAAAGCAAATTTACAGCCTGGGAAGCAGGGTCTCAAGTAAGTCTGCCAAATGCCTTCCCTCCTTTATAGCCAGTTGAGAAAATGTGGCAAGGCTGATGCAACTCGCTTACAACGAAATGTTTCTCTTCAGAATAGGAGATTGTGCTACCAAATGCCAGCAGCTCGTCTCCCTCAGAGTTCTGTTTCAGTGTAGACTAGGGAAAGACACCATGGTCCCCAGCTTAGAACGGCTCTTTGCCCATATGATTTCATCCACGAGAGAACCAGAAGGGCTGATTTCAACTAATCGGGCTGCACATCCCTGAATTCTTGGTGTAGGCACTCCTGAGCCAATGTGCCACCTAAGGAATGAAAGCAAATTTACAGCCTGGGAAGCAGGGTCTCAAGTAAGACTGCCAAATGCCTTCCCTCCTTTATAGCCAGTTGAGAAAATGTGGCAAGGCTGATGCAACCCGCTTACAACGAAATGTTTCTCTTCAGAATAGGAGATTGTGCTACCAAACGCCAGCAGCTCGTCTCCCTCAGAATGCTGTTTCTCTGTAGACTAGGGAAAGACACCTTGGTCCCGAGCTCAGAACGGCTCCTTGCCCAGATTTTTTCATCCATGAGAGAACCAGAAGGGCTGATCTCAACTAATCGGGCTGCATATCCAAGAATCCTTGGGGTAGGGCAGTTCTGAGTCAAAGTGCCACCTAAGGAAGGAAAGCAGTTTCCTTGCAACAGGAAAGCACACCAAGGCCTGGAGTTTTCTCTATGAAACTGAAGTGGGCTTGAAGGTTGATGCCTACTGACTGCCCTCTTTATATCCAGTTGAGAAAATGGGACAAGGCTGATGCAACCCGCTTACAACGAAATGTTTCTCTTCAGAATAGGAGATTTCGCTACCAAACGCCAGCAGCTCGTTTCCCTCAGAGTGCTATTTCTGTGTAGACTAGGGAAAGACACCATGGTCCCCAGCTTAGAAGGGCTCCGTGCCCAAATGGTTTCATCCATGAGAGAACCAGAAGGGCTGATCTCAACTAATCGGGCTGCATATCCATGAATCCTTGGGTTAGGGCAGTTCTGAGCCAAAGTGCCACCTAAGGAATGAAAGCAGTTTCCTTGCAACAGGAAAGCACACCAAGGCCTGGAGTTTTCTCTATGAAACTGGAGTGGGCTTGAAGGGTGAGGCCTACTGACTGCCCTCCTTTATAGCCAGTTGAGGAAATGTGGCAAGACTGATGAAACCCGCTTACAACGAAATGTTTCTCTTCAGAATAGGAGATTGTGCTACCAAACGCCAACAGCTCGTCTCCCTCAGAATGCTGTTTCTGTGAAGACTAGGGAAAGACAGCATGGTTCCCAGCTTAGAATGGTTCTTTGCCCAGTTGGTTTCACCCATGAAAGAGCCAGAAGGGCTGATCACAACTAATCGGGCTGCAAAGCACTGAATCCTTCTGGGAGGGCTGTTCTGAGCCAAAGGGCTACCTAAGGAATGAAAGCAAATTTCCTACCACAGGAAGCACACGGAAGCCTGTTGTTTTCTCTATGAGATTGGAGTGGGCTGGAAGGGTGAGGCCTAATGACTTCCCTCCTTTATAGCCAATTGAGGAAATGTGTCAAGGCTGATGCATCCCGCTTACAACGAAATGTTTCTCTTCAGAATAGGAGATTTTGCTACCAAACGGCAACAGCTCGTCTCCCTCAGAATGCTGTTTCTGTGTAGACTAGGGAAATACAACATGGTCCCCAGCTTAGAACGGCTCTTTGCCCAGTTGGTTTCATCCATAAAAAAGCCAGATGGTCTAATCTCAACTAATCGGGCTGTAAATCCCTGAATACTTCGGGTAGGGCAGTCCTGAGGCAATGTGCCACCTAAAGAATGAAAGCAAAGATTCCACACTGGGAAGCAGGGTCTCAAGTAAGTCTGCTAAATGACTGCCCTTCTTTATAGCCAGTTGAGAAAATGTGGCAAGGCTGATGCAACGCGCTTACAACGAAATGTTTCTCTTCAGAATAGGAGATTGTGCTACCAAATGCCAGCAGCTCGTCTCCCTCAGAGTTCTGTTTCAGTGTAGACTAGGGAAAGACACCATGGTCCCCAGCTTAGAACGGCTCTTTGCCCATATGATTTCATCCACGAGAGAACCAGAAGGGCTGATTTCAACTAATCGGGCTGCACATCCCTGAATTCTTGGTGTAGGCACTCCTGAGCCAATGTGCCACCTAAGGAATGAAAGCAAATTTACAGCCTGGGAAGCAGGGTCTCAAGTAAGACTGCCAAATGCCTTCCCTCCTTTATAGCCAGTTGAGAAAATGTGGCAAGGCTGATGCAACCCGCTTACAACGAAATGTTTCTCTTCAGAATAGGAGATTGTGCTACCAAACGCCAGCAGCTCGTCTCCCTCAGAATGCTGTTTCTCTGTAGACTAGGGAAAGACACCTTGGTCCCGAGCTCAGAACGGCTCCTTGCCCAGATTTTTTCATCCATGAGAGAACCAGAAGGGCTGATCTCAACTAATCGGGCTGCATATCCAAGAATCCTTGGGGTAGGGCAGTTCTGAGTCAAAGTGCCACCTAAGGAAGGAAAGCAGTTTCCTTGCAACAGGAAAGCACACCAAGGCCTGGAGTTTTCTCTATGAAACTGAAGTGGGCTTGAAGGTTGATGCCTACTGACTGCCCTCTTTATATCCAGTTGAGAAAATGGGACAAGGCTGATGCAACCCGCTTACAACGAAATGTTTCTCTTCAGAATAGGAGATTTCGCTACCAAACGCCAGCAGCTCGTTTCCCTCAGAGTGCTATTTCTGTGTAGAATAGGGAAAGACACCATGGTCCCCAGCTTAGAAGGGCTCCGTGCCCAAATGGTTTCATCCATGAGAGAACCAGAAGGGCTGATCTCAACTAATCGGGCTGCATATCCATGAATCCTTGGGTTAGGGCAGTTCTGAGCCAAAGTGCCACCTAAGGAATGAAAGCAGTTTCCTTGCAACAGGAAAGCACACCAAGGCCTGGAGTTTTCTCTATGAAACTGGAGTGGGCTTGAAGGGTGAGGCCTACTGACTGCCCTCCTTTATAGCCAGTTGAGGAAATGTGGCAAGACTGATGAAACCCGCTTACAACGAAATGTTTCTCTTCAGAATAGGAGATTGTGCTACCAAACGCCAACAGCTCGTCTCCCTCAGAATGCTGTTTCTGTGAAGACTAGGGAAAGACAGCATGGTTCCCAGCTTAGAATGGTTCTTTGCCCAGTTGGTTTCACCCATGAAAGAGCCAGAAGGGCTGATCACAACTAATCGGGCTGCAAAGCACTGAATCCTTCTGGGAGGGCTGTTCTGAGCCAAAGGGCTACCTAAGGAATGAAAGCAAATTTCCTACCACAGGAAGCACACGGAAGCCTGTTGTTTTCTCTATGAGATTGGAGTGGGCTGGAAGGGTGAGGCCTAATGACTTCCCTCCTTTATAGCCAATTGAGGAAATGTGTCAAGGCTGATGCATCCCGCTTACAACGAAATGTTTCTCTTCAGAATAGGAGATTTTGCTACCAAACGGCAACAGCTCGTCTCCCTCAGAATGCTGTTTCTGTGTAGACTAGGGAAATACAACATGGTCCCCAGCTTAGAACGGCTCTTTGCCAAGTTGGTTTCATCCATAAAAAAGCCAGATGGTCTAATCTCAACTAATCGGGCTGTAAATCCCTGAATACTTCGGGTAGGGCAGTCCTGAGGCAATGTGCCACCTAAAGAATGAAAGCAAAGATTCCACCCTGGGAAGCAGGGTCTCAAGTAAGTCTGCTAAATGAGTGCCCTTCTTTATAGCCAGTTGAGAAAATGTGGCAAGGCTGATGCAACGCGCTTACAACGAAATGTTTCTCTTCAGAATAGGAGATTGTGCTACCAAATGCCAGCAGCTCGTCTCCCTCAGAGTTCTGTTTCAGTGTAGACTAGGGAAAGACTCCATGGTCCCCAGCTTAGAACGGCTCTTTGCCCATATGATTTCATTCACGAGAGAACCAGAAGGGCTGATTTCAACTAATCGGGCTTCACATCCCTGAATTCTTGGTGTAGGCACTCCTGAGCCAATGTGCCACCTAAGGAATGAAAGCAAATTTACAGCCTGGGAAGCAGGGTCTCAAGTAAGTCTGTCAAATGCCTTCCCTCCTTTATAGCCAGTTGAGAAAATGTGGCAAGGCTGATGCAACTCGCTTACAACGAAATGTTTCTCTTCAGAATAGGAGATTGTGCTACCAAATGCCAGCAGCTCGTCTCCCTCAGAGTTCTGTTTCAGTGTAGACTAGGGAAAGACACCATGGTCCCCAGCTTAGAACGGCTCTTTGCCCATATGATTTCATCCACGAGAGAACCAGAAGGGCTGATTTCAACTAATCGGGCTGCACATCCCTGAATTCTTGGTGTAGGCACTCCTGAGCCAATGTGCCACCTAAGGAATGAAAGCAAATTTACAGCCTGGGAAGCAGGGTCTCAAGTAAGACTGCCAAATGCCTTCCCTCCTTTATAGCCAGTTGAGAAAATGTGGCAAGGCTGATGCAACCCGCTTACAACGAAATGTTTCTCTTCAGAATAGGAGATTGTGCTACCAAACGCCAGCAGCTCGTCTCCCTCAGAATGCTGTTTCTCTGTAGACTAGGGAAAGACACCTTGGTCCCGAGCTCAGAACGGCTCCTTGCCCAGATTTTTTCATCCATGAGAGAACCAGAAGGGCTGATCTCAACTAATCGGGCTGCATATCCAAGAATCCTTGGGGTAGGGCAGTTCTGAGTCAAAGTGCCACCTAAGGAAGGAAAGCAGTTTCCTTGCAACAGGAAAGCACACCAAGGCCTGGAGTTTTCTCTATGAAACTGAAGTGGGCTTGAAGGTTGATGCCTACTGACTGCCCTCTTTATATCCAGTTGAGAAAATGGGACAAGGCTGATGCAACCCGCTTACAACGAAATGTTTCTCTTCAGAATAGGAGATTTCGCTACCAAACGCCAGCAGCTCGTTTCCCTCAGAGTGCTATTTCTGTGTAGACTAGGGAAAGACACCATGGTCCCCAGCTTAGAAGGGCTCCGTGCCCAAATGGTTTCATCCATGAGAGAACCAGAAGGGCTGATCTCAACTAATCGGGCTGCATATCCATGAATCCTTGGGTTAGGGCAGTTCTGAGCCAAAGTGCCACCTAAGGAATGAAAGCAGTTTCCTTGCAACAGGAAAGCACACCAAGGCCTGGAGTTTTCTCTATGAAACTGGAGTGGGCTTGAAGGGTGAGGCCTACTGACTGCCCTCCTTTATAGCCAGTTGAGGAAATGTGGCAAGACTGATGAAACCCGCTTACAACGAAATGTTTCTCTTCAGAATAGGAGATTGTGCTACCAAACGCCAACAGCTCGTCTCCCTCAGAATGCTGTTTCTGTGAAGACTAGGGAAAGACAGCATGGTTCCCAGCTTAGAATGGTTCTTTGCCCAGTTGGTTTCACCCATGAAAGAGCCAGAAGGGCTGATCACAACTAATCGGGCTGCAAAGCACTGAATCCTTCTGGGAGGGCTGTTCTGAGCCAAAGGGCTACCTAAGGAATGAAAGCAAATTTCCTACCACAGGAAGCACACGGAAGCCTGTTGTTTTCTCTATGAGATTGGAGTGGGCTGGAAGGGTGAGGCCTAATGACTTCCCTCCTTTATAGCCAATTGAGGAAATGTGTCAAGGCTGATGCATCCCGCTTACAACGAAATGTTTCTCTTCAGAATAGGAGATTGTGCTACCAAATGCCAGCAGCTCGTCTCCCTCAGAGTTCTGTTTCAGTGTAGACTAGGGAAAGACTCCATGGTCCCCAGCTTAGAACGGCTCTTTGCCCATATGATTTCATCCACGAGAGAACCAGAAGGGCTGATTTCAACTAATCGGGCTTCACATCCCTGAATTCTTGGTGTAGGCACTCCTGAGCCAATGTGCCACCTAAGGAATGAAAGCAAATTTACAGCCTGGGAAGCAGGGTCTCAAGTAAGTCTGCCAAATGCCTTCCCTCCTTTATAGCCAGTTGAGAAAATGTGGCAAGGCTGATGCAACTCGCTTACAACGAAATGTTTCTCTTCAGAATAGGAGATTGTGCTACCAAATGCCAGCAGCTCGTCTCCCTCAGAGTTCTGTTTCAGTGTAGACTAGGGAAAGACACCATGGTCCCCAGCTTAGAACGGCTCTTTGCCCATATGATTTCATCCACGAGAGAACCAGAAGGGCTGATTTCAACTAATCGGGCTGCACATCCCTGAATTCTTGGTGTAGGCACTCCTGAGCCAATGTGCCACCTAAGGAATGAAAGCAAATTTACAGCCTGGGAAGCAGGGTCTCAAGTAAGACTGCCAAATGCCTTCCCTCCTTTATAGCCAGTTGAGAAAATGTGGCAAGGCTGATGCAACCCGCTTACAACGAAATGTTTCTCTTCAGAATAGGAGATTGTGCTACCAAACGCCAGCAGCTCGTCTCCCTCAGAATGCTGTTTCTCTGTAGACTAGGGAAAGACACCTTGGTCCCGAGCTCAGAACGGCTCCTTGCCCAGATTTTTTCATCCATGAGAGAACCAGAAGGGCTGATCTCAACTAATCGGGCTGCATATCCAAGAATCCTTGGGGTAGGGCAGTTCTGAGTCAAAGTGCCACCTAAGGAAGGAAAGCAGTTTCCTTGCAACAGGAAAGCACACCAAGGCCTGGAGTTTTCTCTATGAAACTGAAGTGGGCTTGAAGGTTGATGCCTACTGACTGCCCTCTTTATATCCAGTTGAGAAAATGGGACAAGGCTGATGCAACCCGCTTACAACGAAATGTTTCTCTTCAGAATAGGAGATTTCGCTACCAAACGCCAGCAGCTCGTTTCCCTCAGAGTGCTATTTCTGTGTAGACTAGGGAAAGACACCATGGTCCCCAGCTTAGAAGGGCTCCGTGCCCAAATGGTTTCATCCATGAGAGAACCAGAAGGGCTGATCTCAACTAATCGGGCTGCATATCCATGAATCCTTGGGTTAGGGCAGTTCTGAGCCAAAGTGCCACCTAAGGAATGAAAGCAGTTTCCTTGCAACAGGAAAGCACACCAAGGCCTGGAGTTTTCTCTATGAAACTGGAGTGGGCTTGAAGGGTGAGGCCTACTGACTGCCCTCCTTTATAGCCAGTTGAGGAAATGTGGCAAGACTGATGAAACCCGCTTACAACGAAATGTTTCTCTTCAGAATAGGAGATTGTGCTACCAAACGCCAACAGCTCGTCTCCCTCAGAATGCTGTTTCTGTGAAGACTAGGGAAAGACAGCATGGTTCCCAGCTTAGAATGGTTCTTTGCCCAGTTGGTTTCACCCATGAAAGAGCCAGAAGGGCTGATCACAACTAATCGGGCTGCAAAGCACTGAATCCTTCTGGGAGGGCTGTTCTGAGCCAAAGGGCTACCTAAGGAATGAAAGCAAATTTCCTACCACAGGAAGCACACGGAAGCCTGTTGTTTTCTCTATGAGATTGGAGTGGGCTGGAAGGGTGAGGCCTAATGACTTCCCTCCTTTATAGCCAATTGAGGAAATGTGTCAAGGCTGATGCATCCCGCTTACAACGAAATGTTTCTCTTCAGAATAGGAGATTTTGCTACCAAACGGCAACAGCTCGTCTCCCTCAGAATGCTGTTTCTGTGTAGACTAGGGAAATACAACATGGTCCCCAGCTTAGAACGGCTCTTTGCCCAGTTGGTTTCATCCATAAAAAAGCCAGATGGTCTAATCTCAACTAATCGGGCTGTAAATCCCTGAATACTTCGGGTAGGGCAGTCCTGAGGCAATGTGCCACCTAAAGAATGAAAGCAAAGATTCCACACTGGGAAGCAGGGTCTCAAGTAAGTCTGCTAAATGAGTGCCCTTCTTTATAGCCAGTTGAGAAAATGTGGCAAGGCTGATGCAACGCGCTTACAACGAAATGTTTCTCTTCAGAATAGGAGATTGTGCTACCAAATGCCAGCAGCTCGTCTCCCTCAGAGTTCTGTTTCAGTGTAGACTAGGGAAAGACTCCATGCTCCCCAGCTTAGAACGGCTCTTTGCCCATATGATTTCATTCACGAGAGAACCAGAAGGGCTGATTTCAACTAATCGGGCTTCATATCCCTGAATTCTCGGTGTAGGCACTCCTGAGCCAATGTGCCACCTAAGGAATGAAAGCAAATTTACAGCCTGGGAAGCAGGGTCTCAAGTAAGTCTGTCAAATGCCTTCCCTCCTTTATAGCCAGTTGAGAAAATGTGGCAAGGCTGATGCAACTCGCTTACAACGAAATGTTTCTCTTCAGAATAGGAGATTGTGCTACCAAATGCCAGCAGCTCGTCTCCCTCAGAGTTCTGTTTCAGTGTAGACTAGGGAAAGACACCATGGTCCCCAGCTTAGAACGGCTCTTTGCCCATATGATTTCATCCACGAGAGAACCAGAAGGGCTGATTTCAACTAATCGGGCTGCACATCCCTGAATTCTTGGTGTAGGCACTCCTGAGCCAATGTGCCACCTAAGGAATGAAAGCAAATTTACAGCCTGGGAAGCAAGGTCTCAAGTAAGTCTGCCAAATGCCTTCCCTCCTTTATAGCCAGTTGAGAAAATGTGGCAAGGCTGATGCAACCCGCTTACAACGAAATGTTTCTCTTCAGAATAGGAGATTGTGCTACCAAACGCCAGCAGCTCGTCTCCCTCAGAATGCTGTTTCTCTGTAGACTAGGGAAAGACACCTTGGTCCCCAGCTCAGAACGGCTCCTTGCCCAGATTTTTTCATCCATGAGAGAACCAGAAGGGCTGATCTCAACTAATCGGGCTGCATATCCAAGAATCCTTGGGGTAGGGCAGTTCTGAGTCAAAGTGCCACCTAAGGAAGGAAAGCAGTTTCCTTGCAACAGGAAAGCACACCAAGGCCTGGAGTTTTCTCTATGAAACTGAAGTGGGCTTGAAGGTTGATGCCTACTGACTGCCCTCTTTATATCCAGTTGAGAAAATGGGACAAGGCTGATGCAACCCGCTTACAACGAAATGTTTCTCTTCAGAATAGGAGATTTCGCTACCAAACGCCAGCAGCTCGTTTCCCTCAGAGTGCTATTTCTGTGTAGACTAGGGAAAGACACCATGGTCCCCAGCTTAGAAGGGCTCCGTGCCCAAATGGTTTCATCCATGAGAGAACCAGAAGGGCTGATCTCAACTAATCGGGCTGCATATCCATGAATCCTTGGGGTAGGGCAGTTCTGAGCCAAAGTGCCACCTAAGGAATGAAAGCAGTTTCCTTGCAACAGGAAAGCACACCAAGGCCTGGAGTTTTCTCTATGAAACTGGAGTGGGCTTGAAGGGTGAGGCCTACTGACTGCCCTCCTTTATAGCCAGTTGAGGAAATGTGGCAAGGCTGATGCAACCCGCTTACAACGAAATGTTTCTCTTCAGAATAGGAGATTGTGCTACCAAACGCCAACAGCTCGTCTCCCTCAGAATGCTGTTTCTGTGAAGACTAGGGAAAGACACCATGGTCCCCAGCTTAGAATGGCTCTTTGCCCAGTTGGTTTCATCCATGAAAGAGCCAGAAGTGCTGATCACAACTGATTGTGCTGCACATCCCTGAATCCTTCTGTGAGGTCTGTTCTGAGCCAAAGGGCCACCTAAGGAATGAAAGCAAATTTCCTGCCACAGGAAAGCACACCGAGGCCTGTTGTTTTCTCTATGAAATTGGAGTGGGCTTGAAGGGTGAGGCCTACTGACTGCCCTCCTTTATAGCCAGTTGAGGAAATGTGACAAGGCTGATGCAACCCGCTTACAACGAAACGTTTCTCTGCAGAATAGGAGATTGTGCTACCAAATGCCAGCAGCTCGTCTCACTCAGACTGCTGTTTCTGTGAAGACTAGGGAAAGACAGCATGGTTCCCAGCTTAGAATGGTTCTTTGCCCAGTTGGTTTCATCCATGAAAGAGCCAGAAGGGCTGATCACAACTAATCGGGCTGCAAATCACTGAATCCTTCTGGGAGGGCTGTTCTGAGCCAAAGGGCTACCTAAGGAATGAAAGCAAATTTCCTACCACAGGAAGCACACGGAAGCCTGTTGTTTTCTCTATGAGATTGGAGTGGGCTGGAAGGGTGAGGCCTAATGACTTCCCTCCTTTATAGCCAATTGAGGAAATGTGTCAAGGCTGATGCATCCCGCTTACAACGAAATGTTTCTCTTCAGAATAGGAGATTGTGCTACCAAATGCCAGCAGCTCGTCTCCCTCAGAGTTCTGTTTCAGTGTAGACTAGGGAAAGACTCCATGGTCCCCAGCTTAGAACGGCTCTTTGCCCATATGATTTCATCCACGAGAGAACCAGAAGGGCTGATTTCAACTAATCGGGCTTCACATCCCTGAATTCTTGGTGTAGGCACTCCTGAGCCAATGTGCCACCTAAGGAATGAAAGCAAATTTACAGCCTGGGAAGCAGGGTCTCAAGTAAGTCTGCCAAATGCCTTCCCTCCTTTATAGCCAGTTGAGAAAATGTGGCAAGGCTGATGCAACTCGCTTACAACGAAATGTTTCTCTTCAGAATAGGAGATTGTGCTACCAAATGCCAGCAGCTCGTCTCCCTCAGAGTTCTGTTTCAGTGTAGACTAGGGAAAGACACCATGGTCCCCAGCTTAGAACGGCTCTTTGCCCATATGATTTCATCCACGAGAGAACCAGAAGGGCTGATTTCAACTAATCGGGCTGCACATCCCTGAATTCTTGGTGTAGGCACTCCTGAGCCAATGTGCCACCTAAGGAATGAAAGCAAATTTACAGCCTGGGAAGCAGGGTCTCAAGTAAGACTGCCAAATGCCTTCCCTCCTTTATAGCCAGTTGAGAAAATGTGGCAAGGCTGATGCAACCCGCTTACAACGAAATGTTTCTCTTCAGAATAGGAGATTGTGCTACCAAACGCCAGCAGCTCGTCTCCCTCAGAATGCTGTTTCTCTGTAGACTAGGGAAAGACACCTTGGTCCCGAGCTCAGAACGGCTCCTTGCCCAGATTTTTTCATCCATGAGAGAACCAGAAGGGCTGATCTCAACTAATCGGGCTGCATATCCAAGAATCCTTGGGGTAGGGCAGTTCTGAGTCAAAGTGCCACCTAAGGAAGGAAAGCAGTTTCCTTGCAACAGGAAAGCACACCAAGGCCTGGAGTTTTCTCTATGAAACTGAAGTGGGCTTGAAGGTTGATGCCTACTGACTGCCCTCTTTATATCCAGTTGAGAAAATGGGACAAGGCTGATGCAACCCGCTTACAACGAAATGTTTCTCTTCAGAATAGGAGATTTCGCTACCAAACGCCAGCAGCTCGTTTCCCTCAGAGTGCTATTTCTGTGTAGACTAGGGAAAGACACCATGGTCCCCAGCTTAGAAGGGCTCCGTGCCCAAATGGTTTCATCCATGAGAGAACCAGAAGGGCTGATCTCAACTAATCGGGCTGCATATCCATGAATCCTTGGGTTAGGGCAGTTCTGAGCCAAAGTGCCACCTAAGGAATGAAAGCAGTTTCCTTGCAACAGGAAAGCACACCAAGGCCTGGAGTTTTCTCTATGAAACTGGAGTGGGCTTGAAGGGTGAGGCCTACTGACTGCCCTCCTTTATAGCCAGTTGAGGAAATGTGGCAAGACTGATGAAACCCGCTTACAACGAAATGTTTCTCTTCAGAATAGGAGATTGTGCTACCAAACGCCAACAGCTCGTCTCCCTCAGAATGCTGTTTCTGTGAAGACTAGGGAAAGACAGCATGGTTCCCAGCTTAGAATGGTTCTTTGCCCAGTTGGTTTCACCCATGAAAGAGCCAGAAGGGCTGATCACAACTAATCGGGCTGCAAAGCACTGAATCCTTCTGGGAGGGCTGTTCTGAGCCAAAGGGCTACCTAAGGAATGAAAGCAAATTTCCTACCACAGGAAGCACACGGAAGCCTGTTGTTTTCTCTATGAGATTGGAGTGGGCTGGAAGGGTGAGGCCTAATGACTTCCCTCCTTTATAGCCAATTGAGGAAATGTGTCAAGGCTGATGCATCCCGCTTACAACGAAATGTTTCTCTTCAGAATAGGAGATTGTGCTACCAAACGGCAACAGCTCGTCTCCCTCAGAATGCTGTTTCTGTGTAGACTAGGGAAATACAACATGGTCCCCAGCTTAGAACGGCTCTTTGCCCAGTTGGTTTCATCCATAAAAAAGCCAGATGGTCTAATCTCAACTAATCGGGCTGTAAATCCCTGAATACTTCGGGTAGGGCAGTCCTGAGGCAATGTGCCACCTAAAGAATGAAAGCAAAGATTCCACACTGGGAAGCAGGGTCTCAAGTAAGTCTGCTAAATGAGTGCCCTTCTTTATAGCCAGTTGAGAAAATGTGGCAAGGCTGATGCAACGCGCTTACAACGAAATGTTTCTCTTCAGAATAGGAGATTGTGCTACCAAATGCCAGCAGCTCGTCTCCCTCAGAGTTCTGTTTCAGTGTAGACTAGGGAAAGACTCCATGCTCCCCAGCTTAGAACGGCTCTTTGCCCATATGATTTCATTCACGAGAGAACCAGAAGGGCTGATTTCAACTAATCGGGCTTCATATCCCTGAATTCTCGGTGTAGGCACTCCTGAGCCAATGTGCCACCTAAGGAATGAAAGCAAATTTACAGCCTGGGAAACAGGGTCTCAAGTAAGTCTGTCAAATGCCTTCCCTCCTTTATAGCCAGTTGAGAAAATGTGGCAAGGCTGATGCAACTCGCTTACAACGAAATGTTTCTCTTCAGAATAGGAGATTGTGCTACCAAATGCCAGCAGCTCGTCTCCCTCAGAGTTCTGTTTCAGTGTAGACTAGGGAAAGACACCATGGTCCCCAGCTTAGAACGGCTCTTTGCCCATATGATTTCATCCACGAGAGAACCAGAAGGGCTGATTTCAACTAATCGGGCTGCACATCCCTGAATTCTTGGTGTAGGCACTCCTGAGCCAATGTGCCACCTAAGGAATGAAAGCAAATTTACAGCCTGGGAAGCAAGGTCTCAAGTAAGTCTGCCAAATGCCTTCCCTCCTTTATAGCCAGTTGAGAAAATGTGGCAAGGCTGATGCAACCCGCTTACAACGAAATGTTTCTCTTCAGAATAGGAGATTGTGCTACCAAACGCCAGCAGCTCGTCTCCCTCAGAATGCTGTTTCTCTGTAGACTAGGGAAAGACACCTTAGTCCCCAGCTCAGAACGGCTCCTTGCCCAGATTTTTTCATCCATGAGAGAACCAGAAGGGCTGATCTCAACTAATCGGGCTGCATATCCAAGAATCCTTGGGGTAGGGCAGTTCTGAGTCAAAGTGCCACCTAAGGAAGGAAAGCAGTTTCCTTGCAACAGGAAAGCACACCAAGGCCTGGAGTTTTCTCTATGAAACTGAAGTGGGCTTGAAGGTTGATGCCTACTGACTGCCCTCTTTATATCCAGTTGAGAAAATGGGACAAGGCTGATGCAACCCGCTTACAACGAAATGTTTCTCTTCAGAATAGGAGATTTCGCTACCAAACGCCAGCAGCTCGTTTCCCTCAGAGTGCTATTTCTGTGTAGACTAGGGAAAGACACCATGGTCCCCAGCTTAGAAGGGCTCCGTGCCCAAATGGTTTCATCCATGAGAGAACCAGAAGGGCTGATCTCAACTAATCGGGCTGCATATCCATGAATCCTTGGGGTAGGGCAGTTCTGAGCCAAAGTGCCACCTAAGGAATGAAAGCAGTTTCCTTGCAACAGGAAAGCACACCAAGGCCTGGAGTTTTCTCTATGAAACTGGAGTGGGCTTGAAGGGTGAGGCCTACTGACTGCCCTCCTTTATAGCCAGTTGAGGATATGTGGCAAGGCTGATGCAACCCGCTTACAACGAAATGTTTCTCTTCAGAATAGGAGATTGTGCTACCAAACGCCAACAGCTCGTCTCCCTCAGAATGCTGTTTCTGTGAAGACTAGGGAAAGACACCATGGTCCCCAGCTTAGAATGGCTCTTTGCCCAGTTGGTTTCATCCATGAAAGAGCCAGAAGTGCTGATCACAACTGATTGTGCTGCACATCCCTGAATCCTTCTGGGAGGTCTGTTCTGAGCCAAAGGGCCACCTAAGGAATGAAAGCAAATTTCCTGCCACAGGAAAGCACACCGAGGCCTGTTGTTTTCTCTATGAAATTGGAGTGGGCTTGAAGGGTGAGGCCTACTGACTGCCCTCCTTTATAGCCAGTTGAGGAAATGTGACAAGGCTGATGCAACCCGCTTACAACGAAACGTTTCTCTGCAGAATAGGAGATTGTGCTACCAAATGCCAGCAGCTCGTCTCACTCAGACTGCTGTTTCTGTGAAGACTAGGGAAAGACAGCATGGTTCCCAGCTTAGAATGGTTCTTTGCCCAGTTGGTTTCATCCATGAAAGAGCCAGAAGGGCTGATCACAACTAATCGGGCTGCAAATCACTGAATCCTTCTGGGAGGGCTGTTCTGAGCCAAAGGGCTACCTAAGGAATGAAAGCAAATTTCCTACCACAGGAAGCACACGGAAGCCTGTTGTTTTCTCTATGAGATTGGAGTGGGCTGGAAGGGTGAGGCCTAATGACTTCCCTCCTTTATAGCCAATTGAGGAAATGTGTCAAGGCTGATGCATCCCGCTTACAACGAAATGTTTCTCTTCAGAATAGGAGATTTTGCTACCAAACGGCAACAGCTCGTCTCCCTCAGAATGCTGTTTCTGTGTAGACTAGGGAAATACAACATGGTCCCCAGCTTAGAACGGCTCTTTGCCCAGTTGGTTTCATCCATAAAAAAGCCAGATGGTCTAATCTCAACTAATCGGGCTGTAAATCCCTGAATACTTCGGGTAGGGCAGTCCTGAGGCAATGTGCCACCTAAAGAATGAAAGCAAAGATTCCACACTGGGAAGCAGGGTCTCAAGTAAGTCTGCTAAATGACTGCCCTTCTTTATAGCCAGTTGAGAAAATGTGGCAAGGCTGATGCAACGCGCTTACAACGAAATGTTTCTCTTCAGAATAGGAGATTGTGCTACCAAATGCCAGCAGCTCGTCTCCCTCAGAGTTCTGTTTCAGTGTAGACTAGGGAAAGACACCATGGTCCCCAGCTTAGAACGGCTCTTTGCCCATATGATTTCATCCACGAGAGAACCAGAAGGGCTGATTTCAACTAATCGGGCTGCACATCCCTGAATTCTTGGTATAGGCACTCCTGAGCCAATGTGCCACCTAAGGAATGAAAGCAAATTTACAGCCTGGGAAGCAGGGTCTCAAGTAAGACTGCCAAATGCCTTCCCTCCTTTATAGCCAGTTGAGAAAATGTGGCAAGGCTGATGCAACCCGCTTACAACGAAATGTTTCTCTTCAGAATAGGAGATTGTGCTACCAAACGCCAGCAGCTCGTCTCCCTCAGAATGCTGTTTCTCTGTAGACTAGGGAAAGACACCTTGGTCCCGAGCTCAGAACGGCTCCTTGCCCAGATTTTTTCATCCATGAGAGAACCAGAAGGGCTGATCTCAACTAATCGGGCTGCATATCCAAGAATCCTTGGGGTAGGGCAGTTCTGAGTCAAAGTGCCACCTAAGGAAGGAAAGCAGTTTCCTTGCAACAGGAAAGCACACCAAGGCCTGGAGTTTTCTCTATGAAACTGAAGTGGGCTTGAAGGTTGATGCCTACTGACTGCCCTCTTTATATCCAGTTGAGAAAATGGGACAAGGCTGATGCAACCCGCTTACAACGAAATGTTTCTCTTCAGAATAGGAGATTTCGCTACCAAACGCCAGCAGCTCGTTTCCCTCAGAGTGCTATTTCTGTGTAGAATAGGGAAAGACACCATGGTCCCCAGCTTAGAAGGGCTCCGTGCCCAAATGGTTTCATCCATGAGAGAACCAGAAGGGCTGATCTCAACTAATCGGGCTGCATATCCATGAATCCTTGGGTTAGGGCAGTTCTGAGCCAAAGTGCCACCTAAGGAATGAAAGCAGTTTCCTTGCAACAGGAAAGCACACCAAGGCCTGGAGTTTTCTCTATGAAACTGGAGTGGGCTTGAAGGGTGAGGCCTACTGACTGCCCTCCTTTATAGCCAGTTGAGGAAATGTGGCAAGACTGATGAAACCCGCTTACAACGAAATGTTTCTCTTCAGAATAGGAGATTGTGCTACCAAACGCCAACAGCTCGTCTCCCTCAGAATGCTGTTTCTGTGAAGACTAGGGAAAGACAGCATGGTTCCCAGCTTAGAATGGTTCTTTGCCCAGTTGGTTTCACCCATGAAAGAGCCAGAAGGGCTGATCACAACTAATCGGGCTGCAAAGCACTGAATCCTTCTGGGAGGGCTGTTCTGAGCCAAAGGGCTACCTAAGGAATGAAAGCAAATTTCCTACCACAGGAAGCACACGGAAGCCTGTTGTTTTCTCTATGAGATTGGAGTGGGCTGGAAGGGTGAGGCCTAATGACTTCCCTCCTTTATAGCCAATTGAGGAAATGTGTCAAGGCTGATGCATCCCGCTTACAACGAAATGTTTCTCTTCAGAATAGGAGATTTTGCTACCAAACGGCAACAGCTCGTCTCCCTCAGAATGCTGTTTCTGTGTAGACTAGGGAAATACAACATGGTCCCCAGCTTAGAACGGCTCTTTGCCCAGTTGGTTTCATCCATAAAAAAGCCAGATGGTCTAATCTCAACTAATCGGGCTGTAAATCCCTGAATACTTCGGGTAGGGCAGTCCTGAGGCAATGTGCCACCTAAAGAATGAAAGCAAAGATTCCACACTGGGAAGCAGGGTCTCAAGTAAGTCTGCTAAATGACTGCCCTTCTTTATAGCCAGTTGAGAAAATGTGGCAAGGCTGATGCAACGCGCTTACAACGAAATGTTTCTCTTCAGAATAGGAGATTGTGCTACCAAATGCCAGCAGCTCGTCTCCCTCAGAGTTCTGTTTCAGTGTAGACTAGGGAAAGACACCATGGTCCCCAGCTTAGAACGGCTCTTTGCCCATATGATTTCATCCACGAGAGAACCAGAAGGGCTGATTTCAACTAATCGGGCTGCACATCCCTGAATTCTTGGTGTAGGCACTCCTGAGCCAATGTGCCACCTAAGGAATGAAAGCAAATTTACAGCCTGGGAAGCAGGGTCTCAAGTAAGTCTGTCAAATGCCTTCCCTCCTTTATAGCCAGTTGAGAAAATGTGGCAAGGCTGATGCAACTCGCTTACAACGAAATGTTTCTCTTCAGAATAGGAGATTGTGCTACCAAATGCCAGCAGCTCGTCTCCCTCAGAGTTCTGTTTCAGTGTAGACTAGGGAAAGACACCATGGTCCCCAGCTTAGAACGGCTCTTTGCCCATATGATTTCATTCACGAGAGAACCAGAAGGGCTGATTTCAACTAATCGGGCTGCACATCCCTGAATTCTTGGTGTAGGCACTCCTGAGCCAATGTGCCACCTAAGGAATGAAAGCAAATTTACAGCCTGGGAAGCAGGGTCTCAAGTAAGTCTGCCAAATGCCTTCCCTCCTTTATAGCCAGTTGAGAAAATGTGGCAAGGCTGATGCAACCCGCTTACAACGAAATGTTTCTCTTCAGAATAGGAGATTGTGCTACCAAACGCCAGCAGCTCGTCTCCCTCAGAATGCTGTTTCTCTGTAGACTAGGGAAAGACACCTTGGTCCCCAGCTCAGAACGGCTCCTTGCCCAGATTTTTTCATCCATGAGAGAACCAGAAGGGCTGATCTCAACTAATCGGGCTGCATATCCAAGAATCCTTGGGGTAGGGCAGTTCTGAGTCAAAGTGCCACCTAAGGAAGGAAAGCAGTTTCCTTGCAACAGGAAAGCACACCAAGGCCTGGAGTTTTCTATATGAAACTGAAGTGGGCTTGAAGGTTGATGCCTACTGACTGCCCTCTTTATATCCAGTTGAGAAAATGGGACAAGGCTGATGCAACCCGCTTACAACGAAATGTTTCTCTTCAGAATAGGAGATTTCGCTACCAAACGCCAGCAGCTCGTTTCCCTCAGAGTGCTATTTCTGTGTAGACTAGGGAAAGACACCATGGTCCCCAGCTTAGAAGGGCTCCGTGCCCAAATGGTTTCATCCATGAGAGAACCAGAAGGGCTGATCTCAACTAATCGGGCTGCATATCCATGAATCCTTGGGTTAGGGCAGTTCTGAGCCAAAGTGCCACCTAAGGAATGAAAGCAGTTTCCTTGCAACAGGAAAGCACACCAAGGCCTGGAGTTTTCTCTATGAAACTGGAGTGGGCTTGAAGGGTGAGGCCTACTGACTGCCGTCCTTTATAGCCAGTTGAGGAAATGTGGCAAGACTGATGAAACCCGCTTACAACGAAATGTTTCTCTTCAGAATAGGAGATTGTGCTACCAAACGCCAACAGCTCGTCTCCCTCAGAATGCTGTTTCTGTGAAGACTAGGGAAAGACAGCATGGTTCCCAGCTTAGAATGGTTCTTTGCCCAGTTGGTTTCACCCATGAAAGAGCCAGAAGGGCTGATCACAACTAATCGGGCTGCAAAGCACTGAATCCTTCTGGGAGGGCTGTTCTGAGCCAAAGGGCTACCTAAGGAATGAAAGCAAATTTCCTACCACAGGAAGCACACGGAAGCCTGTTGTTTTCTCTATGAGATTGGAGTGGGCTGGAAGGGTGAGGCCTAATGACTTCCCTCCTTTATAGCCAATTGAGGAAATGTGTCAAGGCTGATGCATCCCGCTTACAACGAAATGTTTCTCTTCAGAATAGGAGATTGTGCTACCAAATGCCAGCAGCTCGTCTCCCTCAGAGTTCTGTTTCAGTGTAGACTAGGGAAAGACACCATGGTCCCCAGCTTAGAACGGCTCTTTGCCCATATGATTTCATCCACGAGAGAACCAGAAGGGCTGATTTCAACTAATCGGGCTTCACATCCCTGAATTCTTGGTGTAGGCACTCCTGAGCCAATGTGCCACCTAAGGAATGAAAGCAAATTTACAGCCTGGGAAGCAGGGTCTCAAGTAAGTCTGCCAAATGCCTTCCCTCCTTTATAGCCAGTTGAGAAAATGTGGCAAGGCTGATGCAACTCGCTTACAACGAAATGTTTCTCTTCAGAATAGGAGATTGTGCTACCAAATGCCAGCAGCTCGTCTCCCTCAGAGTTCTGTTTCAGTGTAGACTAGGGAAAGACACCATGGTCCCCAGCTTAGAACGGCTCTTTGCCCATATGATTTCATCCACGAGAGAACCAGAAGGGCTGATTTCAACTAATCGGGCTGCACATCCCTGAATTCTTGGTGTAGGCACTCCTGAGCCAATGTGCCACCTAAGGAATGAAAGCAAATTTACAGCCTGGGAAGCAGGGTCTCAAGTAAGACTGCCAAATGCCTTCCCTCCTTTATAGCCAGTTGAGAAAATGTGGCAAGGCTGATGCAACCCGCTTACAACGAAATGTTTCTCTTCAGAATAGGAGATTGTGCTACCAAACGCCAGCAGCTCGTCTCCCTCAGAATGCTGTTTCTCTGTAGACTAGGGAAAGACACCTTGGTCCCGAGCTCAGAACGGCTCCTTGCCCAGATTTTTTCATCCATGAGAGAACCAGAAGGGCTGATCTCAACTAATCGGGCTGCATATCCAAGAATCCTTGGGGTAGGGCAGTTCTGAGTCAAAGTGCCACCTAAGGAAGGAAAGCAGTTTCCTTGCAACAGGAAAGCACACCAAGGCCTGGAGTTTTCTCTATGAAACTGAAGTGGGCTTGAAGGTTGATGCCTACTGACTGCCCTCTTTATATCCAGTTGAGAAAATGGGACAAGGCTGATGCAACCCGCTTACAACGAAATGTTTCTCTTCAGAATAGGAGATTTCGCTACCAAACGCCAGCAGCTCGTTTCCCTCAGAGTGCTATTTCTGTGTAGAATAGGGAAAGACACCATGGTCCCCAGCTTAGAAGGGCTCCGTGCCCAAATGGTTTCATCCATGAGAGAACCAGAAGGGCTGATCTCAACTAATCGGGCTGCATATCCATGAATCCTTGGGTTAGGGCAGTTCTGAGCCAAAGTGCCACCTAAGGAATGAAAGCAGTTTCCTTGCAACAGGAAAGCACACCAAGGCCTGGAGTTTTCTCTATGAAACTGGAGTGGGCTTGAAGGGTGAGGCCTACTGACTGCCCTCCTTTATAGCCAGTTGAGGAAATGTGGCAAGACTGATGAAACCCGCTTACAACGAAATGTTTCTCTTCAGAATAGGAGATTGTGCTACCAAACGCCAACAGCTCGTCTCCCTCAGAATGCTGTTTCTGTGAAGACTAGGGAAAGACAGCATGGTTCCCAGCTTAGAATGGTTCTTTGCCCAGTTGGTTTCACCCATGAAAGAGCCAGAAGGGCTGATCACAACTAATCGGGCTGCAAAGCACTGAATCCTTCTGGGAGGGCTGTTCTGAGCCAAAGGGCTACCTAAGGAATGAAAGCAAATTTCCTACCACAGGAAGCACACGGAAGCCTGTTGTTTTCTCTATGAGATTGGAGTGGGCTGGAAGGGTGAGGCCTAATGACTTCCCTCCTTTATAGCCAATTGAGGAAATGTGTCAAGGCTGATGCATCCCGCTTACAACGAAATGTTTCTCTTCAGAATAGGAGATTTTGCTACCAAACGGCAACAGCTCGTCTCCCTCAGAATGCTGTTTCTGTGTAGACTAGGGAAATACAACATGGTCCCCAGCTTAGAACGGCTCTTTGCCCAGTTGGTTTCATCCATAAAAAAGCCAGATGGTCTAATCTCAACTAATCGGGCTGTAAATACCTGAATACTTCGGGTAGGGCAGTCCTGAGGCAATGTGCCACCTAAAGAATGAAAGCAAAGATTCCACACTGGGAAGCAGGGTCTCAAGTAAGTCTTCTAAATGACTGCCCTTCTTTATAGCCAGTTGAGAAAATGTGGCAAGGCTGATGCAACGCGCTTACAACGAAATGTTTCTCTTCAGAATAGGAGATTGTGCTACCAAATGCCAGCAGCTCGTCTCCCTCAGAGTTCTGTTTCAGTGTAGACTAGGGAAAGACACCATGGTCCCCAGCTTAGAACGGCTCTTTGCCCATATGATTTCATCCACGAGAGAACCAGAAGGGCTGATTTCAACTAATCGGGCTGCACATCCCTGAATTCTTGGTGTAGGCACTCCTGAGCCAATGTGCCACCTAAGGAATGAAAGCAAATTTACAGCCTGGGAAGCAGGGTCTCAAGTAAGTCTGTCAAATGCCTTCCCTCCTTTATAGCCAGTTGAGAAAATGTGGCAAGGCTGATGCAACGCGCTTACAACGAAATGTTTCTCTTCAGAATAGGAGATTGTGCTACCAAATGCCAGCAGCTCGTCTCCCTCAGAGTTCTGTTTCAGTGTAGACTAGGGAAAGACACCATGGTCCCCAGCTTAGAACGGCTCTTTGCCCATATGATTTCATTCACGAGACAACCAGAAGGGCTGATTTCAACTAATCGGGCTGCACATCCCTGAATTCTTGGTGTAGGCACTCCTGAGCCAATGTGCCACCTAAGGAATGAAAGCAAATTTACAGCCTGGGAAGCAGGGTCTCAAGTAAGTCTGCCAAATGCCTTCCCTCCTTTATAGCCAGTTGAGAAAATGTGGCAAGGCTGATGCAACCCGCTTACAACGAAATGTTTCTCTTCAGAATAGGAGATTGTGCTACCAAACGCCAGCAGCTCGTCTCCCTCAGAATGCTGTTTCTCTGTAGACTAGGGAAAGACACCTTGGTCCCGAGCTCAGAACGGCTCCTTGCCCAGATTTTTTCATCCATGAGAGAACCAGAAGGGCTGATCTCAACTAATCGGGCTGCATATCAAAGAATCCTTGGGGTAGGGCAGTTCTGAGTCAAAGTGCCACCTAAGGAAGGAAAGCAGTTTCCTTGCAACAGGAAAGCACACCAAGGCCTGGAGTTTTCTCTATGAAACTGAAGTGGGCTTGAAGGTTGATGCCTACTGACTGCCCTCTTTATATCCAGTTGAGAAAATGGGACAAGGCTGATGCAACCCGCTTACAACGAAATGTTTCTCTTCAGAATAGGAGATTTCGCTACCAAACGCCAGCAGCTCGTTTCCCTCAGAGTGCTATTTCTGTGTAGACTAGGGAAAGACACCATGGTCCCCAGCTTAGAAGGGCTCCGTGCCCAAATGGTTTCATCCATGAGAGAACCAGAAGGGCTGATCTCAACTAATCGGGCTGCATATCCATGAATCCTTGGGTTAGGGCAGTTCTGAGCCAAAGTGCCACCTAAGGAATGAAAGCAGTTTCCTTGCAACAGGAAAGCACACCAAGGCCTGGAGTTTTCTCTATGAAACTGGAGTGGGCTTGAAGGGTGAGGCCTACTGACTGCCGTCCTTTATAGCCAGTTGAGGAAATGTGGCAAGACTGATGAAACCCGCTTACAACGAAATGTTTCTCTTCAGAATAGGAGATTGTGCTACCAAACGCCAACAGCTCGTCTCCCTCAGAATGCTGTTTCTGTGAAGACTAGGGAAAGACAGCATGGTTCCCAGCTTAGAATGGTTCTTTGCCCAGTTGGTTTCACCCATGAAAGAGCCAGAAGGGCTGATCACAACTAATCGGGCTGCAAAGCACTGAATCCTTCTGGGAGGGCTGTTCTGAGCCAAAGGGCTACCTAAGGAATGAAAGCAAATTTCCTACCACAGGAAGCACACGGAAGCCTGTTGTTTTCTCTATGAGATTGGAGTGGGCTGGAAGGGTGAGGCCTAATGACTTCCCTCCTTTATAGCCAATTGAGGAAATGTGTCAAGGCTGATGCATCCCGCTTACAACGAAATGTTTCTCTTCAGAATAGGAGATTGTGCTACCAAATGCCAGCAGCTCGTCTCCCTCAGAGTTCTGTTTCAGTGTAGACTAGGGAAAGACTCCATGGTCCCCAGCTTAGAACGGCTCTTTGCCCATATGATTTCATCCACGAGAGAACCAGAAGGGCTGATTTCAACTAATCGGGCTTCACATCCCTGAATTCTTGGTGTAGGCACTCCTGAGCCAATGTGCCACCTAAGGAATGAAAGCAAATTTACAGCCTGGGAAGCAGGGTCTCAAGTAAGTCTGCCAAATGCCTTCCCTCCTTTATAGCCAGTTGAGAAAATGTGGCAAGGCTGATGCAACTCGCTTACAACGAAATGTTTCTCTTCAGAATAGGAGATTGTGCTACCAAATGCCAGCAGCTCGTCTCCCTCAGAGTTCTGTTTCAGTGTAGACTAGGGAAAGACACCATGGTCCCCAGCTTAGAACGGCTCTTTGCCCATATGATTTCATCCACGAGAGAACCAGAAGGGCTGATTTCAACTAATCGGGCTGCACATCCCTGAATTCTTGGTGTAGGCACTCCTGAGCCAATGTGCCACCTAAGGAATGAAAGCAAATTTACAGCCTGGGAAGCAGGGTCTCAAGTAAGACTGCCAAATGCCTTCCCTCCTTTATAGCCAGTTGAGAAAATGTGGCAAGGCTGATGCAACCCGCTTACAACGAAATGTTTCTCTTCAGAATAGGAGATTGTGCTACCAAACGCCAGCAGCTCGTCTCCCTCAGAATGCTGTTTCTCTGTAGACTAGGGAAAGACACCTTGGTCCCGAGCTCAGAACGGCTCCTTGCCCAGATTTTTTCATCCATGAGAGAACCAGAAGGGCTGATCTCAACTAATCGGGCTGCATATCCAAGAATCCTTGGGGTAGGGCAGTTCTGAGTCAAAGTGCCACCTAAGGAAGGAAAGCAGTTTCCTTGCAACAGGAAAGCACACCAAGGCCTGGAGTTTTCTCTATGAAACTGAAGTGGGCTTGAAGGTTGATGCCTACTGACTGCCCTCTTTATATCCAGTTGAGAAAATGGGACAAGGCTGATGCAACCCGCTTACAACGAAATGTTTCTCTTCAGAATAGGAGATTTCGCTACCAAACGCCAGCAGCTCGTTTCCCTCAGAGTGCTATTTCTGTGTAGAATAGGGAAAGACACCATGGTCCCCAGCTTAGAAGGGCTCCGTGCCCAAATGGTTTCATCCATGAGAGAACCAGAAGGGCTGACCTCAACTAATCGGGCTGCATATCCATGAATCCTTGGGTTAGGGCAGTTCTGAGCCAAAGTGCCACCTAAGGAATGAAAGCAGTTTCCTTGCAACAGGAAAGCACACCAAGGCCTGGAGTTTTCTCTATGAAACTGGAGTGGGCTTGAAGGGTGAGGCCTACTGACTGCCCTCCTTTATAGCCAGTTGAGGAAATGTGGCAAGACTGATGAAACCCGCTTACAACGAAATGTTTCTCTTCAGAATAGGAGATTGTGCTACCAAACGCCAACAGCTCGTCTCCCTCAGAATGCTGTTTCTGTGAAGACTAGGGAAAGACAGCATGGTTCCCAGCTTAGAATGGTTCTTTGCCCAGTTGGTTTCACCCATGAAAGAGCCAGAAGGGCTGATCACAACTAATCGGGCTGCAAAGCACTGAATCCTTCTGGGAGGGCTGTTCTGAGCCAAAGGGCTACCTAAGGAATGAAAGCAAATTTCCTACCACAGGAAGCACACGGAAGCCTGTTGTTTTCTCTATGAGATTGGAGTGGGCTGGAAGGGTGAGGCCTAATGACTTCCCTCCTTTATAGCCAATTGAGGAAATGTGTCAAGGCTGATGCATCCCGCTTACAACGAAATGTTTCTCTTCAGAATAGGAGATTGTGCTACCAAATGCCAGCAGCTCGTCTCCCTCAGAGTTCTGTTTCAGTGTAGACTAGGGAAAGACTCCATGCTCCCCAGCTTAGAACGGCTCTTTGCCCATATGATTTCATTCACGAGAGAACCAGAAGGGCTGATTTCAACTAATCGGGCTTCACATCCCTGAATTCTTGGTGTAGGCACTCCTGAGCCAATGTGCCACCTAAGGAATGAAAGCAAATTTACAGCCTGGGAAGCAGGGTCTCAAGTAAGTCTGTCAAATGCCTTCCCTCCTTTATAGCCAGTTGAGAAAATGTGGCAAGGCTGATGCAACTCGCTTACAACGAAATGTTTCTCTTCAGAATAGGAGATTGTGCTACCAAACGGCAACAGCTCGTCTCCCTCAGAATGCTGTTTCTGTGTAGACTAGGGAAATACAACATGGTCCCCAGCTTAGAACGGCTCTTTGCCCAGTTGGTTTCATCCATAAAAAAGCCAGATGGTCTAATCTCAACTAATCGGGCTGTAAATCCCTGAATACTTCGGGTAGGGCAGTCCTGAGGCAATGTGCCACCTAAAGAATGAAAGCAAAGATTCCACACTGGGAAGCAGGGTCTCAAGTAAGTCTGCTAAATGACTGCCCTTCTTTATAGCCAGTTGAGAAAATGTGGCAAGGCTGATGCAACGCGCTTACAACGAAATGTTTCTCTTCAGAATAGGAGATTGTGCTACCAAATGCCAGCAGCTCGTCTCCCTCAGAGTTCTGTTTCAGTGTAGACTAGGGAAAGACTCCATGCTCCCCAGCTTAGAACGGCTCTTTGCCCATATGATTTCATTCACGAGAGAACCAGAAGGGCTGATTTCAACTAATCGGGCTTCATATCCCTGAATTCTTGGTGTAGGCACTCCTGAGCCAATGTGCCACCTAAGGAATGAAAGCAAATTTACAGCCTGGGAAGCAGGGTCTCAAGTAAGTCTGTCAAATGCCTTCCCTCCTTTATAGCCAGTTGAGAAAATGTGGCAAGGCTGATGCAACTCGCTTACAACGAAATGTTTCTCTTCAGAATAGGAGATTGTGCTACCAAATGCCAGCAGCTCGTCTCCCTCAGAGTTCTGTTTCAGTGTAGACTAGGGAAAGACACCATGGTCCCCAGCTTAGAACGGCTCTTTGCCCATATGATTTCATCCACGAGAGAACCAGAAGGGCTGATTTCAACTAATCGGGCTGCACATCCCTGAATTCTTGGTGTAGGCACTCCTGAGCCAATGTGCCACCTAAGGAATGAAAGCAAATTTACAGCCTGGGAAGCAGGGTCTCAAGTAAGTCTGCCAAATGCCTTCCCTCCTTTATAGCCAGTTGAGAAAATGTGGCAAGGCTGATGCAACCCGTTTACAACGAAATGTTTCTCTTCAGAATAGGAGATTGTGCTACCAAACGCCAGCAGCTCGTCTCCCTCAGAATGCTGTTTCTCTGTAGACTAGGGAAAGACACCTTGGTCCCCAGCTCAGAACGGCTCCTTGCCCAGATTTTTTCATCCATGAGAGAACCAGAAGGGCTGATCTCAACTAATCGGGCTGCATATCCAAGAATCCTTGGGGTAGGGCAGTTCTGAGTCAAAGTGCCACCTAAGGAAGGAAAGCAGTTTCCTTGCAACAGGAAAGCACACCAAGGCCTGGAGTTTTCTCTATGAAACTGAAGTGGGCTTGAAGGTTGATGCCTACTGACTGCCCTCTTTATATCCAGTTGAGAAAATGGGACAAGGCTGATGCAACCCGCTTACAACGAAATGTTTCTCTTCAGAATAGGAGATTTCGCTACCAAACGCCAGCAGCTCGTTTCCCTCAGAGTGCTATTTCTGTGTAGACTAGGGAAAGACACCATGGTCCCCAGCTTAGAAGGGCTCCGTGCCCAAATGGTTTCATCCATGAGAGAACCAGAAGGGCTGATCTCAACTAATCGGGCTGCATATCCATGAATCCTTGGGGTAGGGCAGTTCTGAGCCAAAGTGCCACCTAAGGAATGAAAGCAGTTTCCTTGCAACAGGAAAGCACACCAAGGCCTGGAGTTTTCTCTATGAAACTGGAGTGGGCTTGAAGGGTGAGGCCTACTGACTGCCCTCCTTTATAGCCAGTTGAGGAAATGTGGCAAGGCTGATGCAACCCGCTTACAACGAAATGTTTCTCTTCAGAATAGGAGATTGTGCTACCAAACGCCAACAGCTCGTCTCCCTCAGAATGCTGTTTCTGTGAAGACTAGGGAAAGACACCATGGTCCCCAGCTTAGAATGGCTCTTTGCCCAGTTGGTTTCATCCATGAAAGAGCCAGAAGTGCTGATCACAACTGAGTGTGCTGCACATCCCTGAATCCTTCTGTGAGGTCTGTTCTGAGCCAAAGGGCCACCTAAGGAATGAAAGCAAATTTCCTGCCACAGGAAAGCACACCGAGGCCTGTTGTTTTCTCTATGAAATTGGAGTGGGCTTGAAGGGTGAGGCCTACTGACTGCCCTCCTTTATAGCCAGTTGAGGAAATGTGACAAGGCTGATGCAACCCGCTTACAACGAAACGTTTCTCTGCAGAATAGGAGATTGTGCTACCAAATGCCAGCAGCTCGTCTCACTCAGACTGCTGTTTCTGTGAAGACTAGGGAAAGACAGCATGGTTCCCAGCTTAGAATGGATCTTTGCCCAGTTGGTTTCATCCATGAAAGAGCCAGAAGGGCTGATCACAACTAATCGGGCTGCAAATCACTGAATCCTTCTGGGAGGGCTGTTCTGAGCCAAAGGGCTACCTAAGGAATGAAAGCAAATTTCCTACCACAGGAAGCACACGGAAGCCTGTTGTTTTCTCTATGAGATTGGAGTGGGCTGGAAGGGTGAGGCCTAATGACTTCCCTCCTTTATAGCCAATTGAGGAAATGTGTCAAGGCTGATGCATCCCGCTTACAACGAAATGTTTCTCTTCAGAATAGGAGATTGTGCTACCAAATGCCAGCAGCTCGTCTCCCTCAGAGTTCTGTTTCAGTGTAGACTAGGGAAAGACTCCATGGTCCCCAGCTTAGAACGGCTCTTTGCCCATATGATTTCATTCACGAGAGAACCAGAAGGGCTGATTTCAACTAATCGGGCTTCACATCCCTGAATTCTTGGTGTAGGCACTCCTGAGCCAATGTGCCACCTAAGGAATGAAAGCAAATTTACAGCCTGGGAAGCAGGGTCTCAAGTAAGACTGCCAAATGCCTTCCCTCCTTTATAGCCAGTTGAGAAAATGTGGCAAGGCTGATGCAACTCGCTTACAACAAAATGTTTCTCTTCAGAATAGGAGATTGTGCTACCAAATGCCAGCAGCTCGTCTCCCTCAGAGTTCTGTTTCAGTGTAGACTAGGGAAAGACACCATGGTCCCCAACTTAGAACGGCTCTTTGCCCATATGATTTCATCCACGAGAGAACCAGAAGGGCTGATTTCAACTAATCGGGCTGCACATCCCTGAATTCTTGGTGTAGGCACTCCTGAGCCAATGTGCCACCTAAGGAATGAAAGCAAATTTACAGCCTGGGAAGCAGGGTCTCAAGTAAGTCTGCCAAATGCCTTCCCTCCTTTATAGCCAGTTGAGAAAATGTGGCAAGGCTGATGCAACCCGCTTACAACGAAATGTTTCTCTTCAGAATAGGAGATTGTGCTACCAAACGCCAGCAGCTCGTCTCCCTCAGAATGCTGTTTCTCTGTAGACTAGGGAAAGACACCTTGGTCCCCAGCTCAGAACGGCTCCTTGCCCAGATTTTTTCATCCATGAGAGAACCAGAAGGGCTGATCTCAACTAATCGGGCTGCATATCCAAGAATCCTTGGGGTAGGGCAGTTCTGAGTCAAAGTGCCACCTAAGGAAGGAAAGCAGTTTCCTTGCAACAGGAAAGCACACCAAGGCCTGGAGTTTTCTCTATGAAACTGAAGTGGGCTTGAAGGTTGATGCCTACTGACTGCCCTCTTTATATCCAGTTGAGAAAATGGGACAAGGCTGATGCAACCCGCTTACAACGAAATGTTTCTCTTCAGAATAGGAGATTTCGCTACCAAACGCCAGCAGCTCGTTTCCCTCAGAGTGCTATTTCTGTGTAGACTAGGGAAAGACACCATGGTCCCCAGCTTAGAAGGGCTCCGTGCCCAAATGGTTTCATCCATGAGAGAACCAGAAGGGCTGATCTCAACTAATCGGGCTGCATATCCATGAATCCTTGGGGTAGGGCAGTTCTGAGCCAAAGTGCCACCTAAGGAATGAAAGCAGTTTCCTTGCAACAGGAAAGCACACCAAGGCCTGGAGTTTTCTCTATGAAACTGGAGTGGGCTTGAAGGGTGAGGCCTACTGACTGCCCTCCTTTATAGCCAGTTGAGGAAATGTGGCAAGGCTGATGCAACCCGCTTACAACGAAATGTTTCTCTTCAGAATAGGAGATTGTGCTACCAAACGCCAACAGCTCGTCTCCCTCAGAATGCTGTTTCTGTGAAGACTAGGGAAAGACACCATGGTCCCCAGCTTAGAATGGCTCTTTGCCCAGTTGGTTTCATCCATGAAAGAGCCAGAAGTGCTGATCACAACTAATTGTGCTGCACATCCCTGAATCCTTCTGTGAGGTCTGTTCTGAGCCAAAGGGCCACCTAAGGAATGAAAGCAAATTTCCTGCCACAGGAAAGCACACCGAGGCCTGTTGTTTTCTCTATGAAATTGGAGTGGGCTTGAAGGGTGAGGCCTACTGACTGCCCTCCTTTATAGCCAGTTGAGGAAATGTGGCAAGGCTGATGCAACTCGCTTACAACGAAATGTTTCTCTTCAGAATAGGAGATTGTGCTACCAAATGCCAGCAGCTCGTCTCCCTCAGAGTTCTGTTTCAGTGTAGACTAGGGAAAGACACCATGGTCCCCAGCTTAGAACGGCTCTTTGCCCATATGATTTCATCCACGAGAGAACCAGAAGGGCTGATTTCAACTAATCGGGCTGCACATCCCTGAATTCTTGGTGTAGGCACTCCTGAGCCAATGTGCCACCTAAGGAATGAAAGCAAATTTACAGCCTGGGAAGCAGGGTCTCAAGTAAGTCTGCCAAATGCCTTCCCTCCTTTATAGCCAGTTGAGAAAATGTGGCAAGGCTGATGCAACCCGCTTACAACGAAATGTTTCTCTTCAGAATAGGAGATTGTGCTACCAAACGCCAGCAGCTCGTCTCCCTCAGAATGCTGTTTCTCTGTAGACTAGGGAAAGACACCTTGGTCCCCAGCTCAGAACGGCTCCTTGCCCAGATTTTTTCATCCATGAGAGAACCAGAAGGGCTGATCTCAACTAATCGGGCTGCATATCCAAGAATCCTTGGGGTAGGGCAGTTCTGAGTCAAAGTGCCACCTAAGGAACGAAAGCAGTTTCCTTGCAACAGGAAAGCACACCAAGGCCTGGAGTTTTCTCTATGAAACTGAAGTGGGCTTGAAGGTTGATGCCTACTGACTGCCCTCTTTATATCCAGTTGGGAAAATGGGACAAGGCTGATGCAACCCGCTTACAATGAAATGTTTCTCTTCAGAATAGGAGATTTCGCTACCAAACGCCAGCAGCTCGTTTCCCTCAGAGTGCTATTTCTGTGTAGACTAGGGAAAGACACCATGGTCCCCAGCTTAGAAGGGCTCCGTGCCCAAATGGTTTCATCCATGAGAGAACCAGAAGGGCTGATCTCAACTAATCGGGCTGCATATCCATGAATCCTTGGGGTAGGGCAGTTCTGAGCCAAAGTGCCACCTAAGGAATGAAAGCAGTTTCCTTGCAACAGGAAAGCACACCAAGGCCTGGAGTTTTCTCTATGAAACTGGAGTGGGCTTGAAGGGTGAGGCCTACTGACTGCCCTCCTTTATAGCCAGTTGAGGAAATGTGGCAAGGCTGATGCAACCCGCTTACAACGAAATGTTTCTCTTCAGAATAGGAGATTGTGCTACCAAACGCCAACAGCTCGTCTCCCTCAGAATGCTGTTTCTGTGAAGACTAGGGAAAGACACCATGGTCCCCAGCTTAGAATGGCTCTTTGCCCAGTTGGTTTCATCCATGAAAGAGCCAGAAGTGCTGATCACAACTAATTGTGCTGCACATCCCTGAATCCTTCTGGGAGGTCTGTTCTGAGCCAAAGGGCCACCTAAGGAATGAAAGCAAATTTCCTGCCACAGGAAAGCACACCGAGGCCTGTTGTTTTCTCTATGAAATTGGAGTGGGCTTGAAGGGTGAGGCCTACTGACTGCCCTCCATTATAGCCAGTTGAGGAAATGTGACAAGGCTGATGCAACCCGCTTACAACGAAACGTTTCTCTGCAGAATAGGAGATGGTGCTACCAAATGCCAGCAGCTCGTCTCACTCAGACTGCTGTTTCTGTGTAGACTAGGGAAAGACAGCATGGTTCCCAGCTTAGAATGGTTCTTTGCCCAGTTGGTTTCATCCATGAAAGAGCCAGAAGGGCTGATCACAACTAATCGGGCTGCAAATCACTGAATCCTTCTGGGAGGGCTGTTCTGAGCCAAAGGGCTACCTAAGGAATGAAAGCAAATTTCCTACCACAGGAAGCACACGGAAGCCATTTGTTTTCTCTATGAGATTGGAGTGGGCTGGAAGGGTGAGGCCTAATGACTTCCCTCCTTTATAGCCAATTGAGGAAATGTGTCAAGGCTGATGCATCGCGCTTACAACGAAATGTTTCTCTTCAGAATAGGAGATTGTGCTACCAAATGCCAGCAGCTCGTCTCCCTCAGAGTTCTGTTTCAGTGTAGACTAGGGAAAGACTCCATGGTCTCCAGCTTAGAACGGCTCTTTGCCCATATGATTTCATCCACGAGAGAACCAGAAGGGCTGATTTCAACTAATCGGGCTTCACATCCCTGAATTCTTGGTGTAGGCACTCCTGAGCCAATGTGCCACCTAAGGAATGAAAGCAAATTTACAGCCTGGGAAGCAGGGTCTCAAGTAAGTCTGCCAAATGCCTTCCCTCCTTTATAGCCAGTTGAGAAAATGTGGCAAGGCTGATGCAACGCGCTTACAACGAAATGTTTCTCTTCAGAATAGGAGATTGTGCTACCAAATGCCAGCAGCTCGTCTCCCTCAGAGTTCTGTTTCAGTGTAGACTAGGGAAAGACACCATGGTCCCCAGCTTAGAACGGCTCTTTGCCCATATGATTTCATCCACGAGAGAACCAGAAGGGCTGATTTCAACTAATCGGGCTGCACATCCCTGAATTCTTGGTGTAGGCACTCCTGAGCCAATGTGCCACCTAAGGAATGAAAGCAAATTTACAGCCTGGGAAGCAGGGTCTCAAGTAAGTCTGCCAAATGCCTTCCCTCCTTTATAGCCAGTTGAGAAAATGTGGCAAGGCTGATGCAACCCGCTTACAACGAAATGTTTCTCTTCAGAATAGGAGATTGTGCTACCAAACGCCAGCAGCTCGTCTCCCTCAGAATGCTGTTTCTCTGTAGACTAGGGAAAGACACCTTGGTCCCGAGCTCAGAACGGCTCCTTGCCCAGATTTTTTCATCCATGAGAGAACCAGAAGGGCTGATCTCAACTAATCGGGCTGCATATCCAAGAATCCTTGGGGTAGGGCAGTTCTGAGTCAAAGTGCCACCTAAGGAAGGAAAGCAGTTTCCTTGCAACAGGAAAGCACACCAAGGCCTGGAGTTTTCTCTATGAAACTGAAGTGGGCTTGAAGGTTGATGCCTACTGACTGCCCTCTTTATATCCAGTTGAGAAAATGGGACAAGGCTGATGCAACCCGCTTACAACGAAATGTTTCTCTTCAGAATAGGAGATTTCGCTACCAAACGCCAGCAGCTCGTTTCCCTCAGAGTGCTATTTCTGTGTAGACTAGGGAAAGACACCATGGTCCCCAGCTTAGAAGGGCTCCGTGCCCAAATGGTTTCATCCATGAGAGAACCAGAAGGGCTGATCTCAACTAATCGGGCTGCATATCCATGAATCCTTGGGTTAGGGCAGTTCTGAGCCAAAGTGCCACCTAAGGAATGAAAGCAGTTTCCTTGCAACAGGAAAGCACACCAAGGCCTGGAGTTTTCTCTATGAAACTGGAGTGGGCTTGAAGGGTGAGGCCTACTGACTGCCCTCCTTTATAGCCAGTTGAGGAAATGTGGCAAGACTGATGAAACCCGCTTACAACGAAATGTTTCTCTTCAGAATAGGAGATTGTGCTACCAAACGCCAACAGCTCGTCTCCCTCAGAATGCTGTTTCTGTGAAGACTAGGGAAAGACAGCATGGTTCCCAGCTTAGAATGGTTCTTTGCCCAGTTGGTTTCACCCATGAAAGAGCCAGAAGGGCTGATCACAACTAATCGGGCTGCAAAGCACTGAATCCTTCTGGGAGGGCTGTTCTGAGCCAAAGGGCTACCTAAGGAATGAAAGCAAATTTCCTACCACAGGAAGCACACGGAAGCCTGTTGTTTTCTCTATGAGATTGGAGTGGGCTGGAAGGGTGAGGCCTAATGACTTCCCTCCTTTATAGCCAATTGAGGAAATGTGTCAAGGCTGATGCATCCCGCTTACAACGAAATGTTTCTATTCAGAATAGGAGATTTTGCTACCAAACGGCAACAGCTCGTCTCCCTCAGAATGCTGTTTCTGTGTAGACTAGGGAAATACAACATGGTCCCCAGCTTAGAACGGCTCTTTGCCCAGTTGGTTTCATCCATAAAAAAGCCAGATGGTCTAATCTCAACTAATCGGGCTGTAAATCCCTGAATACTTCGGGTAGGGCAGTCCTGAGGCAATGTGCCACCTAAAAAATGAAAGCAAAGATTCCACACTGGGAAGCAGGGTCTCAAGTAAGTCTGCTAAATGACTGCCCTTCTTTATAGCCAGTTGAGAAAATGTGGCAAGGCTGATGCAACGCGCTTACAACGAAATGTTTCTCTTCAGAATAGGAGATTGTGCTACCAAATGCCAGCAGCTCGTCTCCCTCAGAGTTCTGTTTCAGTGTAGACTAGGGAAAGACTCCATGCTCCCCAGCTTAGAACGGCTCTTTGCCCATATGATTTCATTCACGAGAGAACCAAAAGGGCTGATTTCAACTAATCGGGCTGCACATCCCTGAATTCTTGGTGTAGGCACTCCTGAGCCAATGTGCCACCTAAGGAATGAAAGCAAATTTACAGCCTGGGAAGCAGGGTCTCAAGTAAGTCTGCCAAATGCCTTCCCTCCTTTATAGCCAGTTGAGAAAATGTGGCAAGGCTGATGCAACCCGCTTACAACGAAATGTTTCTCTTCAGAATAGGAGATTGTGCTACCAAACGCCAGCAGCTCGTCTCCCTCAGAATGCTGTTTCTCTGTAGACTAGGGAAAGACACCTTGGTCCCCAGCTCAGAACGGCTCCTTGCCCAGATTTTTTCATCCATGAGAGAACCAGAAGGGCTGATCTCAACTAATCGGGCTGCATATCCAAGAATCCTTGGGGTAGGGCAGTTCTGAGTCAAAGCGCCACCTAAGGAAGGAAAGCACTTACCTTGCAACAGGAAAGCACACCAAGGCCTGGAGTTTTCTCTATGAAACTGAAGTGGGCTTGAAGGTTGATGCCTACTGACTGCCCTCTTTATATCCAGTTGAGAAAATGGGACAAGGCTGATGCAACCCGCTTACAATGAAATGTTTCTCTTCAGAATAGGAGATTTCGCTACCAAACGCCAGCAGCTCGTTTCCCTCAGAGTGCTATTTCTGTGTAGACTAGGGAAAGACACCATGGTCCCCAGCTTAGAAGGGCTCCGTGCCCAAATGGTTTCATCCATGAGAGAACCAGAAGGGCTGATCTCAACTAATCGGGCTGCATATCCATGAATCCTTGGGGTAGGGCAGTTCTGAGCCAAAGTGCCACCTAAGGAATGAAAGCAGTTTCCTTGCAACAGGAAAGCACACAAAGGCCTGGAGTTTTCTCTATGAAACTGGAGTGGGCTTGAAGGGTGAGGCCTACTGACTGCCCTACTTTATAGCCAGTTGAGGAAATGTGGCAAGGCTGATGCAACCCACTTACAACGAAATGTTTCTCTTCAGAATAGGAGATTGTGCTACCAAACGCCAACAGCTCGTCTCCCTCAGAATGCTGTTTCTGTGAAGACTAGGGAAAGACACCATGGTCCCCAGCTTAGAATGGCTCTTTGCCCAGTTGGTTTCATCCATGAAAGAGCCAGAAGGGCTGATCACAACTAATTGTGCTGCACATCCCTGAATCCTTCTGGGAGGTCTGTTCTGAGCCAAAGGGCCACCTAAGGAATGAAAGCAAATTTCCTGCCACAGGAAAGCACACCGAGGCCTGTTGTTTTCTCTATGAAATTGGAGTGGGCTTGAAGGGTGAGGCCTACTGACTGCCCTCCTTTATAGCCAGTTGAGGAAATGTGACGAGGCTGATGCAACCCGCTTACAACGAAACGTTTCTCTGCAGAATAGGAGATTGTGCTACCAAATGCCAGCAGCTCGTCTCACTCAGACTGCTGTTTCTGTGTAGACTAGGGAAAGACAGCATGGTTCCCAGCTTAGAATGGTTCTTTGCCCAGTTGGTTTCATCCATGAAAGAGCCAGAAGGGCTGATCACAACTAATCGGGCTGCAAATCACTGAATCCTTCTGGGAGGGCTGTTCTGAGCCAAAGGGCTACCTAAGGAATGAAAGCAAATTTCCTACCACAGGAAGCACACGGAAGCCTGTTGTTTTCTCTATGAGATTGGAGTGGGCTGGAAGGGTGAGGCCTAATGACTTCCCTCCTTTATAGCCAATTGAGGAAATGTGTCAAGGCTGATGCATCCCGCTTACAACGAAATGTTTCTCTTCAGAATAGGAGATTTTGCTACCAAACGGCAACAGCTCGTCTCCCTCAGAATGCTGTTTCTGTGTAGACTAGGGAAATACACCATGGTCCCCAGCTTAGAACGGCTCTTTGCCGAGTTGGTTTCATCCATAAAAAAGCCAGATGGTCTAATCTCAACTAATCGGGCTGCAAATCCCTGAATACTTGGGGTAGGGCAGTCCTGAGGCAATGTGCCACCTAAAGAATGAAAGCAAAGATTCCACCATGGGAAGCAGGGTCTCAAGTAAGTCTGCTAAATGACTGCCCACCTTTATAGCCAGTTGACAAAATGTGGCAAGGCTGATGCAACGCGCTTACAACGAAATGTTTCTCTTCAGAATAGGAGATTGTGCTACCAAATGCCAGCAGCTCGTCTCCCTCAGAGTTCTGTTTCAGTGTAGACTAGGGAAAGACTCCATGGTCCACAGCTTAGAACGGCTCTTTGCCCATATGATTTCATCCACGAGAGAACCAGAAGGGCTGATTTCAACTAATCGGGCTGCACATCCCTGAATTCTTGGTGTAGGCACTCCTGAGCCAATGTGCCACCTAAGGAATGAAAGCAAATTTACAGCCTGGGAAGCAGGGTCTCAAGTAAGTCTGCCAAATGCCTTCCCTCCTTTATAGCCAGTTGAGAAAATGGGACAAGGCTGATGCAACCCGCTTACAACGAAATGTTTCTCTTCAGAATAGGAGATTTCGCTACCAAACGCCAGCAGCTCGTTTCCCTCAGAGTGCTATTTCTGTGTAGACTAGGGAAAGACACCATGGTCCCCAGCTTAGAAGGGCTCCGTGCCCAAATGGTTTCATCCATGAGAGAACCAGAAGGGCTGATCTCAACTAATCGGGCTGCATATCCATGAATCCTTGGGGTAGGGCAGTTCTGAGCCAAAGTGCCACCTAAGGAATGAAAGCAGTTTCCTTGCAACAGGAAAGCACACCAAGGCCTGGAGTTTTCTCTATGAAACTGGAGTGGGCTTGAAGGGTGAGGCCTGCTGACTGCCCTCCTTTATAGCCAGTTGAGGAAATGTGGCAAGGCTGATGCAACCCGCTTACAACGAAACGTTTCTCTGCAGAATAGGAGATTGTGCTACCAAATGCCAGCAGCTCGTCTCCCTCAGACTGCTGTTTCTGTGTAGACTAGGGAAAGACAGCATGGTTCCCAGCTTAGAATGGTTCTTTGCCCAGTTGGTTTCATCCATGAAAGAGCCAGAAGGGCTGATCACAACTAATCGGGCTGCAAATCACTGAATCCTTCTGGGAGGGCTGTTCTGAGCCAAAGGGCTACCTAAGGAATGAAAGCAAATTTCCTACCACAGGAAAGCACACCGAGGCCTGTTGTTTTCTCTATGAAATTGGAGTGGGCTTGAAGGGTGAGGCCTACTGACTGCCCTCCTTTATAGCCAGTTGAGGAAATGTGACGAGGCTGATGCAACCCGCTTACAACGAAACGTTTCTCTTCAGAATAGGAGATTTCGCTACCAAACGCCAGCAGCTCGTTTCCCTCAGAGTGCTATTTCTGTGTAGACTAGGGAAAGACACCATGGTCCCCAGCTTAGAAGGGCTCCGTGCCCAAATGTTTTCATCCATGAGAGAACCAGAAGGGCTGATCTCAACTAATCGGGCTGCATATCCATGAATCCTTGGGGTAGGGCAGTTCTGAGCCAAAGTGCCACCTAAGGAATGAAAGCAGTTTCCTTGCAACAGGAAAGCACACCAAGGCCTGGAGTTTTCTCTATGAAACTGGAGTGGGCTTGAAGGGTGAGGCCTGCTGACTGCCCTCCTTTATAGCCAGTTGAGGAAATGTGGCAAGGCTGATGCAACCCGCTTACAACGAAATGTTTCTCTTCAGAATAGGAGATTGTGCTACCAAACGCCAACAGCTCGTCTCCCTCAGAATGCTGTTTCTGTGAAGACTAGGGAAAGACACCATGGTCCCCAGCTTAGAATGGCTCTTTGCCCAGTTGGTTTCATCCATGAAAGAGCCGGAAGGGCTGACCACAACTAATTGTGCTGCACATCCCTGAATCCTTCTGGGAGGTCTGTTCTGAGCCAAAGGGCCACCTAAGGAATGAAAGCAAATTTCCTGCCACAGGAAAGCACACCGAGGCCTGTTGTTTTCTCTATGAAATTGGAGTGGGCTTGAAGGGTGAGGCCTACTGACTGCCCTCCTTTATAGCCAGTTGAGGAAATGTGACAAGGCTGATGCAACCCGCTTACAACGAAACGTTTCTCTGCAGAATAGGAGATTGTGCTACCAAATGCCAGCAGCTCGTCTCACTCAGACTGCTGTTTCTGTGTAGACTAGGGAAAGACAGCATGGTTCCCAGCTTAGAATGGTTCTTTGCCCAGTTGGTTTCATACATGAAAGAGCCAGAAGGGCTGATCACAACTAATCGGGCTGCAAATCATTGAATCCTTCTAGGAGGGCTGTTCTGAGCCAAACGGCTACCTAAGGAATGAAAGCAAATTTCCTACCACAGGAAAGCACACCGAGGCCTGTTGTTTTCTCTATGAAATTGGAGTGGGCTTGAAGGGTGAGGCCTACTGACTGCCCTCCTTTATAGCCAGTTGAGGAAATGTGACGAGGCTGATGCAACCCTCTTACAACGAAACGTTTCTCTTCAGAATAGGAGATTGTGCTACCAAATGCCAGCAGCTCGTCTCCCTCAGACTGCTGTTTCTGTGTAGACTAGGGAAAGACAGCATGGTTCCCAGCTTAGAATGGTTCTTTGCCCAGTTGGTTTCATCCATGAAAGAGCCAGAAGGGCTGATCACAACTAATCGGGCTGCAAATCACTGAATCCTTCTGGGAGGGCTGTTCTGAGCCAAAAGGCTACCTAAGGAATGAAAGCAAATTTCCTGCCACAGGAAGCACACGGAAGCCTGTTGTTTTCTCTATGAGATTGGAGTGGGCTGGAAGGGTGAGGCCTAATGACTTCCCTCCTTTATAGCCAATTGAGGAAATGTGTCAAGGCTGATGCATCCCGCTTACAACGAAATGTTTCTCTTCAGAATAGGAGATTTTGCTACCAAACGGCAACAGCTCGTCTCCCTCAGAATGCTGTTTCTGTGTAGACTAGGGAAATACACCATGGTCCCCAGCTTAGAACGGCTCTTTGCCCAGTTGGTTTCATCCATAAAAAAGCCAGATGGTCTAATGTCAACTAATCGGGCTGCAAATCCCTGAATACTTGGGGTAGGGCAGTCCTGAGGCAATGTGCCACCTAAAGAATGAAAGCAAAGATTCCACCCTGGGAAGCAGGGTCTCAAGTAAGTCTGCTAAATGACTGCCCTTCTTTATAGCCAGTTGAGAAAATGTGGCAAGGCTGATGCAACGCGCTTACAACGAAATGTTTCTCTTCAGAATAGGAGATTGTGCTACCAAATGCCAGCAGCTCGTCTCCCTCAGAGTTCTGTTTCAGTGTAGACTAGGGAAAGACTCCATGGTCCCCAGCTTAGAACGGCTCTTTGCCCATATGATTTCATCCACGAGAGAACCAGAAGGGCTGATTTCAACTAATCGGGCTTCACATCCCTGAATTCTTGGTGTAGGCACTCCTGAGCCAATGTGCCACCTAAGGAATGAAAGCAAATTTACAGCCTGGGAAGCAGGGTCTCAAGTAAGTCTGCCAAATGCCTTCCCTCCTTTATAGCCAGTTGAGAAAATGTGGCAAGGCTGATGCAACCCGCTTACAACGAAATGTTTCTCTTCAGAATAGGAGATTGAGCTACCAAATGCCAGCAGCTCGTCTCCCTCAGAATGCTGTTTCTCTGTAGACTAGGGAAAGACACCTTGGTCCCCAGCTCAGAACGGCTCCTTGCCCAGATTTTTTCATCCATGAGAGAACCAGAAGGGCTGATCTCAACTAATCGGGCTGCATATCCAAGAATCCTTGGGGTAGGGCAGTTCTGAGTCAAAGTGCCACGTAAGGAAGGAAAGCAGTTACCTTGCAACAGGAAAGCACACCAAGGCCTGGAGTTTTCTCTATGAAACTGAAGTGGGCTTGAAGGTTGATGCCTACTGACTGCCCTCTTTATATCCAGTTGAGAAAATGGGACAAGGCTGATGCAACCCGCTTACAACGAAATGTTTCTCTTCAGAATAGGAGATTGTGCTACCAAACGCCAACAGCTCGTCTCCCTCAGAATGCTGTTTCTGTGAAGACTAGGGAAAGACACCATGGTCCCCAGCTTAGAATGGCTCTTTGCCCAGTTGGTTTCATCCATGAAAGAGCCAGAAGGGCTGATCACAACTAATTGTGCTGCACATCCCTGAATCCTTCTGGGAGGTCTGTTCTGAGCCAAAGGGCCACCTAAGGAATGAAAGCAAATTTCCTGCCACAGGAAAGCACACCGAGGCCTGTTGTTTTCTCTATGAAATTGGAGTGGGCTTGAAGGGTGAGGCCTACTGACTGCCCTCCTTTATAGCCAGTTGAGGAAATGTGACAAGGCTGATGCAACCCGCTTACAACGAAACGTTTCTCTGCAGAATAGGAGATTGTGCTACCAAATGCCAGCAGCTCGTCTCACTCAGACTGCTGTTTCTGTGTAGACTAGGGAAAGACAGCATGGTTCCCAGCTTAGAATGGTTCTTTGCCCAGTTGGTTTCATCTATGAAAGAGCCAGAAGGGCTGATCACAACTAATCGGGCTGCAAAGCACTGAATCCTTCTGGGAGGGCTGTTCTGAGCCAAAGGGCTACCTAAGGAATGAAAGCAAATTTCCTACCACAGGAAGCACACGGAAGCCTGTTGTTTTCTCTATGAGATTGGAGTGGGCTGGAAGGGTGAGGCCTAATGACTTCCCTCCTTTATAGCCAATTGAGGAAATGTGTCAAGGCTGATGCATCCCGCTTACAACGAAATGTTTCTCTTCAGAATAGGAGATTGTGCTACCAAATGCCAGCAGCTCGTCTCCCTCAGAGTTCTGTTTCAGTGTAGACTAGGGAAAGACTCCATGGTCCCCAGCTTAGAACGGCTCTTTGCCCATATGATTTCATCCACGAGAGAACCAGAAGGGCTGATTTCAACTAATCGGGCTTCACATCCCTGAATTCTTGGTGTAGGCACTCCTGAGCCAATGTGCCACCTAAGGAATGAAAGCAAATTTACAGCCTGGGAAGCAGGGTCTCAAGTAAGTCTGCCAAATGCCTTCCCTCCTTTATAGCCAGTTGAGAAAATGTGGCAAGGCTGATGCAACTCGCTTACAACGAAATGTTTCTCTTCAGAATAGGAGATTGTGCTACCAAATGCCAGCAGCTCGTCTCCCTCAGAGTTCTGTTTCAGTGTAGACTAGGGAAAGACACCATGGTCCCCAGCTTAGAACGGCTCTTTGCCCATATGATTTCATCCACGAGAGAACCAGAAGGGCTGATTTCAACTAATCGGGCTGCACATCCCTGAATTCTTGGTGTAGGCACTCCTGAGCCAATGTGCCACCTAAGGAATGAAAGCAAATTTACAGCCTGGGAAGCAGGGTCTCAAGTAAGACTGCCAAATGCCTTCCCTCCTTTATAGCCAGTTGAGAAAATGTGGCAAGGCTGATGCAACCCGCTTACAACGAAATGTTTCTCTTCAGAATAGGAGATTGTGCTACCAAACGCCAGCAGCTCGTCTCCCTCAGAATGCTGTTTCTCTGTAGACTAGGGAAAGACACCTTGGTCCCGAGCTCAGAACGGCTCCTTGCCCAGATTTTTTCATCCATGAGAGAACCAGAAGGGCTGATCTCAACTAATCGGGCTGCATATCCAAGAATCCTTGGGGTAGGGCAGTTCTGAGTCAAAGTGCCACCTAAGGAAGGAAAGCAGTTTCCTTGCAACAGGAAAGCACACCAAGGCCTGGAGTTTTCTCTATGAAACTGAAGTGGGCTTGAAGGTTGATGCCTACTGACTGCCCTCTTTATATCCAGTTGAGAAAATGGGACAAGGCTGATGCAACCCGCTTACAACGAAATGTTTCTCTTCAGAATAGGAGATTTCGCTACCAAACGCCAGCAGCTCGTTTCCCTCAGAGTGCTATTTCTGTGTAGACTAGGGAAAGACACCATGGTCCCCAGCTTAGAAGGGCTCCGTGCCCAAATGGTTTCATCCATGAGAGAACCAGAAGGGCTGATCTCAACTAATCGGGCTGCATATCCATGAATCCTTGGGTTAGGGCAGTTCTGAGCCAAAGTGCCACCTAAGGAATGAAAGCAGTTTCCTTGCAACAGGAAAGCACACCAAGGCCTGGAGTTTTCTCTATGAAACTGGAGTGGGCTTGAAGGGTGAGGCCTACTGACTGCCCTCCTTTATAGCCAGTTGAGGAAATGTGGCAAGACTGATGAAACCCGCTTACAACGAAATGTTTCTCTTCAGAATAGGAGATTGTGCTACCAAACGCCAACAGCTCGTCTCCCTCAGAATGCTGTTTCTGTGAAGACTAGGGAAAGACAGCATGGTTCCCAGCTTAGAATGGTTCTTTGCCCAGTTGGTTTCACCCATGAAAGAGCCAGAAGGGCTGATCACAACTAATCGGGCTGCAAAGCACTGAATCCTTCTGGGAGGGCTGTTCTGAGCCAAAGGGCTACCTAAGGAATGAAAGCAAATTTCCTACCACAGGAAGCACACGGAAGCCTGTTGTTTTCTCTATGAGATTGGAGTGGGCTGGAAGGGTGAGGCCTAATGACTTCCCTCCTTTATAGCCAATTGAGGAAATGTGTCAAGGCTGATGCATCCCGCTTACAACGAAATGTTTCTCTTCAGAATAGGAGATTTTGCTACCAAACGGCAACAGCTCGTCTCCCTCAGAATGCTGTTTCTGTGTAGACTAGGGAAATACAACATGGTCCCCAGCTTAGAACGGCTCTTTGCCCAGTTGGTTTCATCCATAAAAAAGCCAGATGGTCTAATCTCAACTAATCGGGCTGTAAATCCCTGAATACTTCGGGTAGGGCAGTCCTGAGGCAATGTGCCACCTAAAGAATGAAAGCAAAGATTCCACACTGGGAAGCAGGGTCTCAAGTAAGTCTGCTAAATGAGTGCCCTTCTTTATAGCCAGTTGAGAAAATGTGGCAAGGCTGATGCAACGCGCTTACAACGAAATGTTTCTCTTCAGAATAGGAGATTGTGCTACCAAATGCCAGCAGCTCGTCTCCCTCAGAGTTCTGTTTCAGTGTAGACTAGGGAAAGACTCCATGCTCCCCAGCTTAGAACGGCTCTTTGCCCATATGATTTCATTCACGAGAGAACCAGAAGGGCTGATTTCAACTAATCGGGCTTCATATCCCTGAATTCTCGGTGTAGGCACTCCTGAGCCAATGTGCCACCTAAGGAATGAAAGCAAATTTACAGCCTGGGAAGCAGGGTCTCAAGTAAGTCTGTCAAATGCCTTCCCTCCTTTATAGCCAGTTGAGAAAATGTGGCAAGGCTGATGCAACTCGCTTACAACGAAATGTTTCTCTTCAGAATAGGAGATTGTGCTACCAAATGCCAGCAGCTCGTCTCCCTCAGAGTTCTGTTTCAGTGTAGACTAGGGAAAGACACCATGGTCCCCAGCTTAGAACGGCTCTTTGCCCATATGATTTCATCCACGAGAGAACCAGAAGGGCTGATTTCAACTAATCGGGCTGCACATCCCTGAATTCTTGGTGTAGGCACTCCTGAGCCAATGTGCCACCTAAGGAATGAAAGCAAATTTACAGCCTGGGAAGCAAGGTCTCAAGTAAGTCTGCCAAATGCCTTCCCTCCTTTATAGCCAGTTGAGAAAATGTGGCAAGGCTGATGCAACCCGCTTACAACGAAATGTTTCTCTTCAGAATAGGAGATTGTGCTACCAAACGCCAGCAGCTCGTCTCCCTCAGAATGCTGTTTCTCTGTAGACTAGGGAAAGACACCTTGGTCCCCAGCTCAGAACGGCTCCTTGCCCAGATTTTTTCATCCATGAGAGAACCAGAAGGGCTGATCTCAACTAATCGGGCTGCATATCCAAGAATCCTTGGGGTAGGGCAGTTCTGAGTCAAAGTGCCACCTAAGGAAGGAAAGCAGTTTCCTTGCAACAGGAAAGCACACCAAGGCCTGGAGTTTTCTCTATGAAACTGAAGTGGGCTTGAAGGTTGATGCCTACTGACTGCCCTCTTTATATCCAGTTGAGAAAATGGGACAAGGCTGATGCAACCCGCTTACAACGAAATGTTTCTCTTCAGAATAGGAGATTTCGCTACCAAACGCCAGCAGCTCGTTTCCCTCAGAGTGCTATTTCTGTGTAGACTAGGGAAAGACACCATGGTCCCCAGCTTAGAAGGGCTCCGTGCCCAAATGGTTTCATCCATGAGAGAACCAGAAGGGCTGATCTCAACTAATCGGGCTGCATATCCATGAATCCTTGGGGTAGGGCAGTTCTGAGCCAAAGTGCCACCTAAGGAATGAAAGCAGTTTCCTTGCAACAGGAAAGCACACCAAGGCCTGGAGTTTTCTCTATGAAACTGGAGTGGGCTTGAAGGGTGAGGCCTACTGACTGCCCTCCTTTATAGCCAGTTGAGGAAATGTGGCAAGGCTGATGCAACCCGCTTACAACGAAATGTTTCTCTTCAGAATAGGAGATTGTGCTACCAAACGCCAACAGCTCGTCTCCCTCAGAATGCTGTTTCTGTGAAGACTAGGGAAAGACACCATGGTCCCCAGCTTAGAATGGCTCTTTGCCCAGTTGGTTTCATCCATGAAAGAGCCAGAAGTGCTGATCACAACTGATTGTGCTGCACATCCCTGAATCCTTCTGTGAGGTCTGTTCTGAGCCAAAGGGCCACCTAAGGAATGAAAGCAAATTTCCTGCCACAGGAAAGCACACCGAGGCCTGTTGTTTTCTCTATGAAATTGGAGTGGGCTTGAAGGGTGAGGCCTACTGACTGCCCTCCTTTATAGCCAGTTGAGGAAATGTGACAAGGCTGATGCAACCCGCTTACAACGAAACGTTTCTCTGCAGAATAGGAGATTGTGCTACCAAATGCCAGCAGCTCGTCTCACTCAGACTGCTGTTTCTGTGAAGACTAGGGAAAGACAGCATGGTTCCCAGCTTAGAATGGTTCTTTGCCCAGTTGGTTTCATCCATGAAAGAGCCAGAAGGGCTGATCACAACTAATCGGGCTGCAAATCACTGAATCCTTCTGGGAGGGCTGTTCTGAGCCAAAGGGCTACCTAAGGAATGAAAGCAAATTTCCTACCACAGGAAGCACACGGAAGCCTGTTGTTTTCTCTATGAGATTGGAGTGGGCTGGAAGGGTGAGGCCTAATGACTTCCCTCCTTTATAGCCAATTGAGGAAATGTGTCAAGGCTGATGCATCCCGCTTACAACGAAATGTTTCTCTTCAGAATAGGAGATTTTGCTACCAAACGGCAACAGCTCGTCTCCCTCAGAATGCTGTTTCTGTGTAGACTAGGGAAATACACCATGGTCCCCAGCTTAGAACGGCTCTTTGCCCAGTTGGTTTCATCCATAAAAAAGCCAGATGGTCTAATCTCAACTAATCGGGCTGCAAATCCCTGAATACTTGGGGTAGGGCAGTCCTGAGGCAATGTGCCACCTAAAGAATGAAAGCAAAGATTCCACCCTGGGAAGCAGGGTCTCAAGTAAGTCTGCTAAATGACTGCCCTCCTTTATAGCCAGTTGAGAAAATGTGGCAAGGCTGATGCAACGCGCTTACAACGAAATGTTTCTCTTCAGAATAGGAGATTGTGCTACCAAATGCCAGCAGCTCGTCTCCCTCAGAGTTCTGTTTCAGTGTAGACTAGGGAAAGACTCCATGGTCCCCAGCTTAGAACGGCTCTTTGCCCATATGATTTCATCCACGAGAGAGCCAGAAGGGCTGATTTCAACTAATCGGGCTGCACATCCCTGAATTCTTGGTGTAGGCACTCCTGAGCCAATGTGCCACCTAAGGAATGAAAGCAAATTTACAGCCTGGGAAGCAGGGTCTCAAGTAAGTCTGCCAAATGCCTTCCCTCCTTTATAGCCAGTTGAGAAAATGTGGCAAGGCTGATGCAACGCGCTTACAACGAAATGTTTCTCTTCAGAATAGGAGATTGTGCTACCAAATGCCAGCAGCTCGTCTCCCTCAGAGTTCTGTTTCAGTGTAGACTAGGGAAAGACACCATGGTCCCCAGCTTAGAACGGCTCTTTGCCCATATGATTTCATCCACGAGAGAACCAGAAGGGCTGATTTCAACTAATCGGGCTGCACATCCCTGAATTCTTGGTGTAGGCACTCCTGAGCCAATGTGCCACCTAAGGAATGAAAGCAAATTTACAGCCTGGGAAGCAGGGTCTCAAGTAAGACTGCCAAATGCCTTCCCTCCTTTATAGCCAGTTGAGAAAATGTGGCAAGGCTGATGCAACCCGCTTACAACGAAATGTTTCTCTTCAGAATAGGAGATTGTGCTACCAAACGCCAGCAGCTCGTCTCCCTCAGAATGCTGTTTCTCTGTAGACTAGGGAAAGACACCTTGGTCCCGAGCTCAGAACGGCTCCTTGCCCAGATTTTTTCATCCATGAGAGAACCAGAAGGGCTGATCTCAACTAATCGGGCTGCATATCCAAGAATCCTTGGGGTAGGGCAGTTCTGAGTCAAAGTGCCACCTAAGGAAGGAAAGCAGTTTCCTTGCAACAGGAAAGCACACCAAGGCCTGGAGTTTTCTCTATGAAACTGAAGTGGGCTTGAAGGTTGATGCCTACTGACTGCCCTCTTTATATCCAGTTGAGAAAATGGGACAAGGCTGATGCAACCCGCTTACAACGAAATGTTTCTCTTCAGAATAGGAGATTTCGCTACCAAACGCCAGCAGCTCGTTTCCCTCAGAGTGCTATTTCTGTGTAGACTAGGGAAAGACACCATGGTCCCCAGCTTAGAAGGGCTCCGTGCCCAAATGGTTTCATCCATGAGAGAACCAGAAGGGCTGATCTCAACTAATCGGGCTGCATATCCATGAATCCTTGGGTTAGGGCAGTTCTGAGCCAAAGTGCCACCTAAGGAATGAAAGCAGTTTCCTTGCAACAGGAAAGCACACCAAGGCCTGGAGTTTTCTCTATGAAACTGGAGTGGGCTTGAAGGGTGAGGCCTACTGACTGCCCTCCTTTATAGCCAGTTGAGGAAATGTGGCAAGACTGATGAAACCCGCTTACAACGAAATGTTTCTCTTCAGAATAGGAGATTGTGCTACCAAACGCCAACAGCTCGTCTCCCTCAGAATGCTGTTTCTGTGAAGACTAGGGAAAGACAGCATGGTTCCCAGCTTAGAATGGTTCTTTGCCCAGTTGGTTTCACCCATGAAAGAGCCAGAAGGGCTGATCACAACTAATCGAGCTGCAAAGCACTGAATCCTTCTGGGAGGGCTGTTCTGAGCCAAAGGGCTACCTAAGGAATGAAAGCAAATTTCCTACCACAGGAAGCACACGGAAGCCTGTTGTTTTCTCTATGAGATTGGAGTGGGCTGGAAGGGTGAGGCCTAATGACTTCCCTCCTTTATAGCCAATTGAGGAAATGTGTCAAGGCTGATGCATCCCGCTTACAACGAAATGTTTCTCTTCAGAATAGGAGATTTTGCTACCAAACGGCAACAGCTCGTCTCCCTCAGAATGCTGTTTCTGTGTAGACTAGGGAAATACAACATGGTCCCCAGCTTAGAACGGCTCTTTGCCCAGTTGGTTTCATCCATAAAAAAGCCAGATGGTCTAATCTCAACTAATCGGGCTGTAAATCCCTGAATACTTCGGGTAGGGCAGTCCTGAGGCAATGTGCCACCTAAAGAATGAAAGCAAAGATTCCACACTGGGAAGCAGGGTCTCAAGTAAGTCTGCTAAATGAGTGCCCTTCTTTATAGCCAGTTGAGAAAATGTGGCAAGGCTGATGCAACGCGCTTACAACGAAATGTTTCTCTTCAGAATAGGAGATTGTGCTACCAAATGCCAGCAGCTCGTCTCCCTCAGAGTTCTGTTTCAGTGTAGACTAGGGAAAGACTCCATGCTCCCCAGCTTAGAACGGCTCTTTGCCCATATGATTTCATTCACGAGAGAACCAGAAGGGCTGATTTCAACTAATCGGGCTTCATATCCCTGAATTCTCGGTGTAGGCACTCCTGAGCCAATGTGCCACCTAAGGAATGAAAGCAAATTTACAGCCTGGGAAGCAGGGTCTCAAGTAAGTCTGTCAAATGCCTTCCCTCCTTTATAGCCAGTTGAGAAAATGTGGCAAGGCTGATGCAACTCGCTTACAACGAAATGTTTCTCTTCAGAATAGGAGATTGTGCTACCAAATGCCAGCAGCTCGTCTCCCTCAGAGTTCTGTTTCAGTGTAGACTAGGGAAAGACACCATGGTCCCCAGCTTAGAACGGCTCTTTGCCCATATGATTTCATCCACGAGAGAACCAGAAGGGCTGATTTCAACTAATCGGGCTGCACATCCCTGAATTCTTGGTGTAGGCACACCTGAGCCAATGTGCCACCTAAGGAATGAAAGCAAATTTACAGCCTGGGAAGCAAGGTCTCAAGTAAGTCTGCCAAATGCCTTCCCTCCTTTATAGCCAGTTGAGAAAATGTGGCAAGGCTGATGCAACCCGCTTACAACGAAATGTTTCTCTTCAGAATAGGAGATTGTGCTACCAAACGCCAGCAGCTCGTCTCCCTCAGAATGCTGTTTCTCTGTAGACTAGGGAAAGACACCTTGGTCCCCAGCTCAGAACGGCTCCTTGCCCAGATTTTTTCATCCATGAGAGAACCAGAAGGGCTGATCTCAACTAATCGGGCTGCATATCCAAGAATCCTTGGGGTAGGGCAGTTCTGAGTCAAAGTGCCACCTAAGGAAGGAAAGCAGTTTCCTTGCAACAGGAAAGCACACCAAGGCCTGGAGTTTTCTCTATGAAACTGAAGTGGGCTTGAAGGTTGATGCCTACTGACTGCCCTCTTTATATCCAGTTGAGAAAATGGGACAAGGCTGATGCAACCCGCTTACAACGAAATGTTTCTCTTCAGAATAGGAGATTTCGCTACCAAACGCCAGCAGCTCGTTTCCCTCAGAGTGCTATTTCTGTGTAGACTAGGGAAAGACACCATGGTCCCCAGCTTAGAAGGGCTCCGTGCCCAAATGGTTTCATCCATGAGAGAACCAGAAGGGCTGATCTCAACTAATCGGGCTGCATATCCATGAATCCTTGGGGTAGGGCAGTTCTGAGCCAAAGTGCCACCTAAGGAATGAAAGCAGTTTCCTTGCAACAGGAAAGCACACCAAGGCCTGGAGTTTTCTCTATGAAACTGGAGTGGGCTTGAAGGGTGAGGCCTACTGACTGCCCTCCTTTATAGCCAGTTGAGGAAATGTGGCAAGGCTGATGCAACCCGCTTACAACGAAATGTTTCTCTTCAGAATAGGAGATTGTGCTACCAAACGCCAACAGCTCGTCTCCCTCAGAATGCTGTTTCTGTGAAGACTAGGGAAAGACACCATGGTCCCCAGCTTAGAATGGCTCTTTGCCCAGTTGGTTTCATCCATGAAAGAGCCAGAAGTGCTGATCACAACTGATTGTGCTGCACATCCCTGAATCCTTCTGTGAGGTCTGTTCTGAGCCAAAGGGCCACCTAAGGAATGAAAGCAAATTTCCTGCCACAGGAAAGCACACCGAGGCCTGTTGTTTTCTCTATGAAATTGGAGTGGGCTTGAAGGGTGAGGCCTACTGACTGCCCTCCTTTATAGCCAGTTGAGGAAATGTGGCAAGACTGATGAAACCCGCTTACAACGAAATGTTTCTCTTCAGAATAGGAGATTGTGCTACCAAACGCCAACAGCTCGTCTCCCTCAGAATGCTGTTTCTGTGAAGACTAGGGAAAGACAGCATGGTTCCCAGCTTAGAATGGTTCTTTGCCCAGTTGGTTTCACCCATGAAAGAGCCAGAAGGGCTGATCACAACTAATCGAGCTGCAAAGCACTGAATCCTTCTGGGAGGGCTGTTCTGAGCCAAAGGGCTACCTAAGGAATGAAAGCAAATTTCCTACCACAGGAAGCACACGGAAGCCTGTTGTTTTCTCTATGAGATTGGAGTGGGCTGGAAGGGTGAGGCCTAATGACTTCCCTCCTTTATAGCCAATTGAGGAAATGTGTCAAGGCTGATGCATCCCGCTTACAACGAAATGTTTCTCTTCAGAATAGGAGATTTTGCTACCAAACGGCAACAGCTCGTCTCCCTCAGAATGCTGTTTCTGTGTAGACTAGGGAAATACAACATGGTCCCCAGCTTAGAACGGCTCTTTGCCCAGTTGGTTTCATCCATAAAAAAGCCAGATGGTCTAATCTCAACTAATCGGGCTGTAAATCCCTGAATACTTCGGGTAGGGCAGTCCTGAGGCAATGTGCCACCTAAAGAATGAAAGCAAAGATTCCACACTGGGAAGCAGGGTCTCAAGTAAGTCTGCTAAATGAGTGCCCTTCTTTATAGCCAGTTGAGAAAATGTGGCAAGGCTGATGCAACGCGCTTACAACGAAATGTTTCTCTTCAGAATAGGAGATTGTGCTACCAAATGCCAGCAGCTCGTCTCCCTCAGAGTTCTGTTTCAGTGTAGACTAGGGAAAGACTCCATGCTCCCCAGCTTAGAACGGCTCTTTGCCCATATGATTTCATTCACGAGAGAACCAGAAGGGCTGATTTCAACTAATCGGGCTTCATATCCCTGAATTCTCGGTGTAGGCACTCCTGAGCCAATGTGCCACCTAAGGAATGAAAGCAAATTTACAGCCTGGGAAGCAGGGTCTCAAGTAAGTCTGTCAAATGCCTTCCCTCCTTTATAGCCAGTTGAGAAAATGTGGCAAGGCTGATGCAACTCGCTTACAACGAAATGTTTCTCTTCAGAATAGGAGATTGTGCTACCAAATGCCAGCAGCTCGTCTCCCTCAGAGTTCTGTTTCAGTGTAGACTAGGGAAAGACACCATGGTCCCCAGCTTAGAACGGCTCTTTGCCCATATGATTTCATCCACGAGAGAACCAGAAGGGCTGATTTCAACTAATCGGGCTGCACATCCCTGAATTCTTGGTGTAGGCACACCTGAGCCAATGTGCCACCTAAGGAATGAAAGCAAATTTACAGCCTGGGAAGCAAGGTCTCAAGTAAGTCTGCCAAATGCCTTCCCTCCTTTATAGCCAGTTGAGAAAATGTGGCAAGGCTGATGCAACCCGCTTACAACGAAATGTTTCTCTTCAGAATAGGAGATTGTGCTACCAAACGCCAGCAGCTCGTCTCCCTCAGAATGCTGTTTCTCTGTAGACTAGGGAAAGACACCTTGGTCCCCAGCTCAGAACGGCTCCTTGCCCAGATTTTTTCATCCATGAGAGAACCAGAAGGGCTGATCTCAACTAATCGGGCTGCATATCCAAGAATCCTTGGGGTAGGGCAGTTCTGAGTCAAAGTGCCACCTAAGGAAGGAAAGCAGTTTCCTTGCAACAGGAAAGCACACCAAGGCCTGGAGTTTTCTCTATGAAACTGAAGTGGGCTTGAAGGTTGATGCCTACTGACTGCCCTCTTTATATCCAGTTGAGAAAATGGGACAAGGCTGATGCAACCCGCTTACAACGAAATGTTTCTCTTCAGAATAGGAGATTTCGCTACCAAACGCCAGCAGCTCGTTTCCCTCAGAGTGCTATTTCTGTGTAGACTAGGGAAAGACACCATGGTCCCCAGCTTAGAAGGGCTCCGTGCCCAAATGGTTTCATCCATGAGAGAACCAGAAGGGCTGATCTCAACTAATCGGGCTGCATATCCATGAATCCTTGGGGTAGGGCAGTTCTGAGCCAAAGTGCCACCTAAGGAATGAAAGCAGTTTCCTTGCAACAGGAAAGCACACCAAGGCCTGGAGTTTTCTCTATGAAACTGGAGTGGGCTTGAAGGGTGAGGCCTACTGACTGCCCTCCTTTATAGCCAGTTGAGGAAATGTGGCAAGGCTGATGCAACCCGCTTACAACGAAATGTTTCTCTTCAGAATAGGAGATTGTGCTACCAAACGCCAACAGCTCGTCTCCCTCAGAATGCTGTTTCTGTGAAGACTAGGGAAAGACACCATGGTCCCCAGCTTAGAATGGCTCTTTGCCCAGTTGGTTTCATCCATGAAAGAGCCAGAAGTGCTGATCACAACTGATTGTGCTGCACATCCCTGAATCCTTCTGTGAGGTCTGTTCTGAGCCAAAGGGCCACCTAAGGAATGAAAGCAAATTTCCTGCCACAGGAAAGCACACCGAGGCCTGTTGTTTTCTCTATGAAATTGGAGTGGGCTTGAAGGGTGAGGCCTACTGACTGCCCTCCTTTATAGCCAGTTGAGGAAATGTGACAAGGCTGATGCAACCCGCTTACAACGAAACGTTTCTCTGCAGAATAGGAGATTGTGCTACCAAATGCCAGCAGCTCGTCTCACTCAGACTGCTGTTTCTGTGAAGACTAGGGAAAGACAGCATGGTTCCCAGCTTAGAATGGTTCTTTGCCCAGTTGGTTTCATCCATGAAAGAGCCAGAAGGGCTGATCACAACTAATCGGGCTGCAAATCACTGAATCCTTCTGGGAGGGCTGTTCTGAGCCAAAGGGCTACCTAAGGAATGAAAGCAAATTTCCTACCACAGGAAGCACACGGAAGCCTGTTGTTTTCTCTATGAGATTGGAGTGGGCTGGAAGGGTGAGGCCTAATGACTTCCCTCCTTTATAGCCAATTGAGGAAATGTGTCAAGGCTGATGCATCCCGCTTACAACGAAATGTTTCTCTTCAGAATAGGAGATTTTGCTACCAAACGGCAACAGCTCGTCTCCCTCAGAATGCTGTTTCTGTGTAGACTAGGGAAATACACCATGGTCCCCAGCTTAGAACGGCTCTTTGCCCAGTTGGTTTCATCCATAAAAAAGCCAGATGGTCTAATCTCAACTAATCGGGCTGCAAATCCCTGAATACTTGGGGTAGGGCAGTCCTGAGGCAATGTGCCACCTAAAGAATGAAAGCAAAGATTCCACCCTGGGAAGCAGGGTCTCAAGTAAGTCTGCTAAATGACTGCCCTCCTTTATAGCCAGTTGAGAAAATGTGGCAAGGCTGATGCAACGCGCTTACAACGAAATGTTTCTCTTCAGAATAGGAGATTGTGCTACCAAATGCCAGCAGCTCGTCTCCCTCAGAGTTCTGTTTCAGTGTAGACTAGGGAAAGACTCCATGGTCCCCAGCTTAGAACGGCTCTTTGCCCATATGATTTCATCCACGAGAGAGCCAGAAGGGCTGATTTCAACTAATCGGGCTGCACATCCCTGAATTCTTGGTGTAGGCACTCCTGAGCCAATGTGCCACCTAAGGAATGAAAGCAAATTTACAGCCTGGGAAGCAGGGTCTCAAGTAAGTCTGCCAAATGCCTTCCCTCCTTTATAGCCAGTTGAGAAAATGTGGCAAGGCTGATGCAACGCGCTTACAACGAAATGTTTCTCTTCAGAATAGGAGATTGTGCTACCAAATGCCAGCAGCTCGTCTCCCTCAGAGTTCTGTTTCAGTGTAGACTAGGGAAAGACACCATGGTCCCCAGCTTAGAACGGCTCTTTGCCCATATGATTTCATCCACGAGAGAACCAGAAGGGCTGATTTCAACTAATCGGGCTGCACATCCCTGAATTCTTGGTGTAGGCACTCCTGAGCCAATGTGCCACCTAAGGAATGAAAGCAAATTTACAGCCTGGGAAGCAGGGTCTCAAGTAAGACTGCCAAATGCCTTCCCTCCTTTATAGCCAGTTGAGAAAATGTGGCAAGGCTGATGCAACCCGCTTACAACGAAATGTTTCTCTTCAGAATAGGAGATTGTGCTACCAAACGCCAGCAGCTCGTCTCCCTCAGAATGCTGTTTCTCTGTAGACTAGGGAAAGACACCTTGGTCCCGAGCTCAGAACGGCTCCTTGCCCAGATTTTTTCATCCATGAGAGAACCAGAAGGGCTGATCTCAACTAATCGGGCTGCATATCCAAGAATCCTTGGGGTAGGGCAGTTCTGAGTCAAAGTGCCACCTAAGGAAGGAAAGCAGTTTCCTTGCAACAGGAAAGCACACCAAGGCCTGGAGTTTTCTCTATGAAACTGAAGTGGGCTTGAAGGTTGATGCCTACTGACTGCCCTCTTTATATCCAGTTGAGAAAATGGGACAAGGCTGATGCAACCCGCTTACAACGAAATGTTTCTCTTCAGAATAGGAGATTTCGCTACCAAACGCCAGCAGCTCGTTTCCCTCAGAGTGCTATTTCTGTGTAGACTAGGGAAAGACACCATGGTCCCCAGCTTAGAAGGGCTCCGTGCCCAAATGGTTTCATCCATGAGAGAACCAGAAGGGCTGATCTCAACTAATCGGGCTGCATATCCATGAATCCTTGGGTTAGGGCAGTTCTGAGCCAAAGTGCCACCTAAGGAATGAAAGCAGTTTCCTTGCAACAGGAAAGCACACCAAGGCCTGGAGTTTTCTCTATGAAACTGGAGTGGGCTTGAAGGGTGAGGCCTACTGACTGCCCTCCTTTATAGCCAGTTGAGGAAATGTGGCAAGACTGATGAAACCCGCTTACAACGAAATGTTTCTCTTCAGAATAGGAGATTGTGCTACCAAACGCCAACAGCTCGTCTCCCTCAGAATGCTGTTTCTGTGAAGACTAGGGAAAGACAGCATGGTTCCCAGCTTAGAATGGTTCTTTGCCCAGTTGGTTTCACCCATGAAAGAGCCAGAAGGGCTGATCACAACTAATCGAGCTGCAAAGCACTGAATCCTTCTGGGAGGGCTGTTCTGAGCCAAAGGGCTACCTAAGGAATGAAAGCAAATTTCCTACCACAGGAAGCACACGGAAGCCTGTTGTTTTCTCTATGAGATTGGAGTGGGCTGGAAGGGTGAGGCCTAATGACTTCCCTCCTTTATAGCCAATTGAGGAAATGTGTCAAGGCTGATGCATCCCGCTTACAACGAAATGTTTCTCTTCAGAATAGGAGATTTTGCTACCAAACGGCAACAGCTCGTCTCCCTCAGAATGCTGTTTCTGTGTAGACTAGGGAAATACAACATGGTCCCCAGCTTAGAACGGCTCTTTGCCCAGTTGGTTTCATCCATAAAAAAGCCAGATGGTCTAATCTCAACTAATCGGGCTGTAAATCCCTGAATACTTCGGGTAGGGCAGTCCTGAGGCAATGTGCCACCTAAAGAATGAAAGCAAAGATTCCACACTGGGAAGCAGGGTCTCAAGTAAGTCTGCTAAATGAGTGCCCTTCTTTATAGCCAGTTGAGAAAATGTGGCAAGGCTGATGCAACGCGCTTACAACGAAATGTTTCTCTTCAGAATAGGAGATTGTGCTACCAAATGCCAGCAGCTCGTCTCCCTCAGAGTTCTGTTTCAGTGTAGACTAGGGAAAGACTCCATGCTCCCCAGCTTAGAACGGCTCTTTGCCCATATGATTTCATTCACGAGAGAACCAGAAGGGCTGATTTCAACTAATCGGGCTTCATATCCCTGAATTCTCGGTGTAGGCACTCCTGAGCCAATGTGCCACCTAAGGAATGAAAGCAAATTTACAGCCTGGGAAGCAGGGTCTCAAGTAAGTCTGTCAAATGCCTTCCCTCCTTTATAGCCAGTTGAGAAAATGTGGCAAGGCTGATGCAACTCGCTTACAACGAAATGTTTCTCTTCAGAATAGGAGATTGTGCTACCAAATGCCAGCAGCTCGTCTCCCTCAGAGTTCTGTTTCAGTGTAGACTAGGGAAAGACACCATGGTCCCCAGCTTAGAACGGCTCTTTGCCCATATGATTTCATCCACGAGAGAACCAGAAGGGCTGATTTCAACTAATCGGGCTGCACATCCCTGAATTCTTGGTGTAGGCACACCTGAGCCAATGTGCCACCTAAGGAATGAAAGCAAATTTACAGCCTGGGAAGCAAGGTCTCAAGTAAGTCTGCCAAATGCCTTCCCTCCTTTATAGCCAGTTGAGAAAATGTGGCAAGGCTGATGCAACCCGCTTACAACGAAATGTTTCTCTTCAGAATAGGAGATTGTGCTACCAAACGCCAGCAGCTCGTCTCCCTCAGAATGCTGTTTCTCTGTAGACTAGGGAAAGACACCTTGGTCCCCAGCTCAGAACGGCTCCTTGCCCAGATTTTTTCATCCATGAGAGAACCAGAAGGGCTGATCTCAACTAATCGGGCTGCATATCCAAGAATCCTTGGGGTAGGGCAGTTCTGAGTCAAAGTGCCACCTAAGGAAGGAAAGCAGTTTCCTTGCAACAGGAAAGCACACCAAGGCCTGGAGTTTTCTCTATGAAACTGAAGTGGGCTTGAAGGTTGATGCCTACTGACTGCCCTCTTTATATCCAGTTGAGAAAATGGGACAAGGCTGATGCAACCCGCTTACAACGAAATGTTTCTCTTCAGAATAGGAGATTTCGCTACCAAACGCCAGCAGCTCGTTTCCCTCAGAGTGCTATTTCTGTGTAGACTAGGGAAAGACACCATGGTCCCCAGCTTAGAAGGGCTCCGTGCCCAAATGGTTTCATCCATGAGAGAACCAGAAGGGCTGATCTCAACTAATCGGGCTGCATATCCATGAATCCTTGGGGTAGGGCAGTTCTGAGCCAAAGTGCCACCTAAGGAATGAAAGCAGTTTCCTTGCAACAGGAAAGCACACCAAGGCCTGGAGTTTTCTCTATGAAACTGGAGTGGGCTTGAAGGGTGAGGCCTACTGACTGCCCTCCTTTATAGCCAGTTGAGGAAATGTGGCAAGGCTGATGCAACCCGCTTACAACGAAATGTTTCTCTTCAGAATAGGAGATTGTGCTACCAAACGCCAACAGCTCGTCTCCCTCAGAATGCTGTTTCTGTGAAGACTAGGGAAAGACACCATGGTCCCCAGCTTAGAATGGCTCTTTGCCCAGTTGGTTTCATCCATGAAAGAGCCAGAAGTGCTGATCACAACTGATTGTGCTGCACATCCCTGAATCCTTCTGTGAGGTCTGTTCTGAGCCAAAGGGCCACCTAAGGAATGAAAGCAAATTTCCTGCCACAGGAAAGCACACCGAGGCCTGTTGTTTTCTCTATGAAATTGGAGTGGGCTTGAAGGGTGAGGCCTACTGACTGCCCTCCTTTATAGCCAGTTGAGGAAATGTGGCAAGACTGATGAAACCCGCTTACAACGAAATGTTTCTCTTCAGAATAGGAGATTGTGCTACCAAACGCCAACAGCTCGTCTCCCTCAGAATGCTGTTTCTGTGAAGACTAGGGAAAGACAGCATGGTTCCCAGCTTAGAATGGTTCTTTGCCCAGTTGGTTTCACCCATGAAAGAGCCAGAAGGGCTGATCACAACTAATCGAGCTGCAAAGCACTGAATCCTTCTGGGAGGGCTGTTCTGAGCCAAAGGGCTACCTAAGGAATGAAAGCAAATTTCCTACCACAGGAAGCACACGGAAGCCTGTTGTTTTCTCTATGAGATTGGAGTGGGCTGGAAGGGTGAGGCCTAATGACTTCCCTCCTTTATAGCCAATTGAGGAAATGTGTCAAGGCTGATGCATCCCGCTTACAACGAAATGTTTCTCTTCAGAATAGGAGATTTTGCTACCAAACGGCAACAGCTCGTCTCCCTCAGAATGCTGTTTCTGTGTAGACTAGGGAAATACAACATGGTCCCCAGCTTAGAACGGCTCTTTGCCCAGTTGGTTTCATCCATAAAAAAGCCAGATGGTCTAATCTCAACTAATCGGGCTGTAAATCCCTGAATACTTCGGGTAGGGCAGTCCTGAGGCAATGTGCCACCTAAAGAATGAAAGCAAAGATTCCACACTGGGAAGCAGGGTCTCAAGTAAGTCTGCTAAATGAGTGCCCTTCTTTATAGCCAGTTGAGAAAATGTGGCAAGGCTGATGCAACGCGCTTACAACGAAATGTTTCTCTTCAGAATAGGAGATTGTGCTACCAAATGCCAGCAGCTCGTCTCCCTCAGAGTTCTGTTTCAGTGTAGACTAGGGAAAGACTCCATGCTCCCCAGCTTAGAACGGCTCTTTGCCCATATGATTTCATTCACGAGAGAACCAGAAGGGCTGATTTCAACTAATCGGGCTTCATATCCCTGAATTCTCGGTGTAGGCACTCCTGAGCCAATGTGCCACCTAAGGAATGAAAGCAAATTTACAGCCTGGGAAGCAGGGTCTCAAGTAAGTCTGTCAAATGCCTTCCCTCCTTTATAGCCAGTTGAGAAAATGTGGCAAGGCTGATGCAACTCGCTTACAACGAAATGTTTCTCTTCAGAATAGGAGATTGTGCTACCAAATGCCAGCAGCTCGTCTCCCTCAGAGTTCTGTTTCAGTGTAGACTAGGGAAAGACACCATGGTCCCCAGCTTAGAACGGCTCTTTGCCCATATGATTTCATCCACGAGAGAACCAGAAGGGCTGATTTCAACTAATCGGGCTGCACATCCCTGAATTCTTGGTGTAGGCACACCTGAGCCAATGTGCCACCTAAGGAATGAAAGCAAATTTACAGCCTGGGAAGCAAGGTCTCAAGTAAGTCTGCCAAATGCCTTCCCTCCTTTATAGCCAGTTGAGAAAATGTGGCAAGGCTGATGCAACCCGCTTACAACGAAATGTTTCTCTTCAGAATAGGAGATTGTGCTACCAAACGCCAGCAGCTCGTCTCCCTCAGAATGCTGTTTCTCTGTAGACTAGGGAAAGACACCTTGGTCCCCAGCTCAGAACGGCTCCTTGCCCAGATTTTTTCATCCATGAGAGAACCAGAAGGGCTGATCTCAACTAATCGGGCTGCATATCCAAGAATCCTTGGGGTAGGGCAGTTCTGAGTCAAAGTGCCACCTAAGGAAGGAAAGCAGTTTCCTTGCAACAGGAAAGCACACCAAGGCCTGGAGTTTTCTCTATGAAACTGAAGTGGGCTTGAAGGTTGATGCCTACTGACTGCCCTCTTTATATCCAGTTGAGAAAATGGGACAAGGCTGATGCAACCCGCTTACAACGAAATGTTTCTCTTCAGAATAGGAGATTTCGCTACCAAACGCCAGCAGCTCGTTTCCCTCAGAGTGCTATTTCTGTGTAGACTAGGGAAAGACACCATGGTCCCCAGCTTAGAAGGGCTCCGTGCCCAAATGGTTTCATCCATGAGAGAACCAGAAGGGCTGATCTCAACTAATCGGGCTGCATATCCATGAATCCTTGGGGTAGGGCAGTTCTGAGCCAAAGTGCCACCTAAGGAATGAAAGCAGTTTCCTTGCAACAGGAAAGCACACCAAGGCCTGGAGTTTTCTCTATGAAACTGGAGTGGGCTTGAAGGGTGAGGCCTACTGACTGCCCTCCTTTATAGCCAGTTGAGGAAATGTGGCAAGGCTGATGCAACCCGCTTACAACGAAATGTTTCTCTTCAGAATAGGAGATTGTGCTACCAAACGCCAACAGCTCGTCTCCCTCAGAATGCTGTTTCTGTGAAGACTAGGGAAAGACACCATGGTCCCCAGCTTAGAATGGCTCTTTGCCCAGTTGGTTTCATCCATGAAAGAGCCAGAAGTGCTGATCACAACTGATTGTGCTGCACATCCCTGAATCCTTCTGTGAGGTCTGTTCTGAGCCAAAGGGCCACCTAAGGAATGAAAGCAAATTTCCTGCCACAGGAAAGCACACCGAGGCCTGTTGTTTTCTCTATGAAATTGGAGTGGGCTTGAAGGGTGAGGCCTACTGACTGCCCTCCTTTATAGCCAGTTGAGGAAATGTGACAAGGCTGATGCAACCCGCTTACAACGAAACGTTTCTCTGCAGAATAGGAGATTGTGCTACCAAATGCCAGCAGCTCGTCTCACTCAGACTGCTGTTTCTGTGAAGACTAGGGAAAGACAGCATGGTTCCCAGCTTAGAATGGTTCTTTGCCCAGTTGGTTTCATCCATGAAAGAGCCAGAAGGGCTGATCACAACTAATCGGGCTGCAAATCACTGAATCCTTCTGGGAGGGCTGTTCTGAGCCAAAGGGCTACCTAAGGAATGAAAGCAAATTTCCTACCACAGGAAGCACACGGAAGCCTGTTGTTTTCTCTATGAGATTGGAGTGGGCTGGAAGGGTGAGGCCTAATGACTTCCCTCCTTTATAGCCAATTGAGGAAATGTGTCAAGGCTGATGCATCCCGCTTACAACGAAATGTTTCTCTTCAGAATAGGAGATTGTGCTACCAAATGCCAGCAGCTCGTCTCCCTCAGAGTTCTGTTTCAGTGTAGACTAGGGAAAGACTCCATGGTCCCCAGCTTAGAACGGCTCTTTGCCCATATGATTTCATCCACGAGAGAACCAGAAGGGCTGATTTCAACTAATCGGGCTTCACATCCCTGAATTCTTGGTGTAGGCACTCCTGAGCCAATGTGCCACCTAAGGAATGAAAGCAAATTTACAGCCTGGGAAGCAGGGTCTCAAGTAAGTCTGCCAAATGCCTTCCCTCCTTTATAGCCAGTTGAGAAAATGTGGCAAGGCTGATGCAACTCGCTTACAACGAAATGTTTCTCTTCAGAATAGGAGATTGTGCTACCAAATGCCAGCAGCTCGTCTCCCTCAGAGTTCTGTTTCAGTGTAGACTAGGGAAAGACACCATGGTCCCCAGCTTAGAACGGCTCTTTGCCCATATGATTTCATCCACGAGAGAACCAGAAGGGCTGATTTCAACTAATCGGGCTGCACATCCCTGAATTCTTGGTGTAGGCACTCCTGAGCCAATGTGCCACCTAAGGAATGAAAGCAAATTTACAGCCTGGGAAGCAGGGTCTCAAGTAAGACTGCCAAATGCCTTCCCTCCTTTATAGCCAGTTGAGAAAATGTGGCAAGGCTGATGCAACCCGCTTACAACGAAATGTTTCTCTTCAGAATAGGAGATTGTGCTACCAAACGCCAGCAGCTCGTCTCCCTCAGAATGCTGTTTCTCTGTAGACTAGGGAAAGACACCTTGGTCCCGAGCTCAGAACGGCTCCTTGCCCAGATTTTTTCATCCATGAGAGAACCAGAAGGGCTGATCTCAACTAATCGGGCTGCATATCCAAGAATCCTTGGGGTAGGGCAGTTCTGAGTCAAAGTGCCACCTAAGGAAGGAAAGCAGTTTCCTTGCAACAGGAAAGCACACCAAGGCCTGGAGTTTTCTCTATGAAACTGAAGTGGGCTTGAAGGTTGATGCCTACTGACTGCCCTCTTTATATCCAGTTGAGAAAATGGGACAAGGCTGATGCAACCCGCTTACAACGAAATGTTTCTCTTCAGAATAGGAGATTTCGCTACCAAACGCCAGCAGCTCGTTTCCCTCAGAGTGCTATTTCTGTGTAGACTAGGGAAAGACACCATGGTCCCCAGCTTAGAAGGGCTCCGTGCCCAAATGGTTTCATCCATGAGAGAACCAGAAGGGCTGATCTCAACTAATCGGGCTGCATATCCATGAATCCTTGGGTTAGGGCAGTTCTGAGCCAAAGTGCCACCTAAGGAATGAAAGCAGTTTCCTTGCAACAGGAAAGCACACCAAGGCCTGGAGTTTTCTCTATGAAACTGGAGTGGGCTTGAAGGGTGAGGCCTACTGACTGCCCTCCTTTATAGCCAGTTGAGGAAATGTGGCAAGACTGATGAAACCCGCTTACAACGAAATGTTTCTCTTCAGAATAGGAGATTGTGCTACCAAACGCCAACAGCTCGTCTCCCTCAGAATGCTGTTTCTGTGAAGACTAGGGAAAGACAGCATGGTTCCCAGCTTAGAATGGTTCTTTGCCCAGTTGGTTTCACCCATGAAAGAGCCAGAAGGGCTGATCACAACTAATCGGGCTGCAAAGCACTGAATCCTTCTGGGAGGGCTGTTCTGAGCCAAAGGGCTACCTAAGGAATGAAAGCAAATTTCCTACCACAGGAAGCACACGGAAGCCTGTTGTTTTCTCTATGAGATTGGAGTGGGCTGGAAGGGTGAGGCCTAATGACTTCCCTCCTTTATAGCCAATTGAGGAAATGTGTCAAGGCTGATGCATCCCGCTTACAACGAAATGTTTCTCTTCAGAATAGGAGATTTTGCTACCAAACGGCAACAGCTCGTCTCCCTCAGAATGCTGTTTCTGTGTAGACTAGGGAAATACAACATGGTCCCCAGCTTAGAACGGCTCTTTGCCCAGTTGGTTTCATCCATAAAAAAGCCAGATGGTCTAATCTCAACTAATCGGGCTGTAAATCCCTGAATACTTCGGGTAGGGCAGTCCTGAGGCAATGTGCCACCTAAAGAATGAAAGCAAAGATTCCACACTGGGAAGCAGGGTCTCAAGTAAGTCTGCTAAATGAGTGCCCTTCTTTATAGCCAGTTGAGAAAATGTGGCAAGGCTGATGCAACGCGCTTACAACGAAATGTTTCTCTTCAGAATAGGAGATTGTGCTACCAAAGGCCAGCAGCTCGTCTCCCTCAGAGTTCTGTTTCAGTGTAGACTAGGGAAAGACTCCATGCTCCCCAGCTTAGAACGGCTCTTTGCCCATATGATTTCATTCACGAGAGAACCAGAAGGGCTGATTTCAACTAATCGGGCTTCATATCCCTGAATTCTCGGTGTAGGCACTCCTGAGCCAATGTGCCACCTAAGGAATGAAAGCAAATTTACACCCTGGGAAACAGGGTCTCAAGTAAGTCTGTCAAATGCCTTCCCTCCTTTATAGCCAGTTGAGAAAATGTGGCAAGGCTGATGCAACTCGCTTACAACGAAATGTTTCTCTTCAGAATAGGAGATTGTGCTACCAAATGCCAGCAGCTCGTCTCCCTCAGAGTTCTGTTTCAGTGTAGACTAGGGAAAGACACCATGGTCCCCAGCTTAGAACGGCTCTTTGCCCATATGATTTCATCCACGAGAGAACCAGAAGGGCTGATTTCAACTAATCGGGCTGCACATCCCTGAATTCTTGGTGTAGGCACTCCTGAGCCAATGTGCCACCTAAGGAATGAAAGCAAATTTACAGCCTGGGAAGCAGGGTCTCAAGTAAGACTGCCAAATGCCTTCCCTCCTTTATAGCCAGTTGAGAAAATGTGGCAAGGCTGATGCAACCCGCTTACAACGAAATGTTTCTCTTCAGAATAGGAGATTGTGCTACCAAACGCCAGCAGCTCGTCTCCCTCAGAATGCTGTTTCTCTGTAGACTAGGGAAAGACACCTTGGTCCCGAGCTCAGAACGGCTCCTTGCCCAGATTTTTTCATCCATGAGAGAACCAGAAGGGCTGATCTCAACTAATCGGGCTGCATATCCAAGAATCCTTGGGGTAGGGCAGTTCTGAGTCAAAGTGCCACCTAAGGAAGGAAAGCAGTTTCCTTGCAACAGGAAAGCACACCAAGGCCTGGAGTTTTCTCTATGAAACTGAAGTGGGCTTGAAGGTTGATGCCTACTGACTGCCCTCTTTATATCCAGTTGAGAAAATGGGACAAGGCTGATGCAACCCGCTTACAACGAAATGTTTCTCTTCAGAATAGGAGATTTCGCTACCAAACGCCAGCAGCTCGTTTCCCTCAGAGTGCTATTTCTGTGTAGACTAGGGAAAGACACCATGGTCCCCAGCTTAGAAGGGCTCCGTGCCCAAATGGTTTCATCCATGAGAGAACCAGAAGGGCTGATCTCAACTAATCGGGCTGCATATCCATGAATCCTTGGGTTAGGGCAGTTCTGAGCCAAAGTGCCACCTAAGGAATGAAAGCAGTTTCCTTGCAACAGGAAAGCACACCAAGGCCTGGAGTTTTCTCTATGAAACTGGAGTGGGCTTGAAGGGTGAGGCCTACTGACTGCCCTCCTTTATAGCCAGTTGAGGAAATGTGGCAAGACTGATGAAACCCGCTTACAACGAAATGTTTCTCTTCAGAATAGGAGATTGTGCTACCAAACGCCAACAGCTCGTCTCCCTCAGAATGCTGTTTCTGTGAAGACTAGGGAAAGACAGCATGGTTCCCAGCTTAGAATGGTTCTTTGCCCAGTTGGTTTCACCCATGAAAGAGCCAGAAGGGCTGATCACAACTAATCGGGCTGCAAAGCACTGAAACCTTCTGGGAGGGCTGTTCTGAGCCAAAGGGCTACCTAAGGAATGAAAGCAAATTTCCTACCACAGGAAGCACACGGAAGCCTGTTGTTTTCTCTATGAGATTGGAGTGGGCTGGAAGGGTGAGGCCTAATGACTTCCCTCCTTTATAGCCAATTGAGGAAATGTGTCAAGGCTGATGCATCCCGCTTACAACGAAATGTTTCTCTTCAGAATAGGAGATTGTGCTACCAAATGCCAGCAGCTCGTCTCCCTCAGAGGTCTGTTTCAGTGTAGACTAGGGAAAGACTCCATGGTCCCCAGCTTAGAACGGCTCTTTGCCCATATGATTTCATCCACGAGAGAACCAGAAGGGCTGATTTCAACTAATCGGGCTTCACATCCCTGAATTCTTGGTGTAGGCACTCCTGAGCCAATGTGCCACCTAAGGAATGAAAGCAAATTTACAGCCTGGGAAGCAGGGTCTCAAGTAAGTCTGCCAAATGCCTTCCCTCCTTTATAGCCAGTTGAGAAAATGTGGCAAGGCTGATGCAACTCGCTTACAACGAAATGTTTCTCTTCAGAATAGGAGATTGTGCTACCAAATGCCAGCAGCTCGTCTCCCTCAGAGTTCTGTTTCAGTGTAGACTAGGGAAAGACACCATGGTCCCCAGCTTAGAACGGCTCTTTGCCCATATGATTTCATCCACGAGAGAACCAGAAGGGCTGATTTCAACTAATCGGGCTGCACATCCCTGAATTCTTGGTGTAGGCACTCCTGAGCCAATGTGCCACCTAAGGAATGAAAGCAAATTTACAGCCTGGGAAGCAGGGTCTCAAGTAAGACTGCCAAATGCCTTCCCTCCTTTATAGCCAGTTGAGAAAATGTGGCAAGGCTGATGCAACCCGCTTACAACGAAATGTTTCTCTTCAGAATAGGAGATTGTGCTACCAAACGCCAGCAGCTCGTCTCCCTCAGAATGCTGTTTCTCTGTAGACTAGGGAAAGACACCTTGGTCCCGAGCTCAGAACGGCTCCTTGCCCAGATTTTTTCATCCATGAGAGAACCAGAAGGGCTGATCTCAACTAATCGGGCTGCATATCCAAGAATCCTTGGGGTAGGGCAGTTCTGAGTCAAAGTGCCACCTAAGGAAGGAAAGCAGTTTCCTTGCAACAGGAAAGCACACCAAGGCCTGGAGTTTTCTCTATGAAACTGAAGTGGGCTTGAAGGTTGATGCCTACTGACTGCCCTCTTTATATCCAGTTGAGAAAATGGGACAAGGCTGATGCAACCCGCTTACAACGAAATGTTTCTCTTCAGAATAGGAGATTTCGCTACCAAACGCCAGCAGCTCGTTTCCCTCAGAGTGCTATTTCTGTGTAGACTAGGGAAAGACACCATGGTCCCCAGCTTAGAAGGGCTCCGTGCCCAAATGGTTTCATCCATGAGAGAACCAGAAGGGCTGATCTCAACTAATCGGGCTGCATATCCATGAATCCTTGGGTTAGGGCAGTTCTGAGCCAAAGTGCCACCTAAGGAATGAAAGCAGTTTCCTTGCAACAGGAAAGCACACCAAGGCCTGGAGTTTTCTCTATGAAACTGGAGTGGGCTTGAAGGGTGAGGCCTACTGACTGCCCTCCTTTATAGCCAGTTGAGGAAATGTGGCAAGACTGATGAAACCCGCTTACAACGAAATGTTTCTCTTCAGAATAGGAGATTGTGCTACCAAACGCCAACAGCTCGTCTCCCTCAGAATGCTGTTTCTGTGAAGACTAGGGAAAGACAGCATGGTTCCCAGCTTAGAATGGTTCTTTGCCCAGTTGGTTTCACCCATGAAAGAGCCAGAAGGGCTGATCACAACTAATCGGGCTGCAAAGCACTGAATCCTTCTGGGAGGGCTGTTCTGAGCCAAAGGGCTACCTAAGGAATGAAAGCAAATTTCCTACCACAGGAAGCACACGGAAGCCTGTTGTTTTCTCTATGAGATTGGAGTGGGCTGGAAGGGTGAGGCCTAATGACTTCCCTCCTTTATAGCCAATTGAGGAAATGTGTCAAGGCTGATGCATCCCGCTTACAACGAAATGTTTCTCTTCAGAATAGGAGATTGTGCTACCAAACGGCAACAGCTCGTCTCCCTCAGAATGCTGTTTCTGTGTAGACTAGGGAAATACAACATGGTCCCCAGCTTAGAACGGCTCTTTGCCCAGTTGGTTTCATCCATAAAAAAGCCAGATGGTCTAATCTCAACTAATCGGGCTGTAAATCCCTGAATACTTCGGGTAGGGCAGTCCTGAGGCAATGTGCCACCTAAAGAATGAAAGCAAAGATTCCACACTGGGAAGCAGGGTCTCAAGTAAGTCTGCTAAATGAGTGCCCTTCTTTATAGCCAGTTGAGAAAATGTGGCAAGGCTGATGCAACGCGCTTACAACGAAATGTTTCTCTTCAGAATAGGAGATTGTGCTACCAAATGCCAGCAGCTCGTCTCCCTCAGAGTTCTGTTTCAGTGTAGACTAGGGAAAGACTCCATGCTCCCCAGCTTAGAACGGCTCTTTGCCCATATGATTTCATTCACGAGAGAACCAGAAGGGCTGATTTCAACTAATCGGGCTTCATATCCCTGAATTCTCGGTGTAGGCACTCCTGAGCCAATGTGCCACCTAAGGAATGAAAGCAAATTTACAGCCTGGGAAACAGGGTCTCAAGTAAGTCTGTCAAATGCCTTCCCTCCTTTATAGCCAGTTGAGAAAATGTGGCAAGGCTGATGCAACTCGCTTACAACGAAATGTTTCTCTTCAGAATAGGAGATTGTGCTACCAAATGCCAGCAGCTCGTCTCCCTCAGAGTTCTGTTTCAGTGTAGACTAGGGAAAGACACCATGGTCCCCAGCTTAGAACGGCTCTTTGCCCATATGATTTCATCCACGAGAGAACCAGAAGGGCTGATTTCAACTAATCGGGCTGCACATCCCTGAATTCTTGGTGTAGGCACTCCTGAGCCAATGTGCCACCTAAGGAATGAAAGCAAATTTACAGCCTGGGAAGCAAGGTCTCAAGTAAGTCTGCCAAATGCCTTCCCTCCTTTATAGCCAGTTGAGAAAATGTGGCAAGGCTGATGCAACCCGCTTACAACGAAATGTTTCTCTTCAGAATAGGAGATTGTGCTACCAAACGCCAGCAGCTCGTCTCCCTCAGAATGCTGTTTCTCTGTAGACTAGGGAAAGACACCTTGGTCCCCAGCTCAGAACGGCTCCTTGCCCAGATTTTTTCATCCATGAGAGAACCAGAAGGGCTGATCTCAACTAATCGGGCTGCATATCCAAGAATCCTTGGGGTAGGGCAGTTCTGAGTCAAAGTGCCACCTAAGGAAGGAAAGCAGTTTCCTTGCAACAGGAAAGCACACCAAGGCCTGGAGTTTTCTCTATGAAACTGAAGTGGGCTTGAAGGTTGATGCCTACTGACTGCCCTCTTTATATCCAGTTGAGAAAATGGGACAAGGCTGATGCAACCCGCTTACAACGAAATGTTTCTCTTCAGAATAGGAGATTTCGCTACCAAACGCCAGCAGCTCGTTTCCCTCAGAGTGCTATTTCTGTGTAGACTAGGGAAAGACACCATGGTCCCCAGCTTAGAAGGGCTCCGTGCCCAAATGGTTTCATCCATGAGAGAACCAGAAGGGCTGATCTCAACTAATCGGGCTGCATATCCATGAATCCTTGGGGTAGGGCAGTTCTGAGCCAAAGTGCCACCTAAGGAATGAAAGCAGTTTCCTTGCAACAGGAAAGCACACCAAGGCCTGGAGTTTTCTCTATGAAACTGGAGTGGGCTTGAAGGGTGAGGCCTACTGACTGCCCTCCTTTATAGCCAGTTGAGGATATGTGGCAAGGCTGATGCAACCCGCTTACAACGAAATGTTTCTCTTCAGAATAGGAGATTGTGCTACCAAACGCCAACAGCTCGTCTCCCTCAGAATGCTGTTTCTGTGAAGACTAGGGAAAGACAGCATGGTTCCCAGCTTAGAATGGTTCTTTGCCCAGTTGGTTTCACCCATGAAAGAGCCAGAAGGGCTGATCACAACTAATCGGGCTGCAAAGCACTGAAACCTTCTGGGAGGGCTGTTCTGAGCCAAAGGGCTACCTAAGGAATGAAAGCAAATTTCCTACCACAGGAAGCACACGGAAGCCTGTTGTTTTCTCTATGAGATTGGAGTGGGCTGGAAGGGTGAGGCCTAATGACTTCCCTCCTTTATAGCCAATTGAGGAAATGTGTCAAGGCTGATGCATCCCGCTTACAACGAAATGTTTCTCTTCAGAATAGGAGATTGTGCTACCAAATGCCAGCAGCTCGTCTCCCTCAGAGGTCTGTTTCAGTGTAGACTAGGGAAAGACTCCATGGTCCCCAGCTTAGAACGGCTCTTTGCCCATATGATTTCATCCACGAGAGAACCAGAAGGGCTGATTTCAACTAATCGGGCTTCACATCCCTGAATTCTTGGTGTAGGCACTCCTGAGCCAATGTGCCACCTAAGGAATGAAAGCAAATTTACAGCCTGGGAAGCAGGGTCTCAAGTAAGTCTGCCAAATGCCTTCCCTCCTTTATAGCCAGTTGAGAAAATGTGGCAAGGCTGATGCAACTCGCTTACAACGAAATGTTTCTCTTCAGAATAGGAGATTGTGCTACCAAATGCCAGCAGCTCGTCTCCCTCAGAGTTCTGTTTCAGTGTAGACTAGGGAAAGACACCATGGTCCCCAGCTTAGAACGGCTCTTTGCCCATATGATTTCATCCACGAGAGAACCAGAAGGGCTGATTTCAACTAATCGGGCTGCACATCCCTGAATTCTTGGTGTAGGCACTCCTGAGCCAATGTGCCACCTAAGGAATGAAAGCAAATTTACAGCCTGGGAAGCAGGGTCTCAAGTAAGACTGCCAAATGCCTTCCCTCCTTTATAGCCAGTTGAGAAAATGTGGCAAGGCTGATGCAACCCGCTTACAACGAAATGTTTCTCTTCAGAATAGGAGATTGTGCTACCAAACGCCAGCAGCTCGTCTCCCTCAGAATGCTGTTTCTCTGTAGACTAGGGAAAGACACCTTGGTCCCGAGCTCAGAACGGCTCCTTGCCCAGATTTTTTCATCCATGAGAGAACCAGAAGGGCTGATCTCAACTAATCGGGCTGCATATCCAAGAATCCTTGGGGTAGGGCAGTTCTGAGTCAAAGTGCCACCTAAGGAAGGAAAGCAGTTTCCTTGCAACAGGAAAGCACACCAAGGCCTGGAGTTTTCTCTATGAAACTGAAGTGGGCTTGAAGGTTGATGCCTACTGACTGCCCTCTTTATATCCAGTTGAGAAAATGGGACAAGGCTGATGCAACCCGCTTACAACGAAATGTTTCTCTTCAGAATAGGAGATTTCGCTACCAAACGCCAGCAGCTCGTTTCCCTCAGAGTGCTATTTCTGTGTAGACTAGGGAAAGACACCATGGTCCCCAGCTTAGAAGGGCTCCGTGCCCAAATGGTTTCATCCATGAGAGAACCAGAAGGGCTGATCTCAACTAATCGGGCTGCATATCCATGAATCCTTGGGTTAGGGCAGTTCTGAGCCAAAGTGCCACCTAAGGAATGAAAGCAGTTTCCTTGCAACAGGAAAGCACACCAAGGCCTGGAGTTTTCTCTATGAAACTGGAGTGGGCTTGAAGGGTGAGGCCTACTGACTGCCCTCCTTTATAGCCAGTTGAGGAAATGTGGCAAGACTGATGAAACCCGCTTACAACGAAATGTTTCTCTTCAGAATAGGAGATTGTGCTACCAAACGCCAACAGCTCGTCTCCCTCAGAATGCTGTTTCTGTGAAGACTAGGGAAAGACAGCATGGTTCCCAGCTTAGAATGGTTCTTTGCCCAGTTGGTTTCACCCATGAAAGAGCCAGAAGGGCTGATCACAACTAATCGGGCTGCAAAGCACTGAATCCTTCTGGGAGGGCTGTTCTGAGCCAAAGGGCTACCTAAGGAATGAAAGCAAATTTCCTACCACAGGAAGCACACGGAAGCCTGTTGTTTTCTCTATGAGATTGGAGTGGGCTGGAAGGGTGAGGCCTAATGACTTCCCTCCTTTATAGCCAATTGAGGAAATGTGTCAAGGCTGATGCATCCCGCTTACAACGAAATGTTTCTCTTCAGAATAGGAGATTGTGCTACCAAACGGCAACAGCTCGTCTCCCTCAGAATGCTGTTTCTGTGTAGACTAGGGAAATACAACATGGTCCCCAGCTTAGAACGGCTCTTTGCCCAGTTGGTTTCATCCATAAAAAAGCCAGATGGTCTAATCTCAACTAATCGGGCTGTAAATCCCTGAATACTTCGGGTAGGGCAGTCCTGAGGCAATGTGCCACCTAAAGAATGAAAGCAAAGATTCCACACTGGGAAGCAGGGTCTCAAGTAAGTCTGCTAAATGAGTGCCCTTCTTTATAGCCAGTTGAGAAAATGTGGCAAGGCTGATGCAACGCGCTTACAACGAAATGTTTCTCTTCAGAATAGGAGATTGTGCTACCAAATGCCAGCAGCTCGTCTCCCTCAGAGTTCTGTTTCAGTGTAGACTAGGGAAAGACTCCATGCTCCCCAGCTTAGAACGGCTCTTTGCCCATATGATTTCATTCACGAGAGAACCAGAAGGGCTGATTTCAACTAATCGGGCTTCATATCCCTGAATTCTCGGTGTAGGCACTCCTGAGCCAATGTGCCACCTAAGGAATGAAAGCAAATTTACAGCCTGGGAAACAGGGTCTCAAGTAAGTCTGTCAAATGCCTTCCCTCCTTTATAGCCAGTTGAGAAAATGTGGCAAGGCTGATGCAACTCGCTTACAACGAAATGTTTCTCTTCAGAATAGGAGATTGTGCTACCAAATGCCAGCAGCTCGTCTCCCTCAGAGTTCTGTTTCAGTGTAGACTAGGGAAAGACACCATGGTCCCCAGCTTAGAACGGCTCTTTGCCCATATGATTTCATCCACGAGAGAACCAGAAGGGCTGATTTCAACTAATCGGGCTGCACATCCCTGAATTCTTGGTGTAGGCACTCCTGAGCCAATGTGCCACCTAAGGAATGAAAGCAAATTTACAGCCTGGGAAGCAAGGTCTCAAGTAAGTCTGCCAAATGCCTTCCCTCCTTTATAGCCAGTTGAGAAAATGTGGCAAGGCTGATGCAACCCGCTTACAACGAAATGTTTCTCTTCAGAATAGGAGATTGTGCTACCAAACGCCAGCAGCTCGTCTCCCTCAGAATGCTGTTTCTCTGTAGACTAGGGAAAGACACCTTGGTCCCCAGCTCAGAACGGCTCCTTGCCCAGATTTTTTCATCCATGAGAGAACCAGAAGGGCTGATCTCAACTAATCGGGCTGCATATCCAAGAATCCTTGGGGTAGGGCAGTTCTGAGTCAAAGTGCCACCTAAGGAAGGAAAGCAGTTTCCTTGCAACAGGAAAGCACACCAAGGCCTGGAGTTTTCTCTATGAAACTGAAGTGGGCTTGAAGGTTGATGCCTACTGACTGCCCTCTTTATATCCAGTTGAGAAAATGGGACAAGGCTGATGCAACCCGCTTACAACGAAATGTTTCTCTTCAGAATAGGAGATTTCGCTACCAAACGCCAGCAGCTCGTTTCCCTCAGAGTGCTATTTCTGTGTAGACTAGGGAAAGACACCATGGTCCCCAGCTTAGAAGGGCTCCGTGCCCAAATGGTTTCATCCATGAGAGAACCAGAAGGGCTGATCTCAACTAATCGGGCTGCATATCCATGAATCCTTGGGGTAGGGCAGTTCTGAGCCAAAGTGCCACCTAAGGAATGAAAGCAGTTTCCTTGCAACAGGAAAGCACACCAAGGCCTGGAGTTTTCTCTATGAAACTGGAGTGGGCTTGAAGGGTGAGGCCTACTGACTGCCCTCCTTTATAGCCAGTTGAGGATATGTGGCAAGGCTGATGCAACCCGCTTACAACGAAATGTTTCTCTTCAGAATAGGAGATTGTGCTACCAAACGCCAACAGCTCGTCTCCCTCAGAATGCTGTTTCTGTGAAGACTAGGGAAAGACACCATGGTCCCCAGCTTAGAATGGCTCTTTGCCCAGTTGGTTTCATCCATGAAAGAGCCAGAAGTGCTGATCACAACTGATTGTGCTGCACATCCCTGAATCCTTCTGGGAGGTCTGTTCTGAGCCAAAGGGCCACCTAAGGAATGAAAGCAAATTTCCTGCCACAGGAAAGCACACCGAGGCCTGTTGTTTTCTCTATGAAATTGGAGTGGGCTTGAAGGGTGAGGCCTACTGACTGCCCTCCTTTATAGCCAGTTGAGGAAATGTGACAAGGCTGATGCAACCCGCTTACAACGAAACGTTTCTCTGCAGAATAGGAGATTGTGCTACCAAATGCCAGCAGCTCGTCTCACTCAGACTGCTGTTTCTGTGAAGACTAGGGAAAGACAGCATGGTTCCCAGCTTAGAATGGTTCTTTGCCCAGTTGGTTTCATCCATGAAAGAGCCAGAAGGGCTGATCACAACTAATCGGGCTGCAAATCACTGAATCCTTCTGGGAGGGCTGTTCTGAGCCAAAGGGCTACCTAAGGAATGAAAGCAAATTTCCTACCACAGGAAGCACACGGAAGCCTGTTGTTTTCTCTATGAGATTGGAGTGGGCTGGAAGGGTGAGGCCTAATGACTTCCCTCCTTTATAGCCAATTGAGGAAATGTGTCAAGGCTGATGCATCCCGCTTACAACGAAATGTTTCTCTTCAGAATAGGAGATTTTGCTACCAAACGGCAACAGCTCGTCTCCCTCAGAATGCTGTTTCTGTGTAGACTAGGGAAATACAACATGGTCCCCAGCTTAGAACGGCTCTTTGCCCAGTTGGTTTCATCCATAAAAAAGCCAGATGGTCTAATCTCAACTAATCGGGCTGTAAATCCCTGAATACTTCGGGTAGGGCAGTCCTGAGGCAATGTGCCACCTAAAGAATGAAAGCAAAGATTCCACACTGGGAAGCAGGGTCTCAAGTAAGTCTGCTAAATGACTGCCCTTCTTTATAGCCAGTTGAGAAAATGTGGCAAGGCTGATGCAACGCGCTTACAACGAAATGTTTCTCTTCAGAATAGGAGATTGTGCTACCAAATGCCAGCAGCTCGTCTCCCTCAGAGTTCTGTTTCAGTGTAGACTAGGGAAAGACACCATGGTCCCCAGCTTAGAACGGCTCTTTGCCCATATGATTTCATCCACGAGAGAACCAGAAGGGCTGATTTCAACTAATCGGGCTGCACATCCCTGAATTCTTGGTGTAGGCACTCTTGAGCCAATGTGCCACCTAAGGAATGAAAGCAAATTTACAGCCTGGGAAGCAGGGTCTCAAGTAAGACTGCCAAATGCCTTCCCTCCTTTATAGCCAGTTGAGAAAATGTGGCAAGGCTGATGCAACCCGCTTACAACGAAATGTTTCTCTTCAGAATAGGAGATTGTGCTACCAAACGCCAGCAGCTCGTCTCCCTCAGAATGCTGTTTCTCTGTAGACTATTGAAAGACACCTTGGTCCCGAGCTCAGAACGGCTCCTTGCCCAGATTTTTTCATCCATGAGAGAACCAGAAGGGCTGATCTCAACTAATCGGGCTGCATATCCAAGAATCCTTGGGGTAGGGCAGTTCTGAGTCAAAGTGCCACCTAAGGAAGGAAAGCAGTTTCCTTGCAACAGGAAAGCACACCAAGGCCTGGAGTTTTCTCTATGAAACTGAAGTGGGCTTGAAGGTTGATGCCTACTGACTGCCCTCTTTATATCCAGTTGAGAAAATGGGACAAGGCTGATGCAACCCGCTTACAACGAAATGTTTCTCTTCAGAATAGGAGATTTCGCTACCAAACGCCAGCAGCTCGTTTCCCTCAGAGTGCTATTTCTGTGTAGAATAGGGAAAGACACCATGGTCCCCAGCTTAGAAGGGCTCCGTGCCCAAATGGTTTCATCCATGAGAGAACCAGAAGGGCTGATCTCAACTAATCGGGCTGCATATCCATGAATCCTTGGGTTAGGGCAGTTCTGAGCCAAAGTGCCACCTAAGGAATGAAAGCAGTTTCCTTGCAACAGGAAAGCACACCAAGGCCTGGAGTTTTCTCTATGAAACTGGAGTGGGCTTGAAGGGTGAGGCCTACTGACTGCCCTCCTTTATAGCCAGTTGAGGAAATGTGGCAAGACTGATGAAACCCGCTTACAACGAAATGTTTCTCTTCAGAATAGGAGATTGTGCTACCAAACGCCAACAGCTCGTCTCCCTCAGAATGCTGTTTCTGTGAAGACTAGGGAAAGACAGCATGGTTCCCAGCTTAGAATGGTTCTTTGCCCAGTTGGTTTCACCCATGAAAGAGCCAGAAGGGCTGATCACAACTAATCGGGCTGCAAAGCACTGAATCCTTCTGGGAGGGCTGTTCTGAGCCAAAGGGCTACCTAAGGAATGAAAGCAAATTTCCTACCACAGGAAGCACACGGAAGCCTGTTGTTTTCTCTATGAGATTGGAGTGGGCTGGAAGGGTGAGGCCTAATGACTTCCCTCCTTTATAGCCAATTGAGGAAATGTGTCAAGGCTGATGCATCCCGCTTACAACGAAATGTTTCTCTTCAGAATAGGAGATTTTGCTACCAAACGGCAACAGCTCGTCTCCCTCAGAATGCTGTTTCTGTGTAGACTAGGGAAATACAACATGGTCCCCAGCTTAGAACGGCTCTTTGCCCAGTTGGTTTCATCCATAAAAAAGCAAGATGGTCTAATCTCAACTAATCGGGCTGTAAATCCCTGAATACTTCGGGTAGGGCAGTCCTGAGGCAATGTGCCACCTAAAGAATGAAAGCAAAGATTCCACACTGGGAAGCAGGGTCTCAAGTAAGTCTGCTAAATGACTGCCCTTCTTTATAGCCAGTTGAGAAAATGTGGCAAGGCTGATGCAACGCGCTTACAACGAAATGTTTCTCTTCAGAATAGGAGATTGTGCTACCAAATGCCAGCAGCTCGTCTCCCTCAGAGTTCTGTTTCAGTGTAGACTAGGGAAAGACACCATGGTCCCCAGCTTAGAACGGCTCTTTGCCCATATGATTTCATCCACGAGAGAACCAGAAGGGCTGATTTCAACTAATCGGGCTGCACATCCCTGAATTCTTGGTGTAGGCACTCCTGAGCCAATGTGCCACCTAAGGAATGAAAGCAAATTTACAGCCTGGGAAGCAGGGTCTCAAGTAAGTCTGTCAAATGCCTTCCCTCCTTTATAGCCAGTTGAGAAAATGTGGCAAGGCTGATGCAACTCGCTTACAACGAAATGTTTCTCTTCAGAATAGGAGATTGTGCTACCAAATGCCAGCAGCTCGTCTCCCTCAGAGTTCTGTTTCAGTGTAGACTAGGGAAAGACACCATGGTCCCCAGCTTAGAACGGCTCTTTGCCCATATGATTTCATTCACGAGAGAACCAGAAGGGCTGATTTCAACTAATCGGGCTGCACATCCCTGAATTCTTGGTGTAGGCACTCCTGAGCCAATGTGCCACCTAAGGAATGAAAGCAAATTTACAGCCTGGGAAGCAGGGTCTCAAGTAAGTCTGCCAAATGCCTTCCCTCCTTTATAGCCAGTTGAGAAAATGTGGCAAGGCTGATGCAACCCGCTTACAACGAAATGTTTCTCTTCAGAATAGGAGATTGTGCTACCAAACGCCAGCAGCTCGTCTCCCTCAGAATGCTGTTTCTCTGTAGACTAGGGAAAGACACCTTGGTCCCGAGCTCAGAACGGCTCCTTGCCCAGATTTTTTCATCCATGAGAGAACCAGAAGGGCTGATCTCAACTAATCGGGCTGCATATCCAAGAATCCTTGGGGTAGGGCAGTTCTGAGTCAAAGTGCCACCTAAGGAAGGAAAGCAGTTTCCTTGCAACAGGAAAGCACACCAAGGCCTGGAGTTTTCTCTATGAAACTGAAGTGGGCTTGAAGGTTGATGCCTACTGACTGCCCTCTTTATATCCAGTTGAGAAAATGGGACAAGGCTGATGCAACCCGCTTACAACGAAATGTTTCTCTTCAGAATAGGAGATTTCGCTACCAAACGCCAGCAGCTCGTTTCCCTCAGAGTGCTATTTCTGTGTAGACTAGGGAAAGACACCATGGTCCCCAGCTTAGAAGGGCTCCGTGCCCAAATGGTTTCATCCATGAGAGAACCAGAAGGGCTGATCTCAACTAATCGGGCTGCATATCCATGAATCCTTGGGTTAGGGCAGTTCTGAGCCAAAGTGCCACCTAAGGAATGAAAGCAGTTTCCTTGCAACAGGAAAGCACACCAAGGCCTGGAGTTTTCTCTATGAAACTGGAGTGGGCTTGAAGGGTGAGGCCTACTGACTGCCGTCCTTTATAGCCAGTTGAGGAAATGTGGCAAGACTGATGAAACCCGCTTACAACGAAATGTTTCTCTTCAGAATAGGAGATTGTGCTACCAAACGCCAACAGCTCGTCTCCCTCAGAATGCTGTTTCTGTGAAGACTAGGGAAAGACAGCATGGTTCCCAGCTTAGAATGGTTCTTTGCCCAGTTGGTTTCACCCATGAAAGAGCCAGAAGGGCTGATCACAACTAATCGGGCTGCAAAGCACTGAATCCTTCTGGGAGGGCTGTTCTGAGCCAAAGGGCTACCTAAGGAATGAAAGCAAATTTCCTACCACAGGAAGCACACGGAAGCCTGTTGTTTTCTCTATGAGATTGGAGTGGGCTGGAAGGGTGAGGCCTAATGACTTCCCTCCTTTATAGCCAATTGAGGAAATGTGTCAAGGCTGATGCATCCCGCTTACAACGAAATGTTTCTCTTCAGAATAGGAGATTGTGCTACCAAATGCCAGCAGCTCGTCTCCCTCAGAGTTCTGTTTCAGTGTAGACTAGGGAAAGACTCCATGGTCCCCAGCTTAGAACGGCTCTTTGCCCATATGATTTCATCCACGAGAGAACCAGAAGGGCTGATTTCAACTAATCGGGCTTCACATCCCTGAATTCTTGGTGTAGGCACTCCTGAGCCAATGTGCCACCTAAGGAATGAAAGCAAATTTACAGCCTGGGAAGCAGGGTCTCAAGTAAGTCTGCCAAATGCCTTCCCTCCTTTATAGCCAGTTGAGAAAATGTGGCAAGGCTGATGCAACTCGCTTACAACGAAATGTTTCTCTTCAGAATAGGAGATTGTGCTACCAAATGCCAGCAGCTCGTCTCCCTCAGAGTTCTGTTTCAGTGTAGACTAGGGAAAGACACCATGGTCCCCAGCTTAGAACGGCTCTTTGCCCATATGATTTCATCCACGAGAGAACCAGAAGGGCTGATTTCAACTAATCGGGCTGCACATCCCTGAATTCTTGGTGTAGGCACTCCTGAGCCAATGTGCCACCTAAGGAATGAAAGCAAATTTACAGCCTGGGAAGCAGGGTCTCAAGTAAGACTGCCAAATGCCTTCCCTCCTTTATAGCCAGTTGAGAAAATGTGGCAAGGCTGATGCAACCCGCTTACAACGAAATGTTTCTCTTCAGAATAGGAGATTGTGCTACCAAACGCCAGCAGCTCGTCTCCCTCAGAATGCTGTTTCTCTGTAGACTAGGGAAAGACACCTTGGTCCCGAGCTCAGAACGGCTCCTTGCCCAGATTTTTTCATCCATGAGAGAACCAGAAGGGCTGATCTCAACTAATCGGGCTGCATATCCAAGAATCCTTGGGGTAGGGCAGTTCTGAGTCAAAGTGCCACCTAAGGAAGGAAAGCAGTTTCCTTGCAACAGGAAAGCACACCAAGGCCTGGAGTTTTCTCTATGAAACTGAAGTGGGCTTGAAGGTTGATGCCTACTGACTGCCCTCTTTATATCCAGTTGAGAAAATGGGACAAGGCTGATGCAACCCGCTTACAACGAAATGTTTCTCTTCAGAATAGGAGATTTCGCTACCAAACGCCAGCAGCTCGTTTCCCTCAGAGTGCTATTTCTGTGTAGAATAGGGAAAGACACCATGGTCCCCAGCTTAGAAGGGCTCCGTGCCCAAATGGTTTCATCCATGAGAGAACCAGAAGGGCTGATCTCAACTAATCGGGCTGCATATCCATGAATCCTTGGGTTAGGGCAGTTCTGAGCCAAAGTGCCACCTAAGGAATGAAAGCAGTTTCCTTGCAACAGGAAAGCACACCAAGGCCTGGAGTTTTCTCTATGAAACTGGAGTGGGCTTGAAGGGTGAGGCCTACTGACTGCCCTCCTTTATAGCCAGTTGAGGAAATGTGGCAAGACTGATGAAACCCGCTTACAACGATATGTTTCTCTTCAGAATAGGAGATTGTGCTACCAAACGCCAACAGCTCGTCTCCCTCAGAATGCTGTTTCTGTGAAGACTAGGGAAAGACAGCATGGTTCCCAGCTTAGAATGGTTCTTTGCCCAGTTGGTTTCACCCATGAAAGAGCCAGAAGGGCTGATCACAACTAATCGGGCTGCAAAGCACTGAATCCTTCTGGGAGGGCTGTTCTGAGCCAAAGGGCTACCTAAGGAATGAAAGCAAATTTCCTACCACAGGAAGCACACGGAAGCCTGTTGTTTTCTCTATGAGATTGGAGTGGGCTGGAAGGGTGAGGCCTAATGACTTCCCTCCTTTATAGCCAATTGAGGAAATGTGTCAAGGCTGATGCATCCCGCTTACAACGAAATGTTTCTCTTCAGAATAGGAGATTTTGCTACCAAACGGCAACAGCTCGTCTCCCTCAGAATGCTGTTTCTGTGTAGACTAGGGAAATACAACATGGTCCCCAGCTTAGAACGGCTCTTTGCCCATATGATTTCATTCACGAGAGAACCAGAAGGGCTGATTTCAACTAATCGGGCTGCACATCCCTGAATTCTTGGTGTAGGCACTCCTGAGCCAATGTGCCACCTAAGGAATGAAAGCAAATTTACAGCCTGGGAAGCAGGGTCTCAAGTAAGTCTGCCAAATGCCTTCCCTCCTTTATAGCCAGTTGAGAAAATGTGGCAAGGCTGATGCAACTCGCTTACAACGAAATGTTTCTCTTCAGAATAGGAGATTGTGCTACCAAATGCCAGCAGCTCGTCTCCCTCAGAGTTCTGTTTCAGTGTAGACTAGGGAAAGACACCATGGTCCCCAGCTTAGAACGGCTCTTTGCCCATATGATTTCATCCACGAGAGAACCAGAAGGGCTGATTTCAACTAATCGGGCTGCACATCCCTGAATTCTTGGTGTAGGCACTCCTGAGCCAATGTGCCACCTAAGGAATGAAAGCAAATTTACAGCCTGGGAAGCAGGGTCTCAAGTAAGACTGCCAAATGCCTTCCCTCCTTTATAGCCAGTTGAGAAAATGTGGCAAGGCTGATGCAACCCGCTTACAACGAAATGTTTCTCTTCAGAATAGGAGATTGTGCTACCAAACGCCAGCAGCTCGTCTCCCTCAGAATGCTGTTTCTCTGTAGACTAGGGAAAGACACCTTGGTCCCGAGCTCAGAACGGCTCCTTGCCCAGATTTTTTCATCCATGAGAGAACCAGAAGGGCTGATCTCAACTAATCGGGCTGCATATCCAAGAATCCTTGGGGTAGGGCAGTTCTGAGTCAAAGTGCCACCTAAGGAAGGAAAGCAGTTTCCTTGCAACAGGAAAGCACACCAAGGCCTGGAGTTTTCTCTATGAAACTGAAGTGGGCTTGAAGGTTGATGCCTACTGACTGCCCTCTTTATATCCAGTTGAGAAAATGGGACAAGGCTGATGCAACCCGCTTACAACGAAATGTTTCTCTTCAGAATAGGAGATTTCGCTACCAAACGCCAGCAGCTCGTTTCCCTCAGAGTGCTATTTCTGTGTAGAATAGGGAAAGACACCATGGTCCCCAGCTTAGAAGGGCTCCGTGCCCAAATGGTTTCATCCATGAGAGAACCAGAAGGGCTGATCTCAACTAATCGGGCTGCATATCCATGAATCCTTGGGTTAGGGCAGTTCTGAGCCAAAGTGCCACCTAAGGAATGAAAGCAGTTTCCTTGCAACAGGAAAGCACACCAAGGCCTGGAGTTTTCTCTATGAAACTGGAGTGGGCTTGAAGGGTGAGGCCTACTGACTGCCCTCCTTTATAGCCAGTTGAGGAAATGTGGCAAGACTGATGAAACCCGCTTACAACGATATGTTTCTCTTCAGAATAGGAGATTGTGCTACCAAACGCCAACAGCTCGTCTCCCTCAGAATGCTGTTTCTGTGAAGACTAGGGAAAGACAGCATGGTTCCCAGCTTAGAATGGTTCTTTGCCCAGTTGGTTTCACCCATGAAAGAGCCAGAAGGGCTGATCACAACTAATCGGGCTGCAAAGCACTGAATCCTTCTGGGAGGGCTGTTCTGAGCCAAAGGGCTACCTAAGGAATGAAAGCAAATTTCCTACCACAGGAAGCACACGGAAGCCTGTTGTTTTCTCTATGAGATTGGAGTGGGCTGGAAGGGTGAGGCCTAATGACTTCCCTCCTTTATAGCCAATTGAGGAAATGTGTCAAGGCTGATGCATCCCGCTTACAACGAAATGTTTCTCTTCAGAATAGGAGATTTTGCTACCAAACGGCAACAGCTCGTCTCCCTCAGAATGCTGTTTCTGTGTAGACTAGGGAAATACAACATGGTCCCCAGCTTAGAACGGCTCTTTGCCCAGTTGGTTTCATCCATAAAAAAGCCAGATGGTCTAATCTCAACTAATCGGGCTGTAAATCCCTGAATACTTCGGGTAGGGCAGTCCTGAGGCAATGTGCCACCTAAAGAATGAAAGCAAAGATTCCACACTGGGAAGCAGGGTCTCAAGTAAGTCTTCTAAATGACTGCCCTTCTTTATAGCCAGTTGAGAAAATGTGGCAAGGCTGATGCAACGCGCTTACAACGAAATGTTTCTCTTCAGAATAGGAGATTGTGCTACCAAATGCCAGCAGCTCGTCTCCCTCAGAGTTCTGTTTCAGTGTAGACTAGGGAAAGACACCATGGTCCCCAGCTTAGAACGGCTCTTTGCCCATATGATTTCATCCACGAGAGAACCAGAAGGGCTGATTTCAACTAATCGGGCTGCACATCCCTGAATTCTTGGTGTAGGCACTCCTGAGCCAATGTGCCACCTAAGGAATGAAAGCAAATTTACAGCCTGGGAAGCAGGGTCTCAAGTAAGTCTGTCAAATGCCTTCCCTCCTTTATAGCCAGTTGAGAAAATGTGGCAAGGCTGATGCAACGCGCTTACAACGAAATGTTTCTCTTCAGAATAGGAGATTGTGCTACCAAATGCCAGCAGCTCGTCTCCCTCAGAGTTCTGTTTCAGTGTAGACTAGGGAAAGACACCATGGTCCCCAGCTTAGAACGGCTCTTTGCCCATATGATTTCATTCACGAGAGAACCAGAAGGGCTGATTTCAACTAATCGGGCTGCACATCCCTGAATTCTTGGTGTAGGCACTCCTGAGCCAATGTGCCACCTAAGGAATGAAAGCAAATTTACAGCCTGGGAAGCAGGGTCTCAAGTAAGTCTGCCAAATGCCTTCCCTCCTTTATAGCCAGTTGAGAAAATGTGGCAAGGCTGATGCAACCCGCTTACAACGAAATGTTTCTCTTCAGAATAGGAGATTGTGCTACCAAACGCCAGCAGCTCGTCTCCCTCAGAATGCTGTTTCTCTGTAGACTAGGGAAAGACACCTTGGTCCCGAGCTCAGAACGGCTCCTTGCCCAGATTTTTTCATCCATGAGAGAACCAGAAGGGCTGATCTCAACTAATCGGGCTGCATATCAAAGAATCCTTGGGGTAGGGCAGTTCTGAGTCAAAGTGCCACCTAAGGAAGGAAAGCAGTTTCCTTGCAACAGGAAAGCACACCAAGGCCTGGAGTTTTCTCTATGAAACTGAAGTGGGCTTGAAGGTTGATGCCTACTGACTGCCCTCTTTATATCCAGTTGAGAAAATGGGACAAGGCTGATGCAACCCGCTTACAACGAAATGTTTCTCTTCAGAATAGGAGATTTCGCTACCAAACGCCAGCAGCTCGTTTCCCTCAGAGTGCTATTTCTGTGTAGACTAGGGAAAGACACCATGGTCCCCAGCTTAGAAGGGCTCCGTGCCCAAATGGTTTCATCCATGAGAGAACCAGAAGGGCTGATCTCAACTAATCGGGCTGCATATCCATGAATCCTTGGGTTAGGGCAGTTCTGAGCCAAAGTGCCACCTAAGGAATGAAAGCAGTTTCCTTGCAACAGGAAAGCACACCAAGGCCTGGAGTTTTCTCTATGAAACTGGAGTGGGCTTGAAGGGTGAGGCCTACTGACTGCCGTCCTTTATAGCCAGTTGAGGAAATGTGGCAAGACTGATGAAACCCGCTTACAACGAAATGTTTCTCTTCAGAATAGGAGATTGTGCTACCAAACGCCAACAGCTCGTCTCCCTCAGAATGCTGTTTCTGTGAAGACTAGGGAAAGACAGCATGGTTCCCAGCTTAGAATGGTTCTTTGCCCAGTTGGTTTCACCCATGAAAGAGCCAGAAGGGCTGATCACAACTAATCGGGCTGCAAAGCACTGAATCCTTCTGGGAGGGCTGTTCTGAGCCAAAGGGCTACCTAAGGAATGAAAGCAAATTTCCTACCACAGGAAGCACACGGAAGCCTGTTGTTTTCTCTATGAGATTGGAGTGGGCTGGAAGGGTGAGGCCTAATGACTTCCCTCCTTTATAGCCAATTGAGGAAATGTGTCAAGGCTGATGCATCCCGCTTACAACGAAATGTTTCTCTTCAGAATAGGAGATTGTGCTACCAAATGCCAGCAGCTCGTCTCCCTCAGAGTTCTGTTTCAGTGTAGACTAGGGAAAGACTCCATGGTCCCCAGCTTAGAACGGCTCTTTGCCCATATGATTTCATCCACGAGAGAACCAGAAGGGCTGATTTCAACTAATCGGGCTTCACATCCCTGAATTCTTGGTGTAGGCACTCCTGAGCCAATGTGCCACCTAAGGAATGAAAGCAAATTTACAGCCTGGGAAGCAGGGTCTCAAGTAAGTCTGCCAAATGCCTTCCCTCCTTTATAGCCAGTTGAGAAAATGTGGCAAGGCTGATGCAACTCGCTTACAACGAAATGTTTCTCTTCAGAATAGGAGATTGTGCTACCAAATGCCAGCAGCTCGTCTCCCTCAGAGTTCTGTTTCAGTGTAGACTAGGGAAAGACACCATGGTCCCCAGCTTAGAACGGCTCTTTGCCCATATGATTTCATCCACGAGAGAACCAGAAGGGCTGATTTCAACTAATCGGGCTGCACATCCCTGAATTCTTGGTGTAGGCACTCCTGAGCCAATGTGCCACCTAAGGAATGAAAGCAAATTTACAGCCTGGGAAGCAGGGTCTCAAGTAAGACTGCCAAATGCCTTCCCTCCTTTATAGCCAGTTGAGAAAATGTGGCAAGGCTGATGCAACCCGCTTACAACGAAATGTTTCTCTTCAGAATAGGAGATTGTGCTACCAAACGCCAGCAGCTCGTCTCCCTCAGAATGCTGTTTCTCTGTAGACTAGGGAAAGACACCTTGGTCCCGAGCTCAGAACGGCTCCTTGCCCAGATTTTTTCATCCATGAGAGAACCAGAAGGGCTGATCTCAACTAATCGGGCTGCATATCCAAGAATCCTTGGGGTAGGGCAGTTCTGAGTCAAAGTGCCACCTAAGGAAGGAAAGCAGTTTCCTTGCAACAGGAAAGCACACCAAGGCCTGGAGTTTTCTCTATGAAACTGAAGTGGGCTTGAAGGTTGATGCCTACTGACTGCCCTCTTTATATCCAGTTGAGAAAATGGGACAAGGCTGATGCAACCCGCTTACAACGAAATGTTTCTCTTCAGAATAGGAGATTTCGCTACCAAACGCCAGCAGCTCGTTTCCCTCAGAGTGCTATTTCTGTGTAGAATAGGGAAAGACACCATGGTCCCCAGCTTAGAAGGGCTCCGTGCCCAAATGGTTTCATCCATGAGAGAACCAGAAGGGCTGACCTCAACTAATCGGGCTGCATATCCATGAATCCTTGGGTTAGGGCAGTTCTGAGCCAAAGTGCCACCTAAGGAATGAAAGCAGTTTCCTTGCAACAGGAAAGCACACCAAGGCCTGGAGTTTTCTCTATGAAACTGGAGTGGGCTTGAAGGGTGAGGCCTACTGACTGCCCTCCTTTATAGCCAGTTGAGGAAATGTGGCAAGACTGATGAAACCCGCTTACAACGATATGTTTCTCTTCAGAATAGGAGATTGTGCTACCAAACGCCAACAGCTCGTCTCCCTCAGAATGCTGTTTCTGTGAAGACTAGGGAAAGACAGCATGGTTCCCAGCTTAGAATGGTTCTTTGCCCAGTTGGTTTCACCCATGAAAGAGCCAGAAGGGCTGATCACAACTAATCGGGCTGCAAAGCACTGAATCCTTCTGGGAGGGCTGTTCTGAGCCAAAGGGCTACCTAAGGAATGAAAGCAAATTTCCTACCACAGGAAGCACACGGAAGCCTGTTGTTTTCTCTATGAGATTGGAGTGGGCTGGAAGGGTGAGGCCTAATGACTTCCCTCCTTTATAGCCAATTGAGGAAATGTGTCAAGGCTGATGCATCCCGCTTACAACGAAATGTTTCTCTTCAGAATAGGAGATTTTGCTACCAAACGGCAACAGCTCGTCTCCCTCAGAATGCTGTTTCTGTGTAGACTAGGGAAATACAACATGGTCCCCAGCTTAGAACGGCTCTTTGCCCAGTTGGTTTCATCCATAAAAAAGCCAGATGGTCTAATCTCAACTAATCGGGCTGTAAATCCCTGAATACTTCGGGTAGGGCAGTCCTGAGGCAATGTGCCACCTAAAGAATGAAAGCAAAGATTCCACACTGGGAAGCAGGGTCTCAAGTAAGTCTTCTAAATGACTGCCCTTCTTTATAGCCAGTTGAGAAAATGTGGCAAGGCTGATGCAACGCGCTTACAACGAAATGTTTCTCTTCAGAATAGGAGATTGTGCTACCAAATGCCAGCAGCTCGTCTCCCTCAGAGTTCTGTTTCAGTGTAGACTAGGGAAAGACACCATGGTCCCCAGCTTAGAACGGCTCTTTGCCCATATGATTTCATCCACGAGAGAACCAGAAGGGCTGATTTCAACTAATCGGGCTGCACATCCCTGAATTCTTGGTGTAGGCACTCCTGAGCCAATGTGCCACCTAAGGAATGAAAGCAAATTTACAGCCTGGGAAGCAGGGTCTCAAGTAAGTCTGTCAAATGCCTTCCCTCCTTTATAGCCAGTTGAGAAAATGTGGCAAGGCTGATGCAACGCGCTTACAACGAAATGTTTCTCTTCAGAATAGGAGATTGTGCTACCAAATGCCAGCAGCTCGTCTCCCTCAGAGTTCTGTTTCAGTGTAGACTAGGGAAAGACACCATGGTCCCCAGCTTAGAACGGCTCTTTGCCCATATGATTTCATTCACGAGAGAACCAGAAGGGCTGATTTCAACTAATCGGGCTGCACATCCCTGAATTCTTGGTGTAGGCACTCCTGAGCCAATGTGCCACCTAAGGAATGAAAGCAAATTTACAGCCTGGGAAGCAGGGTCTCAAGTAAGTCTGCCAAATGCCTTCCCTCCTTTATAGCCAGTTGAGAAAATGTGGCAAGGCTGATGCAACCCGCTTACAACGAAATGTTTCTCTTCAGAATAGGAGATTGTGCTACCAAACGCCAGCAGCTCGTCTCCCTCAGAATGCTGTTTCTCTGTAGACTAGGGAAAGACACCTTGGTCCCGAGCTCAGAACGGCTCCTTGCCCAGATTTTTTCATCCATGAGAGAACCAGAAGGGCTGATCTCAACTAATCGGGCTGCATATCAAAGAATCCTTGGGGTAGGGCAGTTCTGAGTCAAAGTGCCACCTAAGGAAGGAAAGCAGTTTCCTTGCAACAGGAAAGCACACCAAGGCCTGGAGTTTTCTCTATGAAACTGAAGTGGGCTTGAAGGTTGATGCCTACTGACTGCCCTCTTTATATCCAGTTGAGAAAATGGGACAAGGCTGATGCAACCCGCTTACAACGAAATGTTTCTCTTCAGAATAGGAGATTTCGCTACCAAACGCCAGCAGCTCGTTTCCCTCAGAGTGCTATTTCTGTGTAGACTAGGGAAAGACACCATGGTCCCCAGCTTAGAAGGGCTCCGTGCCCAAATGGTTTCATCCATGAGAGAACCAGAAGGGCTGATCTCAACTAATCGGGCTGCATATCCATGAATCCTTGGGTTAGGGCAGTTCTGAGCCAAAGTGCCACCTAAGGAATGAAAGCAGTTTCCTTGCAACAGGAAAGCACACCAAGGCCTGGAGTTTTCTCTATGAAACTGGAGTGGGCTTGAAGGGTGAGGCCTACTGACTGCCGTCCTTTATAGCCAGTTGAGGAAATGTGGCAAGACTGATGAAACCCGCTTACAACGAAATGTTTCTCTTCAGAATAGGAGATTGTGCTACCAAACGCCAACAGCTCGTCTCCCTCAGAATGCTGTTTCTGTGAAGACTAGGGAAAGACAGCATGGTTCCCAGCTTAGAATGGTTCTTTGCCCAGTTGGTTTCACCCATGAAAGAGCCAGAAGGGCTGATCACAACTAATCGGGCTGCAAAGCACTGAATCCTTCTGGGAGGGCTGTTCTGAGCCAAAGGGCTACCTAAGGAATGAAAGCAAATTTCCTACCACAGGAAGCACACGGAAGCCTGTTGTTTTCTCTATGAGATTGGAGTGGGCTGGAAGGGTGAGGCCTAATGACTTCCCTCCTTTATAGCCAATTGAGGAAATGTGTCAAGGCTGATGCATCCCGCTTACAACGAAATGTTTCTCTTCAGAATAGGAGATTGTGCTACCAAATGCCAGCAGCTCGTCTCCCTCAGAGGTCTGTTTCAGTGTAGACTAGGGAAAGACTCCATGGTCCCCAGCTTAGAACGGCTCTTTGCCCATATGATTTCATCCACGAGAGAACCAGAAGGGCTGATTTCAACTAATCGGGCTTCACATCCCTGAATTCTTGGTGTAGGCACTCCTGAGCCAATGTGCCACCTAAGGAATGAAAGCAAATTTACAGCCTGGGAAGCAGGGTCTCAAGTAAGTCTGCCAAATGCCTTCCCTCCTTTATAGCCAGTTGAGAAAATGTGGCAAGGCTGATGCAACTCGCTTACAACGAAATGTTTCTCTTCAGAATAGGAGATTGTGCTACCAAATGCCAGCAGCTCGTCTCCCTCAGAGTTCTGTTTCAGTGTAGACTAGGGAAAGACACCATGGTCCCCAGCTTAGAACGGCTCTTTGCCCATATGATTTCATCCACGAGAGAACCAGAAGGGCTGATTTCAACTAATCGGGCTGCACATCCCTGAATTCTTGGTGTAGGCACTCCTGAGCCAATGTGCCACCTAAGGAATGAAAGCAAATTTACAGCCTGGGAAGCAGGGTCTCAAGTAAGACTGCCAAATGCCTTCCCTCCTTTATAGCCAGTTGAGAAAATGTGGCAAGGCTGATGCAACCCGCTTACAACGAAATGTTTCTCTTCAGAATAGGAGATTGTGCTACCAAACGCCAGCAGCTCGTCTCCCTCAGAATGCTGTTTCTCTGTAGACTAGGGAAAGACACCTTGGTCCCGAGCTCAGAACGGCTCCTTGCCCAGATTTTTTCATCCATGAGAGAACCAGAAGGGCTGATCTCAACTAATCGGGCTGCATATCCAAGAATCCTTGGGGTAGGGCAGTTCTGAGTCAAAGTGCCACCTAAGGAAGGAAAGCAGTTTCCTTGCAACAGGAAAGCACACCAAGGCCTGGAGTTTTCTCTATGAAACTGAAGTGGGCTTGAAGGTTGATGCCTACTGACTGCCCTCTTTATATCCAGTTGAGAAAATGGGACAAGGCTGATGCAACCCGCTTACAACGAAATGTTTCTCTTCAGAATAGGAGATTTCGCTACCAAACGCCAGCAGCTCGTTTCCCTCAGAGTGCTATTTCTGTGTAGACTAGGGAAAGACACCATGGTCCCCAGCTTAGAAGGGCTCCGTGCCCAAATGGTTTCATCCATGAGAGAACCAGAAGGGCTGATCTCAACTAATCGGGCTGCATATCCATGAATCCTTGGGTTAGGGCAGTTCTGAGCCAAAGTGCCACCTAAGGAATGAAAGCAGTTTCCTTGCAACAGGAAAGCACACCAAGGCCTGGAGTTTTCTCTATGAAACTGGAGTGGGCTTGAAGGGTGAGGCCTACTGACTGCCCTCCTTTATAGCCAGTTGAGGAAATGTGGCAAGACTGATGAAACCCGCTTACAACGAAATGTTTCTCTTCAGAATAGGAGATTGTGCTACCAAACGCCAACAGCTCGTCTCCCTCAGAATGCTGTTTCTGTGAAGACTAGGGAAAGACAGCATGGTTCCCAGCTTAGAATGGTTCTTTGCCCAGTTGGTTTCACCCATGAAAGAGCCAGAAGGGCTGATCACAACTAATCGGGCTGCAAAGCACTGAATCCTTCTGGGAGGGCTGTTCTGAGCCAAAGGGCTACCTAAGGAATGAAAGCAAATTTCCTACCACAGGAAGCACACGGAAGCCTGTTGTTTTCTCTATGAGATTGGAGTGGGCTGGAAGGGTGAGGCCTAATGACTTCCCTCCTTTATAGCCAATTGAGGAAATGTGTCAAGGCTGATGCATCCCGCTTACAACGAAATGTTTCTCTTCAGAATAGGAGATTTTGCTACCAAACGGCAACAGCTCGTCTCCCTCAGAATGCTGTTTCTGTGTAGACTAGGGAAATACAACATGGTCCCCAGCTTAGAACGGCTCTTTGCCCAGTTGGTTTCATCCATAAAAAAGCCAGATGGTCTAATCTCAACTAATCGGGCTGTAAATCCCTGAATACTTCGGGTAGGGCAGTCCTGAGGCAATGTGCCACCTAAAGAATGAAAGCAAAGATTCCACACTGGGAAGCAGGGTCTCAAGTAAGTCTTCTAAATGACTGCCCTTCTTTATAGCCAGTTGAGAAAATGTGGCAAGGCTGATGCAACGCGCTTACAACGAAATGTTTCTCTTCAGAATAGGAGATTGTGCTACCAAATGCCAGCAGCTCGTCTCCCTCAGAGTTCTGTTTCAGTGTAGACTAGGGAAAGACACCATGGTCCCCAGCTTAGAACGGCTCTTTGCCCATATGATTTCATCCACGAGAGAACCAGAAGGGCTGATTTCAACTAATCGGGCTGCACATCCCTGAATTCTTGGTGTAGGCACTCCTGAGCCAATGTGCCACCTAAGGAATGAAAGCAAATTTACAGCCTGGGAAGCAGGGTCTCAAGTAAGTCTGTCAAATGCCTTCCCTCCTTTATAGCCAGTTGAGAAAATGTGGCAAGGCTGATGCAACGCGCTTACAACGAAATGTTTCTCTTCAGAATAGGAGATTGTGCTACCAAATGCCAGCAGCTCGTCTCCCTCAGAGTTCTGTTTCAGTGTAGACTAGGGAAAGACACCATGGTCCCCAGCTTAGAACGGCTCTTTGCCCATATGATTTCATTCACGAGAGAACCAGAAGGGCTGATTTCAACTAATCGGGCTGCACATCCCTGAATTCTTGGTGTAGGCACTCCTGAGCCAATGTGCCACCTAAGGAATGAAAGCAAATTTACAGCCTGGGAAGCAGGGTCTCAAGTAAGTCTGCCAAATGCCTTCCCTCCTTTATAGCCAGTTGAGAAAATGTGGCAAGGCTGATGCAACCCGCTTACAACGAAATGTTTCTCTTCAGAATAGGAGATTGTGCTACCAAACGCCAGCAGCTCGTCTCCCTCAGAATGCTGTTTCTCTGTAGACTAGGGAAAGACACCTTGGTCCCGAGCTCAGAACGGCTCCTTGCCCAGATTTTTTCATCCATGAGAGAACCAGAAGGGCTGATCTCAACTAATCGGGCTGCATATCAAAGAATCCTTGGGGTAGGGCAGTTCTGAGTCAAAGTGCCACCTAAGGAAGGAAAGCAGTTTCCTTGCAACAGGAAAGCACACCAAGGCCTGGAGTTTTCTCTATGAAACTGAAGTGGGCTTGAAGGTTGATGCCTACTGACTGCCCTCTTTATATCCAGTTGAGAAAATGGGACAAGGCTGATGCAACCCGCTTACAACGAAATGTTTCTCTTCAGAATAGGAGATTTCGCTACCAAACGCCAGCAGCTCGTTTCCCTCAGAGTGCTATTTCTGTGTAGACTAGGGAAAGACACCATGGTCCCCAGCTTAGAAGGGCTCCGTGCCCAAATGGTTTCATCCATGAGAGAACCAGAAGGGCTGATCTCAACTAATCGGGCTGCATATCCATGAATCCTTGGGTTAGGGCAGTTCTGAGCCAAAGTGCCACCTAAGGAATGAAAGCAGTTTCCTTGCAACAGGAAAGCACACCAAGGCCTGGAGTTTTCTCTATGAAACTGGAGTGGGCTTGAAGGGTGAGGCCTACTGACTGCCGTCCTTTATAGCCAGTTGAGGAAATGTGGCAAGACTGATGAAACCCGCTTACAACGAAATGTTTCTCTTCAGAATAGGAGATTGTGCTACCAAACGCCAACAGCTCGTCTCCCTCAGAATGCTGTTTCTGTGAAGACTAGGGAAAGACAGCATGGTTCCCAGCTTAGAATGGTTCTTTGCCCAGTTGGTTTCACCCATGAAAGAGCCAGAAGGGCTGATCACAACTAATCGGGCTGCAAAGCACTGAATCCTTCTGGGAGGGCTGTTCTGAGCCAAAGGGCTACCTAAGGAATGAAAGCAAATTTCCTACCACAGGAAGCACACGGAAGCCTGTTGTTTTCTCTATGAGATTGGAGTGGGCTGGAAGGGTGAGGCCTAATGACTTCCCTCCTTTATAGCCAATTGAGGAAATGTGTCAAGGCTGATGCATCCCGCTTACAACGAAATGTTTCTCTTCAGAATAGGAGATTGTGCTACCAAATGCCAGCAGCTCGTCTCCCTCAGAGGTCTGTTTCAGTGTAGACTAGGGAAAGACTCCATGGTCCCCAGCTTAGAACGGCTCTTTGCCCATATGATTTCATCCACGAGAGAACCAGAAGGGCTGATTTCAACTAATCGGGCTTCACATCCCTGAATTCTTGGTGTAGGCACTCCTGAGCCAATGTGCCACCTAAGGAATGAAAGCAAATTTACAGCCTGGGAAGCAGGGTCTCAAGTAAGTCTGCCAAATGCCTTCCCTCCTTTATAGCCAGTTGAGAAAATGTGGCAAGGCTGATGCAACTCGCTTACAACGAAATGTTTCTCTTCAGAATAGGAGATTGTGCTACCAAATGCCAGCAGCTCGTCTCCCTCAGAGTTCTGTTTCAGTGTAGACTAGGGAAAGACACCATGGTCCCCAGCTTAGAACGGCTCTTTGCCCATATGATTTCATCCACGAGAGAACCAGAAGGGCTGATTTCAACTAATCGGGCTGCACATCCCTGAATTCTTGGTGTAGGCACTCCTGAGCCAATGTGCCACCTAAGGAATGAAAGCAAATTTACAGCCTGGGAAGCAGGGTCTCAAGTAAGACTGCCAAATGCCTTCCCTCCTTTATAGCCAGTTGAGAAAATGTGGCAAGGCTGATGCAACCCGCTTACAACGAAATGTTTCTCTTCAGAATAGGAGATTGTGCTACCAAACGCCAGCAGCTCGTCTCCCTCAGAATGCTGTTTCTCTGTAGACTAGGGAAAGACACCTTGGTCCCGAGCTCAGAACGGCTCCTTGCCCAGATTTTTTCATCCATGAGAGAACCAGAAGGGCTGATCTCAACTAATCGGGCTGCATATCCAAGAATCCTTGGGGTAGGGCAGTTCTGAGTCAAAGTGCCACCTAAGGAAGGAAAGCAGTTTCCTTGCAACAGGAAAGCACACCAAGGCCTGGAGTTTTCTCTATGAAACTGAAGTGGGCTTGAAGGTTGATGCCTACTGACTGCCCTCTTTATATCCAGTTGAGAAAATGGGACAAGGCTGATGCAACCCGCTTACAACGAAATGTTTCTCTTCAGAATAGGAGATTTCGCTACCAAACGCCAGCAGCTCGTTTCCCTCAGAGTGCTATTTCTGTGTAGACTAGGGAAAGACACCATGGTCCCCAGCTTAGAAGGGCTCCGTGCCCAAATGGTTTCATCCATGAGAGAACCAGAAGGGCTGATCTCAACTAATCGGGCTGCATATCCATGAATCCTTGGGTTAGGGCAGTTCTGAGCCAAAGTGCCACCTAAGGAATGAAAGCAGTTTCCTTGCAACAGGAAAGCACACCAAGGCCTGGAGTTTTCTCTATGAAACTGGAGTGGGCTTGAAGGGTGAGGCCTACTGACTGCCCTCCTTTATAGCCAGTTGAGGAAATGTGGCAAGACTGATGAAACCCGCTTACAACGAAATGTTTCTCTTCAGAATAGGAGATTGTGCTACCAAACGCCAACAGCTCGTCTCCCTCAGAATGCTGTTTCTGTGAAGACTAGGGAAAGACAGCATGGTTCCCAGCTTAGAATGGTTCTTTGCCCAGTTGGTTTCACCCATGAAAGAGCCAGAAGGGCTGATCACAACTAATCGGGCTGCAAAGCACTGAATCCTTCTGGGAGGGCTGTTCTGAGCCAAAGGGCTACCTAAGGAATGAAAGCAAATTTCCTACCACAGGAAGCACACGGAAGCCTGTTGTTTTCTCTATGAGATTGGAGTGGGCTGGAAGGGTGAGGCCTAATGACTTCCCTCCTTTATAGCCAATTGAGGAAATGTGTCAAGGCTGATGCATCCCGCTTACAACGAAATGTTTCTCTTCAGAATAGGAGATTGTGCTACCAAACGGCAACAGCTCGTCTCCCTCAGAATGCTGTTTCTGTGTAGACTAGGGAAATACAACATGGTCCCCAGCTTAGAACGGCTCTTTGCCCAGTTGGTTTCATCCATAAAAAAGCCAGATGGTCTAATCTCAACTAATCGGGCTGTAAATCCCTGAATACTTCGGGTAGGGCAGTCCTGAGGCAATGTGCCACCTAAAGAATGAAAGCAAAGATTCCACACTGGGAAGCAGGGTCTCAAGTAAGTCTGCTAAATGAGTGCCCTTCTTTATAGCCAGTTGAGAAAATGTGGCAAGGCTGATGCAACGCGCTTACAACGAAATGTTTCTCTTCAGAATAGGAGATTGTGCTACCAAATGCCAGCAGCTCGTCTCCCTCAGAGTTCTGTTTCAGTGTAGACTAGGGAAAGACTCCATGCTCCCCAGCTTAGAACGGCTCTTTGCCCATATGATTTCATTCACGAGAGAACCAGAAGGGCTGATTTCAACTAATCGGGCTTCATATCCCTGAATTCTCGGTGTAGGCACTCCTGAGCCAATGTGCCACCTAAGGAATGAAAGCAAATTTACAGCCTGGGAAACAGGGTCTCAAGTAAGTCTGTCAAATGCCTTCCCTCCTTTATAGCCAGTTGAGAAAATGTGGCAAGGCTGATGCAACTCGCTTACAACGAAATGTTTCTCTTCAGAATAGGAGATTGTGCTACCAAATGCCAGCAGCTCGTCTCCCTCAGAGTTCTGTTTCAGTGTAGACTAGGGAAAGACACCATGGTCCCCAGCTTAGAACGGCTCTTTGCCCATATGATTTCATCCACGAGAGAACCAGAAGGGCTGATTTCAACTAATCGGGCTGCACATCCCTGAATTCTTGGTGTAGGCACTCCTGAGCCAATGTGCCACCTAAGGAATGAAAGCAAATTTACAGCCTGGGAAGCAAGGTCTCAAGTAAGTCTGCCAAATGCCTTCCCTCCTTTATAGCCAGTTGAGAAAATGTGGCAAGGCTGATGCAACCCGCTTACAACGAAATGTTTCTCTTCAGAATAGGAGATTGTGCTACCAAACGCCAGCAGCTCGTCTCCCTCAGAATGCTGTTTCTCTGTAGACTAGGGAAAGACACCTTGGTCCCCAGCTCAGAACGGCTCCTTGCCCAGATTTTTTCATCCATGAGAGAACCAGAAGGGCTGATCTCAACTAATCGGGCTGCATATCCAAGAATCCTTGGGGTAGGGCAGTTCTGAGTCAAAGTGCCACCTAAGGAAGGAAAGCAGTTTCCTTGCAACAGGAAAGCACACCAAGGCCTGGAGTTTTCTCTATGAAACTGAAGTGGGCTTGAAGGTTGATGCCTACTGACTGCCCTCTTTATATCCAGTTGAGAAAATGGGACAAGGCTGATGCAACCCGCTTACAACGAAATGTTTCTCTTCAGAATAGGAGATTTCGCTACCAAACGCCAGCAGCTCGTTTCCCTCAGAGTGCTATTTCTGTGTAGACTAGGGAAAGACACCATGGTCCCCAGCTTAGAAGGGCTCCGTGCCCAAATGGTTTCATCCATGAGAGAACCAGAAGGGCTGATCTCAACTAATCGGGCTGCATATCCATGAATCCTTGGGGTAGGGCAGTTCTGAGCCAAAGTGCCACCTAAGGAATGAAAGCAGTTTCCTTGCAACAGGAAAGCACACCAAGGCCTGGAGTTTTCTCTATGAAACTGGAGTGGGCTTGAAGGGTGAGGCCTACTGACTGCCCTCCTTTATAGCCAGTTGAGGATATGTGGCAAGGCTGATGCAACCCGCTTACAACGAAATGTTTCTCTTCAGAATAGGAGATTGTGCTACCAAACGCCAACAGCTCGTCTCCCTCAGAATGCTGTTTCTGTGAAGACTAGGGAAAGACAGCATGGTTCCCAGCTTAGAATGGTTCTTTGCCCAGTTGGTTTCACCCATGAAAGAGCCAGAAGGGCTGATCACAACTAATCGGGCTGCAAAGCACTGAAACCTTCTGGGAGGGCTGTTCTGAGCCAAAGGGCTACCTAAGGAATGAAAGCAAATTTCCTACCACAGGAAGCACACGGAAGCCTGTTGTTTTCTCTATGAGATTGGAGTGGGCTGGAAGGGTGAGGCCTAATGACTTCCCTCCTTTATAGCCAATTGAGGAAATGTGTCAAGGCTGATGCATCCCGCTTACAACGAAATGTTTCTCTTCAGAATAGGAGATTGTGCTACCAAATGCCAGCAGCTCGTCTCCCTCAGAGGTCTGTTTCAGTGTAGACTAGGGAAAGACTCCATGGTCCCCAGCTTAGAACGGCTCTTTGCCCATATGATTTCATCCACGAGAGAACCAGAAGGGCTGATTTCAACTAATCGGGCTTCACATCCCTGAATTCTTGGTGTAGGCACTCCTGAGCCAATGTGCCACCTAAGGAATGAAAGCAAATTTACAGCCTGGGAAGCAGGGTCTCAAGTAAGTCTGCCAAATGCCTTCCCTCCTTTATAGCCAGTTGAGAAAATGTGGCAAGGCTGATGCAACTCGCTTACAACGAAATGTTTCTCTTCAGAATAGGAGATTGTGCTACCAAATGCCAGCAGCTCGTCTCCCTCAGAGTTCTGTTTCAGTGTAGACTAGGGAAAGACACCATGGTCCCCAGCTTAGAACGGCTCTTTGCCCATATGATTTCATCCACGAGAGAACCAGAAGGGCTGATTTCAACTAATCGGGCTGCACATCCCTGAATTCTTGGTGTAGGCACTCCTGAGCCAATGTGCCACCTAAGGAATGAAAGCAAATTTACAGCCTGGGAAGCAGGGTCTCAAGTAAGACTGCCAAATGCCTTCCCTCCTTTATAGCCAGTTGAGAAAATGTGGCAAGGCTGATGCAACCCGCTTACAACGAAATGTTTCTCTTCAGAATAGGAGATTGTGCTACCAAACGCCAGCAGCTCGTCTCCCTCAGAATGCTGTTTCTCTGTAGACTAGGGAAAGACACCTTGGTCCCGAGCTCAGAACGGCTCCTTGCCCAGATTTTTTCATCCATGAGAGAACCAGAAGGGCTGATCTCAACTAATCGGGCTGCATATCCAAGAATCCTTGGGGTAGGGCAGTTCTGAGTCAAAGTGCCACCTAAGGAAGGAAAGCAGTTTCCTTGCAACAGGAAAGCACACCAAGGCCTGGAGTTTTCTCTATGAAACTGAAGTGGGCTTGAAGGTTGATGCCTACTGACTGCCCTCTTTATATCCAGTTGAGAAAATGGGACAAGGCTGATGCAACCCGCTTACAACGAAATGTTTCTCTTCAGAATAGGAGATTTCGCTACCAAACGCCAGCAGCTCGTTTCCCTCAGAGTGCTATTTCTGTGTAGACTAGGGAAAGACACCATGGTCCCCAGCTTAGAAGGGCTCCGTGCCCAAATGGTTTCATCCATGAGAGAACCAGAAGGGCTGATCTCAACTAATCGGGCTGCATATCCATGAATCCTTGGGTTAGGGCAGTTCTGAGCCAAAGTGCCACCTAAGGAATGAAAGCAGTTTCCTTGCAACAGGAAAGCACACCAAGGCCTGGAGTTTTCTCTATGAAACTGGAGTGGGCTTGAAGGGTGAGGCCTACTGACTGCCCTCCTTTATAGCCAGTTGAGGAAATGTGGCAAGACTGATGAAACCCGCTTACAACGAAATGTTTCTCTTCAGAATAGGAGATTGTGCTACCAAACGCCAACAGCTCGTCTCCCTCAGAATGCTGTTTCTGTGAAGACTAGGGAAAGACAGCATGGTTCCCAGCTTAGAATGGTTCTTTGCCCAGTTGGTTTCACCCATGAAAGAGCCAGAAGGGCTGATCACAACTAATCGGGCTGCAAAGCACTGAATCCTTCTGGGAGGGCTGTTCTGAGCCAAAGGGCTACCTAAGGAATGAAAGCAAATTTCCTACCACAGGAAGCACACGGAAGCCTGTTGTTTTCTCTATGAGATTGGAGTGGGCTGGAAGGGTGAGGCCTAATGACTTCCCTCCTTTATAGCCAATTGAGGAAATGTGTCAAGGCTGATGCATCCCGCTTACAACGAAATGTTTCTCTTCAGAATAGGAGATTGTGCTACCAAACGGCAACAGCTCGTCTCCCTCAGAATGCTGTTTCTGTGTAGACTAGGGAAATACAACATGGTCCCCAGCTTAGAACGGCTCTTTGCCCAGTTGGTTTCATCCATAAAAAAGCCAGATGGTCTAATCTCAACTAATCGGGCTGTAAATCCCTGAATACTTCGGGTAGGGCAGTCCTGAGGCAATGTGCCACCTAAAGAATGAAAGCAAAGATTCCACACTGGGAAGCAGGGTCTCAAGTAAGTCTGCTAAATGAGTGCCCTTCTTTATAGCCAGTTGAGAAAATGTGGCAAGGCTGATGCAACGCGCTTACAACGAAATGTTTCTCTTCAGAATAGGAGATTGTGCTACCAAATGCCAGCAGCTCGTCTCCCTCAGAGTTCTGTTTCAGTGTAGACTAGGGAAAGACTCCATGCTCCCCAGCTTAGAACGGCTCTTTGCCCATATGATTTCATTCACGAGAGAACCAGAAGGGCTGATTTCAACTAATCGGGCTTCATATCCCTGAATTCTCGGTGTAGGCACTCCTGAGCCAATGTGCCACCTAAGGAATGAAAGCAAATTTACAGCCTGGGAAACAGGGTCTCAAGTAAGTCTGTCAAATGCCTTCCCTCCTTTATAGCCAGATGAGAAAATGTGGCAAGGCTGATGCAACTCGCTTACAACGAAATGTTTCTCTTCAGAATAGGAGATTGTGCTACCAAATGCCAGCAGCTCGTCTCCCTCAGAGTTCTGTTTCAGTGTAGACTAGGGAAAGACACCATGGTCCCCAGCTTAGAACGGCTCTTTGCCCATATGATTTCATCCACGAGAGAACCAGAAGGGCTGATTTCAACTAATCGGGCTGCACATCCCTGAATTCTTGGTGTAGGCACTCCTGAGCCAATGTGCCACCTAAGGAATGAAAGCAAATTTACAGCCTGGGAAGCAAGGTCTCAAGTAAGTCTGCCAAATGCCTTCCCTCCTTTATAGCCAGTTGAGAAAATGTGGCAAGGCTGATGCAACCCGCTTACAACGAAATGTTTCTCTTCAGAATAGGAGATTGTGCTACCAAACGCCAGCAGCTCGTCTCCCTCAGAATGCTGTTTCTCTGTAGACTAGGGAAAGACACCTTGGTCCCCAGCTCAGAACGGCTCCTTGCCCAGATTTTTTCATCCATGAGAGAACCAGAAGGGCTGATCTCAACTAATCGGGCTGCATATCCAAGAATCCTTGGGGTAGGGCAGTTCTGAGTCAAAGTGCCACCTAAGGAAGGAAAGCAGTTTCCTTGCAACAGGAAAGCACACCAAGGCCTGGAGTTTTCTCTATGAAACTGAAGTGGGCTTGAAGGTTGATGCCTACTGACTGCCCTCTTTATATCCAGTTGAGAAAATGGGACAAGGCTGATGCAACCCGCTTACAACGAAATGTTTCTCTTCAGAATAGGAGATTTCGCTACCAAACGCCAGCAGCTCGTTTCCCTCAGAGTGCTATTTCTGTGTAGACTAGGGAAAGACACCATGGTCCCCAGCTTAGAAGGGCTCCGTGCCCAAATGGTTTCATCCATGAGAGAACCAGAAGGGCTGATCTCAACTAATCGGGCTGCATATCCATGAATCCTTGGGGTAGGGCAGTTCTGAGCCAAAGTGCCACCTAAGGAATGAAAGCAGTTTCCTTGCAACAGGAAAGCACACCAAGGCCTGGAGTTTTCTCTATGAAACTGGAGTGGGCTTGAAGGGTGAGGCCTACTGACTGCCCTCCTTTATAGCCAGTTGAGGATATGTGGCAAGGCTGATGCAACCCGCTTACAACGAAATGTTTCTCTTCAGAATAGGAGATTGTGCTACCAAACGCCAACAGCTCGTCTCCCTCAGAATGCTGTTTCTGTGAAGACTAGGGAAAGACACCATGGTCCCCAGCTTAGAATGGCTCTTTGCCCAGTTGGTTTCATCCATGAAAGAGCCAGAAGTGCTGATCACAACTGATTGTGCTGCACATCCCTGAATCCTTCTGGGAGGTCTGTTCTGAGCCAAAGGGCCACCTAAGGAATGAAAGCAAATTTCCTGCCACAGGAAAGCACACCGAGGCCTGTTGTTTTCTCTATGAAATTGGAGTGGGCTTGAAGGGTGAGGCCTACTGACTGCCCTCCTTTATAGCCAGTTGAGGAAATGTGACAAGGCTGATGCAACCCGCTTACAACGAAACGTTTCTCTGCAGAATAGGAGATTGTGCTACCAAATGCCAGCAGCTCGTCTCACTCAGACTGCTGTTTCTGTGAAGACTAGGGAAAGACAGCATGGTTCCCAGCTTAGAATGGTTCTTTGCCCAGTTGGTTTCATCCATGAAAGAGCCAGAAGGGCTGATCACAACTAATCGGGCTGCAAATCACTGAATCCTTCTGGGAGGGCTGTTCTGAGCCAAAGGGCTACCTAAGGAATGAAAGCAAATTTCCTACCACAGGAAGCACACGGAAGCCTGTTGTTTTCTCTATGAGATTGGAGTGGGCTGGAAGGGTGAGGCCTAATGACTTCCCTCCTTTATAGCCAATTGAGGAAATGTGTCAAGGCTGATGCATCCCGCTTACAACGAAATGTTTCTCTTCAGAATAGGAGATTTTGCTACCAAACGGCAACAGCTCGTCTCCCTCAGAATGCTGTTTCTGTGTAGACTAGGGAAATACAACATGGTCCCCAGCTTAGAACGGCTCTTTGCCCAGTTGGTTTCATCCATAAAAAAGCCAGATGGTCTAATCTCAACTAATCGGGCTGTAAATCCCTGAATACTTCGGGTAGGGCAGTCCTGAGGCAATGTGCCACCTAAAGAATGAAAGCAAAGATTCCACACTGGGAAGCAGGGTCTCAAGTAAGTCTGCTAAATGACTGCCCTTCTTTATAGCCAGTTGAGAAAATGTGGCAAGGCTGATGCAACGCGCTTACAACGAAATGTTTCTCTTCAGAATAGGAGATTGTGCTACCAAATGCCAGCAGCTCGTCTCCCTCAGAGTTCTGTTTCAGTGTAGACTAGGGAAAGACACCATGGTCCCCAGCTTAGAACGGCTCTTTGCCCATATGATTTCATCCACGAGAGAACCAGAAGGGCTGATTTCAACTAATCGGGCTGCACATCCCTGAATTCTTGGTGTAGGCACTCTTGAGCCAATGTGCCACCTAAGGAATGAAAGCAAATTTACAGCCTGGGAAGCAGGGTCTCAAGTAAGACTGCCAAATGCCTTCCCTCCTTTATAGCCAGTTGAGAAAATGTGGCAAGGCTGATGCAACCCGCTTACAACGAAATGTTTCTCTTCAGAATAGGAGATTGTGCTACCAAACGCCAGCAGCTCGTCTCCCTCAGAATGCTGTTTCTCTGTAGACTATTGAAAGACACCTTGGTCCCGAGCTCAGAACGGCTCCTTGCCCAGATTTTTTCATCCATGAGAGAACCAGAAGGGCTGATCTCAACTAATCGGGCTGCATATCCAAGAATCCTTGGGGTAGGGCAGTTCTGAGTCAAAGTGCCACCTAAGGAAGGAAAGCAGTTTCCTTGCAACAGGAAAGCACACCAAGGCCTGGAGTTTTCTCTATGAAACTGAAGTGGGCTTGAAGGTTGATGCCTACTGACTGCCCTCTTTATATCCAGTTGAGAAAATGGGACAAGGCTGATGCAACCCGCTTACAACGAAATGTTTCTCTTCAGAATAGGAGATTTCGCTACCAAACGCCAGCAGCTCGTTTCCCTCAGAGTGCTATTTCTGTGTAGAATAGGGAAAGACACCATGGTCCCCAGCTTAGAAGGGCTCCGTGCCCAAATGGTTTCATCCATGAGAGAACCAGAAGGGCTGATCTCAACTAATCGGGCTGCATATCCATGAATCCTTGGGTTAGGGCAGTTCTGAGCCAAAGTGCCACCTAAGGAATGAAAGCAGTTTCCTTGCAACAGGAAAGCACACCAAGGCCTGGAGTTTTCTCTATGAAACTGGAGTGGGCTTGAAGGGTGAGGCCTACTGACTGCCCTCCTTTATAGCCAGTTGAGGAAATGTGGCAAGACTGATGAAACCCGCTTACAACGAAATGTTTCTCTTCAGAATAGGAGATTGTGCTACCAAACGCCAACAGCTCGTCTCCCTCAGAATGCTGTTTCTGTGAAGACTAGGGAAAGACAGCATGGTTCCCAGCTTAGAATGGTTCTTTGCCCAGTTGGTTTCACCCATGAAAGAGCCAGAAGGGCTGATCACAACTAATCGGGCTGCAAAGCACTGAATCCTTCTGGGAGGGCTGTTCTGAGCCAAAGGGCTACCTAAGGAATGAAAGCAAATTTCCTACCACAGGAAGCACACGGAAGCCTGTTGTTTTCTCTATGAGATTGGAGTGGGCTGGAAGGGTGAGGCCTAATGACTTCCCTCCTTTATAGCCAATTGAGGAAATGTGTCAAGGCTGATGCATCCCGCTTACAACGAAATGTTTCTCTTCAGAATAGGAGATTTTGCTACCAAACGGCAACAGCTCGTCTCCCTCAGAATGCTGTTTCTGTGTAGACTAGGGAAATACAACATGGTCCCCAGCTTAGAACGGCTCTTTGCCCAGTTGGTTTCATCCATAAAAAAGCAAGATGGTCTAATCTCAACTAATCGGGCTGTAAATCCCTGAATACTTCGGGTAGGGCAGTCCTGAGGCAATGTGCCACCTAAAGAATGAAAGCAAAGATTCCACACTGGGAAGCAGGGTCTCAAGTAAGTCTGCTAAATGACTGCCCTTCTTTATAGCCAGTTGAGAAAATGTGGCAAGGCTGATGCAACGCGCTTACAACGAAATGTTTCTCTTCAGAATAGGAGATTGTGCTACCAAATGCCAGCAGCTCGTCTCCCTCAGAGTTCTGTTTCAGTGTAGACTAGGGAAAGACACCATGGTCCCCAGCTTAGAACGGCTCTTTGCCCATATGATTTCATCCACGAGAGAACCAGAAGGGCTGATTTCAACTAATCGGGCTGCACATCCCTGAATTCTTGGTGTAGGCACTCCTGAGCCAATGTGCCACCTAAGGAATGAAAGCAAATTTACAGCCTGGGAAGCAGGGTCTCAAGTAAGTCTGTCAAATGCCTTCCCTCCTTTATAGCCAGTTGAGAAAATGTGGCAAGGCTGATGCAACTCGCTTACAACGAAATGTTTCTCTTCAGAATAGGAGATTGTGCTACCAAATGCCAGCAGCTCGTCTCCCTCAGAGTTCTGTTTCAGTGTAGACTAGGGAAAGACACCATGGTCCCCAGCTTAGAACGGCTCTTTGCCCATATGATTTCATTCACGAGAGAACCAGAAGGGCTGATTTCAACTAATCGGGCTGCACATCCCTGAATTCTTGGTGTAGGCACTCCTGAGCCAATGTGCCACCTAAGGAATGAAAGCAAATTTACAGCCTGGGAAGCAGGGTCTCAAGTAAGTCTGCCAAATGCCTTCCCTCCTTTATAGCCAGTTGAGAAAATGTGGCAAGGCTGATGCAACCCGCTTACAACGAAATGTTTCTCTTCAGAATAGGAGATTGTGCTACCAAACGCCAGCAGCTCGTCTCCCTCAGAATGCTGTTTCTCTGTAGACTAGGGAAAGACACCTTGGTCCCGAGCTCAGAACGGCTCCTTGCCCAGATTTTTTCATCCATGAGAGAACCAGAAGGGCTGATCTCAACTAATCGGGCTGCATATCCAAGAATCCTTGGGGTAGGGCAGTTCTGAGTCAAAGTGCCACCTAAGGAAGGAAAGCAGTTTCCTTGCAACAGGAAAGCACACCAAGGCCTGGAGTTTTCTCTATGAAACTGAAGTGGGCTTGAAGGTTGATGCCTACTGACTGCCCTCTTTATATCCAGTTGAGAAAATGGGACAAGGCTGATGCAACCCGCTTACAACGAAATGTTTCTCTTCAGAATAGGAGATTTCGCTACCAAACGCCAGCAGCTCGTTTCCCTCAGAGTGCTATTTCTGTGTAGACTAGGGAAAGACACCATGGTCCCCAGCTTAGAAGGGCTCCGTGCCCAAATGGTTTCATCCATGAGAGAACCAGAAGGGCTGATCTCAACTAATCGGGCTGCATATCCATGAATCCTTGGGTTAGGGCAGTTCTGAGCCAAAGTGCCACCTAAGGAATGAAAGCAGTTTCCTTGCAACAGGAAAGCACACCAAGGCCTGGAGTTTTCTCTATGAAACTGGAGTGGGCTTGAAGGGTGAGGCCTACTGACTGCCGTCCTTTATAGCCAGTTGAGGAAATGTGGCAAGACTGATGAAACCCGCTTACAACGAAATGTTTCTCTTCAGAATAGGAGATTGTGCTACCAAACGCCAACAGCTCGTCTCCCTCAGAATGCTGTTTCTGTGAAGACTAGGGAAAGACAGCATGGTTCCCAGCTTAGAATGGTTCTTTGCCCAGTTGGTTTCACCCATGAAAGAGCCAGAAGGGCTGATCACAACTAATCGGGCTGCAAAGCACTGAATCCTTCTGGGAGGGCTGTTCTGAGCCAAAGGGCTACCTAAGGAATGAAAGCAAATTTCCTACCACAGGAAGCACACGGAAGCCTGTTGTTTTCTCTATGAGATTGGAGTGGGCTGGAAGGGTGAGGCCTAATGACTTCCCTCCTTTATAGCCAATTGAGGAAATGTGTCAAGGCTGATGCATCCCGCTTACAACGAAATGTTTCTCTTCAGAATAGGAGATTGTGCTACCAAATGCCAGCAGCTCGTCTCCCTCAGAGTTCTGTTTCAGTGTAGACTAGGGAAAGACTCCATGGTCCCCAGCTTAGAACGGCTCTTTGCCCATATGATTTCATCCACGAGAGAACCAGAAGGGCTGATTTCAACTAATCGGGCTTCACATCCCTGAATTCTTGGTGTAGGCACTCCTGAGCCAATGTGCCACCTAAGGAATGAAAGCAAATTTACAGCCTGGGAAGCAGGGTCTCAAGTAAGTCTGCCAAATGCCTTCCCTCCTTTATAGCCAGTTGAGAAAATGTGGCAAGGCTGATGCAACTCGCTTACAACGAAATGTTTCTCTTCAGAATAGGAGATTGTGCTACCAAATGCCAGCAGCTCGTCTCCCTCAGAGTTCTGTTTCAGTGTAGACTAGGGAAAGACACCATGGTCCCCAGCTTAGAACGGCTCTTTGCCCATATGATTTCATCCACGAGAGAACCAGAAGGGCTGATTTCAACTAATCGGGCTGCACATCCCTGAATTCTTGGTGTAGGCACTCCTGAGCCAATGTGCCACCTAAGGAATGAAAGCAAATTTACAGCCTGGGAAGCAGGGTCTCAAGTAAGACTGCCAAATGCCTTCCCTCCTTTATAGCCAGTTGAGAAAATGTGGCAAGGCTGATGCAACCCGCTTACAACGAAATGTTTCTCTTCAGAATAGGAGATTGTGCTACCAAACGCCAGCAGCTCGTCTCCCTCAGAATGCTGTTTCTCTGTAGACTAGGGAAAGACACCTTGGTCCCGAGCTCAGAACGGCTCCTTGCCCAGATTTTTTCATCCATGAGAGAACCAGAAGGGCTGATCTCAACTAATCGGGCTGCATATCCAAGAATCCTTGGGGTAGGGCAGTTCTGAGTCAAAGTGCCACCTAAGGAAGGAAAGCAGTTTCCTTGCAACAGGAAAGCACACCAAGGCCTGGAGTTTTCTCTATGAAACTGAAGTGGGCTTGAAGGTTGATGCCTACTGACTGCCCTCTTTATATCCAGTTGAGAAAATGGGACAAGGCTGATGCAACCCGCTTACAACGAAATGTTTCTCTTCAGAATAGGAGATTTCGCTACCAAACGCCAGCAGCTCGTTTCCCTCAGAGTGCTATTTCTGTGTAGAATAGGGAAAGACACCATGGTCCCCAGCTTAGAAGGGCTCCGTGCCCAAATGGTTTCATCCATGAGAGAACCAGAAGGGCTGATCTCAACTAATCGGGCTGCATATCCATGAATCCTTGGGTTAGGGCAGTTCTGAGCCAAAGTGCCACCTAAGGAATGAAAGCAGTTTCCTTGCAACAGGAAAGCACACCAAGGCCTGGAGTTTTCTCTATGAAACTGGAGTGGGCTTGAAGGGTGAGGCCTACTGACTGCCCTCCTTTATAGCCAGTTGAGGAAATGTGGCAAGACTGATGAAACCCGCTTACAACGATATGTTTCTCTTCAGAATAGGAGATTGTGCTACCAAACGCCAACAGCTCGTCTCCCTCAGAATGCTGTTTCTGTGAAGACTAGGGAAAGACAGCATGGTTCCCAGCTTAGAATGGTTCTTTGCCCAGTTGGTTTCACCCATGAAAGAGCCAGAAGGGCTGATCACAACTAATCGGGCTGCAAAGCACTGAATCCTTCTGGGAGGGCTGTTCTGAGCCAAAGGGCTACCTAAGGAATGAAAGCAAATTTCCTACCACAGGAAGCACACGGAAGCCTGTTGTTTTCTCTATGAGATTGGAGTGGGCTGGAAGGGTGAGGCCTAATGACTTCCCTCCTTTATAGCCAATTGAGGAAATGTGTCAAGGCTGATGCATCCCGCTTACAACGAAATGTTTCTCTTCAGAATAGGAGATTTTGCTACCAAACGGCAACAGCTCGTCTCCCTCAGAATGCTGTTTCTGTGTAGACTAGGGAAATACAACATGGTCCCCAGCTTAGAACGGCTCTTTGCCCATATGATTTCATTCACGAGAGAACCAGAAGGGCTGATTTCAACTAATCGGGCTGCACATCCCTGAATTCTTGGTGTAGGCACTCCTGAGCCAATGTGCCACCTAAGGAATGAAAGCAAATTTACAGCCTGGGAAGCAGGGTCTCAAGTAAGTCTGCCAAATGCCTTCCCTCCTTTATAGCCAGTTGAGAAAATGTGGCAAGGCTGATGCAACTCGCTTACAACGAAATGTTTCTCTTCAGAATAGGAGATTGTGCTACCAAATGCCAGCAGCTCGTCTCCCTCAGAGTTCTGTTTCAGTGTAGACTAGGGAAAGACACCATGGTCCCCAGCTTAGAACGGCTCTTTGCCCATATGATTTCATCCACGAGAGAACCAGAAGGGCTGATTTCAACTAATCGGGCTGCACATCCCTGAATTCTTGGTGTAGGCACTCCTGAGCCAATGTGCCACCTAAGGAATGAAAGCAAATTTACAGCCTGGGAAGCAGGGTCTCAAGTAAGACTGCCAAATGCCTTCCCTCCTTTATAGCCAGTTGAGAAAATGTGGCAAGGCTGATGCAACCCGCTTACAACGAAATGTTTCTCTTCAGAATAGGAGATTGTGCTACCAAACGCCAGCAGCTCGTCTCCCTCAGAATGCTGTTTCTCTGTAGACTAGGGAAAGACACCTTGGTCCCGAGCTCAGAACGGCTCCTTGCCCAGATTTTTTCATCCATGAGAGAACCAGAAGGGCTGATCTCAACTAATCGGGCTGCATATCCAAGAATCCTTGGGGTAGGGCAGTTCTGAGTCAAAGTGCCACCTAAGGAAGGAAAGCAGTTTCCTTGCAACAGGAAAGCACACCAAGGCCTGGAGTTTTCTCTATGAAACTGAAGTGGGCTTGAAGGTTGATGCCTACTGACTGCCCTCTTTATATCCAGTTGAGAAAATGGGACAAGGCTGATGCAACCCGCTTACAACGAAATGTTTCTCTTCAGAATAGGAGATTTCGCTACCAAACGCCAGCAGCTCGTTTCCCTCAGAGTGCTATTTCTGTGTAGAATAGGGAAAGACACCATGGTCCCCAGCTTAGAAGGGCTCCGTGCCCAAATGGTTTCATCCATGAGAGAACCAGAAGGGCTGATCTCAACTAATCGGGCTGCATATCCATGAATCCTTGGGTTAGGGCAGTTCTGAGCCAAAGTGCCACCTAAGGAATGAAAGCAGTTTCCTTGCAACAGGAAAGCACACCAAGGCCTGGAGTTTTCTCTATGAAACTGGAGTGGGCTTGAAGGGTGAGGCCTACTGACTGCCCTCCTTTATAGCCAGTTGAGGAAATGTGGCAAGACTGATGAAACCCGCTTACAACGATATGTTTCTCTTCAGAATAGGAGATTGTGCTACCAAACGCCAACAGCTCGTCTCCCTCAGAATGCTGTTTCTGTGAAGACTAGGGAAAGACAGCATGGTTCCCAGCTTAGAATGGTTCTTTGCCCAGTTGGTTTCACCCATGAAAGAGCCAGAAGGGCTGATCACAACTAATCGGGCTGCAAAGCACTGAATCCTTCTGGGAGGGCTGTTCTGAGCCAAAGGGCTACCTAAGGAATGAAAGCAAATTTCCTACCACAGGAAGCACACGGAAGCCTGTTGTTTTCTCTATGAGATTGGAGTGGGCTGGAAGGGTGAGGCCTAATGACTTCCCTCCTTTATAGCCAATTGAGGAAATGTGTCAAGGCTGATGCATCCCGCTTACAACGAAATGTTTCTCTTCAGAATAGGAGATTTTGCTACCAAACGGCAACAGCTCGTCTCCCTCAGAATGCTGTTTCTGTGTAGACTAGGGAAATACAACATGGTCCCCAGCTTAGAACGGCTCTTTGCCCAGTTGGTTTCATCCATAAAAAAGCCAGATGGTCTAATCTCAACTAATCGGGCTGTAAATCCCTGAATACTTCGGGTAGGGCAGTCCTGAGGCAATGTGCCACCTAAAGAATGAAAGCAAAGATTCCACACTGGGAAGCAGGGTCTCAAGTAAGTCTTCTAAATGACTGCCCTTCTTTATAGCCAGTTGAGAAAATGTGGCAAGGCTGATGCAACGCGCTTACAACGAAATGTTTCTCTTCAGAATAGGAGATTGTGCTACCAAATGCCAGCAGCTCGTCTCCCTCAGAGTTCTGTTTCAGTGTAGACTAGGGAAAGACACCATGGTCCCCAGCTTAGAACGGCTCTTTGCCCATATGATTTCATCCACGAGAGAACCAGAAGGGCTGATTTCAACTAATCGGGCTGCACATCCCTGAATTCTTGGTGTAGGCACTCCTGAGCCAATGTGCCACCTAAGGAATGAAAGCAAATTTACAGCCTGGGAAGCAGGGTCTCAAGTAAGTCTGTCAAATGCCTTCCCTCCTTTATAGCCAGTTGAGAAAATGTGGCAAGGCTGATGCAACGCGCTTACAACGAAATGTTTCTCTTCAGAATAGGAGATTGTGCTACCAAATGCCAGCAGCTCGTCTCCCTCAGAGTTCTGTTTCAGTGTAGACTAGGGAAAGACACCATGGTCCCCAGCTTAGAACGGCTCTTTGCCCATATGATTTCATTCACGAGAGAACCAGAAGGGCTGATTTCAACTAATCGGGCTGCACATCCCTGAATTCTTGGTGTAGGCACTCCTGAGCCAATGTGCCACCTAAGGAATGAAAGCAAATTTACAGCCTGGGAAGCAGGGTCTCAAGTAAGTCTGCCAAATGCCTTCCCTCCTTTATAGCCAGTTGAGAAAATGTGGCAAGGCTGATGCAACCCGCTTACAACGAAATGTTTCTCTTCAGAATAGGAGATTGTGCTACCAAACGCCAGCAGCTCGTCTCCCTCAGAATGCTGTTTCTCTGTAGACTAGGGAAAGACACCTTGGTCCCGAGCTCAGAACGGCTCCTTGCCCAGATTTTTTCATCCATGAGAGAACCAGAAGGGCTGATCTCAACTAATCGGGCTGCATATCAAAGAATCCTTGGGGTAGGGCAGTTCTGAGTCAAAGTGCCACCTAAGGAAGGAAAGCAGTTTCCTTGCAACAGGAAAGCACACCAAGGCCTGGAGTTTTCTCTATGAAACTGAAGTGGGCTTGAAGGTTGATGCCTACTGACTGCCCTCTTTATATCCAGTTGAGAAAATGGGACAAGGCTGATGCAACCCGCTTACAACGAAATGTTTCTCTTCAGAATAGGAGATTTCGCTACCAAACGCCAGCAGCTCGTTTCCCTCAGAGTGCTATTTCTGTGTAGACTAGGGAAAGACACCATGGTCCCCAGCTTAGAAGGGCTCCGTGCCCAAATGGTTTCATCCATGAGAGAACCAGAAGGGCTGATCTCAACTAATCGGGCTGCATATCCATGAATCCTTGGGTTAGGGCAGTTCTGAGCCAAAGTGCCACCTAAGGAATGAAAGCAGTTTCCTTGCAACAGGAAAGCACACCAAGGCCTGGAGTTTTCTCTATGAAACTGGAGTGGGCTTGAAGGGTGAGGCCTACTGACTGCCGTCCTTTATAGCCAGTTGAGGAAATGTGGCAAGACTGATGAAACCCGCTTACAACGAAATGTTTCTCTTCAGAATAGGAGATTGTGCTACCAAACGCCAACAGCTCGTCTCCCTCAGAATGCTGTTTCTGTGAAGACTAGGGAAAGACAGCATGGTTCCCAGCTTAGAATGGTTCTTTGCCCAGTTGGTTTCACCCATGAAAGAGCCAGAAGGGCTGATCACAACTAATCGGGCTGCAAAGCACTGAATCCTTCTGGGAGGGCTGTTCTGAGCCAAAGGGCTACCTAAGGAATGAAAGCAAATTTCCTACCACAGGAAGCACACGGAAGCCTGTTGTTTTCTCTATGAGATTGGAGTGGGCTGGAAGGGTGAGGCCTAATGACTTCCCTCCTTTATAGCCAATTGAGGAAATGTGTCAAGGCTGATGCATCCCGCTTACAACGAAATGTTTCTCTTCAGAATAGGAGATTGTGCTACCAAATGCCAGCAGCTCGTCTCCCTCAGAGTTCTGTTTCAGTGTAGACTAGGGAAAGACTCCATGGTCCCCAGCTTAGAACGGCTCTTTGCCCATATGATTTCATCCACGAGAGAACCAGAAGGGCTGATTTCAACTAATCGGGCTTCACATCCCTGAATTCTTGGTGTAGGCACTCCTGAGCCAATGTGCCACCTAAGGAATGAAAGCAAATTTACAGCCTGGGAAGCAGGGTCTCAAGTAAGTCTGCCAAATGCCTTCCCTCCTTTATAGCCAGTTGAGAAAATGTGGCAAGGCTGATGCAACTCGCTTACAACGAAATGTTTCTCTTCAGAATAGGAGATTGTGCTACCAAATGCCAGCAGCTCGTCTCCCTCAGAGTTCTGTTTCAGTGTAGACTAGGGAAAGACACCATGGTCCCCAGCTTAGAACGGCTCTTTGCCCATATGATTTCATCCACGAGAGAACCAGAAGGGCTGATTTCAACTAATCGGGCTGCACATCCCTGAATTCTTGGTGTAGGCACTCCTGAGCCAATGTGCCACCTAAGGAATGAAAGCAAATTTACAGCCTGGGAAGCAGGGTCTCAAGTAAGACTGCCAAATGCCTTCCCTCCTTTATAGCCAGTTGAGAAAATGTGGCAAGGCTGATGCAACCCGCTTACAACGAAATGTTTCTCTTCAGAATAGGAGATTGTGCTACCAAACGCCAGCAGCTCGTCTCCCTCAGAATGCTGTTTCTCTGTAGACTAGGGAAAGACACCTTGGTCCCGAGCTCAGAACGGCTCCTTGCCCAGATTTTTTCATCCATGAGAGAACCAGAAGGGCTGATCTCAACTAATCGGGCTGCATATCCAAGAATCCTTGGGGTAGGGCAGTTCTGAGTCAAAGTGCCACCTAAGGAAGGAAAGCAGTTTCCTTGCAACAGGAAAGCACACCAAGGCCTGGAGTTTTCTCTATGAAACTGAAGTGGGCTTGAAGGTTGATGCCTACTGACTGCCCTCTTTATATCCAGTTGAGAAAATGGGACAAGGCTGATGCAACCCGCTTACAACGAAATGTTTCTCTTCAGAATAGGAGATTTCGCTACCAAACGCCAGCAGCTCGTTTCCCTCAGAGTGCTATTTCTGTGTAGAATAGGGAAAGACACCATGGTCCCCAGCTTAGAAGGGCTCCGTGCCCAAATGGTTTCATCCATGAGAGAACCAGAAGGGCTGACCTCAACTAATCGGGCTGCATATCCATGAATCCTTGGGTTAGGGCAGTTCTGAGCCAAAGTGCCACCTAAGGAATGAAAGCAGTTTCCTTGCAACAGGAAAGCACACCAAGGCCTGGAGTTTTCTCTATGAAACTGGAGTGGGCTTGAAGGGTGAGGCCTACTGACTGCCCTCCTTTATAGCCAGTTGAGGAAATGTGGCAAGACTGATGAAACCCGCTTACAACGATATGTTTCTCTTCAGAATAGGAGATTGTGCTACCAAACGCCAACAGCTCGTCTCCCTCAGAATGCTGTTTCTGTGAAGACTAGGGAAAGACAGCATGGTTCCCAGCTTAGAATGGTTCTTTGCCCAGTTGGTTTCACCCATGAAAGAGCCAGAAGGGCTGATCACAACTAATCGGGCTGCAAAGCACTGAATCCTTCTGGGAGGGCTGTTCTGAGCCAAAGGGCTACCTAAGGAATGAAAGCAAATTTCCTACCACAGGAAGCACACGGAAGCCTGTTGTTTTCTCTATGAGATTGGAGTGGGCTGGAAGGGTGAGGCCTAATGACTTCCCTCCTTTATAGCCAATTGAGGAAATGTGTCAAGGCTGATGCATCCCGCTTACAACGAAATGTTTCTCTTCAGAATAGGAGATTTTGCTACCAAACGGCAACAGCTCGTCTCCCTCAGAATGCTGTTTCTGTGTAGACTAGGGAAATACAACATGGTCCCCAGCTTAGAACGGCTCTTTGCCCAGTTGGTTTCATCCATAAAAAAGCCAGATGGTCTAATCTCAACTAATCGGGCTGTAAATCCCTGAATACTTCGGGTAGGGCAGTCCTGAGGCAATGTGCCACCTAAAGAATGAAAGCAAAGATTCCACACTGGGAAGCAGGGTCTCAAGTAAGTCTTCTAAATGACTGCCCTTCTTTATAGCCAGTTGAGAAAATGTGGCAAGGCTGATGCAACGCGCTTACAACGAAATGTTTCTCTTCAGAATAGGAGATTGTGCTACCAAATGCCAGCAGCTCGTCTCCCTCAGAGTTCTGTTTCAGTGTAGACTAGGGAAAGACACCATGGTCCCCAGCTTAGAACGGCTCTTTGCCCATATGATTTCATCCACGAGAGAACCAGAAGGGCTGATTTCAACTAATCGGGCTGCACATCCCTGAATTCTTGGTGTAGGCACTCCTGAGCCAATGTGCCACCTAAGGAATGAAAGCAAATTTACAGCCTGGGAAGCAGGGTCTCAAGTAAGTCTGTCAAATGCCTTCCCTCCTTTATAGCCAGTTGAGAAAATGTGGCAAGGCTGATGCAACGCGCTTACAACGAAATGTTTCTCTTCAGAATAGGAGATTGTGCTACCAAATGCCAGCAGCTCGTCTCCCTCAGAGTTCTGTTTCAGTGTAGACTAGGGAAAGACACCATGGTCCCCAGCTTAGAACGGCTCTTTGCCCATATGATTTCATTCACGAGAGAACCAGAAGGGCTGATTTCAACTAATCGGGCTGCACATCCCTGAATTCTTGGTGTAGGCACTCCTGAGCCAATGTGCCACCTAAGGAATGAAAGCAAATTTACAGCCTGGGAAGCAGGGTCTCAAGTAAGTCTGCCAAATGCCTTCCCTCCTTTATAGCCAGTTGAGAAAATGTGGCAAGGCTGATGCAACCCGCTTACAACGAAATGTTTCTCTTCAGAATAGGAGATTGTGCTACCAAACGCCAGCAGCTCGTCTCCCTCAGAATGCTGTTTCTCTGTAGACTAGGGAAAGACACCTTGGTCCCGAGCTCAGAACGGCTCCTTGCCCAGATTTTTTCATCCATGAGAGAACCAGAAGGGCTGATCTCAACTAATCGGGCTGCATATCAAAGAATCCTTGGGGTAGGGCAGTTCTGAGTCAAAGTGCCACCTAAGGAAGGAAAGCAGTTTCCTTGCAACAGGAAAGCACACCAAGGCCTGGAGTTTTCTCTATGAAACTGAAGTGGGCTTGAAGGTTGATGCCTACTGACTGCCCTCTTTATATCCAGTTGAGAAAATGGGACAAGGCTGATGCAACCCGCTTACAACGAAATGTTTCTCTTCAGAATAGGAGATTTCGCTACCAAACGCCAGCAGCTCGTTTCCCTCAGAGTGCTATTTCTGTGTAGACTAGGGAAAGACACCATGGTCCCCAGCTTAGAAGGGCTCCGTGCCCAAATGGTTTCATCCATGAGAGAACCAGAAGGGCTGATCTCAACTAATCGGGCTGCATATCCATGAATCCTTGGGTTAGGGCAGTTCTGAGCCAAAGTGCCACCTAAGGAATGAAAGCAGTTTCCTTGCAACAGGAAAGCACACCAAGGCCTGGAGTTTTCTCTATGAAACTGGAGTGGGCTTGAAGGGTGAGGCCTACTGACTGCCGTCCTTTATAGCCAGTTGAGGAAATGTGGCAAGACTGATGAAACCCGCTTACAACGAAATGTTTCTCTTCAGAATAGGAGATTGTGCTACCAAACGCCAACAGCTCGTCTCCCTCAGAATGCTGTTTCTGTGAAGACTAGGGAAAGACAGCATGGTTCCCAGCTTAGAATGGTTCTTTGCCCAGTTGGTTTCACCCATGAAAGAGCCAGAAGGGCTGATCACAACTAATCGGGCTGCAAAGCACTGAATCCTTCTGGGAGGGCTGTTCTGAGCCAAAGGGCTACCTAAGGAATGAAAGCAAATTTCCTACCACAGGAAGCACACGGAAGCCTGTTGTTTTCTCTATGAGATTGGAGTGGGCTGGAAGGGTGAGGCCTAATGACTTCCCTCCTTTATAGCCAATTGAGGAAATGTGTCAAGGCTGATGCATCCCGCTTACAACGAAATGTTTCTCTTCAGAATAGGAGATTGTGCTACCAAATGCCAGCAGCTCGTCTCCCTCAGAGTTCTGTTTCAGTGTAGACTAGGGAAAGACTCCATGGTCCCCAGCTTAGAACGGCTCTTTGCCCATATGATTTCATCCACGAGAGAACCAGAAGGGCTGATTTCAACTAATCGGGCTTCACATCCCTGAATTCTTGGTGTAGGCACTCCTGAGCCAATGTGCCACCTAAGGAATGAAAGCAAATTTACAGCCTGGGAAGCAGGGTCTCAAGTAAGTCTGCCAAATGCCTTCCCTCCTTTATAGCCAGTTGAGAAAATGTGGCAAGGCTGATGCAACTCGCTTACAACGAAATGTTTCTCTTCAGAATAGGAGATTGTGCTACCAAATGCCAGCAGCTCGTCTCCCTCAGAGTTCTGTTTCAGTGTAGACTAGGGAAAGACACCATGGTCCCCAGCTTAGAACGGCTCTTTGCCCATATGATTTCATCCACGAGAGAACCAGAAGGGCTGATTTCAACTAATCGGGCTGCACATCCCTGAATTCTTGGTGTAGGCACTCCTGAGCCAATGTGCCACCTAAGGAATGAAAGCAAATTTACAGCCTGGGAAGCAGGGTCTCAAGTAAGACTGCCAAATGCCTTCCCTCCTTTATAGCCAGTTGAGAAAATGTGGCAAGGCTGATGCAACCCGCTTACAACGAAATGTTTCTCTTCAGAATAGGAGATTGTGCTACCAAACGCCAGCAGCTCGTCTCCCTCAGAATGCTGTTTCTCTGTAGACTAGGGAAAGACACCTTGGTCCCGAGCTCAGAACGGCTCCTTGCCCAGATTTTTTCATCCATGAGAGAACCAGAAGGGCTGATCTCAACTAATCGGGCTGCATATCCAAGAATCCTTGGGGTAGGGCAGTTCTGAGTCAAAGTGCCACCTAAGGAAGGAAAGCAGTTTCCTTGCAACAGGAAAGCACACCAAGGCCTGGAGTTTTCTCTATGAAACTGAAGTGGGCTTGAAGGTTGATGCCTACTGACTGCCCTCTTTATATCCAGTTGAGAAAATGGGACAAGGCTGATGCAACCCGCTTACAACGAAATGTTTCTCTTCAGAATAGGAGATTTCGCTACCAAACGCCAGCAGCTCGTTTCCCTCAGAGTGCTATTTCTGTGTAGAATAGGGAAAGACACCATGGTCCCCAGCTTAGAAGGGCTCCGTGCCCAAATGGTTTCATCCATGAGAGAACCAGAAGGGCTGACCTCAACTAATCGGGCTGCATATCCATGAATCCTTGGGTTAGGGCAGTTCTGAGCCAAAGTGCCACCTAAGGAATGAAAGCAGTTTCCTTGCAACAGGAAAGCACACCAAGGCCTGGAGTTTTCTCTATGAAACTGGAGTGGGCTTGAAGGGTGAGGCCTACTGACTGCCCTCCTTTATAGCCAGTTGAGGAAATGTGGCAAGACTGATGAAACCCGCTTACAACGAAATGTTTCTCTTCAGAATAGGAGATTGTGCTACCAAACGCCAACAGCTCGTCTCCCTCAGAATGCTGTTTCTGTGAAGACTAGGGAAAGACAGCATGGTTCCCAGCTTAGAATGGTTCTTTGCCCAGTTGGTTTCACCCATGAAAGAGCCAGAAGGGCTGATCACAACTAATCGGGCTGCAAAGCACTGAATCCTTCTGGGAGGGCTGTTCTGAGCCAAAGGGCTACCTAAGGAATGAAAGCAAATTTCCTACCACAGGAAGCACACGGAAGCCTGTTGTTTTCTCTATGAGATTGGAGTGGGCTGGAAGGGTGAGGCCTAATGACTTCCCTCCTTTATAGCCAATTGAGGAAATGTGTCAAGGCTGATGCATCCCGCTTACAACGAAATGTTTCTCTTCAGAATAGGAGATTGTGCTACCAAATGCCAGCAGCTCGTCTCCCTCAGAGTTCTGTTTCAGTGTAGACTAGGGAAAGACTCCATGGTCCCCAGCTTAGAACGGCTCTTTGCCCATATGATTTCATCCACGAGAGAACCAGAAGGGCTGATTTCAACTAATCGGGCTTCACATCCCTGAATTCTTGGTGTAAGCACTCCTGAGCCAATGTGCCACCTAAGGAATGAAAGCAAATTTACAGCCTGGGAAGCAGGGTCTCAAGTAAGTCTGCCAAATGCCTTCCCTCCTTTATAGCCAGTTGAGAAAATGTGGCAAGGCTGATGCAACTCGCTTACAACGAAATGTTTCTCTTCAGAATAGGAGATTGTGCTACCAAATGCCAGCAGCTCGTCTCCCTCAGAGTTCTGTTTCAGTGTAGACTAGGGAAAGACACCATGGTCCCCAGCTTAGAACGGCTCTTTGCCCATATGATTTCATCCACGAGAGAACCAGAAGGGCTGATTTCAACTAATCGGGCTGCACATCCCTGAATTCTTGGTGTAGGCACTCCTGAGCCAATGTGCCACCTAAGGAATGAAAGCAAATTTACAGCCTGGGAAGCAGGGTCTCAAGTAAGTCTGTCAAATGCCTTCCCTCCTTTATAGCCAGTTGAGAAAATGTGGCAAGGCTGATGCAACGCGCTTACAACGAAATGTTTCTCTTCAGAATAGGAGATTGTGCTACCAAATGCCAGCAGCTCGTCTCCCTCAGAGTTCTGTTTCAGTGTAGACTAGGGAAAGACACCATGGTCCCCAGCTTAGAACGGCTCTTTGCCCATATGATTTCATTCACGAGAGAACCAGAAGGGCTGATTTCAACTAATCGGGCTGCACATCCCTGAATTCTTGGTGTAGGCACTCCTGAGCCAATGTGCCACCTAAGGAATGAAAGCAAATTTACAGCCTGGGAAGCAGGGTCTCAAGTAAGTCTGCCAAATGCCTTCCCTCCTTTATAGCCAGTTGAGAAAATGTGGCAAGGCTGATGCAACCCGCTTACAACGAAATGTTTCTCTTCAGAATAGGAGATTGTGCTACCAAACGCCAGCAGCTCGTCTCCCTCAGAATGCTGTTTCTCTGTAGACTAGGGAAAGACACCTTGGTCCCGAGCTCAGAACGGCTCCTTGCCCAGATTTTTTCATCCATGAGAGAACCAGAAGGGCTGATCTCAACTAATCGGGCTGCATATCAAAGAATCCTTGGGGTAGGGCAGTTCTGAGTCAAAGTGCCACCTAAGGAAGGAAAGCAGTTTCCTTGCAACAGGAAAGCACACCAAGGCCTGGAGTTTTCTCTATGAAACTGAAGTGGGCTTGAAGGTTGATGCCTACTGACTGCCCTCTTTATATCCAGTTGAGAAAATGGGACAAGGCTGATGCAACCCGCTTACAACGAAATGTTTCTCTTCAGAATAGGAGATTTCGCTACCAAACGCCAGCAGCTCGTTTCCCTCAGAGTGCTATTTCTGTGTAGACTAGGGAAAGACACCATGGTCCCCAGCTTAGAAGGGCTCCGTGCCCAAATGGTTTCATCCATGAGAGAACCAGAAGGGCTGATCTCAACTAATCGGGCTGCATATCCATGAATCCTTGGGTTAGGGCAGTTCTGAGCCAAAGTGCCACCTAAGGAATGAAAGCAGTTTCCTTGCAACAGGAAAGCACACCAAGGCCTGGAGTTTTCTCTATGAAACTGGAGTGGGCTTGAAGGGTGAGGCCTACTGACTGCCGTCCTTTATAGCCAGTTGAGGAAATGTGGCAAGACTGATGAAACCCGCTTACAACGAAATGTTTCTCTTCAGAATAGGAGATTGTGCTACCAAACGCCAACAGCTCGTCTCCCTCAGAATGCTGTTTCTGTGAAGACTAGGGAAAGACAGCATGGTTCCCAGCTTAGAATGGTTCTTTGCCCAGTTGGTTTCACCCATGAAAGAGCCAGAAGGGCTGATCACAACTAATCGGGCTGCAAAGCACTGAATCCTTCTGGGAGGGCTGTTCTGAGCCAAAGGGCTACCTAAGGAATGAAAGCAAATTTCCTACCACAGGAAGCACACGGAAGCCTGTTGTTTTCTCTATGAGATTGGAGTGGGCTGGAAGGGTGAGGCCTAATGACTTCCCTCCTTTATAGCCAATTGAGGAAATGTGTCAAGGCTGATGCATCCCTCTTACAACGAAATGTTTCTCTTCAGAATAGGAGATTGTGCTACCAAATGCCAGCAGCTCGTCTCCCTCAGAGTTCTGTTTCAGTGTAGACTAGGGAAAGACTCCATGGTCCCCAGCTTAGAACGGCTCTTTGCCCATATGATTTCATCCACGAGAGAACCAGAAGGGCTGATTTCAACTAATCGGGCTTCACATCCCTGAATTCTTGGTGTAGGCACTCCTGAGCCAATGTGCCACCTAAGGAATGAAAGCAAATTTACAGCCTGGGAAGCAGGGTCTCAAGTAAGTCTGCCAAATGCCTTCCCTCCTTTATAGCCAGTTGAGAAAATGTGGCAAGGCTGATGCAACTCGCTTACAACGAAATGTTTCTCTTCAGAATAGGAGATTGTGCTACCAAATGCCAGCAGCTCGTCTCCCTCAGAGTTCTGTTTCAGTGTAGACTAGGGAAAGACACCATGGTCCCCAGCTTAGAACGGCTCTTTGCCCATATGATTTCATCCACGAGAGAACCAGAAGGGCTGATTTCAACTAATCGGGCTGCACATCCCTGAATTCTTGGTGTAGGCACTCCTGAGCCAATGTGCCACCTAAGGAATGAAAGCAAATTTACAGCCTGGGAAGCAGGGTCTCAAGTAAGACTGCCAAATGCCTTCCCTCCTTTATAGCCAGTTGAGAAAATGTGGCAAGGCTGATGCAACCCGCTTACAACGAAATGTTTCTCTTCAGAATAGGAGATTGTGCTACCAAACGCCAGCAGCTCGTCTCCCTCAGAATGCTGTTTCTCTGTAGACTAGGGAAAGACACCTTGGTCCCGAGCTCAGAACGGCTCCTTGCCCAGATTTTTTCATCCATGAGAGAACCAGAAGGGCTGATCTCAACTAATCGGGCTGCATATCCAAGAATCCTTGGGGTAGGGCAGTTCTGAGTCAAAGTGCCACCTAAGGAAGGAAAGCAGTTTCCTTGCAACAGGAAAGCACACCAAGGCCTGGAGTTTTCTCTATGAAACTGAAGTGGGCTTGAAGGTTGATGCCTACTGACTGCCCTCTTTATATCCAGTTGAGAAAATGGGACAAGGCTGATGCAACCCGCTTACAACGAAATGTTTCTCTTCAGAATAGGAGATTTCGCTACCAAACGCCAGCAGCTCGTTTCCCTCAGAGTGCTATTTCTGTGTAGAATAGGGAAAGACACCATGGTCCCCAGCTTAGAAGGGCTCCGTGCCCAAATGGTTTCATCCATGAGAGAACCAGAAGGGCTGACCTCAACTAATCGGGCTGCATATCCATGAATCCTTGGGTTAGGGCAGTTCTGAGCCAAAGTGCCACCTAAGGAATGAAAGCAGTTTCCTTGCAACAGGAAAGCACACCAAGGCCTGGAGTTTTCTCTATGAAACTGGAGTGGGCTTGAAGGGTGAGGCCTACTGACTGCCCTCCTTTATAGCCAGTTGAGGAAATGTGGCAAGACTGATGAAACCCGCTTACAACGAAATGTTTCTCTTCAGAATAGGAGATTGTGCTACCAAACGCCAACAGCTCGTCTCCCTCAGAATGCTGTTTCTGTGAAGACTAGGGAAAGACAGCATGGTTCCCAGCTTAGAATGGTTCTTTGCCCAGTTGGTTTCACCCATGAAAGAGCCAGAAGGGCTGATCACAACTAATCGGGCTGCAAAGCACTGAATCCTTCTGGGAGGGCTGTTCTGAGCCAAAGGGCTACCTAAGGAATGAAAGCAAATTTCCTACCACAGGAAGCACACGGAAGCCTGTTGTTTTCTCTATGAGATTGGAGTGGGCTGGAAGGGTGAGGCCTAATGACTTCCCTCCTTTATAGCCAATTGAGGAAATGTGTCAAGGCTGATGCATCCCGCTTACAACGAAATGTTTCTCTTCAGAATAGGAGATTGTGCTACCAAATGCCAGCAGCTCGTCTCCCTCAGAGTTCTGTTTCAGTGTAGACTAGGGAAAGACTCCATGGTCCCCAGCTTAGAACGGCTCTTTGCCCATATGATTTCATCTACGAGAGAACCAGAAGGGCTGATTTCAACTAATCGGGCTTCACATCCCTGAATTCTTGGTGTAAGCACTCCTGAGCCAATGTGCCACCTAAGGAATGAAAGCAAATTTACAGCCTGGGAAGCAGGGTCTCAAGTAAGTCTGCCAAATGCCTTCCCTCCTTTATAGCCAGTTGAGAAAATGTGGCAAGGCTGATGCAACTCGCTTACAACGAAATGTTTCTCTTCAGAATAGGAGATTGTGCTACCAAATGCCAGCAGCTCGTCTCCCTCAGAGTTCTGTTTCAGTGTAGACTAGGGAAAGACACCATGGTCCCCAGCTTAGAACGGCTCTTTGCCCATATGATTTCATCCACGAGAGAACCAGAAGGGCTGATTTCAACTAATCGGGCTGCACATCCCTGAATTCTTGGTGTAGGCACTCCTGAGCCAATGTGCCACCTAAGGAATGAAAGCAAATTTACAGCCTGGGAAGCAGGGTCTCAAGTAAGACTGCCAAATGCCTTCCCTCCTTTATAGCCAGTTGAGAAAATGTGGCAAGGCTGATGCAACCCGCTTACAACGAAATGTTTCTCTTCAGAATAGGAGATTGTGCTACCAAACGCCAGCAGCTCGTCTCCCTCAGAATGCTGTTTCTCTGTAGACTAGGGAAAGACACCTTGGTCCCGAGCTCAGAACGGCTCCTTGCCCAGATTTTTTCATCCATGAGAGAACCAGAAGGGCTGATCTCAACTAATCGGGCTGCATATCCAAGAATCCTTGGGGTAGGGCAGTTCTGAGCCAAAGTGCCACCTAAGGAATGAAAGCAGTTTCCTTGCAACAGGAAAGCACACCAAGGCCTGGAGTTTTCTCTATGAAACTGGAGTGGGCTTGAAGGGTGAGGCCTACTGACTGCCCTCCTTTATAGCCAGTTGAGGAAATGTGGCAAGACTGATGAAACCCGCTTACAACGAAATGTTTCTCTTCAGAATAGGAGATTGTGCTACCAAACGCCAACAGCTCGTCTCCCTCAGAATGCTGTTTCTGTGAAGACTAGGGAAAGACAGCATGGTTCCCAGCTTAGAATGGTTCTTTGCCCAGTTGGTTTCACCCATGAAAGAGCCAGAAGGGCTGATCACAACTAATCGGGCTGCAAAGCACTGAATCCTTCTGGGAGGGCTGTTCTGAGCCAAAGGGCTACCTAAGGAATGAAAGCAAATTTCCTACCACAGGAAGCACACGGAAGCCTGTTGTTTTCTCTATGAGATTGGAGTGGGCTGGAAGGGTGAGGCCTAATGACTTCCCTCCTTTATAGCCAATTGAGGAAATGTGTCAAGGCTGATGCATCCCGCTTACAACGAAATGTTTCTCTTCAGAATAGGAGATTTTGCTACCAAACGGCAACAGCTCGTCTCCCTCAGAATGCTGTTTCTGTGTAGACTAGGGAAATACAACATGGTCCCCAGCTTAGAACGGCTCTTTGCCCAGTTGGTTTCATCCATAAAAAAGCCAGATGGTCTAATCTCAACTAATCGGGCTGTAAATCCCTGAATACTTCGGGTAGGGCAGTCCTGAGGCAATGTGCCACCTAAAGAATGAAAGCAAAGATTCCACACTGGGAAGCAGGGTCTCAAGTAAGTCTGCTAAATGACTGCCCTTCTTTATAGCCAGTTGAGAAAATGTGGCAAGGCTGATGCAACGCGCTTACAACGAAATGTTTCTCTTCAGAATAGGAGATTGTGCTACCAAATGCCAGCAGCTCGTCTCCCTCAGAGTTCTGTTTCAGTGTAGACTAGGGAAAGACTCCATGCTCCCCAGCTTAGAACGGCTCTTTGCCCATATGATTTCATTCACGAGAGAACCAGAAGGGCTGATTTCAACTAATCGGGCTTCATATCCCTGAATTCTTGGTGTAGGCACTCCTGAGCCAATGTGCCACCTAAGGAATGAAAGCAAATTTACAGCCTGGGAAGCAGGGTCTCAAGTAAGTCTGTCAAATGCCTTCCCTCCTTTATAGCCAGTTGAGAAAATGTGGCAAGGCTGATGCAACTCGCTTACAACGAAATGTTTCTCTTCAGAATAGGAGATTGTGCTACCAAATGCCAGCAGCTCGTCTCCCTCAGAGTTCTGTTTCAGTGTAGACTAGGGAAAGACACCATGGTCCCCAGCTTAGAACGGCTCTTTGCCCATATGATTTCATCCACGAGAGAACCAGAAGGGCTGATTTCAACTAATCGGGCTGCACATCCCTGAATTCTTGGTGTAGGCACTCCTGAGCCAATGTGCCACCTAAGGAATGAAAGCAAATTTACAGCCTGGGAAGCAGGGTCTCAAGTAAGTCTGCCAAATGCCTTCCCTCCTTTATAGCCAGTTGAGAAAATGTGGCAAGGCTGATGCAACCCGTTTACAACGAAATGTTTCTCTTCAGAATAGGAGATTGTGCTACCAAACGCCAGCAGCTCGTCTCCCTCAGAATGCTGTTTCTCTGTAGACTAGGGAAAGACACCTTGGTCCCCAGCTCAGAACGGCTCCTTGCCCAGATTTTTTCATCCATGAGAGAACCAGAAGGGCTGATCTCAACTAATCGGGCTGCATATCCAAGAATCCTTGGGGTAGGGCAGTTCTGAGTCAAAGTGCCACCTAAGGAAGGAAAGCAGTTTCCTTGCAACAGGAAAGCACACCAAGGCCTGGAGTTTTCTCTATGAAACTGAAGTGGGCTTGAAGGTTGATGCCTACTGACTGCCCTCTTTATATCCAGTTGAGAAAATGGGACAAGGCTGATGCAACCCGCTTACAACGAAATGTTTCTCTTCAGAATAGGAGATTTCGCTACCAAACGCCAGCAGCTCGTTTCCCTCAGAGTGCTATTTCTGTGTAGACTAGGGAAAGACACCATGGTCCCCAGCTTAGAAGGGCTCCGTGCCCAAATGGTTTCATCCATGAGAGAACCAGAAGGGCTGATCTCAACTAATCGGGCTGCATATCCATGAATCCTTGGGTTAGGGCAGTTCTGAGCCAAAGTGCCACCTAAGGAATGAAAGCAGTTTCCTTGCAACAGGAAAGCACACCAAGGCCTGGAGTTTTCTCTATGAAACTGGAGTGGGCTTGAAGGGTGAGGCCTACTGACTGCCGTCCTTTATAGCCAGTTGAGGAAATGTGGCAAGACTGATGAAACCCGCTTACAACGAAATGTTTCTCTTCAGAATAGGAGATTGTGCTACCAAGCGCCAACAGCTCGTCTCCCTCAGAATGCTGTTTCTGTGAAGACTAGGGAAAGACAGCATGGTTCCCAGCTTAGAATGGTTCTTTGCCCAGTTGGTTTCACCCATGAAAGAGCCAGAAGGGCTGATCACAACTAATCGGGCTGCAAAGCACTGAATCCTTCTGGGAGGGCTGTTCTGAGCCAAAGGGCTACCTAAGGAATGAAAGCAAATTTCCTACCACAGGAAGCACACGGAAGCCTGTTGTTTTCTCTATGAGATTGGAGTGGGCTGGAAGGGTGAGGCCTAATGACTTCCCTCCTTTATAGCCAATTGAGGAAATGTGTCAAGGCTGATGCATCCCGCTTACAACGAAATGTTTCTCTTCAGAATAGGAGATTGTGCTACCAAATGCCAGCAGCTCGTCTCCCTCAGAGGTCTGTTTCAGTGTAGACTAGGGAAAGACTCCATGGTCCCCAGCTTAGAACGGCTCTTTGCCCATATGATTTCATCCACGAGAGAACCAGAAGGGCTGATTTCAACTAATCGGGCTTCACATCCCTGAATTCTTGGTGTAGGCACTCCTGAGCCAATGTGCCACCTAAGGAATGAAAGCAAATTTACAGCCTGGGAAGCAGGGTCTCAAGTAAGTCTGCCAAATGCCTTCCCTCCTTTATAGCCAGTTGAGAAAATGTGGCAAGGCTGATGCAACTCGCTTACAACGAAATGTTTCTCTTCAGAATAGGAGATTGTGCTACCAAATGCCAGCAGCTCGTCTCCCTCAGAGTTCTGTTTCAGTGTAGACTAGGGAAAGACACCATGGTCCCCAGCTTAGAACGGCTCTTTGCCCATATGATTTCATCCACGAGAGAACCAGAAGGGCTGATTTCAACTAATCGGGCTGCACATCCCTGAATTCTTGGTTTAGGCACTCCTGAGCCAATGTGCCACCTAAGGAATGAAAGCAAATTTACAGCCTGGGAAGCAGGGTCTCAAGTAAGACTGCCAAATGCCTTCCCTCCTTTATAGCCAGTTGAGAAAATGTGGCAAGGCTGATGCAACCCGCTTACAACGAAATGTTTCTCTTCAGAATAGGAGATTGTGCTACCAAACGCCAGCAGCTCGTCTCCCTCAGAATGCTGTTTCTCTGTAGACTAGGGAAAGACACCTTGGTCCCCAGCTCAGAACGGCTCCTTGCCCAGATTTTTTCATCCATGAGAGAACCAGAAGGGCTGATCTCAACTAATCGGGCTGCATATCCAAGAATCCTTGGGGTAGGGCAGTTCTGAGTCAAAGTGCCACCTAAGGAAGGAAAGCAGTTTCCTTGCAACAGGAAAGCACACCAAGGCCTGGAGTTTTCTCTATGAAACTGAAGTGGGCTTGAAGGTTGATGCCTACTGACTGCCCTCTTTATATCCAGTTGAGAAAATGGGACAAGGCTGATGCAACCCGCTTACAACGAAATGTTTCTCTTCAGAATAGGAGATTTCGCTACCAAACGCCAGCAGCTCGTTTCCCTCAGAGTGCTATTTCTGTGTAGACTAGGGAAAGACACCATGGTCCCCAGCTTAGAAGGGCTCCGTGCCCAAATGGTTTCATCCATGAGAGAACCAGAAGGGCTGATCTCAACTAATCGGGCTGCATATCCATGAATCCTTGGGTTAGGGCAGTTCTGAGCCAAAGTGCCACCTAAGGAATGAAAGCAGTTTCCTTGCAACAGGAAAGCACACCAAGGCCTGGAGTTTTCTCTATGAAACTGGAGTGGGCTTGAAGGGTGAGGCCTACTGACTGCCCTCCTTTATAGCCAGTTGAGGAAATGTGGCAAGACTGATGAAACCCGCTTACAACAAAATGTTTCTCTTCAGAATAGGAGATTGTGCTACCAAACGCCAACAGCTCGTCTCCCTCAGAATGCTGTTTCTGTGAAGACTAGGGAAAGACAGCATGGTTCCCAGCTTAGAATGGTTCTTTGCCCAGTTGGTTTCACCCATGAAAGAGCCAGAAGGGCTGATCACAACTAATCGGGCTGCAAAGCACTGAATCCTTCTGGGAGGGCTGTTCTGAGCCAAAGGGCTACCTAAGGAATGAAAGCAAATTTCCTACCACAGGAAGCACACGGAAGCCTGTTGTTTTCTCTATGAGATTGGAGTGGGCTTGAAGGGTGAGGCCTAATGACTTCCCTCCTTTATAGCCAATTGAGGAAATGTGTCAAGGCTGATGCATCCCGCTTACAACGAAATGTTTCTCTTCAGAATAGGAGATTTTGCTACCAAACGGCAACAGCTCGTCTCCCTCAGAATGCTGTTTCTGTGTAGACTAGGGAAATACAACATGGTCCCCAGCTTAGAACGGCTCTTTGCCCAGTTGGTTTCATCCATAAAAAAGCCAGATGGTCTAATCTCAACTAATCGGGCTGTAAATCCCTGAATACTTCGGGTAGGGCAGTCCTGAGGCAATGTGCCACCTAAAAAATGAAAGCAAAGATTCCACACTGGGAAGCAGGGTCTCAAGTAAGTCTGCTAAATGACTGCCCTTCTTTATAGCCAGTTGAGAAAATGTGGCAAGGCTGATGCAACGCGCTTACAACGAAATGTTTCTCTTCAGAATAGGAGATTGTGCTACCAAATGCCAGCAGCTCGTCTCCCTCAGAGGTCTGTTTCAGTGTAGACTAGGGAAAGACTCCATGGTCCCCAGCTTAGAACGGCTCTTTGCCCATATGATTTCATCCACGAGAGAACCAGAAGGGCTGATTTCAACTAATCGGGCTTCACATCCCTGAATTCTTGGTGTAAGCACTCCTGAGCCAATGTGCCACCTAAGGAATGAAAGCAAATTTACAGCCTGGGAAGCAGGGTCTCAAGTAAGTCTGCCAAATGCCTTCCCTCCTTTATAGCCAGTTGAGAAAATGTGGCAAGGCTGATGCAACTCGCTTACAACGAAATGTTTCTCTTCAGAATAGGAGATTGTGCTACCAAATGCCAGCAGCTCGTCTCCCTCAGAGGTCTGTTTCAGTGTAGACTAGGGAAAGACTCCATGGTCCCCAGCTTAGAACGGCTCTTTGCCCATATGATTTCATCCACGAGAGAACCAGAAGGGCTGATTTCAACTAATCGGGCTGCACATCCCTGAATTCTTGGTGTAGGCACTCCTGAGCCAATGTGCCACCTAAGGAATGAAAGCAAATTTACAGCCTGGGAAGCAGGGTCTCAAGTAAGACTGCCAAATGCCTTCCCTCCTTTATAGCCAGTTGAGAAAATGTGGCAAGGCTGATGCAACCCGCTTACAACGAAATGTTTCTCTTCAGAATAGGAGATTGTGCTACCAAACGCCAGCAGCTCGTCTCCCTCAGAATGCTGTTTCTCTGTAGACTAGGGAAAGACACCTTGGTCCCGAGCTCAGAACGGCTCCTTGCCCAGATTTTTTCATCCATGAGAGAACCAGAAGGGCTGATCTCAACTAATCGGGCTGCATATCCAAGAATCCTTGGGGTAGGGCAGTTCTGAGTCAAAGTGCCACCTAAGGAAGGAAAGCAGTTTCCTTGCAACAGGAAAGCACACCAAGGCCTGGAGTTTTCTCTATGAAACTGAAGTGGGCTTGAAGGTTGATGCCTACTGACTGCCCTCTTTATATCCAGTTGAGAAAATGGGACAAGGCTGATGCAACCCGCTTACAACGAAATGTTTCTCTTCAGAATAGGAGATTTCGCTACCAAACGCCAGCAGCTCGTTTCCCTCAGAGTGCTATTTCTGTGTAGAATAGGGAAAGACACCATGGTCCCCAGCTTAGAAGGGCTCCGTGCCCAAATGGTTTCATCCATGAGAGAACCAGAAGGGCTGATCTCAACTAATCGGGCTGCATATCCATGAATCCTTGGGTTAGGGCAGTTCTGAGCCAAAGTGCCACCTAAGGAATGAAAGCAGTTTCCTTGCAACAGGAAAGCACACCAAGGCCTGGAGTTTTCTCTATGAAACTGGAGTGGGCTTGAAGGGTGAGGCCTACTGACTGCCCTCCTTTATAGCCAGTTGAGGAAATGTGGCAAGACTGATGAAACCCGCTTACAACGAAATGTTTCTCTTCAGAATAGGAGATTGTGCTACCAAACGCCAACAGCTCGTCTCCCTCAGAATGCTGTTTCTGTGAAGACTAGGGAAAGACAGCATGGTTCCCAGCTTAGAATGGTTCTTTGCCCAGTTGGTTTCACCCATGAAAGAGCCAGAAGGGCTGATCACAACTAATCGGGCTGCAAAGCACTGAATCCTTCTGGGAGGGCTGTTCTGAGCCAAAGGGCTACCTAAGGAATGAAAGCAAATTTCCTACCACAGGAAGCACACGGAAGCCTGTTGTTTTCTCTATGAGATTGGAGTGGGCTGGAAGGGTGAGGCCTAATGACTTCCCTCCTTTATAGCCAATTGAGGAAATGTGTCAAGGCTGATGCATCCCGCTTACAACGAAATGTTTCTCTTCAGAATAGGAGATTTTGCTACCAAACGGCAACAGCTCGTCTCCCTCAGAATGCTGTTTCTGTGTAGACTAGGGAAATACAACATGGTCCCCAGCTTAGAACGGCTCTTTGCCCAGTTGGTTTCATCCATAAAAAAGCCAGATGGTCTAATCTCAACTAATCGGGCTGTAAATCCCTGAATACTTCGGGTAGGGCAGTCCTGAGGCAATGTGCCACCTAAAGAATGAAAGCAAAGATTCCACACTGGGAAGCAGGGTCTCAAGTAAGTCTGCTAAATGACTGCCCTTCTTTATAGCCAGTTGAGAAAATGTGGCAAGGCTGATGCAACGCGCTTACAACGAAATGTTTCTCTTCAGAATAGGAGATTGTGCTACCAAATGCCAGCAGCTCGTCTCCCTCAGAGTTCTGTTTCAGTGTAGACTAGGGAAAGACTCCATGCTCCCCAGCTTAGAACGGCTCTTTGCCCATATGATTTCATTCACGAGAGAACCAGAAGGGCTGATTTCAACTAATCGGGCTTCATATCCCTGAATTCTTGGTGTAGGCACTCCTGAGCCAATGTGCCACCTAAGGAATGAAAGCAAATTTACAGCCTGGGAAGCAGGGTCTCAAGTAAGTCTGTCAAATGCCTTCCTTCCTTTATAGCCAGTTGAGAAAATGTGGCAAGGCTGATGCAACTCGCTTACAACGAAATGTTTCTCTTCAGAATAGGAGATTGTGCTACCAAATGCCAGCAGCTCGTCTCCCTCAGAGTTCTGTTTCAGTGTAGACTAGGGAAAGACACCATGGTCCCCAGCTTAGAACGGCTCTTTGCCCATATGATTTCATCCACGAGAGAACCAGAAGGGCTGATTTCAACTAATCGGGCTGCACATCCCTGAATTCTTGGTGTAGGCACTCCTGAGCCAATGTGCCACCTAAGGAATGAAAGCAAATTTACAGCCTGGGAAGCAGGGTCTCAAGTAAGTCTGCCAAATGCCTTCCCTCCTTTATAGCCAGTTGAGAAAATGTGGCAAGGCTGATGCAACCCGTTTACAACGAAATGTTTCTCTTCAGAATAGGAGATTGTGCTACCAAACGCCAGCAGCTCGTCTCCCTCAGAATGCTGTTTCTCTGTAGACTAGGGAAAGACACCTTGGTCCCCAGCTCAGAACGGCTCCTTGCCCAGATTTTTTCATCCATGAGAGAACCAGAAGGGCTGATCTCAACTAATCGGGCTGCATATCCAAGAATCCTTGGGGTAGGGCAGTTCTGAGTCAAAGTGCCACCTAAGGAAGGAAAGCAGTTTCCTTGCAACAGGAAAGCACACCAAGGCCTGGAGTTTTCTCTATGAAACTGAAGTGGGCTTGAAGGTTGATGCCTACTGACTGCCCTCTTTATATCCAGTTGAGAAAATGGGACAAGGCTGATGCAACCCGCTTACAACGAAATGTTTCTCTTCAGAATAGGAGATTTCGCTACCAAACGCCAGCAGCTCGTTTCCCTCAGAGTGCTATTTCTGTGTAGACTAGGGAAAGACACCATGGTCCCCAGCTTAGAAGGGCTCCGTGCCCAAATGGTTTCATCCATGAGAGAACCAGAAGGGCTGATCTCAACTAATCGGGCTGCATATCCATGAATCCTTGGGTTAGGGCAGTTCTGAGCCAAAGTGCCACCTAAGGAATGAAAGCAGTTTCCTTGCAACAGGAAAGCACACCAAGGCCTGGAGTTTTCTCTATGAAACTGGAGTGGGCTTGAAGGGTGAGGCCTACTGACTGCCGTCCTTTATAGCCAGTTGAGGAAATGTGGCAAGACTGATGAAACCCGCTTACAACGAAATGTTTCTCTTCAGAATAGGAGATTGTGCTACCAAACGCCAACAGCTCGTCTCCCTCAGAATGCTGTTTCTGTGAAGACTAGGGAAAGACAGCATGGTTCCCAGCTTAGAATGGTTCTTTGCCCAGTTGGTTTCACCCATGAAAGAGCCAGAAGGGCTGATCACAACTAATCGGGCTGCAAAGCACTGAATCCTTCTGGGAGGGCTGTTCTGAGCCAAAGGGCTACCTAAGGAATGAAAGCAAATTTCCTACCACAGGAAGCACACGGAAGCCTGTTGTTTTCTCTATGAGATTGGAGTGGGCTGGAAGGGTGAGGCCTAATGACTTCCCTCCTTTATAGCCAATTGAGGAAATGTGTCAAGGCTGATGCATCCCGCTTACAACGAAATGTTTCTCTTCAGAATAGGAGATTGTGCTACCAAATGCCAGCAGCTCGTCTCCCTCAGAGGTCTGTTTCAGTGTAGACTAGGGAAAGACTCCATGGTCCCCAGCTTAGAACGGCTCTTTGCCCATATGATTTCATCCACGAGAGAACCAGAAGGGCTGATTTCAACTAATCGGGCTTCACATCCCTGAATTCTTGGTGTAGGCACTCCTGAGCCAATGTGCCACCTAAGGAATGAAAGCAAATTTACAGCCTGGGAAGCAGGGTCTCAAGTAAGTCTGCCAAATGCCTTCCCTCCTTTATAGCCAGTTGAGAAAATGTGGCAAGGCTGATGCAACTCGCTTACAACGAAATGTTTCTCTTCAGAATAGGAGATTGTGCTACCAAATGCCAGCAGCTCGTCTCCCTCAGAGTTCTGTTTCAGTGTAGACTAGGGAAAGACACCATGGTCCCCAGCTTAGAACGGCTCTTTGCCCATATGATTTCATCCACGAGAGAACCAGAAGGGCTGATTTCAACTAATCGGGCTGCACATCCCTGAATTCTTGGTGTAGGCACTCCTGAGCCAATGTGCCACCTAAGGAATGAAAGCAAATTTACAGCCTGGGAAGCAGGGTCTCAAGTAAGACTGCCAAATGCCTTCCCTCCTTTATAGCCAGTTGAGAAAATGTGGCAAGGCTGATGCAACCCGCTTACAACGAAATGTTTCTCTTCAGAATAGGAGATTGTGCTACCAAACGCCAGCAGCTCGTCTCCCTCAGAATGCTGTTTCTCTGTAGACTAGGGAAAGACACCTTGGTCCCCAGCTCAGAACGGCTCCTTGCCCAGATTTTTTCATCCATGAGAGAACCAGAAGGGCTGATCTCAACTAATCGGGCTGCATATCCAAGAATCCTTGGGGTAGGGCAGTTCTGAGTCAAAGTGCCACCTAAGGAAGGAAAGCAGTTTCCTTGCAACAGGAAAGCACACCAAGGCCTGGAGTTTTCTCTATGAAACTGAAGTGGGCTTGAAGGTTGATGCCTACTGACTGCCCTCTTTATATCCAGTTGAGAAAATGGGACAAGGCTGATGCAACCCGCTTACAACGAAATGTTTCTCTTCAGAATAGGAGATTTCGCTACCAAACGCCAGCAGCTCGTTTCCCTCAGAGTGCTATTTCTGTGTAGAATAGGGAAAGACACCATGGTCCCCAGCTTAGAAGGGCTCCGTGCCCAAATGGTTTCATCCATGAGAGAACCAGAAGGGCTGACCTCAACTAATCGGGCTGCATATCCTTGAATCCTTGGGTTAGGGCAGTTCTGAGCCAAAGTGCCACCTAAGGAATGAAAGCAGTTTCCTTGCAACAGGAAAGCACACCAAGGCCTGGAGTTTTCTCTATGAAACTGGAGTGGGCTTGAAGGGTGAGGCCTACTGACTGCCCTCCTTTATAGCCAGTTGAGGAAATGTGGCAAGACTGATGAAACCCGCTTACAACGAAATGTTTCTCTTCAGAATAGGAGATTGTGCTACCAAACGCCAACAGCTCGTCTCCCTCAGAATGCTGTTTCTGTGAAGACTAGGGAAAGACAGCATGGTTCCCAGCTTAGAATGGTTCTTTGCCCAGTTGGTTTCACCCATGAAAGAGCCAGAAGGGCTGATCACAACTAATCGGGCTGCAAAGCACTGAATCCTTCTGGGAGGGCTGTTCTGAGCCAAAGGGCTACCTAAGGAATGAAAGCAAATTTCCTACCACAGGAAGCACACGGAAGCCTGTTGTTTTCTCTATGAGATTGGAGTGGGCTGGAAGGGTGAGGCCTAATGACTTCCCTCCTTTATAGCCAATTGAGGAAATGTGTCAAGGCTGATGCATCCCGCTTACAACGAAATGTTTCTCTTCAGAATAGGAGATTGTGCTACCAAATGCCAGCAGCTCGTCTCCCTCAGAGTTCTGTTTCAGTGTAGACTAGGGAAAGACTCCATGGTCCCCAGCTTAGAACGGCTCTTTGCCCATATGATTTCATCTACGAGAGAACCAGAAGGGCTGATTTCAACTAATCGGGCTTCACATCCCTGAATTCTTGGTGTAAGCACTCCTGAGCCAATGTGCCACCTAAGGAATGAAAGCAAATTTACAGCCTGGGAAGCAGGGTCTCAAGTAAGTCTGCCAAATGCCTTCCCTCCTTTATAGCCAGTTGAGAAAATGTGGCAAGGCTGATGCAACTCGCTTACAACGAAATGTTTCTCTTCAGAATAGGAGATTGTGCTACCAAATGCCAGCAGCTCGTCTCCCTCAGAGTTCTGTTTCAGTGTAGACTAGGGAAAGACACCATGGTCCCCAGCTTAGAACGGCTCTTTGCCCATATGATTTCATCCACGAGAGAACCAGAAGGGCTGATTTCAACTAATCGGGCTGCACATCCCTGAATTCTTGGTGTAGGCACTCCTGAGCCAATGTGCCACCTAAGGAATGAAAGCAAATTTACAGCCTGGGAAGCAGGGTCTCAAGTAAGACTGCCAAATGCCTTCCCTCCTTTATAGCCAGTTGAGAAAATGTGGCAAGGCTGATGCAACCCGCTTACAACGAAATGTTTCTCTTCAGAATAGGAGATTGTGCTACCAAACGCCAGCAGCTCGTCTCCCTCAGAATGCTGTTTCTCTGTAGACTAGGGAAAGACACCTTGGTCCCGAGCTCAGAACGGCTCCTTGCCCAGATTTTTTCATCCATGAGAGAACCAGAAGGGCTGATCTCAACTAATCGGGCTGCATATCCAAGAATCCTTGGGGTAGGGCAGTTCTGAGCCAAAGTGCCACCTAAGGAATGAAAGCAGTTTCCTTGCAACAGGAAAGCACACCAAGGCCTGGAGTTTTCTCTATGAAACTGGAGTGGGCTTGAAGGGTGAGGCCTACTGACTGCCCTCCTTTATAGCCAGTTGAGGAAATGTGGCAAGACTGATGAAACCCGCTTACAACGAAATGTTTCTCTTCAGAATAGGAGATTGTGCTACCAAACGCCAACAGCTCGTCTCCCTCAGAATGCTGTTTCTGTGAAGACTAGGGAAAGACAGCATGGTTCCCAGCTTAGAATGGTTCTTTGCCCAGTTGGTTTCACCCATGAAAGAGCCAGAAGGGCTGATCACAACTAATCGGGCTGCAAAGCACTGAATCCTTCTGGGAGGGCTGTTCTGAGCCAAAGGGCTACCTAAGGAATGAAAGCAAATTTCCTACCACAGGAAGCACACGGAAGCCTGTTGTTTTCTCTATGAGATTGGAGTGGGCTGGAAGGGTGAGGCCTAATGACTTCCCTCCTTTATAGCCAATTGAGGAAATGTGTCAAGGCTGATGCATCCCGCTTACAACGAAATGTTTCTCTTCAGAATAGGAGATTTTGCTACCAAACGGCAACAGCTCGTCTCCCTCAGAATGCTGTTTCTGTGTAGACTAGGGAAATACAACATGGTCCCCAGCTTAGAACGGCTCTTTGCCCAGTTGGTTTCATCCATAAAAAAGCCAGATGGTCTAATCTCAACTAATCGGGCTGTAAATCCCTGAATACTTCGGGTAGGGCAGTCCTGAGGCAATGTGCCACCTAAAGAATGAAAGCAAAGATTCCACACTGGGAAGCAGGGTCTCAAGTAAGTCTGCTAAATGACTGCCCTTCTTTATAGCCAGTTGAGAAAATGTGGCAAGGCTGATGCAACGCGCTTACAACGAAATGTTTCTCTTCAGAATAGGAGATTGTGCTACCAAATGCCAGCAGCTCGTCTCCCTCAGAGTTCTGTTTCAGTGTAGACTAGGGAAAGACTCCATGCTCCCCAGCTTAGAACGGCTCTTTGCCCATATGATTTCATTCACGAGAGAACCAGAAGGGCTGATTTCAACTAATCGGGCTTCATATCCCTGAATTCTTGGTGTAGGCACTCCTGAGCCAATGTGCCACCTAAGGAATGAAAGCAAATTTACAGCCTGGGAAGCAGGGTCTCAAGTAAGTCTGTCAAATGCCTTCCCTCCTTTATAGCCAGTTGAGAAAATGTGGCAAGGCTGATGCAACTCGCTTACAACGAAATGTTTCTCTTCAGAATAGGAGATTGTGCTACCAAATGCCAGCAGCTCGTCTCCCTCAGAGTTCTGTTTCAGTGTAGACTAGGGAAAGACACCATGGTCCCCAGCTTAGAACGGCTCTTTGCCCATATGATTTCATCCACGAGAGAACCAGAAGGGCTGATTTCAACTAATCGGGCTGCACATCCCTGAATTCTTGGTGTAGGCACTCCTGAGCCAATGTGCCACCTAAGGAATGAAAGCAAATTTACAGCCTGGGAAGCAGGGTCTCAAGTAAGTCTGCCAAATGCCTTCCCTCCTTTATAGCCAGTTGAGAAAATGTGGCAAGGCTGATGCAACCCGTTTACAACGAAATGTTTCTCTTCAGAATAGGAGATTGTGCTACCAAACGCCAGCAGCTCGTCTCCCTCAGAATGCTGTTTCTCTGTAGACTAGGGAAAGACACCTTGGTCCCCAGCTCAGAACGGCTCCTTGCCCAGATTTTTTCATCCATGAGAGAACCAGAAGGGCTGATCTCAACTAATCGGGCTGCATATCCAAGAATCCTTGGGGTAGGGCAGTTCTGAGTCAAAGTGCCACCTAAGGAAGGAAAGCAGTTTCCTTGCAACAGGAAAGCACACCAAGGCCTGGAGTTTTCTCTATGAAACTGAAGTGGGCTTGAAGGTTGATGCCTACTGACTGCCCTCTTTATATCCAGTTGAGAAAATGGGACAAGGCTGATGCAACCCGCTTACAACGAAATGTTTCTCTTCAGAATAGGAGATTTCGCTACCAAACGCCAGCAGCTCGTTTCCCTCAGAGTGCTATTTCTGTGTAGACTAGGGAAAGACACCATGGTCCCCAGCTTAGAAGGGCTCCGTGCCCAAATGGTTTCATCCATGAGAGAACCAGAAGGGCTGATCTCAACTAATCGGGCTGCATATCCATGAATCCTTGGGTTAGGGCAGTTCTGAGCCAAAGTGCCACCTAAGGAATGAAAGCAGTTTCCTTGCAACAGGAAAGCACACCAAGGCCTGGAGTTTTCTCTATGAAACTGGAGTGGGCTTGAAGGGTGAGGCCTACTGACTGCCCTCCTTTATAGCCAGTTGAGGAAATGTGGCAAGACTGATGAAACCCGCTTACAACGAAATGTTTCTCTTCAGAATAGGAGATTGTGCTACCAAACGCCAACAGCTCGTCTCCCTCAGAATGCTGTTTCTGTGAAGACTAGGGAAAGACAGCATGGTTCCCAGCTTAGAATGGTTCTTTGCCCAGTTGGTTTCACCCATGAAAGAGCCAGAAGGGCTGATCACAACTAATCGGGCTGCAAAGCACTGAATCCTTCTGGGAGGGCTGTTCTGAGCCAAAGGGCTACCTAAGGAATGAAAGCAAATTTCCTACCACAGGAAGCACACGGAAGCCTGTTGTTTTCTCTATGAGATTGGAGTGGGCTGGAAGGGTGAGGCCTAATGACTTCCCTCCTTTATAGCCAATTGAGGAAATGTGTCAAGGCTGATGCATCCCGCTTACAACGAAATGTTTCTCTTCAGAATAGGAGATTGTGCTACCAAATGCCAGCAGCTCGTCTCCCTCAGAGGTCTGTTTCAGTGTAGACTAGGGAAAGACTCCATGGTCCCCAGCTTAGAACGGCTCTTTGCCCATATGATTTCATCCACGAGAGAACCAGAAGGGCTGATTTCAACTAATCGGGCTTCACATCCCTGAATTCTTGGTGTAGGCACTCCTGAGCCAATGTGCCACCTAAGGAATGAAAGCAAATTTACAGCCTGGGAAGCAGGGTCTCAAGTAAGTCTGCCAAATGCCTTCCCTCCTTTATAGCCAGTTGAGAAAATGTGGCAAGGCTGATGCAACTCGCTTACAACGAAATGTTTCTCTTCAGAATAGGAGATTGTGCTACCAAATGCCAGCAGCTCGTCTCCCTCAGAGTTCTGTTTCAGTGTAGACTAGGGAAAGACACCATGGTCCCCAGCTTAGAACGGCTCTTTGCCCATATGATTTCATCCACGAGAGAACCAGAAGGGCTGATTTCAACTAATCGGGCTGCACATCCCTGAATTCTTGGTTTAGGCACTCCTGAGCCAATGTGCCACCTAAGGAATGAAAGCAAATTTACAGCCTGGGAAGCAGGGTCTCAAGTAAGACTGCCAAATGCCTTCCCTCCTTTATAGCCAGTTGAGAAAATGTGGCAAGGCTGATGCAACCCGCTTACAACGAAATGTTTCTCTTCAGAATAGGAGATTGTGCTACCAAACGCCAGCAGCTCGTCTCCCTCAGAATGCTGTTTCTCTGTAGACTAGGGAAAGACACCTTGGTCCCCAGCTCAGAACGGCTCCTTGCCCAGATTTTTTCATCCATGAGAGAACCAGAAGGGCTGATCTCAACTAATCGGGCTGCATATCCAAGAATCCTTGGGGTAGGGCAGTTCTGAGTCAAAGTGCCACCTAAGGAAGGAAAGCAGTTTCCTTGCAACAGGAAAGCACACCAAGGCCTGGAGTTTTCTCTATGAAACTGAAGTGGGCTTGAAGGTTGATGCCTACTGACTGCCCTCTTTATATCCAGTTGAGAAAATGGGACAAGGCTGATGCAACCCGCTTACAACGAAATGTTTCTCTTCAGAATAGGAGATTTCGCTACCAAACGCCAGCAGCTCGTTTCCCTCAGAGTGCTATTTCTGTGTAGACTAGGGAAAGACACCATGGTCCCCAGCTTAGAAGGGCTCCGTGCCCAAATGGTTTCATCCATGAGAGAACCAGAAGGGCTGATCTCAACTAATCGGGCTGCATATCCATGAATCCTTGGGTTAGGGCAGTTCTGAGCCAAAGTGCCACCTAAGGAATGAAAGCAGTTTCCTTGCAACAGGAAAGCACACCAAGGCCTGGAGTTTTCTCTATGAAACTGGAGTGGGCTTGAAGGGTGAGGCCTACTGACTGCCCTCCTTTATAGCCAGTTGAGGAAATGTGGCAAGACTGATGAAACCCGCTTACAACAAAATGTTTCTCTTCAGAATAGGAGATTGTGCTACCAAACGCCAACAGCTCGTCTCCCTCAGAATGCTGTTTCTGTGAAGACTAGGGAAAGACAGCATGGTTCCCAGCTTAGAATGGTTCTTTGCCCAGTTGGTTTCACCCATGAAAGAGCCAGAAGGGCTGATCACAACTAATCGGGCTGCAAAGCACTGAATCCTTCTGGGAGGGCTGTTCTGAGCCAAAGGGCTACCTAAGGAATGAAAGCAAATTTCCTACCACAGGAAGCACACGGAAGCCTGTTGTTTTCTCTATGAGATTGGAGTGGGCTTGAAGGGTGAGGCCTAATGACTTCCCTCCTTTATAGCCAATTGAGGAAATGTGTCAAGGCTGATGCATCCCGCTTACAACGAAATGTTTCTCTTCAGAATAGGAGATTTTGCTACCAAACGGCAACAGCTCGTCTCCCTCAGAATGCTGTTTCTGTGTAGACTAGGGAAATACAACATGGTCCCCAGCTTAGAACGGCTCTTTGCCCAGTTGGTTTCATCCATAAAAAAGCCAGATGGTCTAATCTCAACTAATCGGGCTGTAAATCCCTGAATACTTCGGGTAGGGCAGTCCTGAGGCAATGTGCCACCTAAAAAATGAAAGCAAAGATTCCACACTGGGAAGCAGGGTCTCAAGTAAGTCTGCTAAATGACTGCCCTTCTTTATAGCCAGTTGAGAAAATGTGGCAAGGCTGATGCAACGCGCTTACAACGAAATGTTTCTCTTCAGAATAGGAGATTGTGCTACCAAATGCCAGCAGCTCGTCTCCCTCAGAGGTCTGTTTCAGTGTAGACTAGGGAAAGACTCCATGGTCCCCAGCTTAGAACGGCTCTTTGCCCATATGATTTCATCCACGAGAGAACCAGAAGGGCTGATTTCAACTAATCGGGCTTCACATCCCTGAATTCTTGGTGTAAGCACTCCTGAGCCAATGTGCCACCTAAGGAATGAAAGCAAATTTACAGCCTGGGAAGCAGGGTCTCAAGTAAGTCTGCCAAATGCCTTCCCTCCTTTATAGCCAGTTGAGAAAATGTGGCAAGGCTGATGCAACTCGCTTACAACGAAATGTTTCTCTTCAGAATAGGAGATTGTGCTACCAAATGCCAGCAGCTCGTCTCCCTCAGAGTTCTGTTTCAGTGTAGACTAGGGAAAGACACCATGGTCCCCAGCTTAGAACGGCTCTTTGCCCATATGATTTCATCCACGAGAGAACCAGAAGGGCTGATTTCAACTAATCGGGCTGCACATCCCTGAATTCTTGGTGTAGGCACTCCTGAGCCAATGTGCCACCTAAGGAATGAAAGCAAATTTACAGCCTGGGAAGCAGGGTCTCAAGTAAGACTGCCAAAGGCCTTCCCTCCTTTATAGCCAGTTGAGAAAATGTGGCAAGGCTGATGCAACCCGCTTACAACGAAATGTTTCTCTTCAGAATAGGAGATTGTGCTACCAAACGCCAGCAGCTCGTCTCCCTCAGAATGCTGTTTCTCTGTAGACTAGGGAAAGACACCTTGGTCCCGAGCTCAGAACGGCTCCTTGCCCAGATTTTTTCATCCATGAGAGAACCAGAAGGGCTGATCTCAACTAATCGGGCTGCATATCCAAGAATCCTTGGGGTAGGGCAGTTCTGAGTCAAAGTGCCACCTAAGGAAGGAAAGCAGTTTCCTTGCAACAGGAAAGCACACCAAGGCCTGGAGTTTTCTCTATGAAACTGAAGTGGGCTTGAAGGTTGATGCCTACTGACTGCCCTCTTTATATCCAGTTGAGAAAATGGGACAAGGCTGATGCAACCCGCTTACAACGAAATGTTTCTCTTCAGAATAGGAGATTTCGCTACCAAACGCCAGCAGCTCGTTTCCCTCAGAGTGCTATTTCTGTGTAGAATAGGGAAAGACACCATGGTCCCCAGCTTAGAAGGGCTCCGTGCCCAAATGGTTTCATCCATGAGAGAACCAGAAGGGCTGATCTCAACTAATCGGGCTGCATATCCATGAATCCTTGGGTTAGGGCAGTTCTGAGCCAAAGTGCCACCTAAGGAATGAAAGCAGTTTCCTTGCAACAGGAAAGCACACCAAGGCCTGGAGTTTTCTCTATGAAACTGGAGTGGGCTTGAAGGGTGAGGCCTACTGACTGCCCTCCTTTATAGCCAGTTGAGGAAATGTGGCAAGACTGATGAAACCCGCTTACAACGAAATGTTTCTCTTCAGAATAGGAGATTGTGCTACCAAACGCCAACAGCTCGTCTCCCTCAGAATGCTGTTTCTGTGAAGACTAGGGAAAGACAGCATGGTTCCCAGCTTAGAATGGTTCTTTGCCCAGTTGGTTTCACCCATGAAAGAGCCAGAAGGGCTGATCACAACTAATCGGGCTGCAAAGCACTGAATCCTTCTGGGAGGGCTGTTCTGAGCCAAAGGGCTACCTAAGGAATGAAAGCAAATTTCCTACCACAGGAAGCACACGGAAGCCTGTTGTTTTCTCTATGAGATTGGAGTGGGCTGGAAGGGTGAGGCCTAATGACTTCCCTCCTTTATAGCCAATTGAGGAAATGTGTCAAGGCTGATGCATCCCGCTTACAACGAAATGTTTCTCTTCAGAATAGGAGATTTTGCTACCAAACGGCAACAGCTCGTCTCCCTCAGAATGCTGTTTCTGTGTAGACTAGGGAAATACAACATGGTCCCCAGCTTAGAACGGCTCTTTGCCCAGTTGGTTTCATCCATAAAAAAGCCAGATGGTCTAATCTCAACTAATCGGGCTGTAAATCCCTGAATACTTCGGGTAGGGCAGTCCTGAGGCAATGTGCCACCTAAAGAATGAAAGCAAAGATTCCACACTGGGAAGCAGGGTCTCAAGTAAGTCTGCTAAATGACTGCCCTTCTTTATAGCCAGTTGAGAAAATGTGGCAAGGCTGATGCAACGCGCTTACAACGAAATGTTTCTCTTCAGAATAGGAGATTGTGCTACCAAATGCCAGCAGCTCGTCTCCCTCAGAGTTCTGTTTCAGTGTAGACTAGGGAAAGACTCCATGCTCCCCAGCTTAGAACGGCTCTTTGCCCATATGATTTCATTCACGAGAGAACCAGAAGGGCTGATTTCAACTAATCGGGCTTCATATCCCTGAATTCTTGGTGTAGGCACTCCTGAGCCAATGTGCCACCTAAGGAATGAAAGCAAATTTACAGCCTGGGAAGCAGGGTCTCAAGTAAGTCTGTCAAATGCCTTCCTTCCTTTATAGCCAGTTGAGAAAATGTGGCAAGGCTGATGCAACTCGCTTACAACGAAATGTTTCTCTTCAGAATAGGAGATTGTGCTACCAAATGCCAGCAGCTCGTCTCCCTCAGAGTTCTGTTTCAGTGTAGACTAGGGAAAGACACCATGGTCCCCAGCTTAGAACGGCTCTTTGCCCATATGATTTCATCCACGAGAGAACCAGAAGGGCTGATTTCAACTAATCGGGCTGCACATCCCTGAATTCTTGGTGTAGGCACTCCTGAGCCAATGTGCCACCTAAGGAATGAAAGCAAATTTACAGCCTGGGAAGCAGGGTCTCAAGTAAGTCTGCCAAATGCCTTCCCTCCTTTATAGCCAGTTGAGAAAATGTGGCAAGGCTGATGCAACCCGTTTACAACGAAATGTTTCTCTTCAGAATAGGAGATTGTGCTACCAAACGCCAGCAGCTCGTCTCCCTCAGAATGCTGTTTCTCTGTAGACTAGGGAAAGACACCTTGGTCCCCAGCTCAGAACGGCTCCTTGCCCAGATTTTTTCATCCATGAGAGAACCAGAAGGGCTGATCTCAACTAATCGGGCTGCATATCCAAGAATCCTTGGGGTAGGGCAGTTCTGAGTCAAAGTGCCACCTAAGGAAGGAAAGCAGTTTCCTTGCAACAGGAAAGCACACCAAGGCCTGGAGTTTTCTCTATGAAACTGAAGTGGGCTTGAAGGTTGATGCCTACTGACTGCCCTCTTTATATCCAGTTGAGAAAATGGGACAAGGCTGATGCAACCCGCTTACAACGAAATGTTTCTCTTCAGAATAGGAGATTTCGCTACCAAACGCCAGCAGCTCGTTTCCCTCAGAGTGCTATTTCTGTGTAGACTAGGGAAAGACACCATGGTCCCCAGCTTAGAAGGGCTCCGTGCCCAAATGGTTTCATCCATGAGAGAACCAGAAGGGCTGATCTCAACTAATCGGGCTGCATATCCATGAATCCTTGGGTTAGGGCAGTTCTGAGCCAAAGTGCCACCTAAGGAATGAAAGCAGTTTCCTTGCAACAGGAAAGCACACCAAGGCCTGGAGTTTTCTCTATGAAACTGGAGTGGGCTTGAAGGGTGAGGCCTACTGACTGCCGTCCTTTATAGCCAGTTGAGGAAATGTGGCAAGACTGATGAAACCCGCTTACAACGAAATGTTTCTCTTCAGAATAGGAGATTGTGCTACCAAACGCCAACAGCTCGTCTCCCTCAGAATGCTGTTTCTGTGAAGACTAGGGAAAGACAGCATGGTTCCCAGCTTAGAATGGTTCTTTGCCCAGTTGGTTTCACCCATGAAAGAGCCAGAAGGGCTGATCACAACTAATCGGGCTGCAAAGCACTGAATCCTTCTGGGAGGGCTGTTCTGAGCCAAAGGGCTACCTAAGGAATGAAAGCAAATTTCCTACCACAGGAAGCACACGGAAGCCTGTTGTTTTCTCTATGAGATTGGAGTGGGCTGGAAGGGTGAGGCCTAATGACTTCCCTCCTTTATAGCCAATTGAGGAAATGTGTCAAGGCTGATGCATCCCGCTTACAACGAAATGTTTCTCTTCAGAATAGGAGATTGTGCTACCAAATGCCAGCAGCTCGTCTCCCTCAGAGGTCTGTTTCAGTGTAGACTAGGGAAAGACTCCATGGTCCCCAGCTTAGAACGGCTCTTTGCCCATATGATTTCATCCACGAGAGAACCAGAAGGGCTGATTTCAACTAATCGGGCTTCACATCCCTGAATTCTTGGTGTAGGCACTCCTGAGCCAATGTGCCACCTAAGGAATGAAAGCAAATTTACAGCCTGGGAAGCAGGGTCTCAAGTAAGTCTGCCAAATGCCTTCCCTCCTTTATAGCCAGTTGAGAAAATGTGGCAAGGCTGATGCAACTCGCTTACAACGAAATGTTTCTCTTCAGAATAGGAGATTGTGCTACCAAATGCCAGCAGCTCGTCTCCCTCAGAGTTCTGTTTCAGTGTAGACTAGGGAAAGACACCATGGTCCCCAGCTTAGAACGGCTCTTTGCCCATATGATTTCATCCACGAGAGAACCAGAAGGGCTGATTTCAACTAATCGGGCTGCACATCCCTGAATTCTTGGTTTAGGCACTCCTGAGCCAATGTGCCACCTAAGGAATGAAAGCAAATTTACAGCCTGGGAAGCAGGGTCTCAAGTAAGACTGCCAAATGCCTTCCCTCCTTTATAGCCAGTTGAGAAAATGTGGCAAGGCTGATGCAACCCGCTTACAACGAAATGTTTCTCTTCAGAATAGGAGATTGTGCTACCAAACGCCAGCAGCTCGTCTCCCTCAGAATGCTGTTTCTCTGTAGACTAGGGAAAGACACCTTGGTCCCCAGCTCAGAACGGCTCCTTGCCCAGATTTTTTCATCCATGAGAGAACCAGAAGGGCTGATCTCAACTAATCGGGCTGCATATCCAAGAATCCTTGGGGTAGGGCAGTTCTGAGTCAAAGTGCCACCTAAGGAAGGAAAGCAGTTTCCTTGCAACAGGAAAGCACACCAAGGCCTGGAGTTTTCTCTATGAAACTGAAGTGGGCTTGAAGGTTGATGCCTACTGACTGCCCTCTTTATATCCAGTTGAGAAAATGGGACAAGGCTGATGCAACCCGCTTACAACGAAATGTTTCTCTTCAGAATAGGAGATTTCGCTACCAAACGCCAGCAGCTCGTTTCCCTCAGAGTGCTATTTCTGTGTAGACTAGGGAAAGACACCATGGTCCCCAGCTTAGAAGGGCTCCGTGCCCAAATGGTTTCATCCATGAGAGAACCAGAAGGGCTGATCTCAACTAATCGGGCTGCATATCCATGAATCCTTGGGTTAGGGCAGTTCTGAGCCAAAGTGCCACCTAAGGAATGAAAGCAGTTTCCTTGCAACAGGAAAGCACACCAAGGCCTGGAGTTTTCTCTATGAAACTGGAGTGGGCTTGAAGGGTGAGGCCTACTGACTGCCCTCCTTTATAGCCAGTTGAGGAAATGTGGCAAGACTGATGAAACCCGCTTACAACAAAATGTTTCTCTTCAGAATAGGAGATTGTGCTACCAAACGCCAACAGCTCGTCTCCCTCAGAATGCTGTTTCTGTGAAGACTAGGGAAAGACAGCATGGTTCCCAGCTTAGAATGGTTCTTTGCCCAGTTGGTTTCACCCATGAAAGAGCCAGAAGGGCTGATCACAACTAATCGGGCTGCAAAGCACTGAATCCTTCTGGGAGGGCTGTTCTGAGCCAAAGGGCTACCTAAGGAATGAAAGCAAATTTCCTACCACAGGAAGCACACGGAAGCCTGTTGTTTTCTCTATGAGATTGGAGTGGGCTGGAAGGGTGAGGCCTAATGACTTCCCTCCTTTATAGCCAATTGAGGAAATGTGTCAAGGCTGATGCATCCCGCTTACAACGAAATGTTTCTCTTCAGAATAGGAGATTTTGCTACCAAACGGCAACAGCTCGTCTCCCTCAGAATGCTGTTTCTGTGTAGACTAGGGAAATACAACATGGTCCCCAGCTTAGAACGGCTCTTTGCCCAGTTGGTTTCATCCATAAAAAAGCCAGATGGTCTAATCTCAACTAATCGGGCTGTAAATCCCTGAATACTTCGGGTAGGGCAGTCCTGAGGCAATGTGCCACCTAAAAAATGAAAGCAAAGATTCCACACTGGGAAGCAGGGTCTCAAGTAAGTCTGCTAAATGACTGCCCTTCTTTATAGCCAGTTGAGAAAATGTGGCAAGGCTGATGCAACGCGCTTACAACGAAATGTTTCTCTTCAGAATAGGAGATTGTGCTACCAAATGCCAGCAGCTCGTCTCCCTCAGAGTTCTGTTTCAGTGTAGACTAGGGAAAGACTCCATGCTCCCCAGCTTAGAACGGCTCTTTGCCCATATGATTTCATTCACGAGAGAACCAAAAGGGCTGATTTCAACTAATCGGGCTGCACATCCCTGAATTCTTGGTGTAGGCACTCCTGAGCCAATGTGCCACCTAAGGAATGAAAGCAAATTTACAGCCTGGGAAGCAGGGTCTCAAGTAAGTCTGCCAAATGCCTTCCCTCCTTTATAGCCAGTTGAGAAAATGTGGCAAGGCTGATGCAACCCGCTTACAACGAAATGTTTCTCTTCAGAATAGGAGATTGTGCTACCAAACGCCAGCAGCTCGTCTCCCTCAGAATGCTGTTTCTCTGTAGACTAGGGAAAGACACCTTGGTCCCCAGCTCAGAACGGCTCCTTGCCCAGATTTTTTCATCCATGAGAGAACCAGAAGGGCTGATCTCAACTAATCGGGCTGCATATCCAAGAATCCTTGGGGTAGGGCAGTTCTGAGTCAAAGTGCCACCTAAGGAAGGAAAGCAGTTTCCTTGCAACAGGAAAGCACACCAAGGCCTGGAGTTTTCTCTATGAAACTGAAGTGGGCTTGAAGGTTGATGCCTACTGACTGCCCTCTTTATATCCAGTTGAGAAAATGGGACAAGGCTGATGCAACCCGCTTACAACGAAATGTTTCTCTTCAGAATAGGAGATTTCGCTACCAAACGCCAGCAGCTCGTTTCCCTCAGAGTGCTATTTCTGTGTAGACTAGGGAAAGACACCATGGTCCCCAGCTTAGAAGGGCTCCGTGCCCAAATGGTTTCATCCATGAGAGAACCAGAAGGGCTGATCTCAACTAATCGGGCTGCATATCCATGAATCCTTGGGGTAGGGCAGTTCTGAGCCAAAGTGCCACCTAAGGAATGAAAGCAGTTTCCTTGCAACAGGAAAGCACACCAAGGCCTGGAGTTTTCTCTATGAAACTGGAGTGGGCTTGAAGGGTGAGGCCTACTGACTGCCCTCCTTTATAGCCAGTTGAGGAAATGTGGCAAGGCTGATGCAACCCGCTTACAACGAAATGTTTCTCTTCAGAATAGGAGATTGTGCTACCAAACGCCAACAGCTCGTCTCCCTCAGAATGCTGTTTCTGTGAAGACTAGGGAAAGACACCATGGTCCCCAGCTTAGAATGGCTCTTTGCCCAGTTGGTTTCATCCATGAAAGAGCCAGAAGTGCTGATCACAACTAATTGTGCTGCACATCCCTGAATCCTTCTGTGAGGTCTGTTCTGAGCCAAAGGGCCACCTAAGGAATGAAAGCAAATTTCCTGCCACAGGAAAGCACACCGAGGCCTGTTGTTTTCTCTATGAAATTGGAGTGGGCTTGAAGGGTGAGGCCTACTGACTGCCCTCCTTTATAGCCAGTTGAGGAAATGTGGCAAGGCTGATGCAACTCGCTTACAACGAAATGTTTCTCTTCAGAATAGGAGATTGTGCTACCAAATGCCAGCAGCTCGTCTCCCTCAGAGTTCTGTTTCAGTGTAGACTAGGGAAAGACACCATGGTCCCCAGCTTAGAACGGCTCTTTGCCCATATGATTTCATCCACGAGAGAACCAGAAGGGCTGATTTCAACTAATCGGGCTGCACATCCCTGAATTCTTGGTGTAGGCACTCCTGAGCCAATGTGCCACCTAAGGAATGAAAGCAAATTTACAGCCTGGGAAGCAGGGTCTCAAGTAAGTCTGCCAAATGCCTTCCCTCCTTTATAGCCAGTTGAGAAAATGTGGCAAGGCTGATGCAACCCGCTTACAACGAAATGTTTCTCTTCAGAATAGGAGATTGTGCTACCAAACGCCAGCAGCTCGTCTCCCTCAGAATGCTGTTTCTCTGTAGACTAGGGAAAGACACCTTGGTCCCCAGCTCAGAACGGCTCCTTGCCCAGATTTTTTCATCCATGAGAGAACCAGAAGGGCTGATCTCAACTAATCGGGCTGCATATCCAAGAATCCTTGGGGTAGGGCAGTTCTGAGTCAAAGTGCCACCTAAGGAACGAAAGCAGTTTCCTTGCAACAGGAAAGCACACCAAGGCCTGGAGTTTTCTCTATGAAACTGAAGTGGGCTTGAAGGTTGATGCCTACTGACTGCCCTCTTTATATCCAGTTGGGAAAATGGGACAAGGCTGATGCAACCCGCTTACAATGAAATGTTTCTCTTCAGAATAGGAGATTTCGCTACCAAACGCCAGCAGCTCGTTTCCCTCAGAGTGCTATTTCTGTGTAGACTAGGGAAAGACACCATGGTCCCCAGCTTAGAAGGGCTCCGTGCCCAAATGGTTTCATCCATGAGAGAACCAGAAGGGCTGATCTCAACTAATCGGGCTGCATATCCATGAATCCTTGGGGTAGGGCAGTTCTGAGCCAAAGTGCCACCTAAGGAATGAAAGCAGTTTCCTTGCAACAGGAAAGCACACCAAGGCCTGGAGTTTTCTCTATGAAACTGGAGTGGGCTTGAAGGGTGAGGCCTACTGACTGCCCTCCTTTATAGCCAGTTGAGGAAATGTGGCAAGGCTGATGCAACCCGCTTACAACGAAATGTTTCTCTTCAGAATAGGAGATTGTGCTACCAAACGCCAACAGCTCGTCTCCCTCAGAATGCTGTTTCTGTGAAGACTAGGGAAAGACACCATGGTCCCCAGCTTAGAATGGCTCTTTGCCCAGTTGGTTTCATCCATGAAAGAGCCAGAAGTGCTGATCACAACTAATTGTGCTGCACATCCCTGAATCCTTCTGGGAGGTCTGTTCTGAGCCAAAGGGCCACCTAAGGAATGAAAGCAAATTTCCTGCCACAGGAAAGCACACCGAGGCCTGTTGTTTTCTCTATGAAATTGGAGTGGGCTTGAAGGGTGAGGCCTACTGACTGCCCTCCATTATAGCCAGTTGAGGAAATGTGACAAGGCTGATGCAACCCGCTTACAACGAAACGTTTCTCTGCAGAATAGGAGATTGTGCTACCAAATGCCAGCAGCTCGTCTCACTCAGACTGCTGTTTCTGTGTAGACTAGGGAAAGACAGCATGGTTCCCAGCTTAGAATGGTTCTTTGCCCAGTTGGTTTCATCCATGAAAGAGCCAGAAGGGCTGATCACAACTAATCGGGCTGCAAATCACTGAATCCTTCTGGGAGGGCTGTTCTGAGCCAAAGGGCTACCTAAGGAATGAAAGCAAATTTCCTACCACAGGAAGCACACGGAAGCCATTTGTTTTCTCTATGAGATTGGAGTGGGCTGGAAGGGTGAGGCCTAATGACTTCCCTCCTTTATAGCCAATTGAGGAAATGTGTCAAGGCTGATGCATCGCGCTTACAACGAAATGTTTCTCTTCAGAATAGGAGATTGTGCTACCAAATGCCAGCAGCTCGTCTCCCTCAGAGTTCTGTTTCAGTGTAGACTAGGGAAAGACTCCATGGTCCCCAGCTTAGAACGGCTCTTTGCCCATATGATTTCATCCACGAGAGAACCAGAAGGGCTGATTTCAACTAATCGGGCTTCACATCCCTGAATTCTTGGTGTAGGCACTCCTGAGCCAATGTGCCACCTAAGGAATGAAAGCAAATTTACAGCCTGGGAAGCAGGGTCTCAAGTAAGTCTGCCAAATGCCTTCCCTCCTTTATAGCCAGTTGAGAAAATGTGGCAAGGCTGATGCAACGCGCTTACAACGAAATGTTTCTCTTCAGAATAGGAGATTGTGCTACCAAATGCCAGCAGCTCGTCTCCCTCAGAGTTCTGTTTCAGTGTAGACTAGGGAAAGACACCATGGTCCCCAGCTTAGAACGGCTCTTTGCCCATATGATTTCATCCACGAGAGAACCAGAAGGGCTGATTTCAACTAATCGGGCTGCACATCCCTGAATTCTTGGTGTAGGCACTCCTGAGCCAATGTGCCACCTAAGGAATGAAAGCAAATTTACAGCCTGGGAAGCAGGGTCTCAAGTAAGTCTGCCAAATGCCTTCCCTCCTTTATAGCCAGTTGAGAAAATGTGGCAAGGCTGATGCAACCCGCTTACAACGAAATGTTTCTCTTCAGAATAGGAGATTGTGCTACCAAACGCCAGCAGCTCGTCTCCCTCAGAATGCTGTTTCTCTGTAGACTAGGGAAAGACACCTTGGTCCCGAGCTCAGAACGGCTCCTTGCCCAGATTTTTTCATCCATGAGAGAACCAGAAGGGCTGATCTCAACTAATCGGGCTGCATATCCAAGAATCCTTGGGGTAGGGCAGTTCTGAGTCAAAGTGCCACCTAAGGAAGGAAAGCAGTTTCCTTGCAACAGGAAAGCACACCAAGGCCTGGAGTTTTCTCTATGAAACTGAAGTGGGCTTGAAGGTTGATGCCTACTGACTGCCCTCTTTATATCCAGTTGAGAAAATGGGACAAGGCTGATGCAACCCGCTTACAACGAAATGTTTCTCTTCAGAATAGGAGATTTCGCTACCAAACGCCAGCAGCTCGTTTCCCTCAGAGTGCTATTTCTGTGTAGACTAGGGAAAGACACCATGGTCCCCAGCTTAGAAGGGCTCCGTGCCCAAATGGTTTCATCCATGAGAGAACCAGAAGGGCTGATCTCAACTAATCGGGCTGCATATCCATGAATCCTTGGGTTAGGGCAGTTCTGAGCCAAAGTGCCACCTAAGGAATGAAAGCAGTTTCCTTGCAACAGGAAAGCACACCAAGGCCTGGAGTTTTCTCTATGAAACTGGAGTGGGCTTGAAGGGTGAGGCCTACTGACTGCCCTCCTTTATAGCCAGTTGAGGAAATGTGGCAAGGCTGATGCAACCCGCTTACAACGAAATGTTTCTCTTCAGAATAGGAGATTGTGCTACCAAACGCCAGCAGCTCGTCTCCCTCAGAATGCTGTTTCTCTGTAGACTAGGGAAAGACACCTTGGTCCCGAGCTCAGAACGGCTCCTTGCCCAGATTTTTTCATCCATGAGAGAACCAGAAGGGCTGATCTCAACTAATCGGGCTGCATATCCAAGAATCCTTGGGGTAGGGCAGTTCTGAGTCAAAGTGCCACCTAAGGAAGGAAAGCAGTTTCCTTGCAACAGGAAAGCACACCAAGGCCTGGAGTTTTCTCTATGAAACTGAAGTGGGCTTGAAGGTTGATGCCTACTGACTGCCCTCTTTATATCCAGTTGAGAAAATGGGACAAGGCTGATGCAACCCGCTTACAACGAAATGTTTCTCTTCAGAATAGGAGATTTCGCTACCAAACGCCAGCAGCTCGTTTCCCTCAGAGTGCTATTTCTGTGTAGACTAGGGAAAGACACCATGGTCCCCAGCTTAGAAGTGCTCCGTGCCCAAATGGTTTCATCCATGAGAGAACCAGAAGGGCTGATCTCAACTAATCGGGCTGCATATCCATGAATCCTTGGGTTAGGGCAGTTCTGAGCCAAAGTGCCACCTAAGGAATGAAAGCAGTTTCCTTGCAACAGGAAAGCACACCAAGGCCTGGAGTTTTCTCTATGAAACTGGAGTGGGCTTGAAGGGTGAGGCCTACTGACTGCCCTCCTTTATAGCCAGTTGAGGAAATGTGGCAAGACTGATGAAACCCGCTTACAACGAAATGTTTCTCTTCAGAATAGGAGATTGTGCTACCAAACGCCAACAGCTCGTCTCCCTCAGAATGCTGTTTCTGTGAAGACTAGGGAAAGACAGCATGGTTCCCAGCTTAGAATGGTTCTTTGCCCAGTTGGTTTCACCCATGAAAGAGCCAGAAGGGCTGATCACAACTAATCGGGCTGCAAAGCACTGAATCCTTCTGGGAGGGCTGTTCTGAGCCAAAGGGCTACCTAAGGAATGAAAGCAAATTTCCTACCACAGGAAGCACACGGAAGCCTGTTGTTTTCTCTATGAGATTGGAGTGGGCTGGAAGGGTGAGGCCTAATGACTTCCCTCCTTTATAGCCAATTGAGGAAATGTGTCAAGGCTGATGCATCCCGCTTACAACGAAATGTTTCTCTTCAGAATAGGAGATTTTGCTACCAAACGGCAACAGCTCGTCTCCCTCAGAATGCTGTTTCTGTGTAGACTAGGGAAATACAACATGGTCCCCAGCTTAGAACGGCTCTTTGCCCAGTTGGTTTCATCCATAAAAAAGCCAGATGGTCTAATCTCAACTAATCGGGCTGTAAATCCCTGAATACTTCGGGTAGGGCAGTCCTGAGGCAATGTGCCACCTAAAAAATGAAAGCAAAGATTCCACACTGGGAAGCAGGGTCTCAAGTAAGTCTGCTAAATGACTGCCCTTCTTTATAGCCAGTTGAGAAAATGTGGCAAGGCTGATGCAACGCGCTTACAACGAAATGTTTCTCTTCAGAATAGGAGATTGTGCTACCAAATGCCAGCAGCTCGTCTCCCTCAGAGTTCTGTTTCAGTGTAGACTAGGGAAAGACTCCATGCTCCCCAGCTTAGAACGGCTCTTTGCCCATATGATTTCATTCACGAGAGAACCAAAAGGGCTGATTTCAACTAATCGGGCTGCACATCCCTGAATTCTTGGTGTAGGCACTCCTGAGCCAATGTGCCACCTAAGGAATGAAAGCAAATTTACAGCCTGGGAAGCAGGGTCTCAAGTAAGTCTGCCAAATGCCTTCCCTCCTTTATAGCCAGTTGAGAAAATGTGGCAAGGCTGATGCAACCCGCTTACAACGAAATGTTTCTCTTCAGAATAGGAGATTGTGCTACCAAACGCCAGCAGCTCGTCTCCCTCAGAATGCTGTTTCTCTGTAGACTAGGGAAAGACACCTTGGTCCCCAGCTCAGAACGGCTCCTTGCCCAGATTTTTTCATCCATGAGAGAACCAGAAGGGCTGATCTCAACTAATCGGGCTGCATATCCAAGAATCCTTGGGGTAGGGCAGTTCTGAGTCAAAGTGCCACCTAAGGAAGGAAAGCAGTTTCCTTGCAACAGGAAAGCACACCAAGGCCTGGAGTTTTCTCTATGAAACTGAAGTGGGCTTGAAGGTTGATGCCTACTGACTGCCCTCTTTATATCCAGTTGAGAAAATGGGACAAGGCTGATGCAACCCGCTTACAACGAAATGTTTCTCTTCAGAATAGGAGATTTCGCTACCAAACGCCAGCAGCTCGTTTCCCTCAGAGTGCTATTTCTGTGTAGACTAGGGAAAGACACCATGGTCCCCAGCTTAGAAGGGCTCCGTGCCCAAATGGTTTCATCCATGAGAGAACCAGAAGGGCTGATCTCAACTAATCGGGCTGCATATCCATGAATCCTTGGGGTAGGGCAGTTCTGAGCCAAAGTGCCACCTAAGGAATGAAAGCAGTTTCCTTGCAACAGGAAAGCACACCAAGGCCTGGAGTTTTCTCTATGAAACTGGAGTGGGCTTGAAGGGTGAGGCCTACTGACTGCCCTCCTTTATAGCCAGTTGAGGAAATGTGGCAAGGCTGATGCAACCCGCTTACAACGAAATGTTTCTCTTCAGAATAGGAGATTGTGCTACCAAACGCCAACAGCTCGTCTCCCTCAGAATGCTGTTTCTGTGAAGACTAGGGAAAGACACCATGGTCCCCAGCTTAGAATGGCTCTTTGCCCAGTTGGTTTCATCCATGAAAGAGCCAGAAGTGCTGATCACAACTAATTGTGCTGCACATCCCTGAATCCTTCTGTGAGGTCTGTTCTGAGCCAAAGGGCCACCTAAGGAATGAAAGCAAATTTCCTGCCACAGGAAAGCACACCGAGGCCTGTTGTTTTCTCTATGAAATTGGAGTGGGCTTGAAGGGTGAGGCCTACTGACTGCCCTCCTTTATAGCCAGTTGAGGAAATGTGGCAAGGCTGATGCAACTCGCTTACAACGAAATGTTTCTCTTCAGAATAGGAGATTGTGCTACCAAATGCCAGCAGCTCGTCTCCCTCAGAGTTCTGTTTCAGTGTAGACTAGGGAAAGACACCATGGTCCCCAGCTTAGAACGGCTCTTTGCCCATATGATTTCATCCACGAGAGAACCAGAAGGGCTGATTTCAACTAATCGGGCTGCACATCCCTGAATTCTTGGTGTAGGCACTCCTGAGCCAATGTGCCACCTAAGGAATGAAAGCAAATTTACAGCCTGGGAAGCAGGGTCTCAAGTAAGTCTGCCAAATGCCTTCCCTCCTTTATAGCCAGTTGAGAAAATGTGGCAAGGCTGATGCAACCCGCTTACAACGAAATGTTTCTCTTCAGAATAGGAGATTGTGCTACCAAACGCCAGCAGCTCGTCTCCCTCAGAATGCTGTTTCTCTGTAGACTAGGGAAAGACACCTTGGTCCCCAGCTCAGAACGGCTCCTTGCCCAGATTTTTTCATCCATGAGAGAACCAGAAGGGCTGATCTCAACTAATCGGGCTGCATATCCAAGAATCCTTGGGGTAGGGCAGTTCTGAGTCAAAGTGCCACCTAAGGAACGAAAGCAGTTTCCTTGCAACAGGAAAGCACACCAAGGCCTGGAGTTTTCTCTATGAAACTGAAGTGGGCTTGAAGGTTGATGCCTACTGACTGCCCTCTTTATATCCAGTTGGGAAAATGGGACAAGGCTGATGCAACCCGCTTACAATGAAATGTTTCTCTTCAGAATAGGAGATTTCGCTACCAAACGCCAGCAGCTCGTTTCCCTCAGAGTGCTATTTCTGTGTAGACTAGGGAAAGACACCATGGTCCCCAGCTTAGAAGGGCTCCGTGCCCAAATGGTTTCATCCATGAGAGAACCAGAAGGGCTGATCTCAACTAATCGGGCTGCATATCCATGAATCCTTGGGGTAGGGCAGTTCTGAGCCAAAGTGCCACCTAAGGAATGAAAGCAGTTTCCTTGCAACAGGAAAGCACACCAAGGCCTGGAGTTTTCTCTATGAAACTGGAGTGGGCTTGAAGGGTGAGGCCTACTGACTGCCCTCCTTTATAGCCAGTTGAGGAAATGTGGCAAGGCTGATGCAACCCGCTTACAACGAAATGTTTCTCTTCAGAATAGGAGATTGTGCTACCAAACGCCAACAGCTCGTCTCCCTCAGAATGCTGTTTCTGTGAAGACTAGGGAAAGACACCATGGTCCCCAGCTTAGAATGGCTCTTTGCCCAGTTGGTTTCATCCATGAAAGAGCCAGAAGTGCTGATCACAACTAATTGTGCTGCACATCCCTGAATCCTTCTGGGAGGTCTGTTCTGAGCCAAAGGGCCACCTAAGGAATGAAAGCAAATTTCCTGCCACAGGAAAGCACACCGAGGCCTGTTGTTTTCTCTATGAAATTGGAGTGGGCTTGAAGGGTGAGGCCTACTGACTGCCCTCCATTATAGCCAGTTGAGGAAATGTGACAAGGCTGATGCAACCCGCTTACAACGAAACGTTTCTCTGCAGAATAGGAGATTGTGCTACCAAATGCCAGCAGCTCGTCTCACTCAGACTGCTGTTTCTGTGTAGACTAGGGAAAGACAGCATGGTTCCCAGCTTAGAATGGTTCTTTGCCCAGTTGGTTTCATCCATGAAAGAGCCAGAAGGGCTGATCACAACTAATCGGGCTGCAAATCACTGAATCCTTCTGGGAGGGCTGTTCTGAGCCAAAGGGCTACCTAAGGAATGAAAGCAAATTTCCTACCACAGGAAGCACACGGAAGCCATTTGTTTTCTCTATGAGATTGGAGTGGGCTGGAAGGGTGAGGCCTAATGACTTCCCTCCTTTATAGCCAATTGAGGAAATGTGTCAAGGCTGATGCATCGCGCTTACAACGAAATGTTTCTCTTCAGAATAGGAGATTGTGCTACCAAATGCCAGCAGCTCGTCTCCCTCAGAGTTCTGTTTCAGTGTAGACTAGGGAAAGACTCCATGGTCCCCAGCTTAGAACGGCTCTTTGCCCATATGATTTCATCCACGAGAGAACCAGAAGGGCTGATTTCAACTAATCGGGCTGCACATCCCTGAATTCTTGGTGTAGGCACTCCTGAGCCAATGTGCCACCTAAGGAATGAAAGCAAATTTACAGCCTGGGAAGCAGGGTCTCAAGTAAGTCTGCCAAATGCCTTCCCTCCTTTATAGCCAGTTGAGAAAATGTGGCAAGGCTGATGCAACCCGCTTACAACGAAATGTTTCTCTTCAGAATAGGAGATTGTGCTACCAAACGCCAGCAGCTCGTCTCCCTCAGAATGCTGTTTCTCTGTAGACTAGGGAAAGACACCTTGGTCCCGAGCTCAGAACGGCTCCTTGCCCAGATTTTTTCATCCATGAGAGAACCAGAAGGGCTGATCTCAACTAATCGGGCTGCATATCCAAGAATCCTTGGGGTAGGGCAGTTCTGAGTCAAAGTGCCACCTAAGGAAGGAAAGCAGTTTCCTTGCAACAGGAAAGCACACCAAGGCCTGGAGTTTTCTCTATGAAACTGAAGTGGGCTTGAAGGTTGATGCCTACTGACTGCCCTCTTTATATCCAGTTGAGAAAATGGGACAAGGCTGATGCAACCCGCTTACAACGAAATGTTTCTCTTCAGAATAGGAGATTTCGCTACCAAACGCCAGCAGCTCGTTTCCCTCAGAGTGCTATTTCTGTGTAGACTAGGGAAAGACACCATGGTCCCCAGCTTAGAAGGGCTCCGTGCCCAAATGGTTTCATCCATGAGAGAACCAGAAGGGCTGATCTCAACTAATCGGGCTGCATATCCATGAATCCTTGGGTTAGGGCAGTTCTGAGCCAAAGTGCCACCTAAGGAATGAAAGCAGTTTCCTTGCAACAGGAAAGCACACCAAGGCCTGGAGTTTTCTCTATGAAACTGGAGTGGGCTTGAAGGGTGAGGCCTACTGACTGCCCTCCTTTATAGCCAGTTGAGGAAATGTGGCAAGGCTGATGCAACCCGCTTACAACGAAATGTTTCTCTTCAGAATAGGAGATTGTGCTACCAAACGCCAGCAGCTCGTCTCCCTCAGAATGCTGTTTCTCTGTAGACTAGGGAAAGACACCTTGGTCCCGAGCTCAGAACGGCTCCTTGCCCAGATTTTTTCATCCATGAGAGAACCAGAAGGGCTGATCTCAACTAATCGGGCTGCATATCCAAGAATCCTTGGGGTAGGGCAGTTCTGAGTCAAAGTGCCACCTAAGGAAGGAAAGCAGTTTCCTTGCAACAGGAAAGCACACCAAGGCCTGGAGTTTTCTCTATGAAACTGAAGTGGGCTTGAAGGTTGATGCCTACTGACTGCCCTCTTTATATCCAGTTGAGAAAATGGGACAAGGCTGATGCAACCCGCTTACAACGAAATGTTTCTCTTCAGAATAGGAGATTTCGCTACCAAACGCCAGCAGCTCGTTTCCCTCAGAGTGCTATTTCTGTGTAGACTAGGGAAAGACACCATGGTCCCCAGCTTAGAAGGGCTCCGTGCCCAAATGGTTTCATCCATGAGAGAACCAGAAGGGCTGATCTCAACTAATCGGGCTGCATATCCATGAATCCTTGGGTTAGGGCAGTTCTGAGCCAAAGTGCCACCTAAGGAATGAAAGCAGTTTCCTTGCAACAGGAAAGCACACCAAGGCCTGGAGTTTTCTCTATGAAACTGGAGTGGGCTTGAAGGGTGAGGCCTACTGACTGCCCTCCTTTATAGCCAGTTGAGGAAATGTGGCAAGGCTGATGCAACCCGCTTACAACGAAATGTTTCTCTTCAGAATAGGAGATTGTGCTACCAAACGCCAGCAGCTCGTCTCCCTCAGAATGCTGTTTCTCTGTAGACTAGGGAAAGACACCTTGGTCCCGAGCTCAGAACGGCTCCTTGCCCAGATTTTTTCATCCATGAGAGAACCAGAAGGGCTGATCTCAACTAATCGGGCTGCATATCCAAGAATCCTTGGGGTAGGGCAGTTCTGAGTCAAAGTGCCACCTAAGGAAGGAAAGCAGTTTCCTTGCAACAGGAAAGCACACCAAGGCCTGGAGTTTTCTCTATGAAACTGAAGTGGGCTTGAAGGTTGATGCCTACTGACTGCCCTCTTTATATCCAGTTGAGAAAATGGGACAAGGCTGATGCAACCCGCTTACAACGAAATGTTTCTCTTCAGAATAGGAGATTTCGCTACCAAACGCCAGCAGCTCGTTTCCCTCAGAGTGCTATTTCTGTGTAGACTAGGGAAAGACACCATGGTCCCCAGCTTAGAAGGGCTCCGTGCCCAAATGGTTTCATCCATGAGAGAACCAGAAGGGCTGATCTCAACTAATCGGGCTGCATATCCATGAATCCTTGGGTTAGGGCAGTTCTGAGCCAAAGTGCCACCTAAGGAATGAAAGCAGTTTCCTTGCAACAGGAAAGCACACCAAGGCCTGGAGTTTTCTCTATGAAACTGGAGTGGGCTTGAAGGGTGAGGCCTACTGACTGCCCTCCTTTATAGCCAGTTGAGGAAATGTGGCAAGACTGATGAAACCCGCTTACAACGAAATGTTTCTCTTCAGAATAGGAGATTGTGCTACCAAACGCCAACAGCTCGTCTCCCTCAGAATGCTGTTTCTGTGAAGACTAGGGAAAGACAGCATGGTTCCCAGCTTAGAATGGTTCTTTGCCCAGTTGGTTTCACCCATGAAAGAGCCAGAAGGGCTGATCACAACTAATCGGGCTGCAAAGCACTGAATCCTTCTGGGAGGGCTGTTCTGAGCCAAAGGGCTACCTAAGGAATGAAAGCAAATTTCCTACCACAGGAAGCACACGGAAGCCTGTTGTTTTCTCTATGAGATTGGAGTGGGCTGGAAGGGTGAGGCCTAATGACTTCCCTCCTTTATAGCCAATTGAGGAAATGTGTCAAGGCTGATGCATCCCGCTTACAACGAAATGTTTCTCTTCAGAATAGGAGATTTTGCTACCAAACGGCAACAGCTCGTCTCCCTCAGAATGCTGTTTCTGTGTAGACTAGGGAAATACAACATGGTCCCCAGCTTAGAACGGCTCTTTGCCCAGTTGGTTTCATCCATAAAAAAGCCAGATGGTCTAATCTCAACTAATCGGGCTGTAAATCCCTGAATACTTCGGGTAGGGCAGTCCTGAGGCAATGTGCCACCTAAAAAATGAAAGCAAAGATTCCACACTGGGAAGCAGGGTCTCAAGTAAGTCTGCTAAATGACTGCCCTTCTTTATAGCCAGTTGAGAAAATGTGGCAAGGCTGATGCAACGCGCTTACAACGAAATGTTTCTCTTCAGAATAGGAGATTGTGCTACCAAATGCCAGCAGCTCGTCTCCCTCAGAGTTCTGTTTCAGTGTAGACTAGGGAAAGACTCCATGCTCCCCAGCTTAGAACGGCTCTTTGCCCATATGATTTCATTCACGAGAGAACCAAAAGGGCTGATTTCAACTAATCGGGCTGCACATCCCTGAATTCTTGGTGTAGGCACTCCTGAGCCAATGTGCCACCTAAGGAATGAAAGCAAATTTACAGCCTGGGAAGCAGGGTCTCAAGTAAGTCTGCCAAATGCCTTCCCTCCTTTATAGCCAGTTGAGAAAATGTGGCAAGGCTGATGCAACCCGCTTACAACGAAATGTTTCTCTTCAGAATAGGAGATTGTGCTACCAAACGCCAGCAGCTCGTCTCCCTCAGAATGCTGTTTCTCTGTAGACTAGGGAAAGACACCTTGGTCCCCAGCTCAGAACGGCTCCTTGCCCAGATTTTTTCATCCATGAGAGAACCAGAAGGGCTGATCTCAACTAATCGGGCTGCATATCCAAGAATCCTTGGGGTAGGGCAGTTCTGAGTCAAAGTGCCACCTAAGGAAGGAAAGCAGTTTCCTTGCAACAGGAAAGCACACCAAGGCCTGGAGTTTTCTCTATGAAACTGAAGTGGGCTTGAAGGTTGATGCCTACTGACTGCCCTCTTTATATCCAGTTGAGAAAATGGGACAAGGCTGATGCAACCCGCTTACAACGAAATGTTTCTCTTCAGAATAGGAGATTTCGCTACCAAACGCCAGCAGCTCGTTTCCCTCAGAGTGCTATTTCTGTGTAGACTAGGGAAAGACACCATGGTCCCCAGCTTAGAAGGGCTCCGTGCCCAAATGGTTTCATCCATGAGAGAACCAGAAGGGCTGATCTCAACTAATCGGGCTGCATATCCATGAATCCTTGGGGTAGGGCAGTTCTGAGCCAAAGTGCCACCTAAGGAATGAAAGCAGTTTCCTTGCAACAGGAAAGCACACCAAGGCCTGGAGTTTTCTCTATGAAACTGGAGTGGGCTTGAAGGGTGAGGCCTACTGACTGCCCTCCTTTATAGCCAGTTGAGGAAATGTGGCAAGGCTGATGCAACCCGCTTACAACGAAATGTTTCTCTTCAGAATAGGAGATTGTGCTACCAAACGCCAACAGCTCGTCTCCCTCAGAATGCTGTTTCTGTGAAGACTAGGGAAAGACACCATGGTCCCCAGCTTAGAATGGCTCTTTGCCCAGTTGGTTTCATCCATGAAAGAGCCAGAAGTGCTGATCACAACTAATTGTGCTGCACATCCCTGAATCCTTCTGTGAGGTCTGTTCTGAGCCAAAGGGCCACCTAAGGAATGAAAGCAAATTTCCTGCCACAGGAAAGCACACCGAGGCCTGTTGTTTTCTCTATGAAATTGGAGTGGGCTTGAAGGGTGAGGCCTACTGACTGCCCTCCTTTATAGCCAGTTGAGGAAATGTGGCAAGGCTGATGCAACTCGCTTACAACGAAATGTTTCTCTTCAGAATAGGAGATTGTGCTACCAAATGCCAGCAGCTCGTCTCCCTCAGAGTTCTGTTTCAGTGTAGACTAGGGAAAGACACCATGGTCCCCAGCTTAGAACGGCTCTTTGCCCATATGATTTCATCCACGAGAGAACCAGAAGGGCTGATTTCAACTAATCGGGCTGCACATCCCTGAATTCTTGGTGTAGGCACTCCTGAGCCAATGTGCCACCTAAGGAATGAAAGCAAATTTACAGCCTGGGAAGCAGGGTCTCAAGTAAGTCTGCCAAATGCCTTCCCTCCTTTATAGCCAGTTGAGAAAATGTGGCAAGGCTGATGCAACCCGCTTACAACGAAATGTTTCTCTTCAGAATAGGAGATTGTGCTACCAAACGCCAGCAGCTCGTCTCCCTCAGAATGCTGTTTCTCTGTAGACTAGGGAAAGACACCTTGGTCCCCAGCTCAGAACGGCTCCTTGCCCAGATTTTTTCATCCATGAGAGAACCAGAAGGGCTGATCTCAACTAATCGGGCTGCATATCCAAGAATCCTTGGGGTAGGGCAGTTCTGAGTCAAAGTGCCACCTAAGGAACGAAAGCAGTTTCCTTGCAACAGGAAAGCACACCAAGGCCTGGAGTTTTCTCTATGAAACTGAAGTGGGCTTGAAGGTTGATGCCTACTGACTGCCCTCTTTATATCCAGTTGGGAAAATGGGACAAGGCTGATGCAACCCGCTTACAATGAAATGTTTCTCTTCAGAATAGGAGATTTCGCTACCAAACGCCAGCAGCTCGTTTCCCTCAGAGTGCTATTTCTGTGTAGACTAGGGAAAGACACCATGGTCCCCAGCTTAGAAGGGCTCCGTGCCCAAATGGTTTCATCCATGAGAGAACCAGAAGGGCTGATCTCAACTAATCGGGCTGCATATCCATGAATCCTTGGGGTAGGGCAGTTCTGAGCCAAAGTGCCACCTAAGGAATGAAAGCAGTTTCCTTGCAACAGGAAAGCACACCAAGGCCTGGAGTTTTCTCTATGAAACTGGAGTGGGCTTGAAGGGTGAGGCCTACTGACTGCCCTCCTTTATAGCCAGTTGAGGAAATGTGGCAAGGCTGATGCAACCCGCTTACAACGAAATGTTTCTCTTCAGAATAGGAGATTGTGCTACCAAACGCCAACAGCTCGTCTCCCTCAGAATGCTGTTTCTGTGAAGACTAGGGAAAGACACCATGGTCCCCAGCTTAGAATGGCTCTTTGCCCAGTTGGTTTCATCCATGAAAGAGCCAGAAGTGCTGATCACAACTAATTGTGCTGCACATCCCTGAATCCTTCTGGGAGGTCTGTTCTGAGCCAAAGGGCCACCTAAGGAATGAAAGCAAATTTCCTGCCACAGGAAAGCACACCGAGGCCTGTTGTTTTCTCTATGAAATTGGAGTGGGCTTGAAGGGTGAGGCCTACTGACTGCCCTCCATTATAGCCAGTTGAGGAAATGTGACAAGGCTGATGCAACCCGCTTACAACGAAACGTTTCTCTGCAGAATAGGAGATTGTGCTACCAAATGCCAGCAGCTCGTCTCACTCAGACTGCTGTTTCTGTGTAGACTAGGGAAAGACAGCATGGTTCCCAGCTTAGAATGGTTCTTTGCCCAGTTGGTTTCATCCATGAAAGAGCCAGAAGGGCTGATCACAACTAATCGGGCTGCAAATCACTGAATCCTTCTGGGAGGGCTGTTCTGAGCCAAAGGGCTACCTAAGGAATGAAAGCAAATTTCCTACCACAGGAAGCACACGGAAGCCATTTGTTTTCTCTATGAGATTGGAGTGGGCTGGAAGGGTGAGGCCTAATGACTTCCCTCCTTTATAGCCAATTGAGGAAATGTGTCAAGGCTGATGCATCGCGCTTACAACGAAATGTTTCTCTTCAGAATAGGAGATTGTGCTACCAAATGCCAGCAGCTCGTCTCCCTCAGAGTTCTGTTTCAGTGTAGACTAGGGAAAGACTCCATGGTCCCCAGCTTAGAACGGCTCTTTGCCCATATGATTTCATCCACGAGAGAACCAGAAGGGCTGATTTCAACTAATCGGGCTTCACATCCCTGAATTCTTGGTGTAGGCACTCCTGAGCCAATGTGCCACCTAAGGAATGAAAGCAAATTTACAGCCTGGGAAGCAGGGTCTCAAGTAAGTCTGCCAAATGCCTTCCCTCCTTTATAGCCAGTTGAGAAAATGTGGCAAGGCTGATGCAACGCGCTTACAACGAAATGTTTCTCTTCAGAATAGGAGATTGTGCTACCAAATGCCAGCAGCTCGTCTCCCTCAGAGTTCTGTTTCAGTGTAGACTAGGGAAAGACACCATGGTCCCCAGCTTAGAACGGCTCTTTGCCCATATGATTTCATCCACGAGAGAACCAGAAGGGCTGATTTCAACTAATCGGGCTGCACATCCCTGAATTCTTGGTGTAGGCACTCCTGAGCCAATGTGCCACCTAAGGAATGAAAGCAAATTTACAGCCTGGGAAGCAGGGTCTCAAGTAAGTCTGCCAAATGCCTTCCCTCCTTTATAGCCAGTTGAGAAAATGTGGCAAGGCTGATGCAACCCGCTTACAACGAAATGTTTCTCTTCAGAATAGGAGATTGTGCTACCAAACGCCAGCAGCTCGTCTCCCTCAGAATGCTGTTTCTCTGTAGACTAGGGAAAGACACCTTGGTCCCGAGCTCAGAACGGCTCCTTGCCCAGATTTTTTCATCCATGAGAGAACCAGAAGGGCTGATCTCAACTAATCGGGCTGCATATCCAAGAATCCTTGGGGTAGGGCAGTTCTGAGTCAAAGTGCCACCTAAGGAAGGAAAGCAGTTTCCTTGCAACAGGAAAGCACACCAAGGCCTGGAGTTTTCTCTATGAAACTGAAGTGGGCTTGAAGGTTGATGCCTACTGACTGCCCTCTTTATATCCAGTTGAGAAAATGGGACAAGGCTGATGCAACCCGCTTACAACGAAATGTTTCTCTTCAGAATAGGAGATTTCGCTACCAAACGCCAGCAGCTCGTTTCCCTCAGAGTGCTATTTCTGTGTAGACTAGGGAAAGACACCATGGTCCCCAGCTTAGAAGGGCTCCGTGCCCAAATGGTTTCATCCATGAGAGAACCAGAAGGGCTGATCTCAACTAATCGGGCTGCATATCCATGAATCCTTGGGTTAGGGCAGTTCTGAGCCAAAGTGCCACCTAAGGAATGAAAGCAGTTTCCTTGCAACAGGAAAGCACACCAAGGCCTGGAGTTTTCTCTATGAAACTGGAGTGGGCTTGAAGGGTGAGGCCTACTGACTGCCCTCCTTTATAGCCAGTTGAGGAAATGTGGCAAGGCTGATGCAACCCGCTTACAACGAAATGTTTCTCTTCAGAATAGGAGATTGTGCTACCAAACGCCAGCAGCTCGTCTCCCTCAGAATGCTGTTTCTCTGTAGACTAGGGAAAGACACCTTGGTCCCGAGCTCAGAACGGCTCCTTGCCCAGATTTTTTCATCCATGAGAGAACCAGAAGGGCTGATCTCAACTAATCGGGCTGCATATCCAAGAATCCTTGGGGTAGGGCAGTTCTGAGTCAAAGTGCCACCTAAGGAAGGAAAGCAGTTTCCTTGCAACAGGAAAGCACACCAAGGCCTGGAGTTTTCTCTATGAAACTGAAGTGGGCTTGAAGGTTGATGCCTACTGACTGCCCTCTTTATATCCAGTTGAGAAAATGGGACAAGGCTGATGCAACCCGCTTACAACGAAATGTTTCTCTTCAGAATAGGAGATTTCGCTACCAAACGCCAGCAGCTCGTTTCCCTCAGAGTGCTATTTCTGTGTAGACTAGGGAAAGACACCATGGTCCCCAGCTTAGAAGGGCTCCGTGCCCAAATGGTTTCATCCATGAGAGAACCAGAAGGGCTGATCTCAACTAATCGGGCTGCATATCCATGAATCCTTGGGTTAGGGCAGTTCTGAGCCAAAGTGCCACCTAAGGAATGAAAGCAGTTTCCTTGCAACAGGAAAGCACACCAAGGCCTGGAGTTTTCTCTATGAAACTGGAGTGGGCTTGAAGGGTGAGGCCTACTGACTGCCCTCCTTTATAGCCAGTTGAGGAAATGTGGCAAGACTGATGAAACCCGCTTACAACGAAATGTTTCTCTTCAGAATAGGAGATTGTGCTACCAAACGCCAACAGCTCGTCTCCCTCAGAATGCTGTTTCTGTGAAGACTAGGGAAAGACAGCATGGTTCCCAGCTTAGAATGGTTCTTTGCCCAGTTGGTTTCACCCATGAAAGAGCCAGAAGGGCTGATCACAACTAATCGGGCTGCAAAGCACTGAATCCTTCTGGGAGGGCTGTTCTGAGCCAAAGGGCTACCTAAGGAATGAAAGCAAATTTCCTACCACAGGAAGCACACGGAAGCCTGTTGTTTTCTCTATGAGATTGGAGTGGGCTGGAAGGGTGAGGCCTAATGACTTCCCTCCTTTATAGCCAATTGAGGAAATGTGTCAAGGCTGATGCATCCCGCTTACAACGAAATGTTTCTCTTCAGAATAGGAGATTTTGCTACCAAACGGCAACAGCTCGTCTCCCTCAGAATGCTGTTTCTGTGTAGACTAGGGAAATACAACATGGTCCCCAGCTTAGAACGGCTCTTTGCCCAGTTGGTTTCATCCATAAAAAAGCCAGATGGTCTAATCTCAACTAATCGGGCTGTAAATCCCTGAATACTTCGGGTAGGGCAGTCCTGAGGCAATGTGCCACCTAAAAAATGAAAGCAAAGATTCCACACTGGGAAGCAGGGTCTCAAGTAAGTCTGCTAAATGACTGCCCTTCTTTATAGCCAGTTGAGAAAATGTGGCAAGGCTGATGCAACGCGCTTACAACGAAATGTTTCTCTTCAGAATA